>NC_138541.1:63897575-64500597 GCF_964234715.1 Podarcis melisellensis | reverse complement strand
CATCTTGGGCCCAGCACACTTCCAACCCTAGATATGTCCTAACCGGGCCTAAGTCTTTCACTTTGAACTTACTGGACAATTGCTTGGCAAACCTTTTAGTTTGTTTATCTGTTTTGCAAGCATACAATACATCATCTACATAAATCAGACAAAACTCTTGATCACTGCCTGTACCACGTACATAAACACAATTGTCAGCTGTACTCTGCCTGAAACCAAATGACACTAAGGCCTCATGGAAGCATTTGTTCCAAGATCTTGCAGCCTGTTTGAGACCATATAGAGCTTTGTTTAATTTCAACACTCTATTGGAACCTGTCTCATAACCAGGCGGTTCGGCTAGATACAGGTCTTCTGATATTGATGCATGTAAATATGCAGTCTGGATATCAAAATGGTTTAACAGGAGTTTTCTCTTTGCTCCAAGCGTTAGAATCAGCCTTACACTGTCCCCCTTAGCAGTAGGGGAAAAAATCTTGTCATAATCTTTTCCAGGCCTCTGAGAGTATCCTTGAGCCACTAAACGAGCTTTGTATTTGTACTTTCCTGTCACCAGAGGTTTAAGTTTGTACACCCACCTGCAGCCTACAATCTTTGCCCCCTCAGGCGCTGCTACTGGTGTAAAGACCTTGTGCTCATTCGGAGAGGACAACTCTTCCTCCATTGCCTGTTTCCAGAGCTCTGCCTCCTCTTTTGGTAACTTTAGCACCTCCTGAAAACTCTTGGGCTCTGCAATTACACTAAACACGTTTGCAGTATCTGGAGAAAAACGCACCGGAGGCACTCCTTTGTTTTGTCTTTTAGATCTTCTGGGGGAACATTTTTCTTCTGACCCACTTTCCTCCTCAGAACTACGACCTCTCTTTTGGTGCTTAGCAACTGATCTCTGGCTAATTCCACTTTCTTGAGAGCTCTTATCTGAACTTTCCTCCCCCTCAGACTCTGATTCTCTATGTTTACCTTCAGAGTCATGAATCTCCTGGGAAGGTTCAAACCAAACCTCAGTATTGGCATGTAGTCTCTCCCAGCCACTATGTTCACAAAAACTGGCATTCCTGGAGATCACAATGCCATTTGTCCCTTCAGCAAAGCGGAAACCTTTTCCCAGCTCCTGGTAACCCACAAACACTAACTGTTTGGTCTTAGGATCTCCCTTCTTTCTCATTTGTTTTGGAATTAATACCCAGGCTTTTGATCCAAACGCATGCAAATGGTCAATTTTGGGTTTTTTCTGAAACAATTTAAAGTACGGAGTTGTACCTATTGTTTGATGAAAGAGCCTATTTTGGAGATAACACGCGGTGAGCATGCTCTCCCCCCAATAAGACATGGGGAAATCAGCATCATCAAGCATGGCAAACATCATATTTTGTAAAGATCTGTTTTTTCGCTCTGCAACGCCATTCTCCTCTGGGGAAAAGGCGTTCGTTTTTCTATGCCCAATGCCACGCTTTTGTAACCAATCTCTAAAAGCATTTGACATAAATTCACCACCTCTGTCCGTCTGAATCCTTCTGAGTTTAATGGACAGAAATCTTTCCACAGATGCCACCCAGCCTTTAAACTTAGTGAACACGTCACCCTTATTCTTCATGGGAAAAACCCAAGAGTAACGTGTGGCGTCATCCACAATTGTTAATGAAAAACGCGATCCACCCCTGCTTACAGGAAATGGACCAATTACGTCCATGTGAACCAGCTGTAGCGGTGACTCACTAACTCTGTCACCTCTGGGGTAAGAGACTCTGTGGGTTTTAACCTTTTTACAAACATTACAATCAAGGTACTTGTTACAAGTCTTTAAATTACCCCCATCAGCCAATTCAGACATTTTTAGTACACTTTTCCAGCAAGCATGCCCCATTTTCCTATGCAATAAGTGCACACAGTTGTCATGTATAGCTTTGTTATTCACTGCAGGCTGAGATTTACTGACTACTGCTGCAACTTGAGGTCCTGCTTTAAGCCAAAACAAGCCTCCCTCTGACTTAGCAGTGCCTAAAATCTCACCAGCCTTCTTAATAATGCAACTATCTCCTTCAAAATACACTTTGAACCCAGCTTTTAGCAAACAATCTACAGACATCAGATTGCTCCTTAATGAAGGCACATAAAGTACATTTTGCAGGCATTCACGAAGACAAGGAACAAAAACTGCACCCCCCGAAATCACTTCGGAAGTACTTCCGTCTGCTAGGGCCACCTGGCTGCGCTGTGCTGAGTTCTTGGAAACAAACAATTCATCTGAATTTACGATGTGCCGAGATGCTCCCGAATCGACCACCCAGACAGCTTGTTTCTCATCAGCAATCTTGACCTCGGCGGTCACCAGCTGAGCTGACTGTTTTCGTTTGAAGAATTTCTTTTTCCGCTGCTGCTGCTGCTAATCTCGTCTCTGCTCCTGCACCGGCCACTGAGACTTGACCAACTCCGGACATTGTCGTTTTAGATGCGCTGAAGACCCACATCAGAAACAACGCCTAACAGCAAACGCTGACTCCTCACCGGTACGCTGCTTTTGCTTCACCTCTGGCACGGCATGAGAACTCCCTCCAAACCGCCCACCTGTAGAAGCCTCTGCAGCAAACGACCTTTCTTGCCTCTTCTGCCATTCTTCAATCAAGCGCCCAGTAACATAACTGACTGATAAATCACGCTCCTGTATGCCTTCTAGAGACAAAACTAAATTATCCCAGCTTTCCGGGAGAGAACTCAAAATAATAGCCACCTTCTCCTGCTGGTCTAACGCACAGTCTCTTTCCTGTAGCGCAGCAAACTTTAACTGTAAACTGTGTAGGTGTTCCTGCATTGTAACCCCAGGCTGTAACATTGCCTTGTACAATGCCTTGCGAATGAACAGCTTGGAAACCGCTGTCTCACGCACATGGAGTTCTTTAAGTGCTTGCCACACACCTCTAGCTGTCTTGATTCCCCTCACATACGGCAACTGGGAATCTTCCAGCCCCAAGACAAATGTGGCCCTTGCTCTTTGGTCTTTATCGAGGTCTTCATCATCAGGCTTCGCAGGAAACTTACTCACCACTTGCCAGAGACGATCCCTCTGCAGCATTGCCTGCATGCGTTCCGACCACAGCAAGTAATTGGAGTCATTCAGACGCTCAAAAGCCATCTGAACTGGTTGTGAGGCCATCTTGAGAGCGATGTCCCTGGAACCCGGAACCAGCTACTCACGACCACCGAGAGAGAAAACAGGAACCACAGCACCCAGCACTCACACGCTGCAGCTGTTGTCCTTGTGTCCACTGCGTCACCAACTCACAGCAGTCAGGAACCAGCCAGTGTCCATCTGCTGCACCAACAGGAACAACAACTTCTGGAACTACTGGAACCAACGCCGTTGATGCTGACACCACCACAACTCAGGCTGGCAGCACAATACCCATAACCTCTTGGAACTTTGAAGTGTCAGGCATAGCTCTAATGGCTTTAGCCCAAACGTAGCAGAGTTTTCCTGCACAGCGAAGAAGCTAGTTGAGGTGGAAATGACTAGTCAGCTAGACTCAGAATAACTATTTACAGGATTTATTAAAAGGAAAAATAAAACCAGCAGAGTTTCTGCATACAAAGCAAAGCAAAATAAATCCTTTCTTTCTCTCTCTCTACACAGCACTCCTAACACACCCACCACACAAACTGTGCTAGCATTCCTAGATAACAGAGTTGAGTGCTGGTCGTTAACCAATCAGAGTAAGTAGTTTCTAGGTCAAGCAGACCTTGGCTTTCTGCCAAGAGTAAAATGACACGGCCTTGAGTTAATTGTGTGAAGCCAGAATCTGTAAGTTTCCATGAGAATCAATTAACAGAAACTGAACAGGTCCGTATAATTAAAGCTATGGTTTTCCCAGTAGTGATGTATGGAAGTGAGAGCTGGACCATAAAGAAGGCTGATCGCCGAAGAATTGATGCTTTTAAATTATGGTGTTGGAGGAGACTCTTGAGAGTCCCATGGACTGCAAGAAGATCAAACCTATCCATTCTGAAGGAAATCAGCCCTGAGTGCTTACTGGAAGGACAGATCGTGAAGCTGAGGCTCCAATACTTTGGCCACCTCATGAGAAGAGAAGACTCCCTGGAAAAGACCCTGATGTTGGGAAAGATGGAGGGCACAAGAAAGGGACAACAGAGGATGAGATGGTTGGACAGTGTTCTCGAAGCTACCAATATGAGTTTGACCAAACTGCGGGAGGCAGTAGAAGACAGGAGTGCCTGGCGTGCTCTGGTCTATGGGGTCACGAAGAGTCGAACACGACTAAATGACTAAACAACAACAACAATAACAACAATGGTCATTGTTTCTAGTAAATGCAATCTGCTAGCAGATGGGGCTACAGAGTAGTGGTCAAAACCATGCATTGCCTGCAGAAAGTTCCATGTTCCATCCTCAACATCTCCAGCTAAAAAAAGATCAGGTAGCTAGTGTCAGCCCAGAGTAGAAAATGCTGAGCTAGAAATGCAGTGGCCTGATTCAGTTCAAAGCAGCTTTCCCCAGTTTCGTGCCCTCTGGGTGTTTCAGACTAAAACACCCATCAACTTCAGCCTGTTAAGTATAATTGGTTTAATTGACACTGAAATGGGGATGCTTGTGTGTACTGGTGAAAGGGTTTAACTGGAAGATTCCTTTGAAGTTAAAGAACAGGAAGAAGAGCTCTCTCTGAGCTTTAAATAGTTGATAATTAACCACTGTTGTTTTCTGCTAGCTGACTTGTGAATGTTTAACCTTAGATGTATTTAACTGCTAATTCACCATCTTGGATGGGTTGTGGCTAGTTTCCTTTGTTCCCAGGCTCTGTGGAGTAAGTTTGTACATGAAGCTTTCCAGGAAAACAGCCTCGGGGCTGGAATGCAGGCAAAATGGAGCCTGTGCGTGAGCGAGAGAGCATAATTTAAAGTTATTTCTAGGAAGATGCTGAGCTTGTCCACAATATTTTTCTGTTTTGCTGTAAAGAAAGTTCTGCAAGTGAAAGTTTGAGCAATATGTAATGGGTCTGAAGAATGCTTCATTCCAATAGGACTAAGTTTCTACTCATCCAGTCACTTCAAGCTGTTCAGTATTAATATCTGGAAAACAACCAGGATGTCTATGTTGATGGAGGTTATAGTTCCAGACTTTCAGAGGCTGCCATGTTGGAGAAGGCTGGTGCAGGCAGTATTCAACTTGATGTACCTACTGTCTCACTTGGTATAAAGCAACTTCATATATGTGTTCAAAATCCGAGATGAATATGCTGCCGCAGTCTGGTATCATGTGCAGAAGATTTAAAGATAAATGCTGGTACAAAAAGTCATTTAATAACATATTGTTTGAGCACTGGCCTTAAAGACAGAAAATAACACTTTTTGCTGCTCCGCTACTGTGTTGTATGCTTTGCGTTCGTGCTAGAATCGGGCAATTAGGGTGTTAATTACTCTGGCGCTCTTTTTTAAAGAAATGGTTCAAATAGTTTCTTACCACCCACTGCCAAGTTGGACAGTTGCCTAGAAACCACCATTGAAGCATACAGGATTAGAAGTGTACCTCTTTTTTAAAAAATAAAATTAAAATTTTCTCTTATGATTTTCCTTCACGCAAAAAAAGGGAAAAAAAGACTGCAATATTCTTTAATTAGGGTATTGATGCAGCCTCTCAAAATCATGGCAGTGTTGAATGCTGCTCTCAAGGTTTCTCGCTGTTCCAAAAAATAAAATAATAATAAAATCAAACACACAAACAAGAAGCTGGCCACTGAATTGTCAAAACATGGCAGCTGCATCTGTTGCTACAGCAAATGCCATGTTGAGGCAATTTGGTTTCAGCTCAGGAGTAAAGTCTGTGCACTCAAAACCCTAAAGAAAAGACCGGTTTATCTCCCCAAGCTGTACTCTGTGTTAACTGTGAGAGATGCAAACCTATAATGCTTTTCAAGAAAAGTTTCGTGTTGCATTTCCCAGTTGTCTGTCAGACAAGGCTTGTCCACATTTCTCCTTTTCCTGGGCCTTAAAAGTATGGGGCCTTGAAGTTTTCAACTTCTCCTGTGCTTTCTAGGTACGGGTACAAGCCATTTTGCCTTTGTTCCACCACTTTCCCCTGGAAAACACGCTCTTTGGTGCTAAATTGGAACAAACAGCAATCCATGGGAAACACAATTGCCATTTGTTCTGATGCGATGCTAAAGATTGGGTTTCCCCAGGGAGAAGCAGCTAGGCAAATGGAGGTGTTTGGATAAAGTCTGAATTAAAATGGAAAGCTACAAATTTGTGTAGCATTACCCTAGCATTGCTTATGAAGAAAGGTGCATCACAACTTCAGGACGGGTGGAATTTAGAGCAAAGAACTGTGAAGCGAGACGGGGCAGAGCGGACAGTACTCCAGCCATTTTCCCCAATTGTCCCAAGAATGCCATGCGTGTACTTTGAGATGTTTCAATTTGTTTCAGTCTATTTTATTGCAGTTTTAGCCTTCTGCATGTTTTAAGTTATGGTTGTAAGCTTTTAGTGGGTAAGTTTATTGTTTTATCTTTTTTTGGAAACCGCTTTGGGTTTGCAAATAAATAAATGCATGCCTAGTAGAGAAATTCCTGAAGACGTTCTTGCTCCATTTGCTGAGGTGCTGCTTGCAGGCAAAAGAATGGGAGAAGGCTTCAGACCACATAATAATAATAATAATAATAATAATAATAATAATAATAATAATAATGTGAAGGTAAAGGACCCCTGGGCGGTTAAGTCCAGTCAAAGGCAACTATGGGGTGGTGATGCTCATCTCGCTTTCAGGCTGAGAGAGCCAGCATTTGTCCTCAAACAGTTTTCCGGGTCATGTGGCCAGCATGACTAAACCACTTCTGGTGCAATGGAACACTGTGACAGAAACCAGAGCGCACAGAAAGGCTATTTACTTTCCCACAGCAGTGGTACCTATTTATTTACTTGCACTGGCGCGTTTTCGAACTGCTAGGTTGGCAGGAGCTGGAACAGAGGAATAGGAGCTCACTCCATCTTGGGGATTCGAACCACCGACCTTCCAATCGGCATGCCCAGGAGGCTTAGTGGTTTAGAGCACAGCATCACCCGCATCCGTAAGAAACTCTCTCACTCACCCAGATGTTCTTCCTCTTACCCACATGTTTGGGCTTCCTACCATGGAAGGTATTCAGCACAAAAAAGCTGGTCTGAAAACTATGCTCTAACCTTATATAAAATTTAAGGGGCCAGTTATTAAGGCAGAAGTGGGGAACCCGTTTTCAGACAGAGCCACATGGCACCATGGAAGTGCCTGTCAGTGATGCACCGAACCAGAGGCAGAAGTGTGTGGAGGAATAGATGTGACCTTTTGAGCCACTCAAAAGCCAGAGGTTGCCCCCCCCCTCTCTCTCTCTCATGCAAAGACACACAGGACCCTCCTCCAACCAGACAAGCAATGAACATGACCACAGGTTGACACATTCCAACCAGGCAAAAGCACCTGAGGAGGGTTTGGAGCAGGTCCAGTGAGATATGTGGCTCAGAGAGAGTCCCAAGGGCTGGATAGAGAGGATAAAATGCCTTAGTTCTCAACCCCTCTTTGACAT
This sequence comes from Podarcis melisellensis, assembly GCF_964234715.1. Classification (NCBI taxonomy): domain Eukaryota; kingdom Metazoa; phylum Chordata; class Lepidosauria; order Squamata; family Lacertidae; genus Podarcis; species Podarcis melisellensis. The sequence continues at coordinate 64,493,032 of NC_138541.1, read as the reverse complement.
ACATATTGGGATAAAAGTTGTGGGATAAAGTTGAGGAGAAGTCGTATTGTTCTATACAACTTTGCTGATTGTGTACTGTACCATGGTTCTTAGACCCATTCTGGTATTGCATTCTGACATTGTATGTCTAGGATTTTTCTGTAGGAGTGGGTATGCCATTTTCAAAATACATTTCTGCGTCCCTGTTGCATGCCACACATTGTTGCACTGTCGACTTCCCATTCACAAGCACAGTCATCTCTTTAAATAGTAAAACACAGAGCAGAATTATTGTTGTGTATCATATACATGATTCGCTTAAATGTGCATCCTCTTTCTCTTCTGATTCCCGCTTGTATTAGTTTTATGTACTTGCAGATTAAGCAATATTTTCAAATTTGCTGCCTGTTCAGCACACTTGTCTGCAACGGTGAATGTATGGTTTTCATACCGGGAGAGAAAAATCATTGATTTGCTGCATTCCTACTGCCAGTCCTAGATAAATTGATCAAAGGCTGGTAAACATATATTTCTGCCATTCCACTCTTGCAGTAACACACTGAAAGCCTCACCACTGTTTGAGCTCTGCAGGCCTTCTCCATATCCCTTCTATTGTTGCACGCACACAAAAAGCATAATCAAAAGAAAGCTGACTATCCACTATTCTGATCTCTTACAGGACTTTCCTTTTTAGAAATTTCAATGGACTGGGCTTGATTTTTAGCAACAGCTTTTTCAAGAGTCTCTTCATTTTGCAGAACTGTTTCTCCACTCCTCCTCATGAAATAACTCACATTCTGTCCTGCCATCCCTAGAAAATTCCAAATAGAATGTATTTGTCTCACTGGTTCTTTCTATTCTCTGTGCTGAAGTCAATAGGACCCCAGTATTACAGCTGCCTGGAGCAGCTATTCTTCATTCCTCTTCCCTTTTTTGGATCTTTGCTTGCACCCTGGTCTTTGGCAACACTTTTAACAACTTCCCCCACATTCCCTTTGTAACCATATCAGTTTGTCTCCATTCCTTGTATTGTTACTTTACACAGATTATCTATATGGACAGCAAGGGCTTCTAGTCTTCAAACTGCTTTGTTCCACTACCTTTTAGCATCTTCCTTATGTTAGCGGATGTCCCCCCTGCCCCCCGCTTCCGTTTAGTAGGCATTGCTTTTTTAAAAAAAGCACCCCTTGGCAGGAACACGTTTCAGAGGATATTGTGCTGCTCCTTGTCAGAATGCTCCTACTATTTGTAATCAATAGATAATGTTCTTGGAAGCTTCCATCATGATTTCAGCAGGATCAGATGTGTTTTCAAAATACCTGCAGGATCAAATGTATTTCTATCCGCTTCCTGGTTACACAGATGCCTACTGGAAGACTCTTTATAAGGAATGTATTGAAAAGCCAGAGGAACCCAACTGAATAATATTTTCCAATGGGTAAAGTTGGAAACACAAGTATCTTGAACACCATTTAGTTCACATAAATCAGAGAAGCTCCGTATACAACATGAATTCACCCTTACACGGGTGGTCTATGATCAGAGTTTCAGAGCCATTTACAGCTGTACCCAAATCTAGATCTGGAAGGTGTTTTTGCTCCAGCACTGGGTCACAGAAGTTGTAACTTTTCAGAATTAGATTGGTTCTTCTTTAAGTTCAAACTCAGTGCAGTTTCTACCCCATCCTTAAAAGCATCATGTGATTTGGCCTGCAAAATATATGCTGCATTTAAGGATTATATCCTAGGAACAATATAATCCAATGTTACTTCCCAACTAAATTTGCAAATATGCAAAGGATTGGGCATAAAGCGTGTTCTCATTAAGGGAGAGCACGTGTTGCGGCTGGGGCCAGGCAAAGCACCCTGTAGTTGCCAGGCAGGATCGAAGGCAAAGGGCCTGGCGAGGATTGGTGATGGTGTTGCTGGGGCAATTTGTATGTTGCCAATTTGGGGGGTGGAGATCAGAGGATATTTAAGGAAGGCCCACAGAAAGCTGCTTTCTCTTTCGCTGTGGGCATTGGATCACCCACCCGCCCTCCCTTGTTTGGGCTTGCGCTTTGACCTTGCTATGCCTGTCATGGGGTCGTTCGCATTGGTGCGGGGGCCTGGTAGGAATTTTGCCATTTGGCTGATTAGTGTGTGCCATTTGGTTTTTGCCTACTGCGTAGCAAATCATCACAACTTGTAAGGTTGGCGGTTAGGCATTGGTTTAAATTGGTTGGTGGAGGGGTATGGATTGGCTGTGCATGCCCCTCCGGTGATGCTGCTGCACGGGAATTCCGTTAAAGGAATTCAGGGGCTTACCATCCTTTTGTTCAAACCCCTGGAATCGGGTTTGGGCCGCGTAAGCCCCTAGGAGCCTGTGGGGAGAAGCTGAGGGTCTGTGTCGCAGCTCCAATTATCCCTGATCTTGTTCCTCCACACTGGCTTTCGCTGGAATCCGGAAGTCAGTGCTGTCCCCAAGGCGAGGGGACAGATAGTCTTAACCAATGCCTATGCAACCACTCACAATTATGTATGATTAATAAAGTTGTGGCCAAAATTATGCCAAAAACCTTAAACAAAAAATATGTGTGAAGTGTGAGTTATTTGGGATAGGGGTGTTTTGGGGGACCTCAGCACGCAAAAGGAAATGGGAAAACACAGAAAATCTGCAAAGCAAATAAATGAATTATTTTTCTTCTGCTATTATCAACTCTGATATATTTTTGGAACTTGTCTATTTGCTTCCCACTCATACTTGCACTACATACATGCACCATTTGGACAGCAAAATATTTGAAGGAATTTGAATCCTGACATAAAAGCTGTTCGGCAATGAACTGGAAGCTCCTCTCAGGTGCTTGTCCTGCTAGGCATCGTCTTCTTAATTTACGCTATCACTTTAAAGGGCATTCAGCCAATTTCTGAATTCACACCGGCTGTCAGTGAATCACATCATTAGCTGACTAGATATCATATGCAGAAATTGAAGGGAAAGTGATAGCGTAAATTAAGAAGACGATGCCTATAAGGCTTTAAAACTATGTTTACTTCCTTCTCTTCATGCCTTGTTATTATTTATTGAGAAATGATCTGTTCCCCCTTCTTTTCCTCTTTAGCAGTGTGTTACATAGATAGGGAAGAGAGAAGTGCCTGGCGTGCTCTGGTCCATGGGGTCACAAAGAGTCGGACACAACTAAACAACTAAACAACAACAACAACAACATAGATAGATAGAAGGTTAAATTAAAATGGAACATTATGAGAAAAAAACTACTGGGGTAGGAGAGCTGCTGTTCCTCTTTAAAGTACAATCAATTACACAGATCTGGACACATTTTAAATAAGATGTTACCTGTCAAGCACAGATGAGAAATAAATGACCCTGCAGGTAAAAGGTAAAGGACCCCTAGATGGTTAAGTCCAGTCAAAGGCAACTATGGGGTTGCAGTGCTCATCTCGCTTTCAGACCGAGGGAGCTGGCGTTTGTCCACAGACAGCTTTCTGGGTCATGTGGCCACCAGGACTAAACTGCTTCTGGCACAACAAAACACCATGACGGAAACCAGAGCGCATGGAAACGCCATTTATTTTCCTGCCACAGCAGTACCTATTTATCTACTTGCACTGGCGTGCTTTTGAAATGCTAGGTTGGCAGGAGCTGGGACAGAACAGTGGGTGCTCACCCAGTTGTGGAGATTCGAACGGCCGACCTTCTGATTGGCAAGCCCAGGAGGCTCAGTGATTTAGATCACAGTCTTTCTTCCATCTTCTTCCCAGCAGCCCTTGCTCAAGACTCTCTTTCCTGTCACCTCACACCCAGTTGCCCTGGCAACCCTCCAAACCTCCAGTCTCTGTTCACATCAGGGCAAGGGAGAAGAACAGTTCTTTTGCATTGTCAATAGCTCTCAGTGGCCCTGCATTGTTTCTTAATGGCTCACATCCCAAATAATCAAAACTCTACCATCAAAAACCACGCGGGTGGTGCTGTGGTCTAAACCACTGAGCTTCTTGGGCTTGCTGATCAGAAGGTTGGGGTCCAAATCCCCGCAACAGTGTGAGCTCCCGTTGCTCATTCCCAGCTCCTGCCAACCTAGCAGTTCAAAAGTAGATAAATAGATACTGCTCTGGCAGGAAGGTAAACGGTGTTTCTGTGGGCTGCTCTGGTTTCACCAGAAGCAGCTTAGTCATGCTGGCCACATCACCCAGAAAAACTGTCTGCAGAGCAGACAAACACTGGCTCCCTCAGCCTGTAAGGTGAGAGGAGCGCTGCAACCCAGAGTCATCTGTGACTGGACTTAACTGTCAGGGGTCCTTTACCTTTACCTTTTTACCATTTATTAATTTCTGAAGGGTTTTTTTGGGGGGGAGGGGGGTCCAGCCAAATCTATAACAATATGATTGCGTGTGTATGTATGTGAATACACACTTGGGTGTGATAATGGCTGTGAGACTTCTGCCTGAATCCTGAAAAGCCACTGTCAGTCAAGGAAGATTACATAGATCAATGGTCTGACTCAGTATAAGGTTATATGTTGACTGACATTAGTGTGCTGGAGGCCAAACCCTGCCTGAGAGTTTTCGACGCTCCAAGAAGCCTCTGAAATCCAGTACCTTATTATGAGTGGCATGATGTATAATTTATAATAGTGTTATTTATTAATGCGCACAGTTTGGGCACCCCAGCCGCTGAATTCTGCACTAGCTGAAGTTTCTGAACCATCTTCAGAGGCAGCCCTATGTATAACCTATACTTCTAGGTCACATCACTGTAATGGCCACTTGCTCCTTTTTTTCCTGGGTGGGCAGTAGTTGCAGCACTTTGTGGATCAGCTACTAGGGCCATCTTACCCATAGATGTTAGTGGCACTGGGCGCCAGGGCGCCAGATTTTGGAGGGTGCCACAGGCTGAGTGTCCGGGAAGGAGAGTCAGAGTGCGCTCCCTTCCCTGCTCTGGGGCAGCCCGCTCCTCTCCTCTCAGCCACCCATTGGAGTACGCTGTGTTTGGCTCAGGATGCCCCTTTGCGTCCCCTCCTGCTGGGGCTGCCTGGGCACCTGGCAGGTGCAATCAGCAGCGGGCATGGGGTGGGGCGGGTGTGTCTCTCCCGCCCCTCTTTGGCCACATCGCTGCCTGTGCGCCTCCCTGTGGAGTCTGCAAGCAGAGCAGGGAGGTGCCCTGTGCAATCCTGGCACCGAGTGAGGATGGCACAGCTGGCGAGCACCCTGATCTGCCTGCTGGCCCTTCTGTCATGCGGACTTTCCTGGACAGGGGCAGGTAAGGGGCGCCAGGCACTTAGAGGGAGGCTTCACGGGAGGCCGTCTGGGCTGTGATCTGTACGCCTCTTACTTACGTGCAGTGCTGAGCGTGCATTGGGCCACGCAAAGTAAATGAGCCAGACCGAAGTACCCCCCCTTAAAAAAAGATTGACAATTCTGGGAATCCAGGGGGGGCGCCGGAGAGATATTTGCACCACAATGCCGGATATGCTTAAGACGGCCCAGTCAGCTACCATCGCTGACAGTCAGGACACACTTGCCTGGCTGGCTTTTGGAAAATCTATTGAGTCAGCCACCTTTCAGGACAGGACGTCCAATAATACTCCTCACAAAACTTCTTGCAAACCTACAAATGTCATCTGATCTTCACAAATATTTTTCAAATAGTCCGTAAATTTACTCCAGTCTTCTGTGAATTTCTGGTCCCGCCGGTTTCGAATCCTTTCTGTTAGTTTATCTAGTTCTGCATAGTCCATTAACTTCATCCTCCATTCTTCAATCATTGGTAATTCTTCTTGCTTCCATTTTTTGGGCCAGTAATATTCTTGCTGCTGTTACTGCATATAAAAAGAGCTTATATTCCTTTCTATTTATATCACTCCCAACAATGCCCAGTAAAAATACTTCTGGTTTCTTTATAAATGTATATTTCAGCATTTTTTTCATCTCATTATATATCATCTCCCAGAAGCATTTCACCACCTTGCAGGGCAGGATTTCCCACCAGAATCTCCAGTTTGAACTGGCCAATTGGGGACCTGCTAGTGGATGGAGCCTCACTGACGGACCGTAGGTTGGATGCTTCCACTCTGGTCCACCAGCAATGCCTAAAAGTCTTATGCCTAAAAGTCTTAATGGGCCAGACACCTTATCTGTAGCCACTGCATGGGGAAAGTGGCTCTGCAGATGGGACAGCATAATCTCGACTCTCAGCTCAGGTCTTGTCCTTTCTAGTTAAGGGAAGGGCCACAGCAATTTGCTATCTAGCCCAGAGCCCATTGCCTTTGTTCTCTTAATGGCCCATCACCTGAACGCAGAAAGACAGAATGGCTTATATTTTAACTCTTGCTGGATGTCCCCACCAACTGCAAAAAAAACCCCTCATAACATTATATTGGCTTGCATGGCCTCTTGATCTACTGCACTTTGGAGAGGCATTAAATATTAGGTGGGACATCATCTGTGCCTGTTCTCCTGCTACGAGTGCACAGTTCTATCAAACGGCAGCTTCTTACTCGACAAATACATTCCCCCATGCTCCGTATCTGCTGACTTTGGTGACTAAAATAAGCTCTTCTGCCTCTTTGGTCCTCTTGTGAACACTGCAGAGTCATCAGATCATGAAGACAGAATGAGCCGGATATTATTACTTTTTGTGCATCAGCAACAGAACTGTTTATTCAGCTCCTGCTAATTACAGCTGAGCAAAAGCTCACTGAAGTTAATGGGATTACACAGGTGTCCCGGAGGACAAGACTAAAGGCACAAGAATAATTTGGCTCCCAGAGCATCTAACCTGTCACATGATGGGAACAGCCCAGTTTGCTTCTCAGATCTTTTTCCCTCCCTGCACTACGGCTACTTGCAATTAAATCATTGCAAGGCTGATTCTCCTTCATTTAACACATAAGGCAGGAGAGCGGAGACATTTAATTCTTCCCCAGTAAAAGCAACTTCAGACTTGTCTACGGGCTATTAATTATTAAGACCCAATTAATCACTAAGATATCTGTTGGAAAATAATAAGACAATCAGTTCCAGAAATAACATCCTTTTATTATTATTATTAATATTATTACCACAACAATTACTATTGAATAAAATATTGACTGTAAAAACTTAATGGACAACCTAATTTGCTGCTTTTTTAAAGGAAAGCAAAGGAAAGGAAAAAGACTGGTGAAATAGTCTTGAGCAGAAATAAATTAGTTCTATATCATGGATTATTCATTACATGGAATTAATTGTTCAGTGACAACATGATGCCATTAGAAATAGCCTGGAAATAATAAGTAAACAGAAATAAATGCACTTTTCTCCATTTTTAAAAATTTTGTTTTCCCGATTCACTTTAGCAACTTAATTTGTATTTAAATTATAAAGAAGGCAAGAGCCTCCCAATTTCTTTGCCGGTCAAATTCTCTGCAGTGAAATCCAAGGAGTGTGGTGCTTTCACTGAAACTGTGTATTTGAAACAAAGCATGCGGAGTCAAATTGCTAAATACTTGTTCCTTCCATCATGCCACTGCCAATTCAGATTGACACAATTGACACCAAGGGGTAAAATCCAGAACTGCTTCTCGCAGCAGTTGAAAAACGGGACATCTGGAACTTGGTTTCAGCTTGGCTTGTTTATCTACTTAATTATAAGATTTCTTACTCTCCTTTCACCATAAGGTCAACAGGTGTGTTAGGAAAAGAAGAACACAAGAATAGCCTGCTAAATCAGGGCAGTGGGCCACCTAACTCAGCATCCTGTTCGCTCGGTGGCCAATCAGATCCCTTTGGGAAGCCCCGAAACAACAGAACCATACAATGGAAATTAAGTTTACTGAGAATCAGATTAAGGATTTGAACTGAGTTTACTTTAGAGCATGGGTGCAATGACAAACCTAGACAGCATCTTAAAAAGACATCACCTTGCCAACCAAGGTCCGTATAGTAAAAGCTATGGTTTTCCCAGTAGTGATGTATGGAAGTGAGAGATGGACCACAAAGAAGGCTGACCGCCAAAGAATTGATGCTTTTGAATTATGGTGCTGGAGGAGACTCTTGAGAGTCCCATGGACTGCAAGAAGATCAAACCTCTCCATTCTGAAGGAAATCAGCCCTGAGTGCTCACTGGAAGGACAGATCGGGAAGCTAAGGCTCCAATAATTTGGCCACCTCATGAGAAGAGAAGACTCCCTGGAAAAGAACCTGGTGTTGGGAAAGATGGAGGGCACAAGAAGAAGAGGATGAAAGAGGACGAGATGGTTGGATAGTGTTCTCGAAGCTACCAGCATGAGTTTGACCAAACTGCGGGAGGCAGTGGAAGACAGAAGTGCCTGGCATGCTCTGGTCTATGGGGTCACAAAGAGTCGGACATGACTAAATGACTAAACAACAAAAAAGGCAAACTAAGGCTGGGGGGGGGCAGATCTGGCCCAATCGCCTTCTAAATCCGGCCCACGGACGGTCTAGGAATCAGCGTGTTTTTACATGAGTAGAATGTGTGTTTTTATTTAAAATGCATCTCTGGGTTATTTGTGGGGCATAATAATTCATTCATTCCCCCCCCCCGAAAATATAGTCCAGCTCCCCACGAGGTCTGAGGGACAGTGGACCAGCCCCCTGCTGAAAAGGTTTGCTGACCCCTGCTTGAGAGCAAAGCTGGGGAATGTGTGGTCCTCTTATCAGTATGCAGTTGACACACAGTACCCAGTGTGATCCCATATGTGATCCATGAATATATCATAGAATTGTAGAGTTGAAAGGGACCACAAGGGTCATTTAGTAAAAGAAAAAAGAAAGGTAAAGGACCCCTGGATGGTTCAGTGCAGTCAAAGGTGACTATGGCGCTCATCTTGCTTTCAGGCTGAGGGAGCTGGCATTTGTCCACAGACAGCTTCCTGGGTCATGTAGCCAGCATGACTAAGCCACTTCTGGAGCCACAGAACACCATGATGGAAACCAGAGAGCACAGAAATGCTGTTTACCTTCCCACCACAGCAGTACCTACTTGCACTGGTGTGCTTTCAAATTGCTAGGTTGGCAGGACCTGGAAAAGAGCAATGGGAGCTCACCCCATCGTGGGAATTCGAACCACCAACCTTCTGATTGGCAAGCCCAAAAGGCTCAGTGGTTTAGACCACAACACCACCTGCAATCCTGGTCATCTAGTGCAACCCCCTGCAATGCAGGAATCTTTTGCCCAACATGGCGCTCGAACCCACAACCTAGAGATTAATAGTCCCATGCTCTACTGACCGAATTGTATCACGGCAGAGTTGCTGGGTTCTGTTTACAAAACTCTCATCACCATCTGGAAGGATAGGTGTCTTGCGATTTATCCTCCCCCAGTCCAAATCGTATTTCTAGCTAGTGTACCTGTCATGTTTTCTGTTCTTACGACTTACAGTGATTAGAGCGTCGAAGGACAGCTTGAGGAGAGAGGCAGCCAATGGCTTTACAGAGCCCAGGGAGGAGAAGGGGATTAAATGGTCTCAGAAAATGAATTTGTGCAGCTGCTCAGTGACAATGCTTCCTCATTCTTATTAAAGAGCAAGAACAAGGTAACCCCTCTGGTGTTCCTAAGTGCCATTTCAAAGTATGAAATGTGATGCTGTACAATGCGGTTTGATGTCTCAATACGTCCCTGAGCAATGCAATGTAGTATTGGTTTAATAGGTGTCAGTCAATAGAAGACGCCTTTTAAATACAATGCTAGACTGAAACGGAATAGTTTCATTACGAGGATGAAAAAAATCAGTCTTTGGTAATAAAAAAAAAATCAGTTCACATATAAATTTTAATGTAAAAAAAAAAAAGGTCTTAGGTCTCCGTTCACATTACACAGGCTGTGTGAGAGCCACTATTATACAACTCCTTCTCACATTGCTAGAGGAACATCAGGGGCTTGGATTTCATTGAAGAATGAATGAATGGTATGATGATGGAATGATGCTAGTTGTAGTCTACAAACTGAGAAGGCACCAGGGCATTGGACTGGTTGACCCTTGGGGTCTCTTCCAACTCTTCAATTCTATTATTCTATTATTTTGTTCATACAGGACCTGTGTAACCTGTACGCATCCATAATTCTGGTATGATTTCATCATCCTTGGGGTCTATGTGACATGTTTCCTGACCACGAACTGTCTAAAGTTACTTTAGGGATTGAAATCCATTGGATCTGAATCAACATCCTGATGTGAAAATGTGTGGAAGTTATAATTTGATAAATGGGCATATTTTCACTTCCACATAGAGTCCAGATGGTGACAGATTCCCCATATAAGTTTCCATTTGGCATTTGAACATTTGTGTATTGCAGTCTTTTATTCTCATTTATGTTTAATGATGGATTTAATCCAAACAATACAAGATGTTATCCAGCATGTTAAACTTCTGCTAAGTGGACTGAAAGTAGGATCCTTCTGTTCAGGATCCTTTGTGTTCTCGGCATACTGGCACACAGAATAATATTCTTTTTTTTTCCTTCTTGGATCCACACGCAGTCAGAAAACAAACTTCAGAAATTATCCAGCCAACTAAGAGTGGGAAAACAGGGAGGAAAATGGAAGGAAGCAATTGCAACTCTGCATGTTAATGCCTTGTGATACGATAGTTAGGGATGCACAAATATCAAGTTGCCGTCGTTCCCCCGCAATCATTTTGGCTTCCAATAAATTGCCTTCAAGGGGTTTAGCCTAAGGAGAAAACATGCATACTCTGATAGCGGATCAAGGAAAATGCAATCTCAATAATGGCTCATCCTTGCAAGGTTCCTGGGACAACATGAACTTCGTTGGGCTGGTCATGTTGTGTGGATGCCTGATGATCGTCTTCCAAAGCAACTACTCTATTCCAAACTTAAAAATGGAAAGCGCAATGCTGGTGGTCAACAAAAGAGATTTAAAGACTCTCTCAAGACAAAACTAAAAAAATGTAGTATAAACACCGACAACTAGGAAATACTGGCCTGTAAGTGCTCCAATTGGAGAACAGCCTTTGCCAAAGGTGTCATGGGCTTTGAAGATGCTGGAACTCAGGATGAAAGGGAGAAATGTGCTAAGAGGAAGGCACGCTTGGCAAACCCTCACCGTGATTAACTCCCATCCGGAAACCTATGTCCCCACTGTGGAAGGACATGTGGATCCAGAATTGGCCCCCACAGTCACTTACGGACTCACTGCTAAGACCGTGTCCATGGAAGACAATATTACTCGGCTACGAGTGATCGTCAAGGAAGAAGACTCTGATAGTGGATCCAGGATACTGCAATCTCAATAATGGCTCATCCTTGCAAGGTTCCTGAGACAATAATGAAGCTCTAGCTTTCGCAAGAAGTGAATAGAGAATGGATCATCTAGACAATTACATCCACGAAAGTCATCTCAACCTGAAAGGCACATAGCTCCTTCCTGAATTGATTTGTGTTGCTTTAGTGTGGAGAGGACATTGGTATAGGTTTTCTTTAATCAACTACAATGTGGTGGGTTAATTCTAAGATGGTTTGGGAAGGATGGGCTACAACCGGATCATACATCCAAGTTGAGATGATCAGCTTTGTGTGTCCTGAGGAAGAAGATCTCAAGGAGATTGATGGCACAGCCAGCAATCCTAAGCTAATGCACTGAGTAAGAATGAGCAGTGCAGGATATTGTAACCAACATTGTGAACATTTGAAACTAAGTAAATGCACCTCTAACCTTCTCCATGCCATACATTCCTCTTGAGAGTATTTTGTTGTTGTTGTTTAGTCATGTCCGACTCTTCGTGACCCCATGGACCAGAGCACGCCAGGCACTCCTGTCTTCCACTGCCTCCCACAGTTTGGTCAAACTCATGCTGGTAGCTTTGAGAACACTATCCAACCATCTCATCCTCTGTCATCCCCTTCTCCTTGTGCCCTCCATCTTTCCCAACATCAGGGGCTTTCCCAGGGAGTCCTTTCTTCTCATGAGGTGGCCAAAATATTGGCTTCTCAGCTTCAGGGTCTGTCCTTCCTGAGCACTCAGGGCTGATTTCCTTCAGAATAGAGAGGTTTGATCTTCTTGCATTCCCTGGGGCTCTCAAGAGTCTCCTCCAGCACCATAATTCAAAAGCATCAATTCTTCAGCGATCAGCCTTCTTTACGGTCCAGCTCTCACTTCCATACATCACTACTGGGAAAACCATAGCTTTAACTATACAGACCTTTGTTGCGTTTTTCTAGGGATGGGCGAACTTCCCTATCCTGTTGTCTTGGCTCAGAAATTACCAGAGAAAATTGGCACCAACTCAGCTTTGATTCCAAGTCTATTTGATATTTGGAAAATAAGCTCACCACCAGCCCTCTCTGATCTTCAAAACACTCCCCCATCCTCTTAAAGTCATACCAACCAGCACTAGCTGGAGCAATGTGTGGGAAGGGACTAAGAGTCTGGCCTTTTTTGATGCTCCAGCACATGGAGAAAGTACCTTTGACTCCAGTAGTCAATTCAGAGGAATTTCAAGTAACTGTGCACCACTAAATATTTTGTCCAATATGCTCTGCTTAGGAGTGCATGCTGGCTGGGGCTGATGAGGGATGTGGTCCAAAATATCTGAAGGGCACCAAGTTGGCAAAGGCAGCTCTGTTTGCCTTACCTGCTCCTGGTTTAATTCACTTATTTTTACATCTGCCTTTTGTCAGTTATTGACACAGTTATTTGTTTTGTGTGTTAACTTTGTTTCCATTCTGTACATTTAGCACTTTCTTATTTTGTAAGCCTTTTGCACGCCCTCGCTCCCTCTGTGTCTTCACAAATTTCACTTTCTTCTTGTTGCTTCTTTGCTGACAGACACAAAGCAAATGTGAAATTGGTGTCTTGCGTGGTTTATCCTTATTCAGCAAAGCATTTTCTTTTCATGTTTCCATTTGTTACAAATTCACATAGTTTGCAAGTAAGTCCTTCTGGATTATAAAATGAGCTTTCTGCTCCTCAACAAACTAGTTTAAAAAAGTTACCTTGGGGGTTTTTTGGGGGTTTTTTGGAAGGGTACGCATTACATTTTAAGAAAGGGTATGGGATGAATACAAAATATGTAGCATATAATTGGAATATTAAGGTGGAATGAAAACAGTTTAGGCTAGTTCACCAGGGCAGATGATACCCTGGTCCCCACATTCAGTACTTTCTCAGGCAGTCCACCCCTGACTGTCTTCTTACTTGCAACAGGTCCAGGGGGGCATCTCTGTGTCCTTCTGCTTGGTCTCCATGTTGCCTTTATGGAACTCAGCAGAAAGGCTTATGAGACTAAAATTATTTGGCTCACCCCACACCCATGTCCTCTCTTTTGGGCTCTGCCAATGTGGTTCATAGTGGGACGCGGGTGGTGCTGTGGGTTAAACCATAGAGCCTAGGACTTCCCTATCAGAAGGTCGGCGGTTTGAATCCCCGTGACAGGGTGAGCTCCCATTGCTCGGTCCCTGTGCCTGCCAACCTAGCAGTTCGAAAGCAGGTCAAAGTGCAAGTAGATAAATAGGTACCGCTCCGGAAGGAAGGTAAACGGCATTTCCGTGTGCTGCTCTGGTTTGCCAGAAGCAGCTTAGTCATGCTGGCCACATGACCCGGAAGCTGTCTGCGGACAAACGCCGGCTCCCTCGGCCAGTAAAGCGAGATGAGTGCCGCAACCCCAGAGTTGGTGATGACTGGACCTAATGGACAGGGGTCCCTTTACCTTTACTAATGTGGTTCATACATTAAAAACACATTTAAGACATCTCACCCCCAGAAACCCTGGGGCTTGATGTCTTTGGAATCATAGCTGCATGATGGAGAAACTACAGTTCCCCAGATTCTTTGGAGGAAGTTATGTCCTTTAAATGCAAGGTGTGTCCACAGTCCCTCTGCCCCCACCCGGACATATTACATCCATGTTTGTTTATTCATTTGTTCCCACTGTGATTCTGGCTTCTTAGGGTGATTTTGAAATCAAGAAATCCAGCTTTCTTAGGACACTCGTACCTATGGGACCGCCTCTCCTGGTATGTCCCACAGAGGACCTTACGGTCTTCAAATAAAAACATCTTGGAGGTCCCGGGCCACAGGGAGGTTAGGCTGGCCTCGACCAGAGCCAGGGCTTTTTCGGCTGTGGCCCCGATCTGGTGAAACGCTCTGCCACACTCTGAATTGATTTTAGAAGAACTGATTTTAGAATGTATTTCAATTAATTGATTGTGATTTTACATAAACTGTGTTATTTTTACTGTTGTTAGCCACTCTGAGCCTGGCTTCAGCTGTGGAGGGCGGGATATAAATAAAATTATTATTATTATTATTATTATTATTATTATTATTATTATTATTATTAAATAAAAAGAGCAAGCCAAGGAAAAAATAAAAATATATTATTATTATTCCTGCTTACTCCTGCTTCAAGATTCTGCAAGACAGCTAGTAGTCTGAGGCTTCTTCTTACTGCATTTCAGAGGTGCAAAGTTTGAAAAATGGAAGTGGAGCCTCGCTCTCAACACTTCCTAATTTCCACTTGTCAGTTAGTAGTCTGATGATCTAAAAGAGATACTCACGGTGCTTGCAGGGGGTAGGAGGGAGTTTGGGCTAGTAGAAACCTGCTTTATGTTTATAAAATCAATGCAAAATTAGAACAGCTATAAGCATCAGCATATGGTATATGGGTCTTGATGGCATGGAGCCGCTTCTGGCCTCTGCTATGAGCAGTTGGTGTTCTCAAATGGTAGTGATGGCAATGATGACAAATAGAGGCTGGGAGACATGAGCACACTAGATTTTAGCGGGGGTGAAGGTGCTTTGACACCTGCCATGCTGTACCTTCCATCTCCATAATATGGAGTGCACTTGGAAAATATACCCATGAACTGAAAATGTTTTGGTTTGTCTTTCTTTTCCTTTTGGAATTCCAGAAAGCAGTTTTGTGCTGATGCATGATTTATGGCACAGTTCAATCAGCGGCGCAAATTTATTATGCTCTCCACTGACCCCTTTGTATAATTTATTTTGAGAGGTTTGCATTTCAACAGAGTTCAGCAGTGGTCGAGCAGCCTGCCTCTCAGCTAGCCAGCTGAACTGGTGCCTCTGATGTCAGTAAGCATAACAGTCGCTGCAGAAACGTTTCCTGCCAGAATTCCAGCTTAGCTCTGCATCGGACAGGTGGGCTGGCAATATTTGGGAGAAGTTGAGCCATTTAGTGTTTAGGTAATGCTTTCTGAACTTCTAAATGGCTCTCCCTCTAGCCCCCCTAGCCCTGGTCTCTCTTACACACACACACACAAATGAGAAGTGCAAATAGGAAGAACAGCTGAAAGTTATGTTCTTGAAATGTCACCACAAGGCCAGCCCAACAGCCTATTAGCAACAGGGTGTAGAACTATATTTCATTTCATGAATCTATAATATTCTCAGCTTTTTTAAAAAAGAGAGGGGGAGGGAGGGATTAAACCAATTTGCAGAAGACAGCTCTGTCAAAAGGAATTGATGGTGTCCCCTGTCAACCCCAAATTCCCTGCCTATCTGTCCATTAGCCTCATCTACATTCCACAGTTCAGATCCATTGACCATTTACTCCTTAATCAATAGTAGCATTTCCTGGGACTGCTTAGCAGAAGCATTTGTAAGGACTAAAAGATGATCCCAGGTTCCTTCTTGTGTATGAGTTTTGGTTTCTATCGTTGTTTCTATTATTAATGAATCAAAATGTTAATCGCTTCCACACACCTTTAAATGGCTTAAGTTATTGATCACTGGGTCCAACGTTAGGCCAGATATTCATCAGAGTTGGAGCCTTTCTGTGTTTTGTGCTTCCCCTGATAGGAAGCATGTTGGTCTTGCCATGGGGCTGCTGAGTATCTCTATGGTGAAAGATTGTTGCCCCATCAGTTACAGTTAAGAATGCTTACCATGCTGAGCTCCGCAATAACTTTGTGGGTCTTCATGCAAGTCTTCATGTCACCTCCAGCAACTGCCAGGGATGCTCAGCAGGGTCACAGAAACTCAATGCATCATGATGTTTTTAACTGGGTATGGGTAGGGCCTTATCTTGAGATGAAGGGCCATAGCTGAGTGGTAGTGCATGACAAAAGTCCATCCTTTTTGTGTGACAAAGTTCCATCCTCGATTGGGAAATCTTGTTGGAGAACTGTTGCTGTAGAAATAGTACTGAGCTAGCAGTGCTTTTTAGCTTTGAGTCCACAGACATTGTTGGACTGTTGGCATGCTGGCATCCATCTATCCCAGGAGACAATGGAAGAATGTGCCTTTGGGGGTAAAGTCAAAACATTGGAGAGTTACAGCTGTGGCTCTAGAGAACAATATGGGAGAGACATATTTTATTGCAGGTGCGGCAGATGAAGGTGTCTGGTTGTGCTGCTGCAGTTACACCTTGGCATTCTCTTCTCCCCCCAGCAGTCATTCCTCCCCTGGTCAATGCAGTGGATACAAGACCTGTCTGTCTGTCTCTCTCTCTCTGTGTGTGTGTGTCTGTCTGTCTGTCTACTACTCCCATCATCCTCATTAGCCCGTGGTCAAGGGGATGATGGGGTTTGTAGTTCAACAATATCTGGGGACTCAATATTGAAGATCAGTTAGCTTGAGGAACCAGTGGTCTGACTCAATGTAAACCAGCTGTATTCCATGGCACCCTCGTAGAAGGTGTGCTGACTATTAGACCATGCAAGAAGGCATCACAAACTTGTGAAGAAAACCACACTTTTACTTTGTGCTTGGTACTAAACCAAGTGTTTGAGAGGAAAAAAAGCACAAGAAACCAATTTCTTAATCAACCAGCCAATGATCCATCTTCTTCTCTTCCCTCAAGATGGCAGGTCTCTCCCCCCCCCCCCACTATCTGAACAGGTTGTGTTGTACCTCCTCTGTGTTGTACCACTTGGGATGTTATCAAACAATGCTATCAAGGTGGACAAACAAGGATAATTTGGGCAGTGTGGCTACATCTTGAGCAGAGGGAAATTGTTTATCTGCCATTTCACATTTTCCTGCCGTTACATTATCTGCTTTGAGGCATTCAACAAAGCCTGAAACATTATGGAAGAAAGGATGCTTTGCCATCAATCACAATGACATCTGAGATAACTAGAGGAAGAGCTGAAATCACAGGGCTTTAATCATTCCCCGGTAGACAATAGAGGTTTTAATAACTGTACTCATTAAAGGTTTTCAAGTTGCTTAAAATATTAAACATGCAAGAAAAAGAGGAGCCATATTTCAAAATTTATATTAAGGAGCTTTCAATTTTCAGAATACCAGTACAAGGTGATGCTTTTTTAAATCCCATCACCAGCATGTAACTTCCTCTATTAAGCTAGCGATTGTAACAGCAACCGTTCTACCATGAGCATGTTCGGTTTGTGCAAAGCCAAGCAAAAGAAATTACTTTGTCACATAATGCATAATTAAACTATGAACCATGTGGATTTGTACCTTTGAAACACATATGTCTGTTTAGCTTAAAAATATTAGGTGGCTTGAAATAGGGGGAAGAGGGAATGCTACAGTGTTGATACAAATGATCTCTACTGTACAGGCAAGGTGAAGTAGCCTGATCATCAAATGTGATTTTACTTGACGGGAATAAACTGTCTTGAGGCTTACACAGGTTTATAGTCATATTCCAGGGGTAGCCAAGATAGTGCCGTTCAGAAATGGTTGGACTGCAACTGCTATCAGCTGCCAGCAGCATGGCCAATGGTCGGAGATGGTGGAAAACATAGTACAACATCCAGAGAACATTCTTGTCATAATATTTATTTATACCCTGCCTTTACCCCCAATGGGACTCAAGGCAGCTTATGACTAAAAACAAGAATCACTAAAAAAACATGGGGGGGGGGGACAGCCATTAGAAAACCATTAAACATTAACAGAAATAAAACTATATATGTGTATAAAACCTATTTCATTAAAAGCACTCCATTCCCAAAAGCCTGTTGGAACAAGAAAGTCTTCAGCTGCCAATGGAAGGACCAACATGGAGGGAGACAGTCTAGCTTCTCCTGCAAAGGAGTTTCAGGGTTTGGAAGCAGCCACCAAAAAGGCCTTACTCAACTTTGGGAGAGGACACACATTAATTTCAAGGAATCGTGTTTCACAGAAGCCCTCTTAGGATCACCATTTCAGTGGAGTAACGTGAAAACGAAACAACAGACACAATTGTTTTAGATTGGTACATGAATCTGAGGCAAAAGTTCCATCTTCTATGGGATTCATAGTTGAAGACAATGGGTGGAAGTACTTGAGGCAGAAGACATACCCCAAAGAGTTATCCAACTGCATTTATTCCTCCTTTGTCCAAAGAGTGATGTGCAGCCAAAGCGAAGGCATGATGGGATATCATTGTGCCCCAGGTTTCTCTGCCCTGTCTCACTTCTTTATCCCTGTCAACGTTGAAAATGAAAACACACCTTTGCCGTCTTGTCATTTGCCTTAATGTCATTTTAGCTTGAATCATTTGGCTTTAAAAGACAGATGAAGAAACATTTCTGGAAATCAATTATACAGCGGAATAATACCAGTTTTGCAATATTAATAAAGGTCTTTGGAGACTGCTCAGTTATTTTTGCTTCAAATCTAGTAAATTTATCCTCATGTATTATACATTGTTTAAACTTGTGTAACATAAATAATACATGGCCACTTGTAACTTATTTATGAGAAATAAACATAATTTCTTTGCTTTTTTGTAGTTCTAAGTCATGCTGTTGTTCGTGTACTTCAGCTGCACCAATTAACGACTCATGCTAAGTGCATTGAGTAATTTACCTGAAGTAAGGAATTGTAGCTTCAGACATCTAACACACAAACAAAATTCATGATTAATTGAACAGCAAAGATACTGGAACCCAAAGTGCTACTTCAGGCATGTCCAATGGAAGTTTTGTAGGGATGATTGGGGAACTCAATCTTTGCAAACTTCAATAGAAGCAAACTTATTATTTAGCTCCTAGACTAATGAGTGGATCTAGACACAGCTATTATTAGGAGTTGGCACGTTTTGAATATTATGATACAGCTCAAAGAAAGCATAACATTGTACTGTCTCAGTGCAGTGTGGGTCTTGGGTTTCTTGGGTATAGAATGGATCCAGTGATGGTATGGATTCAGGTAACCCCCTTTGGTATGTTAGATGACTCCCTGGTGAGGTTTGGATTGATGGCAGCAGTTCCCCACCTGCAAAGGTGGTTGATCAAATAAGACGGTCTTTCTCAACGGACCTGTGGAATCCAAGAGATTTCTGACAGCTCTGCGGGATTTTCTAGTTGGAATTGTTGGCATGCCTGCCAAAGCCCTAGTCTCATTTTGAAAGGATGGATAATTTTGTTAGTTTCTGTTTGCCACTGTGCAGTGCTTTGAGTCACAAGACTCTGTTTACATTCCAGAGACATTCCAAGCTGTTGGAAGTCTCACGGGAGACGGATAAGACATTACTGGTTTCCTGTTCCTTTGCTTTTTTCAGTTGTTCTCTGCCTTTCACAGAGAGAGGATGATTTCTTTTCTGTCTGCGTAGCTAGAAAATAGAGCATAGCGATGTAGCCATAAATCTCATCATTTCCGCGTGCTGCTTTGATTCTCTGCTGAATGGGGGATGTGCCTCAAAGGCTCAGGTCATTAATCATGTCGGAGGGCGATTCTGGAAGATGAGCTTTATCAGCTCGGTCGAAGAGAGATTCCGACATTTTTACCCTCACCCCACTGTGTTTATGTCCCCCCCCCATTCCTTTCTATTGGATGGGAGTATCTGAGAAGGCTTGCAACATAAATTAATAAGAGAGCCAGGTCTAGCAACAACATCTGTTGTGGCTATAGTTTTTCATAGTTGTATATATGTAGGCCACCATTTGGGGCAAAGGGGAACAGCTGGTTTTCAATTCCAGAGGTAGATAATAGTACGTACACCACCCAAATGGAAAGCATAGACTTATTTCCTCTTACTTTCTGAGAGTAAGTGGGTGACAGAAAGAGAAAATTGTGTCCCTACCACCTTTGGTTCTGTTCTGTATTCTACCCACTTTGACCATTCCTGCCTTGCTCTAAAGGAAACTCAGTTCACATCCTTAATCTGATTCTCAGTAAACTTAATTTCCATTGTATGGTTCTGCATAAAGCCCCATCATCTTACCCCTGAAGGAATCTGATCCTCAACAGAAAAATAGTCCTGAGTCGTTCAGTCCAAAGGTAACTCTGGCCCCAACTCCATATTATGTATGCTATTTAAGCATGTGCACTCAACTAGTCTGCTTTTATTCTGGAGAAAAAGCAGCTGTGAAGCTTTGGTCAATCTTCTTCTTCTTCTTCTTCTTCTTCTTCTTCTTCTTCTTCTTCTTCTTCTTCTTCCTCTTCCTCTTCCTCTTCCTCTTCCTCTCCCTCTTCTGCGATCACTCATAGCTGAGTAAAATTGTCTTCCATAAACACTGTTTTAAAAGTGAGTCCGTAAGTGACTGTGGAGGCCAATTCTGGATCCACACATCCTTCCACAGTGGGGACATAGGTTTCCGGGCAGGAGTTGATCACGGTGAGAGTTTCTTAAGTGTACTTTCCTCTTAGCACGTTAATATTCTCCTGACCTAGACCACAGCTTCCCACAGCTATTTTCTCCTCATGGTTGCTACCTCCTGGCTGCTTTTTTGACCTCAAAAGTACTGTTTACTGAAAGCAATAACTCTGGGGAGAATAGCAACAAGCTAGGGAAAGTATCCTGCAGTCTCCAATCTGGATTGGATACAGGTTTGAAGCTTATTTTGAGCCAATGATAGTTATTTTGAGCCAATGATAGCTAGCCGCTCGGGTGCCTGGGGGGGCGTGTCTGGCAGCCGGGGGCAGGGCGATCCATGCCCATGGGGGTGGGGCAATCTGCCCATGGGGGCAGGGCAAGCTTCTCTGATGCTTAGAGACTCTCTGCCACCTCCCCCTCAGCTGTAGGGTGGCTGAGGGAGTGGCAGTAGGCAGACACAAGTCCCATGCTGCCTTTTCAGGCAGCGCAGAACCTGCAGGCACCTAAGCCACCACGTCACTCCTAAAAAGTTTCGTGAGCCCAATTTTATGTTTATTTTTAAAACTCATTTTGTCATCCCCCCCCCATTGATGACACCTGGGGCAGACTGCAGCCCTGCACCCCCCTTCCTCCACCACTGGGCTAACCTGGGAAAGAGGTAGAGGAAGATACACTTTGTTCTGATGTCTGCCTTGAACTTACAGTGGTAGCTATGGTTAAGAACTTTATTTGCTCTGGAGGTCCGTTCTTAACCTGAAACTGTTCTTAACCTGAGGTACCACTTTAGCTAATGGGGCCTCCCGCTGCCGCCATGCCGTCGGAGCATGATTTCTGTTCTCATCCTGAAGCAAAGTTCTTAACCCGAGTTACTATTTCTGGGTTAGCGGAGTCTGTAACCTGAAGCATCTGTAACCTGAGGTACCACTGTACTGTACTCTTACATTCAGGAATCTTTTCAAGTACTAAAGCAGGTTTCCTCAGCTTCGGCCCTCCAGATGCTTTGAGACTACAATTCCCATCATCCCTGACCACTGGTCCTGATAGCTAGGGTTCATGGGAGTTGTAGGCCAAAAACATCTGGAGGGCTGAGGTTGAGGAAGCCTGTACTAAAGTCTGCTTTTCTTTCAAAAGTCCAAGAACCCTTAAGAGGAAGCTTTTAACTATAGGTGCTGTGAATGAGAGGAGGGCAGGCAAATGTAGGTTCATTCAACGGAGGAGTCTGAGGAAGTACCATGCGGCTTGGGCCTGCCCATAAAATGCATGCCCTGCCATGCGACATTAAAGTATCTGGAGAAGGAGGAGGGGACAGAGGGTGAAAAAAGAGCTGTGAGCTATATCTATCTATCTATCTATCATCTATCTCTATCTATCTATCATCTATATCTATCTATCTATCTATCTATCTATCTATCTATCTATCTATCTATCTATCATCTATCATCTATCTATCTATCTATCTATCTATCTATCATCTATCTATCTATCATCTATCTATCTATCTATCTATCTATCATCTATCTATCATCTATCTATCTATCTATCTATCTATCTATCATCATCTATCTCTATCTATCTATCTATCTATCTATCTATCTATCTATCTATCTATCTATCATCTATCTATCTATCATCTATCATCTATCTATCTATCTATCTATCTATCTATCTATATCTATCTATCTATCATCTATCTATCTATCATCTATCTTTGTACTAATGTATCGTTTTTATAGGTAACTGTGTCTTTTTGCAATATTTTGTTTTTCTGTTTTAGCCTCAGGTTGTTTTTTTACACCACTTGGAGATACTTTTAATATATTGAGCGGTATTGAAATTAAATGAAATTAAATGTCAATCAAATGAAGGCAAGGCAAGTGGCAATGGACAAGCTATGTTAAGAAAGTGTTGCAAATGAATCTAATTGTTTGTCTGGATTAAGTTGCAGAGTGAGGGATCCAAAAAGTTATGTCCATTGTGTCAAGTGGCTTTGGAATTTTTGTAGACTTAAATGGCGTTTTATCACCTCTGCTTGGATTTGGCCTCAATTGCTTTTCGGAACAAGTCTATTGTATGCTTTTGGTCTTATTTCTTCCCACATGAGTCCTCAGTTGCCACAATATGTGTCCCTCCATATCCAAAGTACATCTCTTCTTTTCTTTTTCCTTGTATCCTTCGAGATAGTAATTAAAAATACTAAACGGTGAATTGAAAATTAAAGGTAAACACATAGAACACAATTTTTGTGCAACTTGTAGATGAACATATTGGATACCATATGTGTAAATGCACCTGTAAATTGTTCATTTTCTAGGTGGATTTCTGCCCGCCCCCCAAAGCATTCTTAAAATGTATAACAAGAAATTGAAATTGTTCCAAATGGAAGTAAGGTCTGTTTTAAATTGGTGAGAAAGGGCAGAAAGTCAAATAAGTAGATTGTTGTGTTCTGTCATTTGATTTATAAACTAATTTAAATAAAATAAGATTACAATCAGTGGCTCAGGTACTTGTCAATCACTCCAGTACTTTTCTTTTCAGTGGCTGGAATACAGAAAGTAAAACAAATTTACTTTTTACTTGACAATTGGGTAGAATGTTTCCTCACTGAAAAGAGATATATTTTAAAGAAAGTTAAAAATTCATTGAAATACATTGAAATACATTATGCCCCCAAACCATAGTCCTGGCTTGTTGGCCCCAATCAAGTGTACCCGCAAAATGATATAAAGACAACTGTGGAGCTTTATGGCATGCTAATCTTACCAGGAGTGTTGTGGGTGTAGACATGTAGAAAACCAATCTTGAGCCTTCCTTAGCAACAGAAAATCCACCTCCCAACTCCATCTTTCAAATTTAGAATTGCTCCATTTGTGCCTCCATTATTTCAATATTGTGAATTGCTGGTTTCAACATAAAGCCTTGGATGCCTTTGTGCTTGTGTGGGGGGCTCATTTATATTTCATTTTTAGATGCACTGAATTGTGAGTTTTGAAGGTTAAAGAATGTAGCTAGCAGTATAGCCACACTGTTCATACTAGTGTAACTCATAAAAGATAGCAGCTTTGTTGCTAGATTTTGTAATAGCTGCATAAATTGTGGACTTGGAAGTGGCAGTATTTCTATATTTGAGCTGAATGCCACATGTACTCCAATTTCCTGCAGTATTCTTTGTGAAATCGAACAAACAGCATCCATGGTCTGTCTGCTTGGAAGGCTTAAAATATATCTGTATCCATTGTATATATGGCTTGTTATGTGGTTAGCTAATCACTAATTGGGGAACAAAACATAATTACCTTTCAAATGGAACAAGTCACAGTTGTTGAAAGTTCTATGCTACACTTGTCACACCTTAAAATGTTGCCTTTCAGTCTATATATACCACAACCCTTGTCTAATTCCAATACCCCATGCTATGCATTTGATGCGCTTCAGAATTTTTTCTTTGCACCCTCATTTTAAAGGCATAGATGTTTCACAGCCATTAAACTCTCTTCTGATTTTTCTTCATGGGCTCCCCCACTGTGCCACAGCATCATCACTCATGCAGAAGCTGTCATAAATTTTATTTTATGATATTTAATTCTCAGTTACTGGGGTGGAGTTTTGGAACCCATACACAACTGCTCGGGCAATTAGGATGGACAAGGAGAGTCACAGCTGTAGAATCTAACAAATTGTTATATATGAAAGATTCAAAGAACCAATGATCCTTGTGCCTTGCCTGATTATGTGCAGAAAAGTGCACTTTTTGATAGTGGAAGATGGGGGTGGGTGGGTGCATTCAAGAAATCTTTTGTTATCTTGAATGAAACTCCTCGGAGAGAATTGTTCGATAAAGGGGACATTTCTCATACCCAGCAAATATCTTATGCACAATAGAGGTCTATTTTGGTCTGCCAGCTAAATATTTCTGTCTTGTATGCAATATAGACATAGAAACTCGTGTGTCATTCTTTTCTGGTGCTCTCATGAAGCAGAATAGCAACAAGCATGAAATGTGACGGCATATTCCATGGTTTTAAAAAAAATCAATTTAAGAGGAGAGTTCAGGTGCTTCTGATTGTCACTCAAGCTCCAAAAAGAAGGTAATTTTGAATTCAACATCCTTGAATTAAACATCCTTGAATATTTTGTGCAAACTTGCACATTATTTTTGCTTCTAAATTAGGCCCCATGTACCCACACTATGCCTTGGACTTTCAGCTCAACATTAGGCTGAGCAGCTTCCTCAGTAACTTGCTTCATACAGACACAATAAATTTCTGCCTGAAGTCTCTGTACAAAGACGGCATGTAATGCCTTGAAAGAGAATATAATGAAAATGATCTATAGGTGGTACATGACCCCAGTCAAACTTGCAAAGATTTACCATTTGCCCAATAACAAATGTTGGAAATGTAATGAGGCTGAAGGTACCTTTTACCATCTTTGGTGGACCTGCCCAAAGATTAAGGCCTACTGGGAAATGATCTATAATGAAATTAAGAAAGTCCTTAAGTGGACATTTGTAAAGAAACCGGAGGCTTTTCTCTTGGGCATGGTCGGCCAATTGGTACCAAAGAAGGATAAGACATTTTTTATGTATGCAACCACAGCAGCAAGAATCCTGTTGGCAAAGTATTGGAAGATGCAAGAATGGCAGTCGAAGGTGATGGAATATATGGGACTGGCAGAGATGACCGGCAGAATCCGTGACCAGAGGAAAGAGACAGTGGAAGAGGACTGGGGGAAATTTAAAATATATTTAAAAAATTATTGTAAAATTGCGGACTGATAAGATGTCAAGGGGTAAGAAACAAAGAATCACAGCTGTAAATCTTAAACTTTAAGAAAACTTAAAAGGGACTTGATTAAATACTGACTGATGAGTTGCTCGAAAAAAATGGCAAAATAAGGATGTGGCGAAGGGAAGGCATGGGGAAGTCAAATTTTTGTTGTATGTCTTTGATGTTTGTGTTTTGTTTTGTATTGTCTTTAATATGTGTAAAAACCAATAAAAATATTATTAAAAAAAAAAGAAGTCTCTGTACAAAGTACACCAGTTCCTTCACAACAGCAGCAAAGCGTAGCGAATGTCCGGGCAGATAATCTACAAATGCCTAGTCACTGTAAAAAACCAAGTTGGACATTTGATAAATTTCTGGTCAGGGAAGTCTTAATTGGGGCATATGTAAATCCCCAGCCCTTTGCTTTGTTAATCTAATGGAATCGAACAAAGTTTTTTAGACCTTTTGTCTTGTTTCCAAAAAGGTAAAAGATAAAGGGACCCCTGATCCAGTCCAGACCCTGATAAAGGGTCCAGTCGTGGCCAACTCTGGGATTGAGGCACTCATCTCGCTTTATTGGCTGAAGAAGCTGGCGTACAGCTTCCGGGTCATGTGGCCAGCATGACTAAACCGCTTCTGGCGAACCAGAGCAGCGCATGGAAACGCCATTTACCTTCCTGCCTAGCTTTCGAACTGTTAGGTTGGCAGGAGCAGGGACCGAGCAATGGGAGCTCACCCTGCCGCGGGGACTTCAACCATCAACCTTCTGATCAGCAAGTCCTAGGCTCTGTGGTTTAACCCACAGTGCCACCCGCGTCCCGTTTCCATATCCACCTCCAATTTTGCTTTAGGACTCAGGCATGTCCAGAGTCTGTTTTGGGGGCCTAATCTGGCCCGCCAGTTGATTTAATCTATCTGGCCCCTGTGGCAGTATATGTCCTGGGGGGAAATCCTTTAAAAAAGTTCAGCAAACAACTTCAATCCTAAGAAAAGCTCAACAACTTTGGGGTTAAATCCTAAAAAAAGGTCAACAACTTCTTTGGTTGACTCTCACGCATGTTCACTTCATTAAGTCTGCCCCTCTTTGAAAAAGGTTTGGGCATCCCTGCTTTAGGAGGAATTCAGTAGCAGAGTTTTTGCATTTCCTGCCACAAGTCCTGAGCAGGACTCCATAACTCTTGGGTGTGGGACATCCTGTGTTTTTGCCTGAGATCTCAGTGGCCATTTAGGGTGTCACGTTCTTGCATGTTCTTGTGCTGCACTCCCCCCCAAGAAGTACTTTCGGGGTAGGTCATGTGACTCAACTAGGAGTGTGTTTCAGAACAGGCACATCCCAGTTTGGGGCTTGAAAAAGTTGGATGGTATGGGGCTCTTCATAATTGCTACAGATACCATGGGACAACACTCATCTCACTGGATCACCATGGTGCTTTGGTGACATTTGGTACCCTTTGGTTCCTTCAAACACTTTTTGGGAGCACTTCTTGACTTCTCCTTTCCCCTGACCCCATTTCCTCACACGGCTTTATTAGACTGTTTTGCTTATGTATCATCACATCAGATGCAGATGCGCTGATATTAGGATTAAATGGCAGTGTGCAACTGAGGATGGGCTGAGAGGACAAAGGAAAGGAAAATGGGATTTTTAAAAAATATGCTTTTCAGGTTTATACAGTTCACTAATTTCATGTTTACACATTTCACTAATTTTACAATCATTTTAACATTTTGAAGTTACAGATAGGTAGCCGTGTTGGTCTGCCATAGTCAAAACAAAAAAAAAATCCTTCCAGTAGCACCTTAAAGACCAACTAAGTTAGTTCTTGGTATGAGCTTTCGTGTGCATGCACACTTCTTCAGATACACTGTGTATCTGAAGAAGTGTGCATGCACACGAAAGCTCATACCAAGAACTAACTTAGTTGGTCTTTAAGGTGCTACTGGAAGGAAAAAAATTTTTGTTTTAACATTTTGAAACTTGACTTCCTTCCCCCCTTTTTATTTTTAATATCTCCTGCATATCCAAATTAACTGAATTTGATCATTTATTCATCTACTTTAAATATATACTCTTATAAAACTGCAGGTTATTACAATAATCCTGCCAATGTTCTTATCTCTTTACAATTTATCTGTAAAAATTCAACAAACCATTTCCATTCTTTTATAAAAAGCTTGTTATCTTGATTTCTTATTCTTCTGGTATGTTTCCCCATTTCTGCATATTCCATAAGTTTTTGTATCCATTCTTCATTTGCTGGGACTTCTGCTTCTTTCCATTTCGGGGCGAGTAACATTCTTGCCGCTGTAGTATCATATATTAAATAAATTTCTATACAGTTTTAGTAGCTCTGTCCCTATAATTCCCCAAAGAAAAGCTTCTGTGTGTTTTTTACAAACGTTATTTTAAACAACCTTTTCAATTCATTATATATCATTTCCCAGTAAGCTTTAACTTTACTACAAGACCACCACATATGATAAAAAGAATCATCTTTCCCTTTACATTTCCAACACTTATTTGATTTAGATTTATATATTTTTGCCAACTTACTCAGCGTTAGATACCATTGATATATCATTTTCATATAATTTTCTCTTAGACCAGGCATCCCCAACATGCAGCCCTCCAGAGGTTTTGGCCTACAATTCCCATGATCCCTAGCTAGCAGACCAGTGGGCAGGGATGATGGGAATTGTAGTCCAAAACATCTGGAGGGCTGAAGGTTGGGGATGCCTGTCTTAGATCATAACATGTTATAGATTTTATATCTATATCCCACAATTGTTCCCATGTGTAATGGGAATTGGGGTTGCTTGTGCATAAGTTGCCTCTACTCTTGGCAAAGTTGCCTGGTTAAACCTTTCCCTGGCTGCACAGCCCTTACTCCACGGCTGTTTCAGTCACTGGCAGAATCCGTCAGTGGGCGTTTCCTGAACTTCTTCCAACATAAAAGTTCTTTGACGCCAAGTCTCCGCCTAGCCTTCCTGCGCGGAAGTCTTCTGCGCAGAGTGGGTGTGGCCAGCGGAGGACCTGTGCTCTCCCCGCTATTTTCTGTGGAAGAGTCCTGGAGACATCTCTCCGAAGCCCCCCCCCCTGCTCCCCTTTCTTCCTGGTGTCACGCTGATTTCCTTCCTCAGTGGATGAGTTCCCTCTCTCCCTGCTGGGCCCTTCTCCGGCATCGCTGGAGAGCCTTCCCTCCACTCCTGGCTCCGATGGCAGTTCCCTGACACCATGCTTCCATTTTTATATTATGACCAATATCTATTCTCCAATGTATCATTGAGGATTTTACTTGCTCATCCTTTGTCTCCTATCCCAATAATATTTTATACATTTTAGACAGCACTTTTACATTACATTCCAACAGGTCTCTCTCTGGTTGTGATATTTGAGAACAGCACAGAAGATGTGTGGTTGCAAACAAGTGTGCAACAAAGGACAGTTTAGGCACATTTTGACATTCATGAACACTAAACGTGCTAAGTAGTTTGGGCTCGGCTCTTGTTTCTACAAAAAACTCAGAAAATATAATTATTCTTAAACTGAAACATGTACATGAGCACACAGCAGCAGCAGACGTGGCTTATTTGAAATAGTCGCTTAAAAGAAAAACAAATGAAAATTATGAGTGACGCATTAGCATGCATATTTACACATTAATTATTGCTTTTCTACTCTCCGCAGTCATGTTCAGCAACAGAGACTCCCCCCTTTTTAATTGAATCTGAAGAAAAGCCCTCCACATTGTTCCCCCTCTTTTCTCTAAGTGGCTGTGTTAAGAAGAGCTGACAGGAATTTGGAATGGAAAAATAGCAAAAACAAGCGCATTGTGTGCTAGTGGGAAAGAACATTAGCCAGGCTTTGTTGTTTCTGTGAGAAAGAAGTGTGTGGGGGGGGGCAATCAGCAAAGGCTTTTATGAGATTCTTCTGATGATTCCTGCTAATCCATCCCATACTTAAAATAGAATTACTTACAACAACACAGGTTTTTGCCAGTCTCACCTTGACTTACAGAGCCAAAATCTGATTCTGGCTGTTTGGTATAAATCAGTAGCATGACAGGATATTATAGTAAGTTGTTTTTACAGTCATGTTGCAGACTCCAAATCCTGAAAGGCAGTGAGGCCAATGAAACTGTGTAAGCTTGGTATGAACTTCAAAAAATGTCAATAAATCCCACCTCCAAGAAGATGTGAACAGTATGAATCTCCTAATTTCTTCACTGGTTACTGAGCAAAAATGGCACCTTAAATTTCTCCATGCTTATTTGTAGCCAGGATATGCATATATGCAGATGACACAACACTGATGGCAGAAAGTGAGGAGGAATTAAAGAACCTCTTAATGAGGGTGAAAGAGGAGAGCACAAAATATGGTTTGAAGCTCAACATCCAAAAAACGAAGATCATGGCCACTGGGCCCATCACCTCCTGGCAAACAGAAGGGGAAGAAATGGAGGCAGTGAGAGATTTTACTTTCTTGGGCTCCATGATCACTGCAGATGGTGACAGCAGCCATGAAATTAAAAGACGCCTGCTTCTTGGGAGAAAAGCAATGACAAACCTAGACAGCATCTTAAAAAGCAGAGACATCACCTTGCCGACAAAGTTTCCGTATACTTAAAGCTATGGTTTCCCCAGTAGTGATCTATGCAGGTGAGAGCTGGACCATAAAGAAGGCTGATCGCTGAAGAATTGATACTTTTGAATTATGGTGCTGGAGGAGACTCTTGAGAGTCCCATAGGCACCTACTAAATTATGGATCTATGAAGGGTGCGTTGCATATATAAATTGTCTATTTTTTACCATCATTCTTCACTTCGGGAGAGAAGGAGCAATTGTTAGGCTACCTATTCGCTGACCTCATTTTAAGATTCAGTATTTGCCATCCTGAAAAAAACAGTGATACACAGACATGGTCCAGTAAGCTTCAGAAGGAAATGTTGCTGTAAGTAAAAGCCAATGTTGGTCTTGCTTGTTGCAAATTATAGCTTTTAACAACTATATCAACCGTGCAAACTTGGGCGCAACGTAACCCCAGCGTGCAGTTTTAAGAATTTTCTGTCATTTATGAATCTGCTAATAAATCAAGTGATCTTTTTTTATGAGGAGAAAGGGTAACTCATTTATCAAGCGAATAATGATTAATAATTCAAAATGCCTATTAAGCAGATAATGATTAAGACCACATCTGAGAGAATTTGTAAGAAACTGCATGGTGAGGGGAGAGAGATCATGCAGTTATGAACAGTGATAGAATTTGTGAGCAGTGAATATTGTTTAAACAGACAGCAAGCATATTAAATTGCCTTTCTCATAATGTCACAAAAATCTTGTTTCTTCAGTAAATGGACCCATAATTACAGTTATCAAAATATCCTAACCCTTCATGGAGATGAATGGTGCCGCATGCATCAAATAGAAGGTCCATGATACAGTCCCCAAACAGTAGACTGGAAGTAAGCAGCTGCGAGACAGTCTCTCCAAATGTCCTTATAGGTTTGCTTCAGAATTTCCCTTCCTTGGCAATCTGACAGTCTGATTTGTCTTGTCCTACATGCAAAATGGAACTGTATGTGATGGCTCTTCACCCTGTTTCCAGTGGCATTCTCCAGAATTCTTGATGAATATATGTGTTTGATATGCACCCCGTGTATACTTAAAATTTGCCTAGCAGTCTGTCAGGGACACGCAGGATTTGTTTTGCGTCTGTGTGTCTGTGCTTCTCTCCCTGCGGCACAGTAGAGCTCCCCCAATGGGATGCGGGTGGGGCTGTGGGTTAAACCACAGAGCTTAGGACTTGTTGATCGGAAGGTCAGCAGTTTGAATCCCTGCGACGGGGTGAGCTCCCGTTGCTCAGTCCCCGCTCCTGCCAACCTAGCAGTTCGAAAGCACATCAAAGTGCAAGTAGATAAATAGGTACCACTCCAGTGGGAAGGTAAACGGCGTTTCCATGCGCTGCTCTGGTTTGCCAGAAGCGGCTTAGTCATGCTAGCCACATGACCCGGAAGCTGTACGCTGGCTCCCTTGGCCAATAAAGCGAGATGAACGCCGCAACCCCAGAGTCGGTAATGACTGGACCAAATGGTCAGGGGTCCCTTTACCTTTTTAGAGCTCCCCCAGGACTATAGTAGTCTACCTGTATTCATCAAGGTTTTAAAACAATTCCAGCAACCTCAGTATTTCCTTTGTGTATGCTGAAAAGCTATAGTTGCATTGAATGAACCCCTCACCACAAGCATAGCAATGGGCTCTTTGTCCCTTCTGAAATACATTTTGAAAATATATCCTCCCTTTCAAAGATGTCCAAAATGACAGCAGTCAGGAAATCACATATACAGAATGTTCTCTTCACGAATTTTGTGTTAGTGCTTCTGCTGTTGTTGTGATAGGGTGCAAAGTGTAATGTCACTGTACTTCTCATTGTACCATCCATCTGTGCTGCTGATCAGCAAAGCTCCCCTGTGGAGTAGCAGAATACCTTTCATGAGCTAGCTAGCTTGTGTGTGTGTGTGTGTGTGTGTATGTTCCTCCTAACACGCCAACAAACACATCCTACACACCACTTTGAGCAAGCTGCATATATAAAACTTGTGTGTGTGCTCCCAACAACTGTATTGTGTTTTTATTGTACTTGATAGCATTTCCTCCCCTCCTCCTCCCAATTAAATCCAGCGGTAAACCTGTTCTCTCAGAAATAAATCCCATTCGTAGCAGCTCAGTGTGGTTTACGACAGTTCAATCATAATTTTGTTGTTGTTGTTTAGTCGTTTAGTCGTGTCCGACTCTTGGTGACCCCATGGACCAGAGCACGCCAGGCACTTCTGTCTTCCACTGCCTGCCACAGTTTGATCAAACTCACGCTGGAAGCTTCAAGAACACCATCCAACCATCTCATCCTCTGTTGTCCCCTTCTCCTTGTGCCCTCCATCTTTCCCAACATCAGGGTCCTTTTCAGGGAGTCTTCTCAATCATAATACAATTAAACAAATCAGAAATGAAACAGAAACGAATCAATCAACAGTAACAAAAACAAATGGCAGCAAAAGCAGAGACGGGAAGAAGTGGGGTGGCGGGAAACCAACTTAAGAAAAAAACAAAACCACCAAAAAGTGGTTTAACCAGAAAACCAACAAGTGAGTTAATGATAAATGAATCCCCCACTGAAATGCCTGCTGGAATAGTAAAGTCTTGAAAAGGAAGTGAAAACCAAGGAAAAGGTAAAAAGGAAAGATGTTCTAGCTCCATTTGCTGAGGTGCCACTTGAAGGCAAAAGAATGGGAGAAGGCTTCAGACCACATTATTAGCGTAATAAAAAAAGGTAATGGTAAAGGACCCTGGACGGTTAAGTCCAGTCCAAGGTGACTATGGGGTTGTGGCGGTCATCTCACGTACAGGCCGAGGGAGATGGTGTTTGTCCACAGACAGCTTTCCGGGTCATGTGGCCAACATGACTAAACCCCTTCTGGTGCAAGAGAACACCATGATGGAAAGCAGAGTGCACAAAAACACCATTTACCTTCCCGCCCCAGCAGTACATATTTATCTACTTGCACTGGTGTGCTTTCAAACTGCTAGGTTGGTAGGAGCAAGGAGAGCTCACTCCGTCATGGAGATTTGAACCGCCGACCTTCTGATAAGCAAGCCCAAGGGGCTCAACAGTTTAGACCACAGTGTCATCTGCGTCCCATACCTTTACCTGAAAACCAAGGTATGGAGGCCTTCTTTTGTAATGCACTCAGGCCCACCTTAGCCACTTTCAAGATACATAGAAGGCCTTATGAGAAGCAATGGTTGAGGCAGTCCTCTGAGTCGAAATATCTGAAAGACCATCTCCTTTCCTACAGACTGTCCTGAGTGTTAAAAGCAGCAAAGGGGGCCTTTTTGGTAGTTCCACTATCTTCAGAAGTTCAGACAGTGGTGGTAGCCTAGGAGGGGGCATTCCCATACAGTGGTGCCCCGCAAGACGAACGCCTCGCTAGATGCAAAGCCCGCTAGACGAAAGGGTTTTCCGTTTTGGAGGCGCTTCGCAAAACGAATTTCCCTATGGGGTTGCTTCGCAAGACGAAAAAATATTGCGAGTCCCCGTGGGTTTTTTCCGCTTTTTCCGCCCTTTTCCTAAGCCCCTAAGCCGCTTATCAGCTGTTCCGCTGATAATCCGCTTAACAGCTGATCGCTGAAAGCCGCTAGACAGCTGTAGCGCTAATCCGCTAAGCTGTCAATGGGCTTGCTTTGCAAGACGAAAAAACCGCTAGACGAAGAGAATCGCGGAACGGATTCTTTTCGTCTTGCGAGGCACCACTGTAGTTTCCATTTTATGCTGAAGACACACCTCTTTACCAAGACCTTTTACACCAGAAGGGAAACAACTGTCCCAGCTGCAATAAAATATCTCTCTTCCTGACTGGTCTGTACAGCCACAGCAGGCACAGGAACTCTGCAACATGTTGACTGAACCCCCGTGGCACACTCTTCCATGGTCTGTAGAGACGGACAGATGTCAGTCATGAATTTCTTGTGAACTACTTTTAATACTGAATTTGTAGTTGAAGCAAACTGTGTGTGTTAATAAATCAAATAAATAATAGTAATTGTACAGTTCTGTATCAGAAGGGCTGATGAGTTTGAGTCTAGGTTAAAGTTCGGTATTTAAAAACGTACCGTATTTTTCGCTCTATAAGACTCACTTTTTCCCTCCTAAAAAGTAAGGGGAAATGTGTGTGCGTCTTATGGAGTGAATGCAGGCTGCGCAGCTATCTCAGAAGCCAGAACAGCAAGAGGGATTGCTGCTTTCACTGCGCAGCAATCTCTCTTGCTGTTCTGGCTTCTGGGATTCAGAATATTTTTTTCTTGTTTTCCTCCTCCAAAAACTGGGTGCGTCTTGTGGTCTGGTGCGTCTTATAGAGCGAAAAATACGGGTAAATGGATTACCTGTTGGTAGCACCTGAGCAGCAGATTGAGAAGGTGCACAAGATTCCTGATCTCTGTCTTCCCCACTATGGTTAGGTTTATTGTATTTCTGCTTAAATTATTTCAACAATTTGCATATATATATAATTTAAACAGAAATACAATACACTAGCATTTGCAAATGTTATGCATATCTGCACCGACATTTGCCCCACCTTTTGATGATGCCTAAGTAGCCACCCCAGAAACCGGGTTCCAAATCAATAGGC
Organism: Podarcis melisellensis; assembly: GCF_964234715.1. NCBI lineage: Eukaryota > Metazoa > Chordata > Lepidosauria > Squamata > Lacertidae > Podarcis > Podarcis melisellensis. The sequence goes on along the minus strand of NC_138541.1, from coordinate 64,458,633 downwards.
CCTTCAGTACTCCACTACTCCAAAGTATATCACACCTCAAATTTGTGTGGGGACTAAAATTTCAAATTGGCTTGAAACCTGGATGATGGCAGAAGAGCTTACTGGGGAAAGTCAAAGGATTTCTGGCTGCCAGAAACAATGGTAGAACATTTGGAAGCTGGACTGATGCAATTTTGGGACAAGTGCTGTTTGCGTGTGTGCATGTTTGCTTCCCATCTGTTCAGTCTGTACATTTGTAAAATGCTAAATAGAACAAAACATTTCTCACAAAAGACACCCAATAACTTCCCATTGTTTTCTCCGTACACATGAGAAAACGCCCCTATAAAATGTCTAACTTGAACAGTAAGGCACTAGACTGGCAATGCTAACCTTTAATGCCACATTGGTTTACAAAAAGCAAAATTTGCCTACCGGCTAGGTTCAAATCATCCTTGGGCCAAATGCCAAATGCCAAGCTGTTTCCTTTAGGCTCTGTCCAAACACCCTTTCTCAGTAGCTTGGAGTAACCACTGCCCACCAAGGACTATTAAGCAAGCAAATTCTGCAACCAAACATGGTTACTTGAACAGTCATTTCTTTAAAACCGCAATAACAGAACACATACGCAAAATTCCATACCGACATATAAGCGACTTATTTTTTATTTATTTTTTGTCTGTTTCAGCAGCAGCGCCTTGGATCCATTTTTACAGGGTGGGAAATAAAATAAAATAAAAATGTCAGGGGTTGGATTCACCACTATGAAGGAGTGCCATGGCACTTTATTTAATTACGTTCTGAGTGCCAGGCAATACTTTGCTATACGAGAGATATCTAGCATGGAGTGCTTGAACAGAGTGCCCTAAATTGATCAGAGGAACTGTGAAGACTCTATGCTCAGTTGTTTCCACTTTTCCTCAGAAAAGCATTTTAGAGTGTAATATGATTGGAACATGCTGTGTGCTGGGAAAAGCTCTCTGGCTCTTGGCTTCCTTTTCTTGTTACTATATCTAATCAGCTTAGATGGAACCCTATCATTGTTAAATTCAAGAATAGGAAGTGGGAGAGAACTATTTCCCATTTCAGCGCCATAGGAGGTACAGTGTACGGAAGATGACTGGCATGGCTCATGTTTTTAATATATTTTCGAGGGAAAGTGTTACAGTCTCTATCACAAGAGGTAGGCAAAACCAAATAGTGTTATTTTCCCCATCTGAATGGCAATTAAGAATGGATTTTGTGGAGAGCCAATTGCTTCCCATGCTTCTGATGAGCCTTTGGAAACAGGAAGGGAAAAGCCAATATTTTGGTGTTTCTAAAAACACGAATGCAGTCGTACCTTGGAAGTCGAACCGAATCTGTTCCGGAAGTCCGTTCGACTTCCAAAACGTTCAAAAACCAAAGTGTGACTTTAGTTGGACATTCAGCTTCCAAAAATAGTTCACAAACTGAACAGTCACTTCCGGGTTTGCGATGTTCGGGAGCCAAAATATTTGAGAACTAAGCTGTTCAACTTCCAAGGGACGACTGTACAGTCAAACCTTGGCTCCCAAATGCCTCCGATTTGGAACGTTTCAGCTCGCGAATGCCAAAAACTTGGAAGTAAACGCTACGGTTTTTGAACGTTTTTCGGAAGCCGAACATCTGACGCAGAAGCTCCTGCAACCAATCAGAAGCCGCGCCTCAGTTATCAAACATATCGGAAGCTGAGCGGGCTTCTGGAATGGATTATGTTCGACAACCAAGGTTTGACTGTACTAGAACGAGGTTTTCTTTTTTCTTTTAAAAAGGAATCGTGTGTTTGTCCTTGCTTATTGAGTTGCTGTGGAAATTTCAACTAATATGAAGTGAATTTTGGGGGCTCCCCGGGATTTTCAAAGAATGCCCAGAATTATTTGCTTTCTCAGGGGATTTCTAGGTTGTCAGCGGACTTCAACTGAAACAACATTCATAGCAAAAACAAGGTTTTTCTTTTCTAACTTGTACCAAAAACAGGTACAAACTAGTTACGGATATGGAGAGAGAGAGAGAGAGAGAGAGAGAGAGAGAGAGAGAGAGAGAGAGAGAGAGAGAGAGAGACTAAAGCAGTCAGAGCCACTAACACTGTAATTTGGAAGTTCATTTGTGGAACAAAACTGGCAAACATATTACGACTATGTTATGTAATAAAACCATCAAATTATTAAGAGTTCTGTTCCAGGAAACTTCCTTTATAGTTCATTGACCGTGGTATTTAAAATAGTTGTATGTTAACATTTATTGCTGCTGCTGCTAAATGTATTGCCTGACCTTCATCAGCAGGTCCACCTCAGCCACCTTGAATGCCTGATGTCAGGCAGAATGGCAGCTGATAAAAATGTTTTAATAAATTGGGGAAGTAGTGTGCCCCCTGCAACCCTTGACAGCTAGAAGATTACAAGGAAGCCTTCCCATGTTCCCTCCAGCCACACTATTTGAGAGGCTGTCTTTTGTTATCTGGTTCCTAGCAGCATGAGAGAGCGAAAATCTGGGACTTCTCCCTGCAATTAGCCTTTACCCTCTAAGAGTGGAATTTTGTGTTTTAGGAAGGGAGACTACCCCCCTCTCTTTTCTGTCTGGAAATGTGTAGATCAAAGAAAATTAACCTAAACTGATGGCTGGTTTCAGGGCAAAAGGAAAATATTTTTAAATAATAAGAATAAGAATTTATTATTTATGCCACGCCCATCTGGCTGGGCTTCCCCAGCCACTCTGGGCAGCTTCCAACAAAATATTAAAATACAGTAATGCACCAAACATTAAAAGCTTCCCTAAATGGGCTGCCTTCAGATGTCTTCTAAAATTCTGGTAGTTGTTGTTCTCTTTGACATCTGGTGGGAGGGTGTTCCACAGGGCAGGTGCCACCACCAAGAAGGCCCTCTGCCTGGTTCCCTGTAACTTGGCTTCTTGCAGCGAGGGAACCGCCAGAAGGCACTCGGCGCTGGAACTCAGTGTCCGGGCAGAACGATGGGGGTGGAGACGCTCCTTCAGATATACTGGACCGAGGCCGTTTAGGGCTTTAAAAGTCAGCACCAACACATTGAACTGTGCTTAGAAATGTTTTAGCTTTCCATTGCTGGTGACAGTGGTGATGGTTCTTTTGGGTCACCCCCCCCCCCCCCAGTAAGGAAGACGTTTCATTGTCTTTCGATGAATGCCATGGCACTGTCAGGCAAGGAATGAGGAATTAACTCTTTATTGTCAAACGTATACTTACAAGTTAGGAAAAGGCATGTCAGTCCCATGTCTCTCAGCTTCTCCTCGGAAAGCACCCAGTAAGGCAGTCACCTCAACAGCCTTTGTATCTTCCTCACCCAAGCTGCATACAAGTGAAGAGTCATGTGCACCTAACAGAGACCCTCCAAGTGTCCCTATTTTCTAGGGACAGTCCCGGGTTTACAGAAGCCGTCTCGCTTTCTGATTTGATCTCGGAACGTACCGCTTTCTCTTAGGTTAAGGATGTCCCAATTTTCATCAGAGAAATGTTGTATGGTATGGTAACCTGTCTCTGCTCCTCCCACTTCAAGAAAAGTTGGGGTGAGAAAGTGCTTGACACTAACCAAGTTTGATCACCATTTTTAATTTGTATACCGTCTTTCTATCTTACAAGACTCAAGGTGGTTTACAAGCTGAAGAAACAAAAAAATGTACATCTTATAACAATCTAATGCAATACAAAAATATGATAATGAAAAAACAAACTTTAAAATAAGGAACCTTCATCAAAAAAGTAACATTCAACAATCATTAGAAAAGTATTAAATAATAATAATAATATCAACATATAAAAGTTAAACAGAAATCCACTCAACGGTTACAATAAATAATTTCTAAACTATAATCAATAAAACAATGGCAAGCCACAGTACATCAAATAATACAATACAAATTGAGAAACAGAGAATAGAGGGTGGAGCAAGGCAGTTGCATCTGGGGCAGAAAATCTCACAAGAAATTTTCTCTGGCAGTAAAAATGCAGTAGTAAACAACAGACAATTTGCTGCCCTTTCACGATATCCCAAATCTGCCATTTGAAGTGGATGCCTCACTTTGCCTAATAGTGAGGCCATTCACGAAGCTTTAACTTTTCCTTAATCTATTATGTCAGCATGTTGTTGTTGTTTAGTCGATTAGTCGTGTCCGACTCTCCATGACCCCATGGACCAGAGCACGCCAGGCACTCATATGCACTTATAAAAACTCTTATCTGATGGCCACTGCTATTTCCTCTTCCCCGGAATTGCCACTCAGAAATCATTCAGGAGAATGGAATGATCTTCCAGTGCTATGTAGTGTACATGAGGTAAGGCCATTGAGAGTGAAGGGCAACATGAGCAACTAAGAGAACTTTTGGTGCAAATATGCAAAAAGCTTTGAATATTTCCAGCTCTGCTGCAGATTTCATAGAATGCACTGGCTTGTTTTCTTCTAAATTGGCATCCTGGAGGATGCTCATTTAGACCACAAAGAAATAAAAATAAAAATGCCACAAATTATTTCTCTCACCAGAGGTAAGGGGAGTGGTGGGCAATTAGAACGGAAGCTCTTTTTCTTTCTGCTTCTGAAGTGGATCTCGACTTTCCATTAATCAAAGAGTATCTAGCCCTTGCCATTTCTCTTTATGCTACCTGACAGCTACTCTTGCGCCTTTGTTTGTGATGTTAAAACAAACACAGAGCAATATAGATAAGCAGAGTTTTGAAGTTGTTCCCAGTATAGCCCGACAACAAAGGAGCATGGATCGCTTTTAAATGCAACTGCACTGTTCCAAAAGAGACACGTATTCCACTTAAGCCTGCAAGCAAGAATCCTGGCATTTGCAAGTGGGAGAACAGTGGCTTGGCCAAGACCATCTGCTCTTCCTTCCTTCCTTTCCATGACATGTGGCAGAGAAACTATGTGTCCACAAGCCATATGGGCATCAAGTCTCACAGGAAAGAGGTGTCAGGCTTATACGTGATATTAGTGTTCTTGTGTCTTGATTAGTGAAGTCGCTGAAGTTTGCAATTACCTGATTTCGTATACAAAATTACTCATTTCATAATATCTGGTTGTATTATATACTGAACCCCATTCTTTCTCCACCCCAGGTTCTGCACCTGCTCAGAAAGTACCATATTTTTCGCTCTATAGGATGCACTTTTCCCCCTTGAAAAATTAAGGGGAAATGTGTGTGCGTCCTATGGAGTGAATGCAGGCTCCTTGGCTTCAGCGATAGCAACGCGAAGCCTCTGAAGTGCAGAGGGAGCACTCCCTCCGCGCTCCTTGGCTTCACGTTGCTTTTGCTCTCCAGGCTTCAGGGAGAGCCACCTGAAGCCTTTGGAGCACAGCGGGAACTCGCGCTGTGCTCCGAAGGCTTCGGGTTCCTTTTGCTGAAGCCAGGAGAGCAAGACTCTCCTGGCTTCAGCAGAGAGGAAGAGCTGTGCAGCGCCCCTTCAGCGAAGCAGGAGGAGAAATGGAAGGGGCTCCATTTCTCCTGCCGCTTTGTTGAAGGGGCGCTGAGCAGAGAGGGGGAGATTTTTTTTTCCTGTTCTCCCCCTCCTATGATCTGGTGCGTCCTATGGTCTGGTGCGTCCTATAGAGCGAAAAATACGGTAAATTTAGATTTTTGCACGATCAGCCACACATCCAAAGCCACCTAAATTGTAAGCTCACAAACACAATTTGTTTAATGGCAATTATGCTCTAGAGATGCTTGCTGATTGCTATGAACACCTCTCAACCAAGAAGCCTTTTTGGGGGAGTATATTTTTTTATCCGGGTCAGTTCCCATGATTGTGGGATGTCCCTGATAGAGTGGAGGATGAGCCCTAAATATCTGAACTATTAAACCTGCTATAAATTCTAATCTTTGACAACCCATTTGATCAGGGAGATGCAGTTAGGGGGGGAAACCACACATTATATTTGCTTTATTGAAATTAATTTTCAGTAGGTTCTCAGTACAATGGTACCTGAATACTCTCAGTAAACATTTTGAACCTGTCTTGGAGAAAGGTAAGAGAACCACAGCATCTGCATAAAGTAGAAGGATCAGTCTAGTCGCTTCCAGTTTGGGGCAGTAGAAATCTGAGGAAAGGCAGACAGTAGACAAATCGTTAGAAAATAATTTAAAGAGTGTAGAGGCCAGTATGCCACCTTGTTGAACCCTGTCGGTATCAGAAATGGGCTCAGTTAAATTCCTTTCTAGGCCGTATCTCCCTTGAAGAGAAGCATTTGTATAATGACAAAGTATAAGAAAGAGACACCATTTATCTGTATCATTCCAGTTTTTAGCATAGGTGCTGCTGTAGTGAGCACAGAAAGAGGAGCCTTTTGTTGACAGAGGAAGAGCATAACTTAGCCCAAAGTCTGTCTGAAGTCGCATTCTATTTTGAGCTGCGGGAGGAGAAAGAAATGTGCTGTTAGCAAGGTAAACTGATAGCTAAACATTATCCAGGTAGCTGAAGAGGCTGGACAGGAAAACCACAGAAGATGGATGTGAAAAATCAGTAGCCCTTCAGATGTTGCTGAACACCAACTCCTTTGTTTGTTTGTTTGTTTTATATACAGTGGTACCTCAGGTGAAGTACTTCATTCATTCCGGAGGTTCATTCTTAATCTGAAACTGTTTTTAATCTGAAACTGTTCTGAACTTGAAGCACCACTTTAGCTAATGGGGCCTCCTGCTGCTGCCACGCCACCGGAGCACAATTTCTGTTCTCATCCTGAAGCAAAGTTCTTAACCTGAGGTACTATTTCTGGGTTAGCGGAGTCTGTAACCTGAAGCATATGTAACCTGAAGCGTATGTAACCTGAGGTACCACTGTACTGCCCTTCATCCAAAGAACATCCCAAGCTAACATGACCAATAGGGATAATATTGGCAGTGGTTAGCCAACATGATTTGGAGAGCCACAGATTCCCCATCCCTGCCATAGAGACTGAAACTGTGTGGCAAAAAGTATAATATATTACTTTCCACTGCCCAGACAGATGCTTCAAGGAAGCTGCCAAACATCACGGTAACCCCAATATTGCTTCTGAATATTGATAGGTCTATCTTGTATTGTTTTAGTTTGGAGCTCAGCCAAGAGGTCTTTCATTAGAACAAGTTTTGCTTCCATTCTACATGCATTTGTAACCCACCTTTCAATTGCTGCAAATCACTTTAGGCCGAGCCGTTCTTGAAAATGGTTCAAGTGGATTATGTAATATGGAAAGCGTCTCTCGTGATGGCTGGAGCATATAGGAGCGAACATATCCCTCCAATCTTACCCTGACTCCATTGTCAACATTATTGCTTCTAAGCTCAGTTCAATGTGCTTACCATTTAAGACTGAGTTCCTTAGAACAGGAATGGGGAACTTGTGACCCTCCAAAGATTGTTGGACTACACTTCATTTCATCCCTGACCATTGGGCATGGCCTGTTAGAGCCCACCAACAAATGGAAAACCACAAGGCCTCCACCATAGCCATAGAATGCGATATATTCTGTTTACCTTTGAAGCACCTTGCAACTTCACATTCCCTTATTTATGACTAGTTCTGCAAAATTGTGGCACTCACAATTTGGATCTGTCTCCTCTGGGAATTAGATTAGCTACTTTACTGTATATTTTTCACAGTTTGATGTAAATGTCTTATTCTTTTTGTTTTCCAGAAAGTGTTGATTGGGCTGGCTTTTAATTACCTTTGCGGTTGTTTTCATTTTGTTTTTTAGTTACGTTGTCTGACAAGTACGAAAGAGCAATACATTAACCAATATATTATTAACGTTACAGTGGGCACTCATTTCCATTTCAAAACAGAGCTACCCATTTTCACAGCCACATTCCTTTTTCAGAGTTATCAGGGAAGAAGTTGCAAATCATAGCATCAGTAAACAATTGAGTTTGGCGTGTCTTTTACACATCTCCTTTTAGGAGGGAAATAGATACCAGCTTCATTAACAGCTCTAATTTGCATGGATAATTTGCCCATTATAAACTACTGCCATACTATGAAAAACAACCTCTTAATAAGTCATAAATGGGCATACTAGCATCGTGATGCTAGTTGAACTTTGGCTGCTGTCAACAAAGAAACCTTAGAATCATAGAATTGTAGAGTTTCAAGGGACCATGAGAGCCATCTAGTCAGGACCGTCTTAAGCATATCCTGCACCGTGGTTCAAATATCTCTCCGGTGCCCCCCCCCGTTTCCTAGAGTTGTCGACCTTTTTTTGGGGGGGGGACTTCAGTACAGCCCATTCACATCGCATGGTCCAACACACGGTTGGTCCTGCACATAAATAAGAGGTGCCCGGATCGCAGCCCAGATGGCCTCCCACAAAGCGTCCCTCTAAGCGCCCAGTGCCCCTTACCTGCCTCCATCCAGGGAAGTCTGTGCCACAGGAGGGCCAGCTGTGCCATCCTTGCTCAGTGCCAGGATCGCACAGGGCACTTCCCTGCTCTGCTCGCAGACTCCGCAGGGAGTGCACAGGCAGTGACATGGCCAGTGAGGAGTGCCCTATGCCTGCTCCTGATTGTGCCCGTCAGGCACCCAGGCAGCCCTGGCAGGAGGGGATGCAAAGGGGCTTCCCTGAGCCGGATGCAGTGTGCTCCAATGGGTGGCTGAGAGGAGAGGATCAGGCTGCCCCAGAGTGGGGAAGGGAGCGTGCCCTGACTCTCCTTCCCGGACACTCAGCCTGTGGCGCCCTCCAAAATCTGGTGCCCTGTGCCACTAACATCAATGGATAAGACACCCCTGCATCCAGTACAACCCCCAGCAATGCAGGGATTGGCTGCTTACCCTGCTCTGAGTGGGCAGCTGTTGTGGCTCCTCAAAGGCTGCCCTCCATTCCAAGGGCAGTGAGGACTCACATCCCAGCAGCCAGGCATTGTAAATTCTCTGGCCGGCCACACTGTAGAGTAAAAAGCCCACCAAACATAAAAGTTCAAATTGCCCAATTGTGGCATCCAAGGGGGAGGAGCATGGATGGTGAACCTGAGCACCGAAGTTCTCACTCTGGTCCGCTGGCCACGGTCAAAGGCTAACTGCTCCTGGCACTTGCAGTTGGAAAGGTCCGTGAAGATCATGGAGGAATCTTGCTGCCCAAAGTTGGACTCAAACCTAAAACCCTGAGATGAAGAGTCTCACACTTTGCCAACTAAGCATCCCTTCTTAACACATTGTATGCTTGGAATATTCTTTCTCTAAGCAATATAACGAAGCAGTAAGTGGGTTCAATTTAATTCTCATCATCCCTTACCCTGGACCTAATGGGAGTTGGAGTCCAACAATAGCTGGAGGGAAGAAAATTCCCCATTCCTGATTTATATTGCCATAAGTGAAGAACAGGGATGCGGGTGGTGCTGTAACCACAGAGCCTAGGACTTGCCAATCAGAAGGTCAGCGGTTCGAATCCCCGTGATGGGGTGAGCTCCCGTTGCTCGGTCCCAGCTCCTGCCAACCTAGCAGTTCGAAAGCACATCAAAGTGCAAGTAGATAAATAGGTACCACTCCGTCGGGAAGGTAAACGGCGTTTCTGTGTGCTGCTCTGGTTCGCCAGAAGCGGCTTAGTCTTGCTGGCCACATGACCCGGAAGCTGTACGCCGGCTCCCTTGGCCAATAAAGCGAGATGAGCGCTGCAACCCCAGAGTCGGCCACGACTGGACCTACAGGTCAGGGGTCCCTTTACCTTTACCTTTTAGTGAAGAACAAGAGCCCATGACACAAAACATGTATCATCATCATCATCAACAACAACAACAACAATAACAACCCAAAACAAACCTACAAATGGATCTTTTGCAAATTTTAATTAGTTGGTAGTTTTTCTGCAAATATCTGCTGCTCAAGATCCGGGAGTGGAATTAAAATAGAATTTTACTGGTGAGCTTTTGCTGAACCCTCATTATCCTGATAAGTCCAGAATAATTCACTGTTCCTGAAATATGCAGCTAAATGTCAGGCATTGATTCCCTCCTACCCCGCCCCAATTAATCTGTTATTTCATAGGTACTAAGATGTGAGATCTAAAACATGAATTTACAATGATGTGAACAAGTAACCTCATAACTTTTCTTAAATTCATTGAAAAGCTGAAGAAAATCTGTCAATGCCCGGTACCCCCAGTTAAAACACACCTCTGAGTAGATAGATCACAGGCAATAAAAGAAGGCACCCCCCTTTTGAAAGAAACAGGCAAACCTCCAATCCCCCAAATATATCAATGTATAATTTGAAAAATTGAGAGAGTGCAGGGAGGCTGAGGGCACCATGTCCACAAGTGTCAAAATGGGACATTAGTTCTACACATAATTGAGCATTATACAATTGAATCTGCCTATATGTATTAGGTTTGCATGCCAAAATATATAGCTCTGCGAGTGCGGCTTTCTCCTGATAGAAGTGCAGAGTGTTTGAGGACTGGGACATTCGCAGGGAAACTAAAATGCTTGTTCACAAAGATATTGTACTGCCAACCTTACTGTATGCTTGTGAAATGTGAACCGCTTAGAAAAGCCATCTCCAAGTCCTTGAAAGATTCCATCAACTGTGTCTCCAAAAATTTTTACACCTCACTTGGGAAGGCAGGTGAACTAATACCAGAGTACTGGAAGAAGCAAAGATTACCAGTGTTGAAGCAATGATTCTTCAACATCAACTTCGTTGGACTGGTCATGTTGTGCAGATGCCCGATTATTGTCTTCCAAAGCAGCTACTCTATTCCAAACTTAAAAATGGAAAACGTAATACTGATGGTCAACAAAAGAGGTTTAAAGACTGTTGCAAGGCAATTTTTAAAAAATGTAGTATAAACACCAACAACTGGGAAACACTTGCCAGCGAGCGCTCCAATTGGAGAACATCCTTTACCAAAGGTGTCATGAGCTTTGAAGACACTCAAACTCAGGACGCAAGGGAGAAACATGCTAAGTGGAAGGCACGTTTGGCAAATCCACACCATGATCAACTCCCACCCAGAAACCAATGTCCTCACTATGGAAGGACATGTGGATCCAGAATTGACCTCCACAGTCACTTACGGACTCATTGTGAAAACCGTGTTTATGGAAGACAATCTTACTCAGCTACAAGTGATCGCCAAAGGAGGAGGAGGAGGAGGATGAGAAGAAGAAAAGAAGAAGAAGAAGAAGAAGAAGAAGAAGAAGAAGAAGAAGAAGAAGAAGAAGAAGAAGAAGAAGAAGAATGCCAAATTGCTTTGTATAACAATCCATCCAGCTGACTGGTACTTCTTGTGTGACACACAACAACAACAACCATCAAGAATGCTCTTAAAAGGCTACTTTATTGTTGCAGTTTAATTTTGAAAATATTCAAAAGTTGGCCTTCAATCTGAGAAGTTAGAGACATGCTTTGGAATTTTGGGAGAAACATTGATGTTGTCTTTTATCTTCAAAGTTTTTTTGTGTTTTTTTTTTAAAGGAATGTAGTGGCTTATTCTGTGTGAAGGTTTGCAGTTGTTGTTTTTTATTATGTTGCCCAGGGGAAAGGATTTAATGGACAGACTGTGGGGGAGTCCAAAGGTGTAAAATAAGTGCAGTTGACAATGTGCCTGCACACTTTTATCACAGGGATTTGCCACCCACTACTCAAATGCGCATGTGGCAATTTCTTATAACAAAGCTCAGATGTGAACTTGCATAAAATGAAGCTTAGCTGGACATGCCTTCTCTCTTCCCTTTACTAATATATCTAATCTCAGTTTCGAAAGAAAACTGTCCCTACTTTGCAGAATGGCATCTTGTAGGGGGAGGGGTGGGAGAGAAGGCCATCTGTGCTGTCAAGAAAAAAAGATTTTAAAAACGACACATTTTTAGAAAGATGAAACTTTTTAAAATCTCACTTTCTTTTCTTCGTCTGAACCATATTAACTGGAAACGATTGCAGCCCACTGGTTTACAATAATGTTGTATTTGCAGAGGAGGACTGTAAATATTAATGTATAGTAAAGGTTTGCTGGGGATGCGGGTGGCGCTGTGGGTAAAACCTCAGCGCCTAGGACTTGCGTGCTGAGGTCCCCCAAAACACCCCTACCCCAATAACTCACACCGCACACATAATTTTTGTTTAAGGTTTTTGGCATAATTTTGGCCACAACTTTATTATCATACAAATTTGTGAGTGGTTGCTTAGGCATTGGTTATGACTAGCTACCCCCCCCCCCCGCCTTTGGGGGATAGCACTGACTCCCGGATTCCAGCGAGAGCCAGTGTGGAGGAACAATACAGGGCAACTGGGGCTGCGATACAGACACTTCAGTTCCTCCCCGCATGCTCCTTGGGGTCTTACACGGCCCGCACCCGATTCCAGGGGTTTGGACAAGGGGATGGTAAGCCCCAGAATTCCTTTAACGGAATTCCCATGCAGCAGCAGCATTGGAGGGGTAGGCACAGCCAATCCATACCCCTCCACCAACCAATTTAACCAATGCCTAACCGCCACCCGAGCCTTTGCGCTCGCCGCCAACCACTCACCAACCATACCACACCCTCAACTTGGACACCACTGCATCCAACCAAACATCATTCCCAAGCGTGGAAAGATGAACCCCATCATCCCTGTATAACGCAGCCGCCTTAAAGGAAATACAAGGGTGAGGAATCACCAATCCGCCCAAGCCCACCACCAACTTGCCCACCGCGGAATTAATCCGCTTCCTAACTTTTTCGGTGGACGCTGAGCAAGGACTTCCCCGCCAACTGCGGCGCTGAAGCAACTGTGACCAAATTAATTTAGCATTAGGCACCATAGCCGCCAGATCCCTTAGGTCCTGTAAAATAGCAGTACGCAGCATATAGCAGGAAAAAGAAACCAAATCATTTCCCCCCAGCTGCACCACAATCGCCGAAGGAGGGCCAAGCAGGAGGACACGCCTTTTCAGGAGTGGCAGGAATTCCCTCCAATGCATCCCCCTTCTGGAGATCCAGGACACCTGCACGTGCTGTGGAAGGCCCAGGCCATCTCCCAATCCAGACTGACGAGCTCTGTCAGCGGCCCAATACACAATACTGTGGCCCACTATCCAGATATGGACAGTGCCCGGACCTAGGGTTAAAATAGAAGTGTAAGTACACAACCACATAATTACCTCACATAGTTCTTGAATGCATCCGACCTCCACCTACCCAAGTTTTTTATCCTTTCCACGGATAAACCCCAATGGGCAGCCGTCGTTGCAGCCCCGATCCGGAAAGAGTGAGGAGCGAATTCCGAAGCCTCAAGGCCGCAAGCTACAATAACTTTACGCAAGACCTTGGTGAATTGGTGTCGCACTAACGGGTGCCCATTTTCGTGAATAAACAGGGGCCCTTCACCCAGAGGTCGCAAGGCCAGATACTTCCTCAAATCCCTTACCGGACAAGGGCCACCTTTCTCTGTTGCCGGGAGCCTGAGAACGGCTCCTCTACCCAGCTGGTCCATCTTCGAACTTCTAATATTAACTTGCAGGTCAGACGGAGACATGCTCACGTCCTGCAACAATAAGCCCCTGGAACCTCCATCCCGCTTAGGCTCAAGGACCACCTCTCCTACTCTCAGGGCCCCGAAGAAAGCCAGTGAGAAGGCTGCAGAAAATAAGCGAGGTTCAAATTTAGACCAACAGACACTACGCAACTTGGCGTGCATCTGTGCCAGCAACTCAAATGTGATAGGCCGTCTAGGAATAGGCTTAGAAGGAGTGAGTCGCCCCCAACCTTCCAAAGCTCTACGCACCACGAACTTCCCACACGGATCCTCGTTAAAAAATGCCCTGCTAAAAAAGGAAATTGCTGCCGAATGAAGTCGCAGCGTCCTGGCCGCCCGGCGCATCTGGAATAGATGTGCCAAATACTTAAGAACCTGAGAGGAAGAATGGGGGGCGCTAACCTCCCCACCAACAGTTTGACCATTAAATGACAAAAAATCTGCCCAAGCCTTTTTATAAGACCTCAAAGTAGAGGGGGCAACAGATGCAGCTACTCCCTGTAAAACTAAGTGCTGCCAAGGTTCCAGAGATGATCCGGGAAAATTTCCGGACGGTCTCAAGCCACTGGTGCCAGGGACCTGAATCGCTCCATCTGAAAATGGGACAGAGCATCAGCAATCTCGTTAGATACGCCCTGAACAAAACGGGCAGAAAATACAATATTGAAACGCAAACAATGTAAAACAAAAACCCTTAGCAGGGCCGATACCCTAGGAGAACGTGAGGAGTGTCTGGCTAGTATTTTCATGACTGCTTGGTTATCAGACCAAAAACAAACTCGATGGTCCTTGAAATGCTCAACCCACAAGTGCACGGCCACTACAATGGGAAAAAACTCAAGGAAAGTTAAATCCCTGGTTACAGCTTCCCCACGCCAAGCGGAAGGCCAGCGCTCAGCACACCACCTACCATCCCAGAACAGACCAAAACCAAGGGACCCCGCTGCATCCAAGTGCACCTGGAAGTCACTGTGGAGGTTCAAAGTGTCCTGCCACAGAGACACACCATTGAATCCATCCAGGAATTCCATCCAGATACTTAGGTCATCGCGTACCTGACTAGACAGGCGCACCCTATGCTGCGGGTCCCTCAAACCTGATGTAAGTCTGGCCAAGCGAGAGCAGAATGGTCGCCCGGGGGCGACCACCCTGCAGGCAAAATTCAAATGACCTAACAACGACTGCAACTGTCGCAAGGTGACCTTCTTCAAGGGAAGCAATTCCTTGATGACACTTTTTAAAGTGACTATCTTATCAGCTGGCAAGCTGGAAGTTTGGGCCACGGTATCCAACAGGATACCCAAGTAAGTAAGCTGCGTGGAGGGACCCTCGGTCTTCTCTGCTGCCAACGGAACACCTAGCTCTTCCGTTAAGGAAGCAAAAGCCTGCAACAATACGACACAATCCCCCGTATTGCTTGCTGAGGCCACCAAAAAATCATCGAGATAATGCGTGACCCCGCCTAAACCAGTTTTTTCACGCAAGGCCCATTCCAGAAATGAACTAAAACACTCAAAAGCTGCACAGGCTACAGAGCAGCCCATGGGCATGGCCTTATCAAAATAAAATCCCTCTTCGAACTGATAACCTAGCAACCAGAAATCGTCAGGATGGATCGGAAGCAACCGAAATGCCGACTCAATGTCACATTTCGCCAGGAGGGCACCAGGCCCAAACTTCCGTATCAGCTTGATCATATGATCAAGAGAAGCATATCTCACCGAAAAAAGCTCCGGGGGAATCACGTCATTTACTGACGTGCCTCTAGGATGAGAGAGATTATGAATGAGGCGAAATTCCCCCGGGGCTTTTTTGGGAACTATACCCAAGGGTGACACATGCAAATTGGGAAAAGGGGGAACCGAAAAGGGGCCGGCCATACGATGCAAGGCCAGTTCCTTCTTGATCTTCTTACGCGCCACCTCTGGCATTTCTTTAACCGATTTTTGGTTAACAGGATTCCCGGCTGTCGGGGTCGATGCCACCAGAATCCTGAACCCTAAAGTAAAACCTTCACGCAAATAGGACACCACTTCCTTGTCAGGATAAGATTCCAACAAGGACAACAATGGCTGCAGCCTCACCGGAGTATAGGCTAAAGAGGACAGGGTACTACTTTCCGGCTCCAGAGGCCGGCACCTGGGGAGCAACCTTTGGGGGCTGCTGAGAGCCCCCTCCCTTACGAAAGGGTCGCCGCACCCCCGTACACACAGCTGCCGAATGGCTCCCCGAGCACTTTTCACACAAGTGTGAGTACCTGCATGGTTGCCGTTGGCAAACGCCCTTATTAAAGTCCCAGCAAAACAGTCGGTGGCCCACCCTTTGAGGGAGGGCCTTATACTTCTGCTGATCAGGGGCCTTCTTGTTGATGCGTGGGGCAACATAAGTGGTCCACACGTCCAGGTCTTTGCGATCCCAGCGGGCAGAGGGGATCTTGGCCCCCACTCTGGTACAACCCCGACCCCTAGGGACGGCAACCTGCGACACAGGTAAGGCTGGGGGCCGGGCCGGTGGCGGGTCAGGTAAGAAAATGCCGGCTGACAAAATATCCCTCTCTTCTTCACTAGAAGACGATGGAGGAGACGACGCGCCCACAGGGGGAGCCGGCATTGCCGAAGAGGTTGACGGGGTTGAGCAGCGATGCATCAAAAGATCCAACTCCGCTTCCGCCCTAGCCAGTGCTGCTGGATCACGAGCCAAGCCAGAGACCATGGACTGGAGGCGTTTCACTGTCTGGCTAGGTTCAGTAGAACGTAAGGCCTGAGACGGGCCTTTTATAGGCCGCTTAGTGGAGAGGGCGGGACCCGTCTTTCCAGTTGCCTCCTTTGGAGCCATTCCTACTACTGGTGCAGAAGAAAATAAAATCAAATTCAAAATTATATAAAATTAAATTACAAGTTTAACAATGTTAAGAGAAATATCACTGAACTAAAGCAAAGCTACAAATAAACAAATAAGATAGAATGCCCAGTGGCAGCAACGGCCCAACCTGCTGATTCTGTAAAAGCGTGGCAGCAGACAGAAGCAGCCAGACAATATTACCAAATACCAGGAGCCAGCGCTTCAAACCCCGCAATAATCCCGGCAGCCACCAGAGGCCGCATCCCAGGATTATTGCCACTCAACTTCCGTCAGGCCCTGCAATTGCAGGACCTTACCTCCAGATGCCTCCACTCAGCAAAGTAAGAGGCAAAACAAAATGGCGCTCCCGCCAAAAACGCCCCCCAAAATGGCCGCCGCCCCTGACTTAAAATGGATGCTGGGGCGGCCTTAAGAGCCCACCCGGTGAGGCGAGTCAGCCCCAGGCCCAAAAGGCCTCACCCGGCCCTACCAGAGGCCCTAAGAATTCAGGTGGGCAAAAGGATCCAGCCCCCAGCAACGTGGGGCGGCAAAAGTGCTACGCACCGCGCGCGCGGATCGGGAGCTCCCCCACGGCTTCCAAAGGCCCGCTGATAGATGGGGGGGAGGTACGGCCCCGGCCGAACCGAGTAGGCCTCGGCGCACCGCAGTCCGCACGCGTGGGTCGGGGCCTCCCCCGGGCCTACCAAGGCCCGCTGGAAGATGGGGGGGTGATACGGCCTCGGCCGAACCGTTTAGGCCTTGGCGCACCACAGTCCGTGCACGCGGATCGGGGCCGCCCCCGGGCCACCAAAGGCCCACTGGACGATGGGGGGGCAGACGTAACGGACACAACCCCGAACAGGCCTAGTAGGCCGCTGCGAGCCGCAGCGTCCTTAGGCCCGCGCACGTCGGGCAGCAACTCCCGGCGCGGCAGAGAGGATTGGGGCGGCTGACGGGGCCTCAAAGGCCTGCCGGAAGAATGGGGAGGGGAGAGGGAGATGGCTCCGGCCTGGACGACTAGGCTGCGGCGCCCACGCGACGCCCTGAAGACCCCCGGTGCGGATCCGCCCGCCGGTAACAGGGCCCGCGGATCGGGACCCTCACTTGGCTCGGCTGAGAACCAGGCCGTAAGCCACCTGGGGCCCGGAGCTGGCCCCCCCCGCCCCACCAATAGAACAAAGAAGGGGTATAAAAAGACAGGAGGGGTAAGAAAATTAGGAGCAAATAAGCAGGAAAGCAAGAAATGAAAAGAGGACAAGAGGGGAAACCGGGAAGTCTGTTATACAACCCAAAATCTCGCTGAATCCACTCGGTGCAGATAGATCTGATCCGGTGTCCACAGCGAAAGAGAAAGGAACAAGCTGTGGACCTAGAATAAATACCCTCTGATCCCACCCCTAAAATGGCAACATCAATTTCTCCCCAGTAACAACAGCCACCAATCTGGTCCAATTACCTTGCAACAGCCTGGCTGGCAACTTAGGATGTTTTGTCTGGCCCCATCCGCAACACGTGCTCTCTCTTTAATGAGAACACGCTTTGCCGATCGTCAGGTCGACTGTTCGAATCCCCGCGGCGGGGTGCGCTCCCGTTGCTCGGTCCCAGCGCCTGCCAACCTAGCAGTTCGAAAGCACCCCCGGGTGCAAGTAGATAAATAGGGACCACTTACTAGCGGGAAGGTAAACGGCGTTTCAGTGTGCTGCGCTGGCTCGCCAGATGCAGCTTGTCACGCTGGCCATGTGACCCGGAAGTGTCTTCGGACAGCGCTGGCCCCCGGCCTATTAAGCGAGATGGGCACGCAACCCCAGAGTCGGACACGACTGGCCCGTATGGGCAAGGTTACCTTTACCTTTAAAGGATTGTTCTTAAAAAGCTGTGTTGCATATTTATGAACACGTCATGCTGAATTGGGAGAAGGGAATGGGGCCAATCCACACCCTAGCTAGAAGAGTAAAGGAAAAGGCAGGCCTCAGCAGAAACAGAACATTTATCTATTTATTTGTTTATCCATTTATATGTTCTGTCCTTCTCCTGCCTACGCACCACTCAGGGTGACTAACAACAGTTAAATATACCCATAAAATACAAGTTTTTGTGTGTGTTTTTTAAATAGTAAAAGGAAAAAAAAGACAAGTACAGCAGAGGAAAACTAAAAGCACTGGATGAAAACTTATTGATCCAATAAAACAGGAAGGAAGGAAGGAAGGAAGGAAGGAAGGAAGGAAGGAAGGAAGGAAGGAAGGAAGGAAGGTATGTGAGCTTTGTCTTTCAAGTATGAGAAGTATTTGATTCCCCCACTAGTAATCTGAACTGGCAGAGTCCAAGTCCAGTAACAGACAAAGCACATGAGGTTGATGATCTTGTCGTTTGCGTCTCAGACTTCAAAGTAATAATAATAATAATAATAACAACAACAACAACAACAACAACAACAACTCTGGGCGGCTTCCACAGAAACCCAAAATACACTAAAATCACACATTAAAAACTTCCCTGAACAGGGCTGCCTTAAGATGTCTTCTGAATGTCAAGTAGTTGTTTATCGCTTTGACATCTGATGGGAGGGCGTTCCACAGGGCGGGTGCCACTACCGAGAAGGCCCTCTGCCTGGTTCCCTGTAGCTTTGCTTCTCACAATGAGGGAGCCGCCAGAAGGCCCTCGGCGCTGGATCTCAGCATCCGGGCAGAACGATGGGGGCGGAGACGCTCCTTCAGGTACAATATTTCATGGAGGTGGCCAACTGGAATTATGAATTAAAATGCATTCTTCGGGGTGATAGCAATGCCCACAACCACCTCCAGCACCTTTACTGTTCCTGTTGGCTCGCTGCTTTTTATTTTATTTTATCTTAAAAAGGTAAAGGACCTTAGGATGGTTAAGTCCAGACAAAGCCGACTATGGGGTTGTGGCGCCCGTCTCACTTTCAGGCCGAGGGAGCCGGCGTTTGTCCACACATAGCTTTCTGTGTCATGTGGCCAGCATGACTAAACTGCTGTGCAGTGGGACACTGTGAAGGAAACCAGAGCGCACGGAAATGTTGTTTACCTTCCTGCCACAGCAGTACCTATTTATCTACTTGCACTGGAGTACTTTTGAACTGCTAGGTTGGCAGGAGCTGGGACAGAGCAATGGGAGCTCATCCCATTCTGGGGATTTGAACCACCAACCTTCCAATCAACAAGCCCAAGAGGCTCAGTGGTTTAGATCATAGCGCCACCCGTGTCCCTAGACATTATGTAAGGCCTGTTAGTAAACTAATTCCTCTTGGATTTTTGTTCTGAACTCCACGACCTGCACAGCAAATTCATTCTCATCAGTGAAAGCTTTGTTTACTCGCATGTCTATACAGTGGTACCTCGGGTTACATACGCTTCAGGTTACATATGCTTCAGGTTACAGACTCCACTAACCCAGTAATAGTACCTCGGGTTAAGAACTTTGCTTCAGGATGAGAACAGAAATCGCGTTTCAGGTTAAGAACGGAGCTCTGGAACGAATTAAGTACGTAACCAGAGGTACCACTGTAATGCAATGTCATCGGATGGTGTTTAATGCTGAGATATTATTTGCTTGAAGGGTGGAAAGAGCTGCTGGAAAATGTATAAAAGTCACATACTTCTAATGGCTCCCAGTCTACACTAGTGATGTGCTGAGCTACTGTAGATGATGGGGTCCATGTGTACACTGTGTCAGGTTTCATGATGGACGAAAAATAGGATATAAATGTAAGAAAACAAATATAAATCATACACCATGAGTTGTACAGTTAGAAGTTTCTAGCTGTACTATATTTGCCAGTCAAGGACTGCTGTCCATTTTAGATCTTCTCCCATTGATAGAGATATCCTTAGCTCAGGGATCAGTGGGTAGATAAGAGAATGCTTAAAGGTCTGATATTACTTAAAATTATAGCATATCTGTCTAGAAAATCTGCTTTCTTCAAGAGATTGCCTGCTCACAAACCTGATCTCGACCATCCATCTATCACCGACTTCAATCTTCCAGCGGAATGGACTAATTCATCACAGCTATGCTGATGACACTCGGCTTTATCTGTCTTTACCTTCTGATGCTACCAGGCCATTATCCTAGCTGTAGGACATTTCAGATACACACAAAAGAATGCCCTGATAACAACTTATCTGATGGGCTCCATGTCAATGTAGATTCCCAGTTCTAGAAGTACCTCCAGCTTGCCAAGGTTGTCGGGAACTGGAATGCAATGATTTGCTTGTCGTCGCGCCCCCACCCCGAAGCACCTGCTCCAAAATAAATCTGAAACCAAGGGGACATTTCTAAAACTACAACTTCAACATATTCATGATCATTATTTAATCTTGCCATCTTCAATGCTGAGGGCATTTTTTTATCCCACTGAGGGTTGCTGCCCTTCTCTGAAAGTAGAACAGGGTCTTGTCTCCATCATGCTAACTTCAGAGAGCATGAGAAACCAATGAGATCTCTTGTTGCATTTCACATCCCTCTGTGATTCAACCCACTGCTTCTGCTCGCGTCTCCCACAGTTGTGGTAGACCTTACATATACACATGATCAACTCCCACCTGGAAACCTATGACTCCACTGTGGAAGGACACGTGGATCCAGAATTGGCCTCCACAGTCACTTTTGGAAACACGGTTAAGACTGTATTCATGGAAGACAATCTTCCATGAATACAGACATCTACACAGATGTTTATGAATTCCATGAATACAGGCATCTACACAGAGCACCTCTGAGGGTCAAGAATTCTCTGAAGAGATCTTACATCCCATTATATACAATGAAATAAAAGAAGATGTTTAAAGTGATCGTACCAAGAAATCCTGAAGCTTTTCTCTTGGGTATTATAGGGACAGAAGTTCCAAAAAAAAAGATGATTAAGCTGTTTATGTATGTAATGACAGCAGCTATGATTCTTTATGCACAAGAATGGAATGAAGAAGTTCCCACCAAATAATGGATAAAGACTCTCCTCCCTGAAAGAGAGGGGAGTGGTTGTGGGCGGGAGCCCGAGCACTGCCCTAGCAGGGGGCGTTTGCCCCCTGCCTCCAGCTCACCTGGCTAGCGCTCACACCCTCCCCGGTGGCCATCCAACCAGGTGCCACGGAGGGGGCGTGCTCAGCAGCCTTTTGCTGCAGCGTCAGCCTCTCCCTGGCCTCATTCCTCGTTGTCATCCCGTTGCGAGTCACCCACCCTCCACTCCCTTTGAGTTAGGGCTTAGGTCATTGGCCTTGCTGTGGACCTTAGGTTGGTCGCCCTGGATGCCCGGGGGGACTGGTAGGAGTTTTTTTCCATTTGGCATTAGGCTTTTTCATTTTTTCGCCTACCTCGTAGCAATCATCACAACTTTTGTGGTATTGATGAGTAGGTTAGGCATTGGAATAATGTGTTGTGGTGTGTCGAAGTGCTAGGTGTGGCCATCGCCTATGCCTTCAATTTTTAGGGGTATTCCGTTAAAGGAATCTGGCGGTCGTGTATTCTGTCTGATGCCTGCTTGGCGGGAGGCCATGGCACGACCCTCGGTGACAGCAGGGGTGAGCCTATAGTTGGATTAGCATCAACAGGCTCCACCTACTGGTAAATAAACCCACTTGTTTTGTGATCCAATGCCTAAGCCAATACCTTTTCACTGCTGTAATCAATAAAGTTGTGGCCTTTACTAGCCCATTAACCTTATATCACGTGTCCTTGTGTCTTCATTTCACTTTGCGGGGGTCGGGTCCTCGAACCACAAGCAAGGAATTGGCAAAATTAACAGCCAAAATAAGAGAACCTAAAGACGATTGTTTTGTGGAAGCCCTTTTCAGATTACTTAAAGAAATGCCATAGTATGATGAACTTGTGAGCAGGAATTGAACTATGTGCAGCATAAGGAATTAGAGATTATAGTATGCTTTTTGTTATGGTGTAAGAAATGGAAGATGGGACACAGCAGAGGGGAAGAAATAAAAACTATGGAAAATGGGGTAGAGAGTCAACAAAATAAAAGAAAAAAAATATTTTGCATCTGGAATATATCTGTTAAACTTCTGAAAAATTAATAAAATATAATTTTAAAAAGAGATCTGAATCCTACAGGCAGGGAATGTACATATTCGGGAAGGCTACATAATTACTTGAGATGAATTAATAGAGATACAGAGCAGTGAAGCAGGTCTGATCTTTTCATTCTGGCTATATCTGATATAGATGCAGAAATGTTATTTTCTCTTTCCTTCTAAAATATTTCATGAGAGTAATTGCATTGGACATCTATGTATACAGACAGTCCAAGTTCTTTAATGAGCTCAAGCCACAGAGCCAAGTTAGGGCGACCATAAGATGACCATCAAAAGCAGGAACAGCAGAATTATGCATTTCCTTACTTCGTGTCATTTCAACTATCAAAACGTTATGTGTTAATTCTCTACTTTGTGGTCTGTAATGTAATTTTGATCTCATTTTGGTTTCATTTACTGATCTTTTTTTTGCAGCATACACAGCTAGGAAATAATTGGGCTGTAATGTCTAGATTTAAGATTTGCCTATTGAACTGGATGACTTTATAGAGCAGTTAACTTTACAGCAAGCATAATTTTATGGCGCTGTTTTAAAGCAGTGAGTTAGGATGCATTGCATTGCTATTGAGGTAATTGTAAGAGAAATGATATATCAGAGAACTCTACAAGGTTTATCGTTGTAGTTTATCAGAAAAAATCAGCTGAAAAGATTGCCAAAACATAGAATAAAATGTGACCATTGGATACATTTTCATATTATTTATAATAGGTTTTTCTAAAAGGCAAGAGATATATTGACTACTTTCTCACCAAAATTATAGCTATGAGGATAGTTTAGATAGAAGGTCATGCCTACATAACAGAGGGACTATGAAATAAGTAGCATTATAGCTTGGGTTCTCTATTAAGGGTTTGCAAAGTCTTGTGCTATGACCTAGGAAGTATGCGACAAAGAGATGAAACCCAGAAATCAGCTTTATAAATATATTTTTAAAAGAGACTTCAACTCACATTTAAATTGTTGTTTCCTCCTCACACTGTGGAGATAAGGTAAATTTTTATTTGGGGTTCTTCCTATTTCTTAAAAAGGAATGATAGGATGCATAGTTTCTGCTGGTTTTTGAGATGGCAGAATTTCTCGACTTGGTAGACAGAGCTGTCTTTCCTATTGAGCTCACTGGTGTGTTGCGCCAGGGCGCTAGCCTCTCAGGGGCGCCCAAGTGAGTGGGGAGCTGCGCGGCTTTGCCGGAGGCCTCCCCTTTCCCTGCACTCCCGCCAACTGTGCCCCATCAACCATACAGCTGGCGGGCGTGCAGCTTGCCTCCTAAGCCTCCGCAGGAGGAGAGCGGTCCCCTCAGAGGCTTGGAAAAAGGTTGACAACTCTGGAAAACGGAGAGCTGAGGGATCTTTGCACCACAGCACCAGGTATGCTTAAGATGTCCTTGGTGGTAGAGTGCCATCGGAATCCAGTGTGGCTACGAGTGAATCGGCACAGAATTGCAAATAACAATTTCACTTATCTCTGTGATATCCTTGCCGCCTTGATTTGGATCTCGTATTTGGATCGTCTTGCGTTCTCGCTTTGGTGGGATCAGTGGCTGCTGATTCATGATGACCTGAGCAGCAGGGAACTGCTGCACACTCTGAGCAGGGTAATATGCACCAGCATAGGTGCCAAATTCTGTGGGGCTGGCTCCAGGGTAAAAGCTAGGGGCACCTCGCTGAACAGGATACTGCTGTGTCGGAACAACGTATGTGGAGTGGCCCTGCTGTCCAGGGATGTAGTAACCTTGCGAAGCAGGGTAGGAGATCTGTGAGTGCGGCATGAAAATCCCCAAACTCGGTTCCACGGGTGACTCTGAGTCAACTCCCTGGGATAGTTTATTGTTGTACATTGTTTCTAAATTTATTGTTGTACATTGTTTAATTGTCTGTTTTAACCATATTTGCACATCAGTTTCTAATGTTGTGAGTGTCCTCTATTTCAGAGGCTTCTACTCTGCAGCCTCTTATAGTTGTTTTAACTGCGAGTCTTTTAGTTCTTATGTGCTTGCAGTTGTCTTAACTGTGTATTTTTATTTGTTTTTAGTTCTTATTTGTTTAATTATCAGTTTTTATCCATCCATTATCCGTGTTTAATCTTGTATTTTATTCAGATGTTTTATCCAATGCTTGTTTCTTTGTCCTTATTTGCTCTAACAATTATCGGGTTTTTTAACTGCTATTTTATTTATATGTTTTTTGTTTTTTGCTTTTTATCCTGGTCTGTGACCGTAACAAAGTTCATTCATTCACTTACCTGATGCATGTTTGGATTCAGCTATTTATTTATTTTCCAGGGAGAGGAAAAACTATTTCAGGAGTAGGTCTGTTGTTACTCATTGGGAAGCCACAAGGCGATCCAAGTGCCAATGAGTATGCCTAGGAGGAAACAGCTTAGCAACAGCAGCCTGGACTGCAAAACACTGCAAGCAGTGGCATAGCGTGGGGGGGTGCAGGGGGCCGGCCGCACCGGGCACAACATCTGGGGGTTAGGGTTAGGGGGCGCAAATCCATGGGTTAGGGGGCGCAAATTACTTGCCTTGCCCCGGGTGCTGACAACCCACGCTACGCCACTGACTGCAAGTCACATGCTAATATGGAAAGCCTAGCAAGTTTGTGTTGTGTGTATGAGAGAGAGAGAGAGAGAGAGAGAGAGAGAGAGAGAGAGAGAGAGAGAGAGAGGAAAGGAGGCAAAAAGGGGTCTAGAAGGAGAAAGGGGGCATCTTGAACAAGCTGTGGCTTTTCTGCTTATAGGATGCAAGTTTCCTCTTCTGTACAGCAGGCACAGAGAATATTATGGGTTCATCCACCATTTTCTTCTCCTGCGCCTAGCTTTCTCACAGGTGTGAGAGGTTTTCAACTTCTACCACACGGGTGGCACTGTGGTCAAAACCACTGAGCCTCTTAGACTTGCTGATTGGAAGGTCGGCAGTTCGAATCCCCATGACGGATTGAGCTCCCCTTGCTCTGTTCCAGCTCCTGCCAACCTAGCAGTTCCAAAGCATGCCAGTGAAAGTAGATAAATAGGTACTGCTGTGGCGGGATGGCAAACAGCGTTTTCATGCACTCTGGTTTCCGTCATGGTGTTCCCTTGTGCCAGAAGCGGTTTAGTCATGCTGGACACATGACCTAGAAAACTGTCTGTGGACAAACGCCAGCCCCCTTGGCTTCAAAGCGAGATGAGTGCCGCAACCCCATAGTTGCCTTTGACTGGACTTAACTGTCCAGGTGTGTGCGTGTGTGTATACACACACCTACATCTAGCATACATTCTAGGCACAGGTCCAAGTGGTTTTCCATTTGCCCCACCACTTTCTCTGGGGTATCTGATCTTTAGCCCTGAATTGGAGCAAACACTACCCAGCAGGAAACCTGATCAATGTTTGCTCCTAGTGACTGATAAAGAGCAGGTACACCTGGTAGCAAACAGTGGGACATGTGGAAGTGTGCTGTGGGTGTGTACACATGTGTAAAAGGAACCTCAAGGTCTTTGAAAATCTCAACAATATGCAGAATGCATCTGATAACTGAACGAGGCCAGTTGCATCAAAGTTATATATGAGAGTTTGTGTAACACAGCTCACCAGCTGCAAATTCTGGCCCACCAGGTCCTTTGTGATCAGTCTGCCTTTGCCGTTTCAGGCAAAGAGCCAAGTTGGGAGGTGAGTCAAACCCCCAGTGAGCCACCATACTTGGCTTCTGGTCTGCATTCTTTCAACTCTTCCATTGTATCCATAAATAGCAATGGATGTGAATAGATGTTAGTAGTTTAATTTAAAGCCACGTAATTGTCAGCAACCTGCTTTTCCTCTGCATTGTTAAGCTGCTTGTCAGGAAACCAGATTCTTATTTCTTTGAATTAGTCTCATGTAGACCTTTTTAATCAATTGTTTTAATACGCCCTACATAGTTGTTAAGTCCAAATTTTCAATTAGTTATAATTCTACAAGCTTTACAGACATACTCTCCCATTTTTCATTATGCTATTATCGCCTTCTAATACAGGAGAATCTCATTTTATGTCACATTATAGTTTCAAATCAATTATCCTCTTTTTAGCCAAGGACAATGGGCTTACAACATTTAAAACAATGAAGAAGTCAGAAGCAGGCAAAGATTTTGGGATGTATTTGTGAGAGTGTCTGGAAATGCTGATTGTCTATTTCTGCCTTGTTATAAAAGAAGAAAGAATGTGTGCCTGCATATATATATATATATATATATATATATATATATATAGTGAGGGAGGAAAAGAAATTACTTCAGTTTCTAGCTGTTTGCAGCTTTACATTATTTAACAGTGTAATCTTAACCATGCCTACGCAGAAGTAACTCCTGCATCCTAGTGTATCCAATGGGGCATACTCACGAGTAAGTAAGGTTAGGAATGCAGGCTAAGCCATCAATATATTAAAGGTTTATAACACAGAGAACAAACATATCATTTGTTTTGAAAATATCGGGGCAGCACAGATTGCCTTGGGATGCGGGTGGCGCTGTGGGTTAAACCACAGAGCCTAGGATTTAACGATCAGAAGGTTGGCAGTTCGAATCCCCATGACGTGAGATCCCATTGCTCGGTCCCTGCTCCTGCCAGCCTAGCAGTTCGAAAGCATGTCAAAGTGCAAGTAGATAAATAGGTACCGCTGCTGCGGGAAGGTAAATGGCATTTCCGTGCGCTGCTCTGGTTCGCCAGCAGCGGCTTAGTCATGCTGGCCACATGACCCGGAAGTTGTCTGCGGACAAACGTCGGCTCCCTTGGCCAATAAAGCGAGATGAGCGCCACAACCCCAGAGTCGGTCATGACTGGACCTAATGGTCAAGGGTCCCTTTACCTTTACCTTTACAGATTGCCTTATATACCAGGTTATGTATTAAAATTCTTCTTTTCACATAGCAGGATAATTCAGAGACCCATACAGTTCTCTCATCATGGCATACGTTTGTCCCCTGATCCAAGGGAATTCTATTTATAAAGAAGCTGAAAGCTCTCCGAGGAAATTTTTTGACTTTGGGTTGGTTGGTGTGCAAAGGAGTCTCCAAGACAGGCTCCAAATTTGCAGGAGAGAAGGAAAGATAGATTCAATTGCAGGGGTACACTTTGAAGTAGTGGCATTACATATTTGTGCATGATAGATATATGTGCAAATTACATCCTCAAAATTAATTTAATGGAGGGGGGAGCAGAGACAGGAAGAACAGCTTTTACATCTCACAATTGCCCCCCCACCCCCACCCCCAAACCCAGTTCTGGTATCTCTCACCAGCCTGGGAGTGGAGCAAAGTCTCCAAACCCAGATCAGTTGTGATTTGTGCAGTCACCTGGCAGTCACCGCGGCAGGTAACTGCATTTTGTCTCCACATTGCATGTGACTGTATCACTCAGTCACTCCCAATACCTGGACACAAGAAAATTTCCGACCTTCTGATAAGATTGAAGGAGTCAGTTGCATCCTTCGAGTCAGGAGACATGCCCAGAATAGCAGCTCATGTAGAAAATGAATAGGTTCCACTGACAGGATGCATTTCTTGGACACTCTTAAGCCAGGGGTTAACAAACTTTTTCAGCAGGGGGCTGGTCCACTGTGCCTCAGACCTTGTGGGGGGCCGGACTATATTTTGAAGGGGGGAAAATGAACAAATTCCTATGCCCCACAAATAACCCAGAGATGCATTTTTAATAAAAGCACGCATTCTACTCATGTAAAAACACCAGGCAGGCCCCACAAATAACCCAGAGATGCATTTTAAATAAAAGGACACATTCTACCTCATGTAAAAACAGGCTAATTCCCAGACCATCCGGGAGCCGGATTTAGAAGGCGATTGGGCTGGATCCAGCCCCCGGGCCTTAGTTTGCCTACCCATGCTCTTAAGAGTAAGCCTTTTTGTATGTAAACCCGAATGTGCCTTTTATTTTAATTAGGAAAAAAACATGCCTCTGCTACCAGTAGTTTAGAAACCACTAGCCTTGACTGTTTTCCCAAGAAGCTATAAACATTGTATTGAAGCTTCTTGATCGAGACGTTGTACGGCTTCTAAATATTACTTATTTAAGCTGCAATCTATTTAAAACAAGGTTTATCTAAATATCGCTTGACATTGTGACCTCTTTGTTTCTCAAACTCAGTCCTTTCAGCTGAAGTATCAGTGACCTTAAAGCATGCGATTAACACCCTTAATTGTAATTGACAAGGTAATTTCCCGGTTACCATTGTGCTAAGCAGATGGAGTGCACCAGCCATGAAAGATGTGTAACCTTTAGCTGCCATATTAATTCCTCTAATTGTAACTGGCAGAACAATTATGCTGATGAACACCCCAGCCAAACTGTTAGTTCGGTTCCATTTGTCCCAATGGAGAATAGAGCAGTTGTTCCATTTTCTAAGTTACACAGGGTTGTATTCAACTAAGCTTTATTCAGACTAGACCCATTGAAATTAATGAACCTAGGTTATATCACGTCCCTTAATTTCAGTAGGTCCATTCCTACACCAGAATTCACCAGAATTCACACACCAGAATGCCTTCATTGAGACGGCTCTGCTTTTAGGTGTTTCAGAAAGCACCCACAATCATCCTGAGCATTTATATTGCATTTTAAGATTGAAATTCACATAATTTAGAGCAGATTATCTTGGAATTGGGTGTATTCTAATCCTAGGGTATATTCCAGGAGATAGAAGGATGGTAGTCACCAGGAAGTAACTGGGAAAAGGAGTTCCGCTTTCACACACACACACACACACACACACACACACACACATGCACATGGATATGAACTGGTCCTTAAAACCCAAAGCCAGAACTATTCAAATGACTTCTTCCTTCAGAATATGTGTTTTTTTATTAAAGGACTGAGGCCAAGACCGCAAGGTTTCATTTAAACAGAGACTGGCTAAAATGAATAAGAAACTCAGGATTTGGTCAAACATGCAAACAAATTAAGCTGGTTTGGTTCTTTTCTTCAGTGTTTACCTATCTTGATTAAAAATTGATCCTCTGGTTTCTGGCTTGGCTTAGATGTTATGGATCTTTCTGTCACCGCAGACAATATTTGAACTTTGATATCAAACTGGAAGAATGTACCATTTTAATATCAACTCCCTTCTTGATGGACAACTTGACAAGGAATATAGGTATAGTGGATTTTTTTTAAGAAAACTGTCATACAGGCTATCTTTGAGTCTAGACAAATAATAGTGATATTATAAAGAAGGTCACTTACTGTGATTTTTAGAATTAAAACTTATCCAACAGTATACCTGTTCCACCATGTATGGTGAAAGCCATTTATTGCTGCTGCCTTCAGTATTGGGAAAGAAAAAGTTCATGCTGTCATTGATTGACCTTTAAAAAGAAAAATGTAGCGGGCTTATGGGTAATAAGAAAGCAATGATTTCCCCCCCTTCTTCAGATAGTAGACTTTCTCCACCAGGGCCCTTGGTGGAGTTTCATAACATTTTAAAAATCCCATCATCATAAATCAAGAGTAGGACTGTCATCTACCAGCCCGGTAAATATGGTTGTATGAGTTGTTAGATTAACAGAAGTGCTTCTTCACAACAATTAATTACCCAGCAAATCACTCATCAATTGATCAGGGTAGCCTACTGGCCATCTGTGGTTTGCTTTGATGATTCCCGACAAGTCTGTGCAAGATTATTTCTGCCTCCGTCCTAAACGTTTCTGCCAGTGTATCCATCTGCTAATGGCAATATAATGTAGCTGCAAAAGTTATGTAATAGCAGGGTTTGGGGGGCGTTACACTAGATGTGATTGTTACTTGTCTCCTTCAGTAGTCCATGGAGAATAGAACAGAGCTGTGTGCAGTTAGAATCTTGAAATTCTCCACTCTATATATGGTCATATAAGGCTGATCGCCGAAGAATTGATGCTTTTGAATTATGGTGCTGGAGGAGACTCTTGAGAGTCCCATGGACTGCAAGAAGATCAAACGTATCCATTCTTAAGGAAATCAACCCTGAGTGCTCACTGGAAGGACAGATCCTGAAGCTGGGGATCCAATACTTTGTCCACCTCATGAGAAGAGAAAACTCCCTGGAAAAGACCCTGATGTTGGTAAAGATGGAGGGCACAAGGAGAAGGGGACGACAGAGGACGAGATGGTTGGACAGTGTTCTCGAAGCTACGAACATGAGCCTGACCAAACTGTGGGAGGCAGTGGAAGACAGAAGTGCCTGACGTGCTCTGGTCCATGGGGTCACGAAGAGTCAGACACGACTAAACGACTAAACAACAACAACACTAGATGTGATTGTTACTTGTCTCCTTCAGTAGTCCATGGAGAATAGAACAGAGCTGTGTGCAATTAGAAACTTGAAATTCTGCACTCTATATATGGTTATAAAAATGGTGGTGAGGGTTTGGGGTAATTTCTCCAGGAGGAGGAAGATTTTCCCAGTATTATTATTATTATTATTATTATTATTATTATTATTATTATTATTATCGAAGATGGGGCAATGGCAATGGCAACTGTACAACTCTTCTCTCCCCCTTCTTCCCATCCCGATTATGCTGTTGCAAATGGAAACATCAGCAACTGTGTTAGGAGCAAGGCCACCATTTTGTAATGCTTTGGACCTAGCATCAAGGTTTTTTTTGGGGGGGGGGGAATGGTGGCTAACATAAAAACGGTGGAGAATATTTGGAGAATTTTTGTCAAAGTAGCCTTTTGTCAGTGTGGTGGCAAAAATCTCTGACACTTCCTCAGAAAAGTGTCTTCTGGTAAATTTTGGCTTAGCTCCAGAATGAATCCCTCAACCTTGCACTAGCCATATACCCAATGGGCCCACGTGCTGTTATTCATTTCTTAACCCTTTAATTCAAAGAAGAAATCCATTCTTCTTGTTCTTGATACAGTAGTCTCTAGGATCATATCAAGTGTGTGTGTGTGTGTGTGTGTGTGCGCGCGCGCGTAACACAGAGTCCAAAAAGGAAAAGGAGATGCAAATGAAACTGAAGCTGCAGCAATACAGTGGTACCTCAGGTTAAGTAGTTAATTTGTTCCGGAGGTCCGTACTTAACCTGAAACTATTCTTAACCTGAAGCACCACTTTAGCTGATGGGGCCTCCTGCTGCTGCTGTGCCGCCGGAGCATGATTTCTGTTCTCATCCTGAAGCAAAGTTCTTAACCTGAAGCACTATTTCTGGGTTAGCGGAGTCTGTAACCTGAAGCATATGTAACCTGAAGCGCAAACCTGAGGTACCACTGTACTGAATTCTACAATCCATTTTAGAGGTTCTCTGGAATTCAGTAGCAGTAGAACACAGAGGCAAGTGAACAATAAAGGAGTGGAACCGGGAAAATCCTCTCATTGCTATTTCACCCGCTTCTCTTTATGATACTGTTGATTTTCACTTTATGAGAAAATGATGTATCAGATATACAATGTGTACTTCTGCCCTGCTGAAGATGTGATTTGTGTACTGCCTAGAGCTGTTGTCATCTAACTGAAAGTAGTGAAAAATATATAAATCTGTTGCTGAGCTGGTAAAGGCGTAGGTGCTACAACTTTTAAAAACTGTAACAGATATTTTTGTTGCAAGTAGCTGCTGCTGTTTGGTCGTTTCTG
The DNA here is from genome assembly GCF_964234715.1 of Podarcis melisellensis. Classification (NCBI taxonomy): domain Eukaryota; kingdom Metazoa; phylum Chordata; class Lepidosauria; order Squamata; family Lacertidae; genus Podarcis; species Podarcis melisellensis. The sequence continues at coordinate 64,426,695 of NC_138541.1, read as the reverse complement.
AGTGTGCTTTGGGGGGGTGTGTTTGACAATAAACCAATATGGTTCTTCTGTTTCTTTTTCTCTTTCTGACTCTTTTGGCTAACAGGAAAAGCTGATTTGTATGCTTCCCATAAATTACAGGATTATATTCAGCAAAGAAGAACACAAAATACAAAGTGCCTCATTGTTAATCACACACACACACACACCTTGTTCAAAATAGTTTTCATGGAATATGTCATAGTTCCCCGCTTATCTGTACTATTTATAAAAGTTGTTTTCCCCCATTAAACTAACCAAGTTGCAGAGTTATGTGGAAGGAGGCATTTAATTTCAAAAGGGTCCATATGGGGCACAGTGCAAAATTTGGATACATTGCAAACATTTTGTGTACATGGGACCAGTGCAGGGCAGGTTTGGCTGCCACATCAATGGTGTCTCCAAAAGCATCAGTTACAGATAGGTAGCCGTGTTGGTCTGCCATAGTCAAAACAAAAAAATTCCTTCCAGTAGCACCTTAAAGACCAACTAAGTTAGTTCTTGGTATGAGCTTTCGTGTGCATGCACACTTCTTCAGATGCTTTCCAAAAGCATCATCATTCATAGATAAGGAAGAAAGTAAACAGTAGGAATTTAGGATCACTGCAAGGCATAGGATGTCAGATCTGGGTTATGGGCAGCAGACAGCACACAGGAACTATGGAACAGCCTGTAGTCAGTGTCATTGACTTCTACTGAGTATTGATTCAGAGCAGAACTCCAGTGTATAGTTAGCAAAGTGAAAACTTAAACACGTTGCAGGATTTCTCCCCCCCCCCAAAAAAAAAAACAGACCAGAGGCAATTATATTTCATCCAGCAGAGCTTTACTGCTACTGAAGGCAAATGAGGATAATGGTCACAAATCCAATACATTCAGGACTGACACTATCCATAAGAAATCCAGTTGCAGCAGACAACATAAACTTACAATAACTTATAATAAGTCTAAACTTTAACACTGAGCATACTATGTACAGTGGTACCTCTACTTATGAACTTAATTCATTCCGGAGGTCTGTTCTTAACCTGAAACTGTTCTTAACTAGAGGTGTGCTTTTGCTAATGGAGCCTCTTGGCTGCCGCTGCACCACCGGCACACAATTTCCGTTCTCATCCTGGGGCAAAGTTCTCAACTCGAGGTAACTCTTCCAGGTTAGCAGAGTTTGTAACCTGAAGTGTTTGTAACCTGAGGCGTTTGTAACTCGAGGTACCACTGTACAGAACACCACACTAGAAGGAAAAGGGAAAAAGGAAGTGAAACTCAAGCTCCTTCTGGCCTATTATTTTAGACAGCATGACCTTGACAGAAGAGATAAGAGAACCAGTTTAAACTCAGCTTCTCTGAAGGTATAACCCAAACATCAGGAACCTTCTGCTTGTTTCTTTCACACAGAGAAGCTTCCAGAACCCTCTTGAATTAAGTAGAATAGGAAAGACCTCTACCCATCAGATCAATACTTTCTGCACTAAGAAATGCAAACTGACAGTCAAGACAGCAGAGTAAGTCAGAACCAAAGGAGCAAAAGACAGAAAACCATGATTAAGGAGTAAACCATAAATGAGGACTAAGCGACAAACCAAAGGAGCAAAGCTGAGCTGAGCTGTTGCTTGAGTAAGACTTAACTGGAACAGGAGGATTCCATAGGCCACTTGAGTAGGTACGCTCAATCCTGTCCCTGAGTATATGAAACTCAACCAATGACTTAGCCAGTGTGGTGCCCCCACACAGATGTTGCAGACTGCAACTCTCATCGTCCCTGATCAACTTGACCCAGAACCAGGACTGATGGGAATTGTTGTCCAAAACATCTGGATAGCACTGCATTGAACTTCCCTGCAGCCTGGGCAGATGCTGCAACATGCATTTCGATGGCTTACTACATGGGAAGCTGCACACAATTCCAGCATCACCCAGTTCAAGCCTCAGCAGCTCCTGAGATAAGCTGGATCTTCTCTCTGCCCTTGAAGACCCCAGCTGTACCGATTTAACCATGTAGCAAGACCGGGAGGACAACTGTTCAACCCAGCAGTGCCTTATTTATCTTGCAGCCAGTCAAGTATTAGAAGGGAAAGACATGCTAAAAATATGGCTTCTTTTTCTACATCTTTGAGGAACAACAGAAGGGTTTTTTTTCCCCTCCTGGAGTGTCACTAATCCACTCCTTCTCTAAATATTCAATATTCTCATTGTTGTCAGTAACGTATTGATAGCACCGAACTTGACGTTTGCTCAGTTCTTTTCTTTCCCCGTTCTTTCATTCTACCACTTCTCATTAAGCAGCCTTTGAATGCCTCTCTCGGAGTTTCCTTTCAGCAAATAGGGTGACACGTCGTGGAACTTCCTTGGCATTCTAATCAATGAGATGCAGAGTATTTGAGCAGCCACAAAGCAAATCTACTTTAAAATGAGACTTATTGTTCACCTCTTCATTCTTACGTGTTGAACTATGTGGGCCTTATCGCATTAGAAGTGCGTAGCCTCGGCGAAGGGTAATTGCATCATCAGTCTCTGTTGGTCTGTGTCTCAGGTCTCTTAACACAATTGTCCTTTCCATTACTTCCTGATTTCATTTAATATTCTCCTAGGTTAGAATCGTAGCTGAAGTTGCAGCGGTCTTACGGAATTATCATGGTATGCTCCTTTGTAGAAATGCTTTTCCTGTGGATTAAAGGGCATTGATATATTGGTTTAAGTAGGGCTAGATTATTTTTCCTGTTTACATTATATGCCTAAATGGGATGCTGAATTTGCTGAAGAAGTGTGCATGCACACAAAAGCTTATACCAAGAACAAACTTAGTTGGTCTCTAAGGTGCTACTGGACAATATATATATATATATATATATATATATATATATATATATATATATATATATATATTTGCTTTCGTAGATTTTCACGGGTACAGGAATGCAGGTTTTGGTGTCCTCGGGTGTCTTCCCGTGTAAAAGTTGGGGTGTCTAGGCGACGTTTCGACGAGGTCTCACTCGTCATCTTCAGGCTGGTGCTTTCGGCTTCTTGTTACTGGAACAGAGCTCTGTTCCAGTAACAAGAAGCCGAAAGCACCAGCCTGAAGATGACGAGTGAGACCTCGTCGAAACGTCGCCTAGACACCCCAACTTTTACACGGGAAGACACCCGAGGACACCAAAACCTGCATATATATATATATATATATATATATATATTTAGACTGTGTCAGACCAACATGGCTACCTACCGGAATCTTGCTATTTAGAGTAAGTCTTTGAAACATGGCCTACTCAACACAACCCATCCTTGTAATAGGCTTACATATTTCTTTAATCGTGTCACAGAGATGGCCTGTGTTACTGTTATCAGCACTTGGCTTCATAAAGACATTGTTGCTAGTTTGAATCAAGGGTCAGCAAGACGTTGCTCAGGTATAGAGGCATTGCAGACTCATGTTTTGATTACTGATGTTTCACATAAGAGTTTCTGGCTGCTCGTAAACCCTTCACCCCAGTATGCCAGTGACTGACATTCAGCAACCTCTGAAAAACAGGGCTGGCTAACATGGGGAACTTCAGATGAACTACAGCTCCCATAATCCCAGTCCAAGCAGCATCTTATCACAAAATCGTCTTCTTCTTTCTTTGGCGATCACTCATAGCCGAGTAAGAATGTCTTCCAAGAACACAGTTTTAACAGTGAGTCCTTAAGTGGCTGTGGAGGCCAATTCTGGATCCACATGCCCTTCCACAGTGGTGACATAGGTTTCTGGCAGGAGTTGATCATGGTGAGGGTTTGCCAAGTGTGCCTTCCTCTTAGCACGTTTCTTCCTTTCATCCTGAGTTTGAGCTTCTTCAAAGTCCTGTTCTCCAACTGGAGTGCTCACAGAACAGTCTTTCCCAGTTGTCGGTGTATATAATTATTATTATCATTTGCCCTGAAAGAGTCTTTAAACTTCTTTTGTTGATCACCAGCATTACGCTTTCCATTTTTAAGTTCAGAATAGAGTAGCTGTTTCAGAAGACGATAATTGGGCATCTGCACAACATGACCAGTCCAATGAAGTTGATGTTGAAGAATCATTGCTTGGACACTGGTGATCTTTGCTTCTTCCAGTACACTGGCATTAGTTTGCCTGTCTTCCCAAGTGATGTGTAAAAAATTTCAGAGACACAATTGATGGGATCTTTTGAGGAGTTGGAGATGGCATTTGTAAGCAGTCCATGTTTCACAAGCATACAGTAAGGTTGGTAGTACAATAGCTTTGTACACAAGCATTTTGGTTTCCCTATGAATGTCCCAGTCCTCAAACACTCTGCACTTCAATCGGGAGAAAGCTGCACTCCCAGAGCTCAGGCAATGCTGGATTTTGGCATCAATGTTGACCCTTGGTAAAAAGATAACTGCCTAGGTAGGAATTGGATGGGACCCTGAGGATAATCTAGTCTAACCCCCTGCAATGCAGAATTATGCAGCTGTCCCTTATGAGGATTGAACCTGCAACCTTGATTTTATCAGCAACACGCTCTAACCAACTGAGATATCACTGGTTAATTGCCCTTGTTATAAAGGCATGAAGTACAGACAGCATCAGTACCATTTTGGTATAGGCATTCAACTATTTATTTCTCTTATTAACATACATACATTTGGATATTTGGTGATTATTAAAAAAATATACAAATTAGCTTTAGGCGTATCTTAGGAAACAATTCAAATCTGCTTCCTGGATATTATTTGAATTAATGAGACACTAATGACAACCAAGTTTGAGTATGAATTAAAAATCTGTAGTTGACCTGCTTCAGAGAATCCAATACTGACGTACTTCTCCATGAATTCATGAAATAGCACTATTTATAAATCACATTTGTGATTCTCCAGAAAGGTAGAGGAACTGAGGCTATATGTATGATATGATTGCCAGAGTTCTAAGCAACCTGTCAAAATCATCAGGCAAAGGCTAAGCACAACACACCATACCCACATAAGGTAGAATGCTAGGGTTCAATGAAATCTTGTTCACACTGGCTTATTTGAAGGAGCATTCAGTTGTAAGATCTCAGTGGCAGTTTAAAATGGTGTGGTCAGGAACAGTTTTGCCATGTGACCTGTTCTTTGTGTATGCTCTCTGTAAGTAGAGATGTGCAGAACCTACGTCTGTATTTTCTCATAAAAAAGTAAAGGGACCCCTAACCTTTAGGTCCCGTCGCAGATGACTCTGGGATTGTGGCGCTCATCTCGCTTTACTGGCCAAGGCAGCCAGCGTACAGCTTCCGGGTCACGTGGCCAGCATGACTAAGCCACTTCTGGCAAACCAGAGCAGCGCACGGAAATGGCGTCTACCTTCCCACCGGAGCAGTACCTATTTATCTACTTGCACTTTGACGTGCTTTCGAACTGCTAGGTTGGCAGGAGCTGGGACCGAACAACGGGAACTCACCCTGTCGCAGGGATTCAAACCACCGACCTTCTGATCGGCAAGCCCTAGGCTCAGTGGTTTAGACCACAGCGCCACCTGCACCCCCTTATTTTCTCATAAGTCTCATTTTTACCAACCTTTGAACATACTTCCAAAAGTGCATGCTACTTTTGAGAATCTCTCTCTCTCTCTCTCTCTCTCTCTCTGTGTGTGTATTTGTAACCCGCAGAAGAGGGGCCACAATAATCGCCAAAGTAGCATTGTGAGACTTGTTCTCAGCTGGAAATGGTTCTGAATATAGAGAAAATTCTTACCCCTGCATTTAAAGAAATACCTTATGAACGAAATGGTTTCCCCAGCCATTAGCAATTAATCTTGTTGCTTGGTAAGGATTTTTTTTTTTTGCACATTTTCATAATTATTTTCAGCACTTGCCTCATTTTCATAAGACTTTGTGTAGCCAGTCAGTAATAGCAATCCAACCCTACAGTAAATTGAATTATAAGGAGAGTTTAAGATAATTGTCTGGAGCAACAAAATGTCAGTATCTGCATTCTAAATCAAACCTGTTACACATTAATATGATGATTGCAAATGCCATTTTTAACAATAATAAGTCAGCTTAAAACAATTCCACAGAATTGCTAAGCATCAAATGTATGTTACCTTCTTTTATAATGGAGAGGTGCACTGTGATTGTATGCCAAATTTCTAAACGGTAGGGCAGGTGGTAGTTTGTGACACACACACACACACACAAACACACACCAGTCCTTGAGAACATTAGCTGCATTCAAAGCAGTAGGCCTCTGAACAATAAATATTAAAACTAAAACAAATATGAGGTCAACAATTCATACAGGAAAGTGTTAGCACGTCTGCCATGCAGAATATCCCATTCTGTTCCACCTTCTTATATTCTAATTATCCTACTTCAGAGATTGGCAATAAGTTGCTATCTATTCATCGCACATACCAGGGGGGCTGTAAGAATCTCATTTTCTGTGTACAGACAAATAAATCAAATAAACCACCTAACCTGAAGAAGTAAGTTTCCTTTTATTATTATTATTCCCTTCCCAGAGCAGAATTGCACTAAATAAATCATGGATTCACTGCAGGTGTGAAATCCATTGGTTTCTGCCTATTCTTGTTTGTACACTCTCTAATTCCCCCAAGTTATTAATAATAATTTGTTAACAAAAGTACTGTTGTGTGTATAGGGAAAGCAAACCGCAAACTGTAATTTTTATTCTCTCCCACCCCCAATTGAATAAATAGCACTGTTGTTAGTTTACACAACATTAGGGATGACTGATTGCACTGGGTTGTTGGCAAGCACACATACAAAGGAAATGTCCAGTGAAACATAATAAGACCCATTCAATTAAACAAAAAGGCCACAAATGTGTGGTTCCTTGAACAGCATGGAATACAACCTTTGCTAACAAACTGCTCAAGATATTGAAGCTACCAGAAGAAGAAGGGGTGCAAACAAGTAAGTTGTGTTTGCATGTCAGTGTCCCCAGGGCCACACCAAATAACTCACACATCACACAGAAATTTTGTTTAAGGTTTTTGGCATAATTTTAGCCACAACTTTATTAAAATACAAAAAAAAAAAAAAATGAGAGTGGTTGCTTAGGCATTGGTTGCAACTATCTGCCCCCCCCCCCCCAGTGGGGGACAGACTGACATTCCACACGCCTGCGAAAGTCAGAAAAGGGGAATACACTTGGGGGTAGCGACGGAGCAGGGAACCTGCTGTCAGCCCTCCCCAAATGCAACCAGGAGCTCATTGCTATGGCCCGAACCCCTTGACAGGGTGGACAAAAGCAATAGTGAGCCCCTGTATTCCTTTAACAGAATCCCTTGCAGCAGCAGCATTAGGGGGGCAGGCACAGCCAATCCATGCCCCTCAACCAACCAAACCATAGAACCAATGCCTAACCGCAACCTTACAAGTTGTGACGATTTGCTATGCAGTAGGCAAAAACCAAATGGCCCCAGCCAATCAGCCAGATGGACAAAATTCCTACCGGGTCCCTGCCCCAAGAGCAGACGACCCCATGACAGGCATAGCAAGGTCAAAGCGAACAACCCTAATTCTAGGGAGGGGGGAGGGGCAATCTGATGCACGGGGCGAAAAGAGGAAGCTCTACGCCTCGTGCAAGGAGTTTTAGCATTTCTGGCTGTCAATCAACAAATGGCAAGATTAACTTCTTCCCAACAACAAGGGAAGCCCAATCACAACAGTGGCCACAATCAATTAGCCCGCCCCACAACTTTGGAGTGTCCTGTCGTCCCCCACCATGAAGGAGAACACGCTTTGCCAGAGTAGTCAGCATTTAATTTAAACTGATATGGACAACAGGGTCTGTTGTATTCCCAGAAATATGGTAACACAAACCTGTAGCACCTGGAACCAGCATATCCCTAACTCATCAGTTAGGAAAATCACCCCTGATTTTGATTATCATTCAAAAATTGAACTATAATGGGTTGAATCCAGACTTAGTAGAATCATTGGAATCAATAGTTGAAATCATTTTCACATGTGTAGCTTCTACCGAGCTACCAGCATGTAATGAAAGAAAGTTTTTACTTGCCTTCTTTAACAGATATCTGGCTAAATTTGCTGGGAGGTAAAATATGAATATTTGATCCACACAATTGGTCTCAATCTGCCTCTATTTACTGGGCATTTATGAGAAGGGATAATTAAAATTGTGTCCTAGAGCACTATGAAGCTAATCAACCCAAGGTGATAGAGACTCAATCTATGGCTCCTGCTACTGCTGGGAATGTACAAATTGTTCAAGACATTGCTATGTCACAATGTTCCAACGTGGAATGTTCCAACCCCAGTTATGCGATGGAGTTCAGTGGGGTGAAGTGTTAGCAGCTGCCTCCATGGTTACAAGCTTATTTTGGTAGAAGGATGCATGTTAACAGATCTGGTTTTATCTATTTGGATGTGCATTTATACTGTAAATATGAGACTGAATCAGAAAAGTGCTGGAGCTGCAATGAGGTTGATGGTACATTCTTTCATATGTGGTGGACCTGTAAAAGGGTAAGAGAGTTTTGGGAAATAATTTATAATGAATTGGGGGGATGTTTAAAAGCACCTTCCCCCAAAAAACCAGAGTCCTTTTTGTTGGGAATAATTCAGATGGAAATTCCCAGGTGTCAAAACAGATTATTTATGTATGCCACTACGGCGGCCTGTGTTTTGTTAGCCCCCAAATGGAAAATGAGCAAGGTCCCAACCAAAGAAGAATGGCAACTGAAGTTGACAGAATATGTGCAGCTTGCAGACTTAACATATAGAATAAGAGAATAAGAAGAACATATGTTTAGAGAATATATGGGGGGAGGATGTGTACACCTGAAAACGTTGGCAGCAATAAGATAAATTCAACAGTGTAAATAAGTTTTGATGGAAGTAATAATGGAATACTGAATGGTTTTGTTGTTGTTTAGTCATTTGGTTGTGTCCGACTCTTCGTGACCCCATGGACCAGAGCACGCCAGGCACGCTGTCTTTGTCCATGGAGTTTTTTTGGCAGGGATACTGGAGTGGCTTGCCGGTTCCTGCTCCAGGTGGATCACATTTGGTCAAAACTCTCCACTATGACCTGTCCATCTTGGGTGGCCCTGCACGGCATAGCTCATAGCTCCTCTGAGTTATTCAAGCCCCTTCGCCATGGCAAGGCAGTGATCCATGAAGGGGACTGAATGGTTTAGCTTATATAAAATATGAAGGAATTTATGCTGTGCAAAATAAACCATGGAAAGAGAAGTCATTGATATTTTAAGGATGTTTAAATGAATATTCTATATAGTAAATATGAGCTAAACGGCCAATGGGCCCAGTAACATTTTTGATCTCTAAAATTAAAGCACCCTAATCATGATGCTGAAATTCCCTTATACCTTCTACAAGACATTTACTTTCTGTTTTTGTTTTTTTGTTTTTTAAGAATAGCCTATGAGCTGAAGGAAGGCAGGAGGTGGGATGGTGTGGCGGATATACTAGGGGATAAAGAATGAGCAGCCCTTGGTTTATGTACATTGATATCTGCAGGCTACACAGTGACAAATGGTCAGGAATTTAGCCTCTGAGAGCTCAATAAGCCAGTCTTGCCCTGATGTGGCAAACTGCTTACCACAAATGGTCCCCTCATCTATCACCCTGGCCAAGCCTCTGCTTTATTCTGATTCCACTGACAGTGAAACCTGAAACCCTTTGTGAATCATTTATCACACTTATTAAAATGTTCCATTGTGGATTAGAATAGCAATTTGATATTATTTCCGGGTGTTGCCCAAAGGCTCTTCCATGCAGCACATTCTAATTCTTTATTTGAAACAGTAGTTCGGATTTTTTAATAAATGTTTCTTCGCAAAGGTACCGAGCTTTCAATTATGAGAGGTGTCGCTGGCATTTGAAATCTGGCATGGGGGCCTTGCAATTATGCAAATCCCTTTGGTTTAATTCTGCATTTAAATCTGCTCTAAATACTTCACACTTAATATTTTAACAAGTATATGTCAATTGGATTAAATAGGTAGCGGTATGTAAGACGCTCTCAGCCTTTGAGAGTATATCCACATACTTTTCTACCCTTCTCTTTGGAATGGGGACTAAACTGAATGATGCCAGTAAAAAGTTGGTGTGGAGGGACCGTGGTGCTCACCTGACCTCCTGTTATCAGCATCAGTGCACCTTAGTGGGAGGGAGAGGAGACAGGCAGCAGGGAGGTCAGTAGGGTGCAAATGCAGTGGCAGGAATGATAGGCTGGCTCCGCCAGTGCGTTTCCACCATGCCAACCTCCCTCTTGCGTTACCCCTCTTCTTCCTGATAAGGTGCAGTGATTCCAGTAATTAGAAGTCAATTAAGTCCGTATAGTTAAAGCTATGGTTTTCCCACTAGTGATGTATGGAAGTGAGAGCTGGACCATAAAGAAGGCTGATCGCCGAAGAATTGATGCTTTTGAATTATGGTGCTGGAGGAGACTCTTGAGAGTCCCACGGACTGCAAGAAGATCAAACCTCTCCATTGTTAAGGAAATCAGCCCTGAGTGCTCACTGGAAGGACAGATCTTGAAGCTGAGACTCCAGTACTTTGGCCACCTCATGAGAAGAGAAGACTCCCTGAAAAATACCCTGATGTTGGGAAAGATTGAGGGCACAAGGAGAAGAGGACGACAGAGGACGAGATGGTTGGATAGTATTCTCGAAGCTACCAGCATGTGTTTGACCAAACAGCAGGAAGCAGTGGAAGACAGGAGTGCCTGGCGTGTTCTCGTCCATGGGGTCACGAAGAGTCGGACACGACTAAACGACTAAACAACAAGTGCCACTCTGTCATACCAACCACTACGAACCAAAAGTAGGATGCTAACCAAAAAATAAATAAAAAATTCAACATTATTGCTGCTGGATGTGTTTAGCTCACTTCTGCAGAGTCTAACACAGGGGCGCTCTAGATTGCTACAACTCCATCCTTCTTGATCAGCAACAGAGAATCCAACATCTGGAGGGCCACAGGATCCTGTGTTAGGCATTGGAGAGAGACAGGATGTAAACCCTAACTGGCTTACGTAGTATATAGTCTCTTGACCACTTGAAGAGGAGAATTTCTGGATACATTTAATTTTGCCCCCTGTTGAAGAAGAAACCAGACATTCTTTTTTGCCTCTCTTCCTCAGTCTGATATCACTAGGCATCAAGACAATACTTAATCATTAAATTAAATTAATTGCAATTCAATTACAGTGATAAGCAAGAGAGATGAGGCGATGGAAGAGGAATTTCCACTAGTTGCATTTCTTTCTAGTATTTTACATTAAACCTTGGCCAAAACACAAAGTATACATAGACTGAATGCTTGTGTTATTAGGTTATTATTATTAATAATATATCTAAAATAAAAAGTCTTATAAATTGGGCAAGGTCAGCCAATTGGTGCCAAAGAAGGACAGAACATTTTTAATGTATGCAACAACAGCAGCAAGAATACTCATCGCAAAGTATTGGAAGACACAAGATCTACCCACTCTGGAAGAATGGCAGATGAAGGTGATAGAATATATGGGACTGGCAGAAATGACTGGCAGAATCCGAGACCAGGGAAAAGAGTCGGCGGAAGAAGATTGGAAGAAATTTAAGGACTATCTAGGGAAATATTGTAAAATTAATGAATGTCAGAATGATGTTGGTTAGAAAGTAAGTGGTTTTCAGCTGTAATGTTTAAGATAATTGGGGGGGAAGGGTTGAAAATTAAGTGAAAATTAATGGTGAGGATTTGCTGAATTAATAACTTAAATTGGAATACAAAAAGGGGAGGTATGAGGAGGTCTGGGAAGTAAGTTATAAGAAAATAAGTGAATGGAATTTTATGTGTTTTTAAATTGTTTTTAGTTTTGTATTTTTGTTATTTCTTTTTGTTTGTGTTTCTTTTTTATTATGAAATGTTAATAAATATCTTATAAAAAAATAAAAAGTCTTATAAATTGCATAACCTAGCAAAGTGTGAAATTTTCAGATAAGCAGAGCAGGCAATTTGACAGTTTTACAATGATGTGTTATAATACTTAAAATAAGGCCTCCTTCAGAAACATAAATGAGTCAGTGGTCAGTCTCGCTGAAGTTGCTACCCTACTGTCTAAAATTTGGTTGTGCTTCCTCACCTCTCTCCCTCTCTGTGTTTTCTATCACTTTGAAATCTTGGTAAACTATTGCATAATTGCCTCATTGGATTTGTCCACCAATCCCATAGATAGCAATGGCTGTGGCCTATATTATAAGAGGGAAGAGAGACAAGCAAGATAGCAAGACCAGCTCCTTCTGCTCCATAATTTCACTAATGCCATAAAAGGAATATTCTTCCTGCCCTTTCCACTAAACAGTTCAAATATTTTAAATCCACTATCCCCCCCACCACAAACACTTGAAGTGGTCCAGTCAACTCTCAATAGTGGGTAGAATTGCAAGAATAGGGTGCAAGAAGTCACAGGCTGAGCAATAAAACATTAGAAACATTAAAACACAAGCAAATAGAATAGAAAACCAGAAGCTTTCCTTTTGGGAATCACAGATTCAGATATTCCGAAAAAGGTAAGAGAGATATTGTTATATGCCACGGTCACAGCGAGAGTTCTCAATGCGGCAAATTGGAAGAGTGACAAAGTTCCATCAAGATTAGAATGGATTCAAAAATTGGCAGAATATGCGGAACTAGATAGTATGTCAGAAAAAAACCCAAAACCAAAACAGGTATTCATTTCAAAATGGGAAGTCTTTAAAATCTATTTGAAAAATACTAATTGTATTTTAAGGTCATTTGCAGCATTTAAATAATTTCAGTAGTAGTTTCAAGAATGATGTAAAATCTAAGAATGAATGAAAGATTATTAAATTATAAAAAACTTGTTATGTAATGGCAGTGAACAAATAATGAGAATTTGAAGAAAGGAATACTGTAGACGGGAAGTCTGGTCAATAGAAAAAGGCCATTTTTATTTTAAGGTTTGGAGACTGCTAGTTGATGTATCTTTTTGTGTGTGTGTGGTGATAAATATTTGTTTTCTTTTTCTGCATGGTGTGTTAAAGTGAATGATAACAATAAAATGTTTGGGGTTTTTTTAAAAGAATACATCAGATTTTCAATCAAACTGATAGATTAAAAGGCAAAAATAAAAAATAAAAAATAAATAAAACACAAGCAGACACTGTTTTTTTACTCAAGGTTATGCGAGGTAAATTCAAGAGCTTTTGAAAATATGTACTAAAAACCTCCACCTTCTTTTTGAACAGTTATGCATAAGAGCAAAATAAATGGATGGGGCACACACACCTTCAGCCAGGAGAAGAGACAGATTAAAATTATTGTGGATGGGAGTGAGGGGCATAGGTTAAAAAAGGTAAAGAACCCCTGGACAGTTAAGTCCAGTCAAAGTTGACTATGGGGTTGCGGCGCTCATCTCATTTTCAGCCCAAGGGAGCTGGTGTTTATCTCTCTTTCAGGCTGAGGAAACCAGTGTTTGTCCGCAGACAACTTTCTGGGTCATGTGGCCAGCATGACGAAATGACTTCTGGTGTAACAGGACACTGTGATGGAAACCAGAGCAGTGCACAGAAACACTGTTTACCTTCTTGCTGCAATGGTACCTATTTATCTACTTTCACTGGCATGATTTCAAACTGCTAGGTTGGCATAGCATAGCATAGGGGCATTGCATGCAATAGCCACATGTCTTTGCCGACAGCAAAGATCACTAGCTGTGGGACACCAAACACCCTCATTGCCCAGGTCTCAGAGTGGATTACAACGTTCAAAACTGGCTAGCATCCCCAAGTGTCTTTTTGGGTTGGCTGAAGGAGTGTTAGGTTTGGTGGTGACTCTAGTGATGAGAGAGGCATTGACTCAGATCCTGAGAAGTGAGGAGAAGGGGGGCGGGGGACAACTTGCCTCATCCAACTGAGAGATCCCCTGAAGGGATCTTGGAGGATCACACTTTCTGTCCACAAGCCCACCTTGTGAACCATAGCACATCAGGCAACACTCCCCCTTCCATTGATTATGCAGCACATTGAACAGCATTCGGGCTGCTCTATTATTTCATCCTTTTCCCATGCTTACACCAAATCAAATTACTCTGTAACCAATGAAGTTGTAACCTGATTTAATCCCAGCTGAATTCCTGGCTGCTGTTGGATGTTCTCCCCCGTCTGCTTCATTGCGTGTTGGCCCACAATAAACTCTATATTTAATTTTTTAACATTTGTAAGTCATTTCAAGGTATATTTTCAGAAAGTGACTCCTTGAATTGATGCTAATAATAAAAAGAAATAACTTTCCAGAGGAGTGCAACAAAAGTAAACAACAAACAAAATAGAATCCCAATCTTTTTCTGTCATGTTCCTTATAAACATGTCTGGACTCTTTCAGGATCTCCAGACTCTTGACTCTCATTTTCATTTTCTCTTCAGCCTAAATGCTTCATTTACTGGCTTATTTCAAAATGTAACCAACTCTGATTTGCCCTGGACTAATATCAAAGAAGAGCCCATTAAAATGTAATTTGTCTATGGATTTTCTTATAAGCAAATTATCACAGCGCAAAACCTCCTTTAAACTCATGCTAGTCTCCTATCCCAAATTGTCACCATGTAATGATTTTGTGATATATATATATATATATATATATCCAAATTTAGCGACTGATGGGGTTAAATACCGAAGGAAAGAAAGGAATATATTTTTGTATTCGAATGTCCGCAGAAATTGCATGATGCTGTACAAATCCTTCTTTTTTCATCTGCCTCATTCCCTTCCTCAGATGTCCTTCCAGCTAGGGATGTGTCAGGAGTTCTTTTTCCATCTAGGAGTCTATTGGTAATTTTTGTTGCTAAGAGCCTTGTGCATTTCCTATGTTGTCTTGTGTTTGCATTTGTTTTCTTTGAGGTTTTGATCATTTGCTTTCCTTTAAGTCAAAGCTATGGTTTCCCCAGTAGTGATGTATGGAAGTGAGAGCTGGACCATAACGAAGGCTGATCGCCGAAGAATTGATGTTTTTGAACTATGGTGCTGGAGGAGACTCTTGAGAGTCCCATGGACTGCAAGAAGAACAAACCTATCCATTCTGAAGGAAATCAGCCCTGAGTGCTCACTGGAAGGACAGATCCTGAAGCTGAGAGCAGTGGAAGACAGGAGTCCCTGGCGTGCTCTGGTCCATGGGGTCACGAAGGGTCGGACATTACTAAACGACAACAACAACAATTTCAATATTCACATTTCATCTTGAAATGTCTGTCCCCTGCTGGCTGCCGAACCACAGTCACGTCTAAAGCCCTGCTGCACATGCCAGCCAGACCAGGAGGTGAGGTGGTGGTTTTCAGTGTAAATTTCGCTGTGGCATCTCTAGGTTGGTGCAGTAGAGAGAGAGAGATTGAGCCCATCTCTAGCAGCTGGAGCTGGTTAGCATCCAGTGGACTCTTGACTGGACCTGCTCCATCCCAACCCCATAATGCCCAATTTCAGGACCCTGCTCTCAGGACCACCGCTGCTGATAGAGTGCACTGGAGTAGATGCTATTAAGCTAGATGGAGCAATGGATTGATTCAGCACAAGGCAATGCTGATATTCAGAAACCACCTGCAATATTACATGAGCACTCATGTTGAGGTGAGAAGGCTCAAGAAAAATCGGTGACTGAGAGATCGAGAATTGCAAACACTGCAATTCCTTCCTTCCTTCCTTCCTTCCTTCCTTCCTTCCTTCCTTCCTTCCTTCCTTCCTTCCTTCCTTCCTTCCTTCCTTCCTTCCTTCCTTCCTTTTTTATTGCTGTAGCTTTAGGTCCTTTTCTTTCTTTATATTTATTTATTTACAGTTGTACCTCAGCTCCCGAACACCACAGGAGTCTAACGTTCTGGCTCCTGAATGACTGAAAACCAGAAGTGAGTGTTCCGGTTTTCAGACGTTTTTTTGGGAAGCCAAACATCTGACGGGGTTTCCTGTGGCATCCGATTGGCTGCAGGAGCTTCCTGCAGCCAATTAGAAGCTGCGCTTTCGAAGTAAAATGTTTTGGAAGTTGAACAGACTTCTGGAACAGGTTCTGTTTGACTTCTGAGGTATGTATGTTTGTATGTATTTAAACAAAGTAATAAGAATAAATAAATAAGAATAAAAATGTGCACCCCACCACTGAAACCATTCCCAAAAATTTCAACACCTCTTGCGACGGTTTGACCCCTTTCCGTTATAACAGTACAAATTCTACAAACGCCCTCCATATCTTCTCAAAATCATTTCTCCTGCGTGTTCCCCATCTTACCTTAATGCACATGTTAATTTCTCATTAATAGCTGTATTCCACACCTCTTTATGCCATTCTTCCATTTTAGATTCTGCTTGCCCCTTCCACTTCCTAGCTATCATAATTTTTGCAGCTATCAATAAATTTGTGAGCAAGTCCTTCATAGCCTGTGAACCCTTCACCCCATCGTAAATTGACAATAAAGCTACCTCTGGACTTTTGGTCAGCTTTAACTCAGTGATTTCTGTTATCTCCTCAAACACCCTTTGCCAGAAAATTTGCACATATTTACACCTTCTGCAGTTCCTAAAGGCCATCTTACCCTTTGACATATGCACTGCCCTGAGATTTATGGATGAAGGGCACTATAAGAACTATAATAATAATAATAATAATAATAATAATAATAACAACAACAACAACAACAACAACAACAACAACAACAACAACAAAATTAGCCTTCACCCACCTGCTATGCTGGCTGAGGCTGATGGTCACTCTAGCCCAAACATCAGGAATGCATCAGGGTGGTGAAGATTGGTTTAGCCTTAACTCTTAAACACATGTATGTGTCTAATTCTCAATTTGATCTTTTTTTTTAAAAAAAAAAGCAGCAACAAATTTTACCCATCAAATTTTACCCTCCCCTGCCCCAACACACACTGTGAGGCTACAGGATCTTGCAAGCTGTGATATTCACTCATAAAATCACACATACTCTGCTCTGTATAGGTACTTTCTGGTAATTATGGGAACCTTTTTATAGCAGTGTATTAATTGGTAAATTAATATATGCAGTATGTCCTCAAGATGTTTTGTAATATAAATTTTATAAATTGACTTCACATGTGGGGAAATTGTGATTAACTCCTTTACTTCACTAAAAAAACTGAAGCGGGGCACACAATGTTTATTGTTATGAGGTTATTTTTAATTAGAATTGCCATCTCTAAGAATTTTGGAGGGGAATTAAAGCTTATCCACATTTCACCGGGGGGTGGGTTCCTATTCAGGTCAAAATATCTGTACGGATTTTGGCAGGAGTGAAAAGAATATTAATACAATAAAAATAAATTCTCAAAACATGTGACTGAAAACAAACACTTGTTTTCAGTCAATGCAGACTCTCCCCCCCCCTCACCAGCCCAGTTGAGAAGCAACATCCAAATCACGTTTACTTTGAAATAAGTCCCTTAATGCTTCAGTCACATTTACATCCAAGTAAAAATTATTTGCATTGCAGCTGTCTTAAAGCTGCTGCCCATACAGTTCATCACACAATGAGGGAAAGTTGGGCCCTGATCCAGAAAAATCCAGCCATATTCAACTGAAATCAATGGAATATGTTTATTGAAAGACCTACATTGGCTCCCAGTACGTTTCCAAGCACAATTCAAAGTGTTGCCTAAATGGCCTCAGCCCAGTATACCTGAAGGAGTGTCTCCACACCAATAGTTCTGCCCAGACGCTGAGGTCCAGTGCCAAGGGCCTTCTGGCGGTTCCCTCATTGCGAGAAGTGAGGTTGCAGGGAACCAGACAGAGGGCCTTCTCAGTGGTGGCACCCACCCTGTGGAACACCCCCCCCTTCAGATGTGAAGGAAATAAGCAGCTATTCTATCTTTAAAAGACATCTGAAGGCAGCCCTGTTCAGGGAAGTTTTCAATATTTAACGCTGTACTGTTTTAAACATTTGAATGTTCCCCCGCCCAGAGTGGCTGGGGAAACTCAGCCAGAAGGGTGCGGTATAAATAATAATAAATAATAATAATAATAATAATAATAATAATAATAATAATAATTACAACTGTATATATATTTACCCAAATTGTATTTCTCCATTCATTATTTGAATATTAATTTTCAAAATTTTAAAGTGAGAATGTACCTCAGAATTGGGAATTTGTGTGTTTCGGACACACACAAAGAGAGAGATGGTTTTTGGCAAGTATCAAATATGAAATCTCACAGCTGTCAAATGGTAAGGATGACAGCATGGTATCTAAGAAATGCTACTACCTGCCAAATGTCACATACTCTCAAATTCAAATACCATTGGATGCCAAGCATTTAATATGTTCAAATATGAAATATCATTGCACACCAACTGTAAAATACTGTTAAATATCAAACATCAAGAGCAAATGCCATGGGATAAGAAAAAACAGACATCAACTATCGGATGAAAGTTCACCAAATATTCATGTGTTCGGAGTCAGAGAGTATCTCAGCAGCAAAATTCAGTGAGGGAAATTTTGGGGAACAAATTTATTTCAGCTCTAGACAGTTCTGATCGCCCACTGATACAGTGGGAGGGAATAAGTCATCTTCTTCTCCATTGGCGATCACTCGTAGCCAAATTTAGATGGTCTTCCATAAACACACTTTTAGCAGTGAGTTCATAAGTGACTGTGGAGGCCAATTCTGGATCCACATGTCCTTCCACAGTGGAGACATAGGTTTCCAGGTGGGAGTTGATCATGGTGTGAATTTGCCAAGCGTGCCTTTCTCTTAGCATGTTGTTCCCTTCTGTCCTGAGTTAGAGCATCTTCAAAATCCATGAAACCTTTGGTAAAGGCTGTTCTCCAATTGGAGTGCTTGCAAGCCAGTGTTTCCCAGTTGTCGGTGTTTATACTACTTTTTTTAATATATAGAATAAGCACAGTAGCAACTATCCTGGTGAAAGACTTCTGCTTCCACCATGATAGTTGCTGTTCCCCAGGAGGTAGAGGGGAGGGGCAAGGCACCGCTGGTGAGGTTGGCATGGTGCAAACCACCAGCAGTATTGTTGGATTGGCTCTGCTGGTGCACTCACACCATGCCAACCCCCTCCCCATCTACTTCCTAGTAAGCAGCAGCAATGAGCACTCACACTTTACATTGTGAGTGCCCTTTGCGGGATCGCACGTGGTGCTACAGTTCCCAGGGAACTTACTGGCAAACAGGGACTTGCCTGCCTCTCAGTGTTAATTTTTGGAGGTTCATGCCCAGCCTCAGTAGTCTAGTTTCATTGCTGGGAGGTGGGGCCAGTCCCATATATATATAAGGGGGTGGAGCTGACAGTATCCAGGAGATTCACCCTCCCTACCCTCCCTTAGTTTAATGTTTGCTGTTTGCAGGTTAACTTTTTCTTCCTGTTTAGCGGGTGCTGCTGTGGTCTTTGACTGGTTGCTGTTGACGGACCGGGAAGAAAATTTTCTGCATTGGCAGGTTTTGTCTTCCCCGTAGCAATTTGTCACAACTTTGGCGGTTTATGGCCTTGGGTGGAATCCTTTAGTCTTTTCTTCCCTATAATGAGGGGGGGAGCGTGAAGTGGTGACTCACCCCCCTGTGGCGGCGATTCCAGGGTCCCCTCTTAAAATGGGTTATATATAATGGGTGTCACTGGCCATACACAGAAAGGCTATCATTGAACTACCCTGTGTGCGGGGATATGGGCTAGGCTGCCTACTACACTTACGTCTCGCAGAGCACCCCCATATCCCATTTACCCTGATGAGCCCCAGTCCCCCCTGGCTGGGGAGCTGGGAGGGGTACACATTTGGACGTTTGGAAGTTTAATAAAGTTTATTAATTTGGAAGTTTAATAAAGTTGCGGCCTAATTTTAATTCCATATAATGTTCTCAGAGTCTTTATTCCTTTCATATCACTGGAAGGACAGATCCTGAAGCTGAGGCTCCAATACTTTGGCCACATCATGAGAAGAGAAGACTCCCAGGGAAAGACCCTGATACTGGGAAAGGTTAAGGGCACAAAGAGAAGGGGAAGACAGAGGATGAGATGGCTGGACAGTGTTCTCGAAGCTACCAA
Organism: Podarcis melisellensis; assembly: GCF_964234715.1. NCBI lineage: Eukaryota > Metazoa > Chordata > Lepidosauria > Squamata > Lacertidae > Podarcis > Podarcis melisellensis. Next base: position 64,406,645 of record NC_138541.1, on the reverse strand, counting down.
CCTGAGTTTGACCAAACTGCAGGAGGCAGTGGAAGACAGGAGTGCCTGGCGTGCTCTGGTCCATGGGGTCACGAAGAGTCGGACACAACTAAATGACTAAAGAACAACAACATGATCCCTGGGGGCTGGGGCTGTTGCCGCCTGGTCACACAATATGACTAACTGGAGGTCTTGGGAGTGGAACCCTGCCATGCTAGGAGGGGTGGCTAACACCCCAGAGGACAGGATCACACTTCAAAACGACCTTGACAGATTAGAGAACTGGGCCAAAACAAGATGAATTTTAACAGGGAGAAATGTAAAGTATTGCACTTGGGCAAAAAAAAATGAGAGGCACAAATACAAGATGGGTGACACCTGGCTTGAGAGCAGTACATGTGAAAAGGATCTAAGAGTCTTGGTTGACCACAAACTTGACATGAGCCAACAGTGTGACATGGCAGCTAAAAGGGCCAATGCAATTCTGGGCTGCATCAATAGGAGCATAGCATCTAGATCAAGGGAAGTAATAGTGCCACTGTATTCTGCTCTGGTCAGACCTCACCTGGAGTACTGTGTCCAGTTCTGGGCACCACAGTTCAAGAAGGACACTGACAAACTGGAACATGTCCAGAGGAGGGCAACCAAAATGGTCAAAGGCCTGGAAACGATGCCTTATGAGGAACGGCTAAGGGAGCTGGGCATGTTTAGCCTGGAGAAGAGGAGGTTAAGGGGTGATATGATAGCCATGTTCAAATATATAAAAGGATGTCACATAGAGGAGGGAGAAAGGTTGTTTTCTGCTGCTCCAGAGAAGCGGACACGGAGCAATGGATCCAAACTACAAGAAAGAAGATTTCACCTAAACATTAGGAAGAACTTCCTGACAGTAAGAGCTGTTCGACAGTGGAATTTGCTGCCAAGGAGTGTGGTGGAGTCTCCTTCTTTGGAGGTCTTTAAGCAGAGGCTTAACAACCATATGTCAGGAGTGCTCTGATGGTGATTTCTGCTTGGCAGGGGGTTGGACTCGATGGCCCTTGTGGTCTCTTCCAACTCTATGATTCTATGATTCTATGATTCTATGCCATCTGCAAATGGCTAAGGGAGTAGTGCTGTCAAAGATGACAGGATCGACCATTTGTCCAACAGGTCTACATTTGTCCATAAAGTAGTGCAAACACAGCCCATATGCTGGATGCAGGATTATTCCCTCCCCAAGCAGCAGCGATTGATCTAGTAAGTGATTGGTATGAGCCAAACTTTCTCTGTATACAGAGTGCACTTGCTACTTCTGGGTATTTATCCCAGGTTCCATTCTTGTTCAATGAAATAACTTTAACATACTATTATCTCACCCAAGATGAAAAAATCCACTTCTGGTTTATTTTTTTAAAAAAATGTCCTGCAATGTCCCCATCTCTCTCTCTCTCTCAAAGTTCTGAGTACTTTTAAAGCTGGAATAGAACTTTTCAGACAAGTGTATGTTTGCAGGAGAAATAAGATGATATTCTAAAAAGGGTCTATGAATTGCTATTCATGGCTAGTTTCACACTTATCTCAGAGATGTCTGAGTTCAAACAATGGAATGGTGCTCAAAGACGAAGGAGAAAAGAGAAAAGGCTCTTTTTAAATGGATTTAATCCACAGCAGCAGTATTAAATGAGTCTGCAGGAAAGGATGCATTAGTAAGAGAGCAGTATTTGACATTCTAAGGAAGTCAATATATATACCTGCCTTCATGGGAAAGGTATGCGGCAACTTCCCATGGACAATAGGAATAACAACTTGATTCTAGCATCTTGTATTGATCTTTATAGTCTGAATTCATCAGCTTCAGGGTTTAGGAGAAAACTTTGCATTTGGCTAAACTCAGTATCCTTGGGCAGACATGCTGCTTTTTAGATCTTAATGTGATTAGCACCAAGACTTAAAGAGGGTTTCTCAGTGTGTTTGGCTGAACACAGAATTTCCCCCTGTGATCAGGATTCCTACTCACAGAGAGGCATCTAAGCTCATGTAATCAAACGTGCTTAGAAAGTTTTTCAGACCTTGGTGATAATTACATGAGGTTCTTCTTTTTCAATAAGAAAAAGAAGACAAGGGGGGAAAGGGGGAAAATCTTTATTAAACTTTTTATATAAAACAAAACAATTTCATCTTGGAAAATGCAGAATGGTAAATATTTACATAACAGAAAGAGGTTTGGTAAGCATACATATCTATAGTTCTTTCTTTGTTCTTGATCTTTCCTCTACAGCAGTTGTTCCCAACCTTTTTTGGCCATGCCCCACCCAAGCATCCTGTAACCCCCACCTGTAACATATAATTCTTATTCAAAAAGTGAACTCCTATTCATGTGGCTGAAGCCTAAAAGGCCATTGACTGTTAATAACTAATTCTCAAACTGCTCCCCTTAAAAATCAAATTGCCCTCCTGTGGGGAACCGCTGTTCTACAGTGTTTCAAAATGAAGAGAGGAAAGAAATTTTAAAAGTCCATAACTGAGAATACATTGAGGGGGAGGAGGCAGACATAAACTCTTAGACTTTTATAGTTGATGAACACATTCTCTGCTGTTTCAAATTAATCCTTTGTTTTTCCTTCCCCTGGTTAGGCTTAATTTTTGTGTTCGTTTCCCTGAAAAAGCACTTTGCCCAACTCTTCACCACTGGTTAATGTTTATGTGCTCATAATTAGGTCTTCTAATTAGGTGCTATGACTGCTCATGCAGCTGAAAGCAGATAGCTCAATAACGCTTTATGATTAAGATAAAGATTTCTATCAAGGAACATATTTAGCAGCACTAATGACAGGGATGGATGTACCCATTGATCAGTAATCACACTAATCTCCTGGCATAGTAAAGGTAAAAGGTAAAGGTACCCCTGCCCGTACGGTCCAGTCTTGACAGACTCTGGGGTTGTGCGCCCATCTCACTCAAGAGGCCAGGGGCCAGCGCTGTCCGGAGACACTTCCGGGTCACGTGGCCAGCGTGACATCGCTGCTCTGGCGAGCCAGAGCCGCACACGGAAACGCCGTTTACCTTCCCGCTGGTAAGCGGTCCCTATTTATCTACTTGCACCCGGACGTGCTTTCGAACTGCTAGGTTGGCAGGCGCTGGGACCGAGCAGCGGGAGCGCACCCCGCCACAGGGATTCGAACCGCCAACCTTTCGATCGGCAAGTCCTAGGCGCTGAGGCTTTAACCCACAGCGCCACCTGCGTCCCTAATCTCCTGGCATACCAGCTTCCAAAACACTTGCATGTGAGGGCAATCCCACCACACATGGATGGATGTACCTACCTCTCCAGCACATAGGCGTAACATTTGTGTGTATCAGAGATCACTTCCTCAGTGTCAAATTCCATTTATACATTATTTTTAATGACATCTCCCTGCTAGTAGCAGATACTGCTTTATATGCTGGCTTTAATCAAGGAGCATTCCAATCATTTATTTCTACTAAAGCTTTCCCCCTAAGTAACAAATAATTCAACCCCTTATCAAACTCCAAAAGCCAACTATCAATATTGGAGAATGACCCCTGAGAATAGTCTGATTTTGCCAGCTCATATGTCATAAATTGTCACATGGCAGCTCCCTAATACATCTGTCTCTTTTCTGCTTCCCTTCTTCTGCTCACTTAATTTATAAACTTACAAAGTGGATATAAAAGTATATGAAGGTATATGAAGCATATGAAAGTGATTGGAGGACTATACCAAACCAATCTGCCTCAGGTGAGCAGATTTATCATTTGTGAGAGGTTTCACTTCAGGTTTGAGTATGAGGTATTGGAGTGAGCATATCCTTTTCAAATTTGTGTCTTCTGTTCTGTCAATATACTGAAATAGCCACCCATTTTAGTTGCTTGCTCATAATTTTTCTAATAACTTTCCTAATCTCCGTGAGCAACAATAACCATCTCCTCATTCTGAACTGTTTCACTGGTATGGGAAAGGGAAAAAAAATGCAGTCAGAAAACTGAGAGGCATTGGGAAGTTATAGACAAAATTGAGGCGCAGGTTAATTCTATGTCCAGGGCAGCTGTTTACCAGCTCCATCTGGTACGCAGGCTGAGACCCTACCTGCCTGCGGACAGTCTCACCAGAGTGGTGTATGCTCTAGTTATCTCCCGCTTGGACTACTGCAATGTGCTCTATGTAGGGCTACCTTTGAAGGTGACCCGGAAACTGCAATTAATCCAGAATGCGGCAGCTAGACCGGTGACTGGGAGTGGCCACCGAGACCATATAACACCAGTCCTGAAAGATCTTCATTGGCTCCCAGTATGTTTCTGAGCACAATTCAAAGTGTTGGTGCTGACCTTTAAAGTTCTAAATGGCCTCGTTCCTGTATACTTGAAGGAGCGTCTCCACCCCCATCATCCAGCCCGGACACTGAGGTCCAGCTCCGAAGGCCTTCTGTCGGTTCCCTCATTGCGAGAAGTGAGGTTACAGGGAACCAGGCAGAGGGCCTTCTTGGTAGTGGCACCTGCCCTGTGGAATGCCTTCCCAGCAGATGTCAAGGCAATAAATAACTATTTTACTTTTAAAAGACAACTGAAGGTGGCCCTGTTTAGGGAAGTTTTTAATGTCTGACGCTGTATTGTTTTTAATATTTGGTTGGAAGCCACCCAGAGTGCCTGGGGAAACCCATCCAGATGGGCAGGGTATAAATAATAAATTATTATTATTATTATTATTATTATTATTATTATTATTATTATTATTATTATGCTTTGCTTAACATACAACTGCTACTCGCAGGGGCCAAATGCCCAGTTTACCCTAGGAACAGCAGTAAGGGAAAGCCGTTCTCAGCACGTAGTTCAGAGCCATAGTGACATCATCTGTGAGTTCTCTGTCTGTAGCCCTATTCAGGAACTTCACCTCATGTGATTTCAATTATGTGAGAGTGGAGAGCAGAGTGGGCTCTTTTTCCTGAGTTCTAAACTATTCCATGTGAGCTGCAAGGTTGCAACTGTATGAGGGGAGAAATGTCTGCCTCTATCTCTCTCCGCCCTGTTTGCATGTTTGAAGATTCAGAGTTACAATGACATGCCGGCTGTGCCTCAAATCTCAGAACTGATTGGCAGCCGATTGCCTAATCGGTTCAGCTATTGTCTGGAGAAACGAGAGTGATGGCGGCATCAGTGCACAGAATAAGGTGAGTTAAGTTCTGTTGGCTTGTGCACAACAAAAATGTCCAGCACATTTTTCAGAGATTTCCCCCAGTCCTGTTTAATCCCTGCTATTCAATTCCACTATTGGGCAGTAATCTTACTAGTATTGATTGTTTTTAAAAAAGTACATACCTTATTAGAGTAACTTAGCAGCAGAAGACTGGAGGTTTTAGTATTCAGTTTTGAATGGCTTTATTCAGGTATGCATACTTTTTTCTTTTTGCAGCTTCATTGCTATCTCCCATGAAGATCCAGGCTGGGGAAGGTTACACAAAAACATACTTATACATTTTGTTTCTCTTGGGAGCTTATGTCATCAGTCCATTTATTTTAGTTTTGCCAAAAACCACTGGGGTATATAAAGAAAATTGATATCATTTCTGCAAAATGAGTGCAAACTTCCCGGGAGGTTCTGCATATCCTTTGCCACTGATTTTTACCAAAAGCTAAATTCTCAGATGAATTAGGAGGTTCTTGCTTAAACATTTTGAAGGAATGAAATTTGAAGTGGACTGAAAAGAATCCCAATGAAATGAATCATATGTTTTAGACATCAGCATTGTCACCATACTTCGTACCAAAGGTGGCATTTGGTGATGGCTCTATGAACATGACATTCAGTCAAATGGAAGCAGAGCAGAAAATGAAACCAGATTTGTGCGGTTTAGCTAGCTGCGATGCCAGTAGAACAATGCACAAACACATTTAGTGGTGTTTATTTCTCTGTTCCCAAAAGACAGACATATGAGCAAAGGTTGAGATTTTTGATAACTTGGCCTGACATCAATTTCCATGACAATGTGTTGGTGAAAAGCAGGCCGTCCATTCAGATGGGTCTTTTCCATCCCACATTTAAGCTACATCTTGACATACCCTGAAGCAGTGAATGATCTCTGTGCGATTGTGACATTGACTGGCATTGTGAAAAATACAAATAAAGCAACATTGCTGTTTGAATATTAAACTATAACACATCCCATGGTTATGATGTCAGTTAAAATATCTAGGCATACAGAGACATTTAGCCACTCCAACTACTTCTTTTTGTTCAGCTCCAATTTCACCCTTCATAGCCACTGAAGTCAACCTTATAAGTGCCACAGAAACCAGACAGTCTTGCTTCATCCTGGAGAAACTGGAGTTCAGACAGTTCTTGAACCCCATTAACTTTTCAACTTCCATTTTTTCCTTGTCAATGCCACATCTTTCCAAATCGGCCTCTTCTATTCCTCAGGCTGCTATAAGAAACAATAAGTAATGATTGGCAGAACCTTAAAGCCGCCTTTTTTTAATGTAACAAATTTATCGGCCACTACTTTCTGCCTAAATGAATAATATCATTTACATCACAAGCCTATACACATCTACTCAGAAGTAATCCCCATAATTTTCAGTAGGATTTACTCACAGGTAGGAGTTATAAGATTGCAGCCTTTAGTCCCTTTTAACCATCCTTTTGTCTTGCAAGGATACCAGATACTTAAGCAAGGAAGTTTTACAAACAATACCTAACCAAACTTAAAAGTACCTTACTTTGGATCAGAAGGGGTCCCTGTTGCCAAAGTTACTTTTCTGCTGGAAGCAAAATTATGTTCTGTTGCCTCCGTATCTTCCTCCTTTGCAAAGAAATGTAATACTTGAATGTTATAGTTTCATCAGTACTTAGCACCCAAGTGTCTTACGCTGGCTCAGAAGAGCTCACTGCTGTCACAATTTCTAGTGCAAGTTCATGCCACGATAACAGCATATTTTGTTGTTGTTTAGTCGTTTAGTCGTGTCTGACTCTTTGTGACCCCATGGACCAGAGCACGCCAGGCACTCCTGTCTTCCACTGCCTCCCACAGTTTGGTCAAACTCATGCTGGTATCTTCGAGAACACTGTCCAACCATCTCGTCCTCTGTCGTCCCCTTCTCCTTGTGCCCTCCATCTTTCCCAACATCAGGGTTTTTTCCAGGGAGTCTTCTCTTCTCATGAGGTAGCCAAAGTATTGGAGCCTCAGCTTCAGGATCTGTCCTTCCAGTGAGCACTCAGGGCTGATTTCCTTAAGAATGGATAGGTTTGATCTTCTTTCAGTCCATGGGACTCTCAAGAGTCTCCTCCAGCACCATAATTCAAAAGCATCATTTTTTTTGGCGATCAGCCTTCTTTATGGTTCAGCTCTCACTTCCATACATCACTACTGGGAAAACCATAGCTTTAACTATATGGACCTTTGTTGGCAAGGTGATGTCTCTGCTTTTTAAGATGCTGTCTAGGTTTGTCATTGCTTTTTCTCCCAAGCAAAGACAAACCTAGACAGCATATTACTCAGAAGTAAACCCATTGAAACCCAGGGTTTGCTCCCTGATAAGTATGCACAGGACCGTAGATTGAAATGGTTAGCCTTAAAGGTGATTGTTATCAAAGGACCCCATAAATGTCCAAACCTATGGGAAACTACTGCCCCATCTTATTCATTTCTACATTTACATAAGACGAGAGTTAAAAGAAGCCCATGAAATTGACTGTGTGACCTTGGGCTGTGGTGACGAGGAGGCAGAAGAAGCGGGGTGGTTGAGGAGAATATATATGTGTTGTGTCCCCCCCCCCCTATTTTTTGGCTGCCACCGCTTCTATACATAATAATATGTTTATATGATTAGCTGAGCCTGGTGGTTAGAAGAGAAAGAAAGAAAAATAGTGGGGATGGAGATTGGCGGAAGAGGTGGAGGCTGGAGGTGGCTCCAGTTCAGAGCTAGTGGAGAGTCCGTGTCAGGACTTCACAATCCCCAGTCACATACTGAGAGGTGCATAGACAAAAGGGAGCTGGCAATACAATTCACTGGGATTTTTCCTTCTTTTTTAAAGGGCAATTTCACTCACCTGCCCTCCTTTCCCTCTCTGTCTCTCTTCCTTTCTCTCCCCATTGCTTGTGACCGGCTTAGCTCTTCCACTCATGGGGCAGCAGCAGCAGCAGCGTCAAGGAGAGGGGAGAAGCAAGGGGGGGTGAAGCTTGAAGAAGGGTTGGAACTGGATCCTGCCAGAGGCCAGGATGCCGTCCAGAGAGATGAAAATGAGGCTGACTGAGAGAAAAGGGGCTTTTCTTTCCGATTTTCCCTCTCTCGCGTGTGTGCCTGTGCTTTGCAATCACAGCGCCTTCTCCCCAATTCTCCTCCCCGCCGAACAATTGAGTTGGTTCCGGATGCTCCTGTTGACGTCCCCATTTCCTGGGGACACTTATTGAAATCCAGGGACATTCCTGGTTCAGAATTTATCCAGGGACACATTTGCAAATCTGGGGATGTCCCTGGGAACTGGGGACATCTGGTAACCCTAGCCTACAGACAAAAGAATTTATATGTAGGGAAAGTATTTTAAATGTAATACTTTAATCATGGTTTTAAAACTTATAGGGAACTTGTAGAAGAGATAAAGGATTGCCCGACAGTAAAGAAGTTTGAAGAATTAAAAAGAGAGGGGGTGAATTTAATGAAATCCAGGGACATTCTGGTGACAGAATTTGTCCGGGGACACATTTACAAATCTGGGAACTGGGGACATCTGATAACCCTAGCCTACAGACAAAAGAATTTATATGTAGGGAAAGTATTGTAAATGTAAAACTTGTAAATGTTTTGGCGTGACATTTAATCATGGTTTTAAAACTTGCAAACAAACTACGGCTAAGCATGATATGTGTCGTGGGCATATCTGACCTTTTGTCAAATAACAATGACACTACAAGGTCATGGCGTTTTCTTATTGGGCTCTGCACAAATTTTCAAAGCCAAGAAAATTGTCCAGCCATCTATTCTCTATAGCAACGGCACATGATTGCTTTATATTGCATTTCATTTCTCAGAAAGGAGACGATCAAGAGTGAATTTGCACAATTGCACAAAGCATTGTAATGGAAAATGAGAAACAATCAAATGGAGAAAAGTCTGCGGCAAATTCAGGGTTGCACTTGCTTCTTTTGTGTTTCGTTTAATTTCTTGACATGGAGGCTGAATTTGTGCAGCAGCAGATGGTATATAATCAAGAGAAAGAGAAAAGAAATAGCTGTAGGCTAGCAGAAATGGACAAAGATGATGGTCCTCATCTTGGATTCAGTGACTTTCTGCACACATGCTCACTGCTTTTTTTGGTGGGTTAGGATGGTACATTAACTTGGAACAGAACAATGTGCTGCTTTTTAAGTACATCATTTGGCAACTGGGAATTTCAGCTGGTGTAGCTTTCCTCTCTCCTCTCCACCTGCATGACAACTTCCACCTTCTGCACACCTGCGAAAGGGTCAAGATCCCCGCTCTCCTTTGATTTTGGTCACCCTAATTGTGACCATATACATATACATTCTTCTATGTATGCTTAGGACGCAGGTGGCACTGTGGGTTAAACCACAGAGCCTAGGACTTGTCGATCAGAAGGTCGGTGGTTGGAATCCCCATGACGGGATGAGCTACCGTTGCTCTGTCCCAGCTCCTGCCAACCTCGCAGTTTGAAAGCACCTTAAAGTGCAAGTAGATAAATAGGTACCACTCTGGTGGGAAGGTAAACAGCGTTTCTTTGCGCTGCTCTGGTTTGCCAGAAGCGGCTTAGTCATGCTGGCCACATGACCCGAAAGCTGTACGCCGGGTCCCTCGGTCAGTGAAGCGAGATGAGTGCCACAACCCCAGAGTTGGTCATGACTGGACCTAATGCTCAGGAGTCCCTTTACCTTTATGTATGCTTAGGTCAAGGCCTTCTTGATATTATGGATATATCCAAGCAAATCAACCCAAATCTGGATGTCCAATGAAGATACCTAGCCACAGGCATCACCAAAAGACATATGCCTCTCCAGGAGGCATTCACATACTTCATTACACACCACCACCAGATTTATCATTTCGAGAGCCCCTGCAGCGTTAACGAATCTGTAAATTGACATATGTTTCCTTTATAATAAGAAAAAATCATAACATTCTAGAACAAATAAGTCAGTGCTGTGGTGCCTCTGCCTTCCTGTGGGTGAAAGTAGATGCGGTGAGGCAGATGCACCAACTCTAGGGGGCAGAGGTGTCATTGTCAGGCCTCTCAATAATCCTTAGCAAGGGACTCAGCCCCCCCTCCAATATTGAAGGGATGGAGGAGGCTAAACCACCGAACCAAGTATGGCACAGCATCAAAGGCAGGCTGTTCTTGAGGGTGAGGGAGGTGGAGCCAAGGCCACTGAAGCTGTGCAGCACAGGGCGAGGCCTTTTCCTAACAATGTGTCTCCTCCTGATGATGCGTGCATGATGTCACAGGTGTGTGACTGAGCGTACACCCATATACAGCCCACGTCTTCAGCGCCTGCGTGGGCTGGGTGTCAGGAGCACCTTCTCCCCCTTCCGATCACAGGAATGCAGGAACAGCAGAGCAGCATTCCTGAGGAATAGGTCCTGGTGCAGTGGACTCACATTTGCTATTGTGAGCACCTCAAAAGCAGCAGAGTAACGGAAGCAAAGCTGTGGAGGTTTTGTTCCATACCTAATTTATTTCTGCTAATTAAACAAATAAAAGAACATGACATACATGTACGAGAGAGTCAGCTCTCTCATACTGCCATCTTGTCTCTAGACAGATCAAAGAAAAACAGGCACAGTGCTAGGGAAGGAAGTCGGGAAGAGTAGTTTCCACCCCCTCCTTTCTCACAGACAGAAAGTAAAACAAACATGTTATGGTCATCCTTGCAATGGGAGGGATGAAAATGCTGACAGCGACATGTGTCAATGTGCCACTGGGCCCCACAATCTTCAGCCCAAGGCGGTGCCTCTGTAGTGAGGAGTCTTTTTTTATCTGCAATCCTGTGTGCTGGGTTGCTTTTCCCTTAAAGGGGGAAAACTGGTCCCTTAGTATTTATTTACTTATTTAGAGTGTTTGTGCCCCACTGTTTAGTCAAAAGGGTTCCCAAAGCAGCTTGCATGCAGTCTATGGAGACAAGGCACTCCCTGCCCGCAGGCTTACAATCTTAAAGAAAGGGCAAAAGTCAAAAGGGAAAAGGGGAGCAGAAAGGCGGATTCAGCAGTGGCTTAAGCATGTAACCTTTCCCCCTCCCTTTTTGGGGTGGGAGGAGTTATTCTCATTTCTGCTGCACTTTAGAGTGCTCAAAGAGCTTCACATGAATTGCTTTGGAATCCTTATGACAGCCCTGTAAGGTACCTCAGTTTTATTGCCCCTATATTGCAGATGTGAGGACATGGGTGGTCCTGTGGGTTAAACCACAGAGCCTAGGACTTGCCAATCAGAAGGTTGGTGGTTTGAATCCCCGCAATGGGGTGAGCTCCCATTGCTCGGACCCTCTCCTGCCAACCTAGCAATTTGAAAGCACATCAAGTGCAAGTAGATAAATAGGTACTGCTCCGGCGGGAAGGTAAACGGCATTTCTGTGCGCTGCTCTGGTTCGCCAGAAGCGGCTTAGTCATGCTGGCCACATGACCCAGAACCTGTATGCTGGCTCCCTCGGCCAATAAAGCAAGATGAGCGCCGCAACCCCAGAATCGGTCACGACTGGACCTAATGGTCAGGGGTCCCTTTACCTTTACCTTTATATTGCAGATGAGGCTCCCATAACAGTCCTCCAAAAGAGCAGAACCCAGATTTTTGGCAGTTTTCCATAAGAAGCTGCAGAGGCTAAGCCCTCTGAAAAGTCTGTGAGTTAACCATAGTGGAAAAAGCAAGGTCTATAGGCTTAGAAATGTGAAAAGAACAAGTCCAATGACAGCACTATACTCTTTAAAGGCCAATAACAACGTGTCATTTAACATCTAACCAGTAAATAATCCTATTACATGTTAATTAAAAATAGGTTTTGCTACATAATATATATGTTTGACTACTAAGTGTAAGTTTTGGGGTCTGTTCACATACCTTAGCTCAGCTACTAATATGGGGGAAAGGGAATGTTAAGAATTAAATGGGTGTAGTGGAAATTACCTGGGACATGGGTGGTGCTGTGGGTTAAACCACAGGGCCTAGGACTTGCTGATCAGAAGGTTGGCGGTTCGAATCCCTGCGACAGGGTGAGCTCCCATTGCTCGGTCCCTGCTCCTGCCAACCTAGCAGTTCGAAAGCACATCAAAGTGCAAGTAGATAAATAGGTACCACTCCAGCGGGAAGGTAAACGGCATTTTGGTGCACTGCTCTGGTTTCGCCAGAAGCGGCTTAGTCATGCTGATCACATGATCCGGAAGCTGTACGCCAGCTCCCTCGGCCAGTAAAGCGAGATGAACGCCGCAACCCCAGAGTCGGCCACGACTGGACCTAATGGTCCCTTTACCTTTACCTAGTGGAAATTAAAGGAATAAAATAAGCAGGCACCTTCAATATATATGGTACAAATGGTGGTAATCCTAAATGTGATAATAGTATTGTGCAATCCTATAAAAGTCTATTCAAAAGCCCAACTGAGTTCAAGTGAGTATAGCATTCATTTAAAACATATTTAGTTTGCCCTTCAAAGTAAAGATTCCAGGACAGAGTGCAGCCATAAAAATACAATATCGTACTATTTAATAATATTGCCTGATAATGGCAGCAATAAAACACAGATCAGTCGCAGTATATATGTTGTTGTTTTTTAAATCAGTACTGAGGGCTAAATATCTCTTCCATAAGGCTGTCCAATTACATTGCAATGAATGAGCAGCAAAATCCTGAATAAACAGGTGTGCTTTCTGTAGTCACCAGAATGCACATAGTGTTGGCACCGACAGTATTTCTTTGAAAACACTGAAGATTTTGAAATGATGAATAAGCAGCCATACACATGTACGCTGATACTTTTTGGCACATGAGTGCGATACATACTCTGAATCTGGGGAAATTGAAGAATCAAATACTCATTGTGTGGAAGTCAATACTGCCTCCCCCAAGTTGTAAAAATGAAATTCTGTATGGGTAATTAATTGTTCTAAGGAAGTACTGGAAGCTGTGAAACCTGTAAAATCAAAAGTCTTTTCTTGTTAATGAACCGTTATCTCTGAAAGCTTTTTTCTCTACACGTCTTTGGCAATTCCGGTCTCCGAGGGCTCTTTGTCAAAGTGCAAATTGCTTTGTTTAATTAGTGATGGTTACTAAATGGACTTGTCTAAGTGAGGACCTCTTTATCTCTCCTGATCAATCAGTCATTAGAGCCAATTACCCATGAAAAGGGAGTTAGCTGTCCAAGACTAGGGGGTCCAGATGTCATGCCAATGCTGTGGCTGTCCTTTCAACAGTTGTTTAGAAGAGTGGTTTTTTGACAGGCGCAGCATAGAATGCCGGGGCTATTAAAGGTTCAGAAGGTCTTTATGTCTTATTCATGGGAACATAGGCAGCTGGTCCATCTTACACAGTAGTCTCAGCACTGCCTGGCAGGAGCTGTCCAATGTTTCAGGAAGGCTTCATTCACAGAACTACCTGGAGATGCTGAGGATTGAATCTACTAACTTCTGCATGCAAAACTGAGTTATAGCCTAGTCACTCTAGGTAGAAAAGCACCTTATGTATTGCTGGTCCACCCCCCCACCCCCCAATCCTTTCTCCTTAAGCCAGGGATCAGCAACCTTTTTCAGCAGGAGGCCGGTCCACCGTACCTCAGACCATGTAGTGGGTCGGACTATTTTTTTGGGGGGGGGTGAATGAATTTCTATACCCCACAAATAACCCAGAGATGCGTTTTAAATAAAAGGACACATTCTACTCATGTAAAAACACCAGGCAGGCCCCACAAATAACCCAGAGATGCGTTTAAAATAAAAGGACACAATCTACTCATGTAAAAACACCAGGCAGGTCCCATAAATAACCCAGAGATGCATTTTAAATAAAAGGACACATTCTACTCATGTAAAAACACCAGGCAGGCCCCACAAATAACCCAGAGATGTGCTGTTCAGATGTGCTGTTTCTTGGAATGGAGATGAAAGGGCTTGCAAAAGCCTCGGCTGTTTAATTTGTGCATGTTGAGCTCCTGTTAGAAGCATGGACAGGGACAAAGTTTGCAATAGCTGGAATCTCACTTGCATGACTTTCTTTTCACTCAGCATTAGGGTGTTTCATTTTAGGAGGCTGATTTTTTGCAGATTTCTTCAGTGAGGGGGTCTTAAAATGATTGTTTGAGGGGGTGATGAATTCAAATCTGCTGTTATTTTTGTGATTGGACAACATTTTTTTTAATATAAAATATTTATTAAGATTTTCAATATGGGTACATAGATAACACACAATATAACATATATCATAACAAATTTTCACAACTTCTTTGGACTCCCTCACGTCTCCAGCTCCCACTTTCATCATTATAAATTTTTACCAGCAATTTATCATCTTGTTTACATTCTTATGTCCCACCAACTTAATTTATAGTCTGATGATTCTCCAAAAAGTTATATTTTCTCAATCTCACTTGTCCTCCTAATTCTATCTAGTTTAGTGGTGCTCAATTATTTGTGATCTAGCATCCTGTTTAACATTCAACCAAATTACAATGTTTTTGTAAATAAATCTTGAATTTCTTCCAATCTTCTTCCACCCTCTCCTCTCCCAGGTCACGGATTCTGCCGGTCATCTCAGCCAGTTCCATATAGTCTATCAGTTGCATCTGCCATTCTTCCAGTGTGGGTAGATCTTGAGTTTTCCAGTACTTCGCGAGGAGTATCCTTGCTGCTGTTGTTGCGTTGGACAACATTTAGCCTTGTTAGTCTACATTTGATGGAGAAGCACACAAACCATTTTCGGAAAACCAATGAATTTTAAATTGACTTTCTGAAAATGTCAGGTAATGCTAAATTAAACTAAAAATAATATTAATATATGATATAAATGCAAGTACTTGGCTGTCATTTTTAAGGATTTCTAAACAATTTTACCCAGATTTTACTTATCAAGAAAATCTAAATTATATCAATTTAACCCAAATATATTTTGATTTCCCAAGCCAAGTTACAACTTTTAGCACTTTTAGCAAATTCATTTCTGGAATTTGAGAGTTGGAAACTTCAGCACATCCTAATTCAGCATCAGCCACTGCTGTCAGATTAGGAAAAGTGAGACGCAGGTTCAAGTCTCCACTCCACCATGAAGCTCACTAGATGGCTTTGTCTCAGTCTCACCTGCCTCTGATGGGCAATGTGAGGAGAAAAGAGGGGAGAACTATGTATGCTGTCTAAACCAATTTGGAGACAGGGCGAGGTATTAATGTTATTATTCAAGTCAAGGTGGGCATAGACTATCTAAGAAACAACATATTTATCTAATTAATGGTGGAAGTCTCTACTGCTAGATATATATTCTTCAATAAAAGCTATTCTTTAAAGCAGGCATAGGCAAACTTGGCCTTCCAGATGTTTTGGGACTACAACTCCCATCATCCCTAGCTAACAGGAACAGTGGTCAGGGATGATGGGAGTCATAGTCCCAAAACATCTGGAGGGCTGAGTTTGCCTAGAGTTACAAAATAGAGTGTGACACTGGACGCATTAGGAGCTTGCCTTCAACAAGCACAGTCCTACATACTTCTAATTTTGGGCTGTGTTGTTGCATGAGGTGCAGCTGGAAAGTGAAATGGAACTTTGAATGAAGGAAAGAAGGGAGTATTTAGAAAAAATAGAAATCAGGAATCCATTGAATTAACCCTTTGTTTCTTTAGCACTGAACCAATAAAGAAATTGTTGAATGTACCTCAGGTTTCTACTTTGGTTTTTCTAAGGTTCCCTGAGGGCCTTGGTGGGGATTTGTGCTATAGAGCTCACAAATGAGAGCAGCAGTAGCTGTACTATCTAAAGGGAAATCAAATATATTCTCTGAAAGATGGAAGAGTGTATGTGTGTGTGTATTTGTTGAACACCTAAATCAGTACTGTGTAGAACACACAAGAAGCAGACCCTACCCGAATAGGATTTCAATCTAATACTGGGAACACACAATTAATAAAATGCCCTAAACAATTAAACTGGAAAAAGAGACTGAGGATGCTGAAATTTTAAACCATAGCAGCTTAGTAAATGACTAAATGAACCCTGAGATGTATTTAAAACAAGAGAAGAGAAGCAATTAGCCAAACACTGGCTGGCAACAAACGTGATAAAGAAGGAACAATAGAAGAAAAAAGCATGAAGACACAAAAGAGAAGGGGGCAGAAATGAGGTCTAACAGTGAACCAGCAGAAAACATCTGAGGAATATACAAAAGTCAAATATGGAAGCTAATCTGGAGCTAGAGAATGAATACATTAAGAAGTGCTCTCACATTCCCCTCACATTCAGAATAAAAAGATGACACGCATCTCACCTGAAGGCAGCTAAGGCAGGAGCTGTCTCAAGACTTTCCCCAGCTGCATAGTTGGGTACCATCCAGACCCTACTTTCAGCTCCTGGCAGAGTACTCATTCTATCTCAGCTGGCTGCTACTTCCTGGTGCTGTCAGAAACTATCCTGAGTCATTATCCCCTTAAACCCCCTAAACTTTGTTTTTTTTGAGGGAATAACATCTCTGCTGCACCCAGCACCTCCTGCAGCTGTTACCAGGGCCAGGGCTGTGAGAGACATCAGTAGCAGCCACCTAGTGAGGACATCCTCTTCCATGTAGGGCTGAAATCTAGCCTCTTCAGCAGCCAGGAGATTGAACTGCAGCAGGGCATTTACTGGGACGCAGGAGAAGAGGAGTTGCATACACCATTGTTCTGTAGTGAACATTGTATCATAGTCTATTTTGATTATATACTGCAAGCCGCCTTGAGAACTTTGGTTAGTAAGGAGGATCTAAATGCTCCTAAAACAATAACAATAAAAAACCCAAATCCATGTGTCAGGGAACTGCCATCGGAGCCAAGAGTGGAGGTAAGGCTCCCTAGCGATGCAGGAGAAGGGCCCAGCCGGGAGAGAGGGAACACTTCCTCGGAGGAAGGAAATCAGCGTGACACCAGGAAGAAAAGAGAGCCGGAAGGGACGTCGGAGAGATGGCTCCAAGACTCTTCCACAGAGACCAGCGGGGAGAGCCCAGGACCTCCGCTGGCCACACCCACTCTGTGCAGAAAACTTCCGTGCAGGGAGGCTAGGCGGCGACTTGGTGTCAAAGAGCTTTTATGCTGGAAGAAGTTCAGGAAACGCCCACTGACGGATTCTGCCAGTGACTGACAAACCCACGGAGAAAGTGCTGTTCAGCCAGGGAAAAGTTTAGCCAGACAATGTTGCCTAGGGCAGCGGCCACTTACACACAAGCAACCCCAATTCCCTTTACACCATGTAAGAAGTATGGGATTTATTTACCTACCTCTGAGTGCTGAGTCTTTGGCATATAATTTCCATCATTCTGCTGCCAGTTTGCGCTCAACAGTGATTCATTGTGATCTACTAGCCTTCACTGTTTTGCCATTGAAACCAGTGCACATAAACTAGTTATGTACCATTCTGCACCAACTGCCCATCTACTAGAACAGAGGTACAGTGGCTATCTTATGGCCCTCAACATATTGTTGAACTACTACATCCCATTGCCCCTGGTCATTGACCATGCTGGCTCAGGCTGGTGGCTGTTGGAGTCCAGCTACATCTGGATTGCTGCTGCTGCTAACAACAACAACAACTTTCTGAAAGGACCTGACCCAAGGCAGGTCAGCAGGATATTATGGATGATTGTAGGGACACGGGCGGCACTGTGGTCTAAACCACTAAAGAAGAAGAAGAAGAGTTTGGATTTGATATCCCGCTTTATCACTACCCGAAGGAGTCTCAAAGCAGCTAACATTCTCCTTTCCCTTCCTCCCCCACAACAAACACTCTGTGAGGTGAGTGGGAATGAGAGACTTCAGAGAAGTGTGACTAGCCCAAGGTCACCCAGCAGCTGCATGTGGAGGAGCGGAGACACAAACCCGGTTCCTCAGATTACAAGACTACTGCTCTTAACCACTACACCACACTGAGCCTCTTGGGCTTGCCGATCAGAAGGTCGGCTGTTCGAATCCCTGTGACTGGGTGAGCTCCCATTGCTCTGTCCCAGCTTCTGCCAACCTAACAGTTCAAAAGCACACCAGTGCAATAAGGACCACTGTGGCAGGTAGGTAAATGGCATTTCCGTGCACTCTGGTTTCCGTCACAGTGTCCCGTTGCACCAGAAGCGGTTTAGTCATGCTGGCCACACGACCCGGAAAACTGTCTGTAGACAAATGCTGGCTCCCTTGGCCTGAAAAGTGAGATGAGTGCCGCAACTCCATAGTCACCTTTGACTGGATGTAACCATCCAGAGGTCCTTTACCTTTACCTATAGATGATTGTACAAGAACTCACTTAGTGTTCCATCAGAACCAGCAAGGATACCTTCTCCCATCTAGTTCATGGTGTAGGTCAACTAAAACCAAATAGGAATGAATAAAGAGAACCTGCAGCATCTCTCACACAAAAAAACCCATGTGTTAAGTCACCAGCATATGCTTGCCCAAGAATGGAAAAAAATAAAGACTTGGAAGTTCAAGAGGACACTGACAAACTGGAACGTGTCCAGAGGAGGGCAACCAAAATGGTCAAAGGCCTGGAAACGATGCCTTATGGGGAACGGCTAAGGGAGCTGGGCATGTTTAGCCTGGAGGAGGTTAAGGGGTGATATGATAGCCATGTTCAAATATATAAAAGGACGTCACATAGAGGAGGGAGAAAGGTTGTTTTCTGCTGCTCCAGAGAAGCGGACACGGAGCAATGGATCCAAACCACAAGAAAGAAGATTCCACCTAAACATTAGGAAGAACTTCCTGACAGTAAGAGCTGTTCGACAGTGGAATTTGCTGCCAAGGAGTGTGGTGGAGTCTCCTTCTTTGGAGGTCTTTAAGCAGAGGCTTGACAACCATATGTCAGGAGTGCTCTGATGGTGTTTCCTGCTTGGCAGGGGGTTGGACTCGATGGCCCTTGTGGTCTCTTCCAACTCTATGATTCTAAGAAATGGTCTCAAACAGTGGGTTTTATACAAGACTTTTGAAACAAGATCCCACAGCTGTCTCCTTGGAGGCATGTTGGGACTAGGCCCTTTCTCAATGAGATCTTTTTCATTCCTGTTACTCACTTCTGGCTGGCATAAGGAAACAGGAAGGGCAATGATGGAGTGCACAGGTGACCAGTTTTATCCCTCTAAGGATCTTGTCCACATCCTTGGAATGTACAGACAAGGTACCAAATGTACATTCATTGCTAATGCAATAACTTCTGTATGGTTCTGCTATGCCAAGTGTATTGTTGCTAAGATATTTAGAGGGCTTGAAGGCTTTTATGGAATGCTATTTTATTGGAGAATATGGCAGATGATTGGCCCATCATTCAGATTTGAGAGTAAAGGCTTAAATTAGGAAGAAAATAGAGATAATGAGCTGCTTGTTAAGGCTAATGTCTCCAGGGCAGGAGTTACATACATTATACAGAATGGCTAATTGGTATCCTGGAATGGCTGATTCATATTACCTGTCATTTCGGAGGCAGCAAATGCATATGCAAGTTGAAAAGTCAAATGTGGTCTAACCAAAACTGGAAGATACTTTTGGATGGGATCCAGTGTTAGTCATACTCCAAGAAAACTTTAAGTGCAGTGGTACCTCGGGTTAAGAACTTAATTCTTTCTGGAGGTCCATTCTTAACCTGAAACTGTTCTTAACCTGAGGCACCACTTTAGCTAATGGGGCATCCTGCTGCCGCTGCGCGATTTCTGTTTTCATTTTGAAGCAAAGTTCTTAACCCAAGGTACTATTTCTCGGTTAGAGGAGTCTGTAACCTGAAGCGTCTGTAACCCGAGGTACCACTGTAAATGTTAAGTCCATTGATTTCTGTGGGTCTGTCTCTGAGTATGACTTAGCTGGATGCTTCTTACTGGCAATAGAATTCCTTAAAACTAGGAGGAAAAATTGAACTTCCCATGGCTCAAGTCATAGCTTGAATTCCTGGCAGAGGCATACTTAGGCTCCCTTGGACCATTGGCAAGGAGCCTGTGCCAGTGCCCCTCCATCCCTTGAACTGGTGGCAAGAGGAGTCCATATGTCTTATCAAGCTGCCCAGAGCAATGCAGGAACAGCCTGAGGACTGCACAGGTGAGTAGGCAGCCTCCTAGCCACTCCAAGCCAGAATGGAAAGTTCCTTTTTTTCTGAACTCTGGGTAACCCAGTGATCGGCAGTAGAGTCAGAACCAACAAAAGAGAGTATGTCCAGAGGTAGCATTATTATCAATTTACGATGGGGTGGGAGGTTTGCAGGCTATGAGGAACTTGCTCACAGAATTATGACAGCTAGGAAGTGGAAGGGGCAAGCAGAATCTAAAATGGAAGAATGGTATAAAGAGGTGTGGGATACAGCTATTAATGATAAAGTAACATGTGCCATATAGGGACGCGGGTGGCGCTGTGGGTTAAAGCCTCAGCGCCTAGGGCTTGCCGATCGAAAGGTCGGTGGTTCGAATCCCCGTGGCGGGGTGCGCTCCCGTTGTTCGGTCCCAGCGCCTGCCAACCTAGCAGTTTGAAAGCACCCTCGGGTGCAAGTAGATAAATAGGGACCGCCTTCTAGCGGGAAGGTAAACGGCGTTTCCTTGTGCAGCTCTGGCTCGCCAGAGCAGCGATGTCACGCTGGCCATGTGACCCGGAAGTGTCTTCGGACAGCGCTGGCCCCTGGCCTCTTGAGTGAGATGGGCGCACAACCCCAGAGTCTGGCAAGACTGGCCCGTACGGGCAGGGGTACCTTTACCTTTACTTTAACATGTGCCATTAAGGTAAGATGGGGAATACACAGGGGAAATGATTTTGAGGAGTTATGGAAGGTGTTTGTAGAATTTGTACTGTTAAAATGGAAAGGGGTCAAACCGTCACAAGAGGTGTTGAAATTTTGGGAGCTTGGATAGTTGCAATGGAATGGTCTCAGTGGTGGGTGCACATTTTTATTCTTATTTATTTATGGTTAATACTTTGCCAAAGAAGGAAAAAAAGAATTATTTCACAAAAACAATTAACTCCTTGAATTTAGTCTTACATGATTCGTTGATGGCCAGGAAATTGAGCATCTCTAAAAAAATGGATTCGTTACAATTATAATATTTAAATGGAACCTCCATAAATAATAGTCATGTACCACTGAAAAAGGGGACGCGGGTGGCGCTGTGGGTAAATCCTCAGAGCCTAGGGCTTGCCAATCGCAGGGTCGGCGGTTCAAATCCCCACGGCGGGGTGAGCTCCCACCTACAGTCCCAGCTCCTGCCCACCTAGCAGTTCGAAAGCACCCCTAAAGTGCAAGTAGATAAATAGGTACTGCTTTCTAGTGTGAAGGTAAATGGCATTTCCGTGTGCTGCGCTGGTGCTGGCTCGCCAGAGCAGCTTTGTCACGCTGGCCACGTGACCCGGAAGTGCCTCCGGAGAGCGCTGGCCCCCAGCCTCTTAAGTGAGATGGGCGCACAACCCTAGAGTCGGACACGACTGGCCCGTACGGGCAGGGGTACCTTTACCACTGAAAAGCGGGTGCTGAGCAAAACAACAACAACCCCAAGTTACTGTCATGACTTGCTTGACAACATCCAGAGCTCACTGGCTGGTCACTGTGGGAATGGGAAGGTGAGATGAAGCAGTCATTTGGTCTGGTGTGGCAGGGCAGTCCTTATATAGAATGCTCTGAGACAAAGATTTATCTTACTTTCATATAATTTCATATATAACAGTTGTAGGGCAGAGATCCGTCCTTTGAGTACTTATTAGAGAATAAGCCCCATTGAACCCCATGAAACCTCCTTCTGAGTAAACATATATAGGATTAGGCTGGTTGTTGTTTTTTTTACAAAAGTCAGATTGGGAAAGAATGATTCAATATAAAGGGCATCTGGCCAAGAATAGAAAGGATACAATAAAAGATTTCCTTGGATTAGAAGTATTTTTAACACATTTTAATAGAACCAGATGTGTAATTAATTTAAAGAGAGCTTCTGCAGAATTTCAAAATATGGTTTATTTACACTGTATTTGCAATCTGTTTCTTTTCCCCTCTCTCTGTTATTTTTAATTAGACCATTTGAGTCTCAAAACTGTTGCCTTGGGAATTTTTATGCAGAGGATCTCAAAGAAACTTGCAAGTTTTGAATGAGATGTAATGAAGTGCCTGGAGCCAAATAGGCACATAATTTCAGGTCAGAGGGCAATATCTAGCTGGGAGTGTCTTCTGTTATGAATATTTTCTTCTACTTCTTTAAGTCAATACAACAGCACCTACAAGGAAAATGTCTCACTTCAGAAAGAAGTAGCTCGGATGAATACATCTATGGCGGTATTCCCCCCCCCCCATCTCGGTGACATCTGTGTATAAGTGATTCTCACCATGGGCAAATGTAGTGAGCTGTGAGAGGGAGCCTAGGGCTCACATCCCCTCTCATAAGGAGACAGAACTCCTGTGATTTTTCAGCTCTTTTGTCATAGATGTTTGAATGTGGGTTCTAGTTTCCATTTGAGGTTCAAGACTGATATATTTCATATGCATTGATGCATTCCTGCCTGATTGTTTTATTGTCTGTCAGTTTCCAAGGGAGGCTAATACAGGCATTAGATGGCCGCTTACTTTGCTGCACTGTTGAGCTTTCTGACCGATATGGTATCATATCCCTGCTCTGTGATAAATTTATTTTTCTAAGTTTGTGGTGGTATGGAGAAAAGCAGCCTCGATTTTACCTACATATTTGTAGTACACAGAACACATGCACACAAACATAACAAGAACTGTGCTTTGTTAATAATAATAATAATAATAATAATAATAATAATAATAATAATACACAGAAAGAAACACAATATGATAAATCAAAACAGTACACACTAGGAATGCCCATTGGCTCTGTGTACCAGAATAATGAGGTGAACTAGGGAGATTCGGATCATAATCCCACATTTCCAAATTGGATCATGCTGTTAAGCTGTGACAAGCTGGATCAGGGAGTCCACAACTTTCTGAATAGCTCTGGTGCCTCTGTTTTTCCCTCTAGTGAAAATGCACAAACTCCCCACCTCCTTTTCTTTTCTGAGAACTGAAACCAAGCTGACTTAGGAAATGCCCAGAGCTCAAGAAGGAAGGGGTGACGTAGGGGAGGGAATATTTCATTTTCATGGGCAAGTTTAACTTTAAATCATAGTGAATCATTTCCCCAGTGCACTCCGGTCACAGTGATTTGGGGAGGGATGTTGAAGTAAAGAGAGTTCCTTCTGCAAGCGAGCCATCCTTCTCCAAATTTTGCGGCATCAGGATTAGACAATTCGTGGCCAGCCTGCCTGTATTCTAAAGTAAAACAAATGGACAGCAATTATACATCAAAAGTTGCAATATTAAAAAGTGAGAGGAGGAACTTTGGTCCATGAAAGCATGTGTCATAGTAAATTTGACACGAGACTCTTTTGCTCTTCAGTGACACGAGACTCTTTTGCTCTTCAATATACTTTGTGAGCGTTGGAATGTTGTGTTGAAGACCACAAAAATTGTGTGTTTGAGGAAGGATCCAGAAGGTGCATTTTTTCCCATTGGTGGGGAAATAAGAGAAAAAGAAGAAGGAAGACTACCTTCATTTTGTTGATTAAATTTGTTGCTATTTTTCTAGAAAAAGAGGTGCCGGAACTCTCCATGAATGCTTCCCTCTTAGAACGACAATGGCACCCACCTGAGAGGCATCAGAACTGAGTTCCGGCACGTTCCGGCTGAAAAAAGCTCTGTTGAAATTAGTAAAGATTTTCAATTCTCACCCCCCAAAAAAGTCCCTCTTTGGAACTTTTACTCAGTCAGCAACTATATAGAGCCTTTCCAATGAATACCCTCTGCCGCTATTAATTTTTATCTGCTGCCAATTTCCAAGAAATTGACAGTCTTCCATAAGCCTGTTCCTCTATTTGCCCAGTACTTCATCACTGTAGACTGGATATCATTTATTTATGAAACGAGCAAATCATATCCTAAGGCGATGTACTGCACGAACCTTTCATGTTTAAATGACAGCGATTGGAGGAACAAGACAGGATACAAAAATAATACTCATGAATAAGAGTTTCCATTATAAGAATATATTAAACTGACACATTACCAAATCTCTTTGATGTTCGGCACCATTTATCAACAACTGTAAGAATATGAGGGTTTGAGTCAAAATGACTAGTTTATTAAATATCTCTGTCATAATATGTGTTTCCTATGAAATATTAAACTTAATGAAATGCAACTTTGGTACGCTATATTTGGCATCAGTTTTTTTAATTAATAACATTTTGAAGCAGTAATCTTTTCTTATCAAGCCTGTGTGTGTGTGTGTGTGTGTGTGTGTGTTTGTGTGGACTTTTATGCTTGGTGTGGTTAGACTTCTTAGCCTGTTCGGCTAGCAAATTTCCATTTATTTTATTTTGAGGATTGATCTGTCGATGGAGAGAGCTTGTATGAAATAAACGGGAAGGGGAGAAGGCTTCAGCAGAATGAAAGATGATACTGCAGTCTATGAAAAGAGCACATAACATTTTCCTTCACAGGAACATAAAAGTGGAATATACCACCGGCAAACGAAATAGACCTAAAATCCTAACGCTGTGCCATCAGGATTAAAGTTTAAGTCGCCACCAAATTTTGCTAAACTCTCAGTCAGAACTACTCACAGTTTTGTTTTTTTATGAATGTTTGCACGGGTGCTGAAGAAAAATAAAAACAGTTCCCTTTTCTAGTGATTTTTCAGTTCTCCTTGAAATATACCTGCTTCTGCTTTTGCTCTTCCCTGACTTGTTCACAGCTCAGTTGTTTACACTTGCACTGAATGTCACCATGTGGCTAAATCTGTTTGCCTCCATCAGATTATGCCATCTAATGTGAGTAGGGACTGGGTGGGACCACTGAAGTATCCACTAAAATAAATATTGCCCTCAGAGTCATCATGAAATACACAAATATGGAGCTAGATTTTTTCTTCTGTTGATTTTTCGTTGTTGTTAAGCACATTGTCCCATTTACCATGTGATATTTCTTGGTCTGAGGTCATGTAAGCAACTAAAATTACTATGCTATACTCACTTAAATGGGAGTAAAGTCCATTAAACTCAATGGGGTTTTCTTCTGAGTGTGTGTGTGTGTGTATATGTGTGTGTGTATATATGAATGAGATGTAAGGGGGTGCAGGGAAGGAGGAGCTCTAAGTGTTATCTAGAAATACTTCTACCTGCCTGAAATCACAATCTTTGACCACTTTTTTAAAAATTGAGAGCCATCCGCATAAACCAACAGAAGCTTTTAATGTTTGACAGACTATTGTCTTTTAATATTTTATTGGAAGCTGCCCAGAGTGGCTGGGGAAACCTAGCCAGATGGGTGGGGTATAAATAAATTATTATTATTAGAAAAGAAACAATGAGAGAAGTGTGTAGGACCACAAGTCTAGCAGACATGACCAAGTTAGAGCAGACTAAATCAAAGGCAATGTGCCATGAGCCCCATTAGGATATCATGAGGCTAGATGGAAATGTGACAGGGTTTCATCTGCCCAATAGTCCATCGACTCAATTAGATTATATGGAGTGTAAATGAAATTATGGTTGGTCTGAGCTCTTTATCCACTGAAAAATAACCAACTTTCTTAAGGAACATATTCCCATTTTGCGATTTTTGTATATTTCCTTCATCTACATCTCACAAATGCAACTTTTATTAAAACACAATAGGCCTATAACAATTGCATTCCCCCCTGTTTATTTTTAATTCATAAAATTTAGATGCAAAATAAGATTCCACAAAGCAGGATCATCAAAAGATATGGATCTATAAATCCAGTGTCAGTCCTAGCTCAGTTACAGATAGGTAGCCGTGTTGGTCTGCCATAGTCAAAACAAAAATTTTTTTTCCTTCCAGTAGCACCTTAAAGACCAACTAAGTTAGTTCTTGGTATGAGCTTTCGTGTGCATGCACACTTCTTCAGATACCATGATGGACTTCCATTTCATGCGGCTCAATGTGGTGCCTTCCATAGTTCCAGTTACAGATAGGTAGCCGTGTTGGTCTGCCATAGTCAAAAAAAAAAAAAAGAAAGAAAATTCCTTCCAGTAGCACCTTAAAGACCAACTAAGTTAGTTCTTGGTATGAGCTTTCGTGTGCATGCACACTTCTTCAAATATCTGAAGAAGTGTGCATGCACACAAAAGCTCATACCAAGAACTAACTTAGTTGGTCTTTAAGGTGCTACTGGAAGGATTTTTTTTTTCTTTAGTCCTAGCTCACTGCAGGAAGAAGAATCCATTTTCTTGTTTTGCTTCTTTGAATCATCCATCAGAAATTTATGGGGGGAAAAAACCCTTCCAGATATAATACATATCAAATGCAAACAGCTCTTTTCTTTCTATGTTACAAGAGGAATTGGACAAGGCAAAGAGTGTACTGAAATAGTAAACCTTCCCAGATACTGCTAAAATACCCAGTGGCCTATTAGACATTCCTTGTCAAAATACTATGATATTTGAAACTGAAGCATGAGAGCAGTCAGTTGTGAGATTGAATTAAAGAGAAGTCCCAGAGGTCTGTCTGTCTGTCTTTCTCCATAATCTAAATGGTGCAACTGAACTTCTTCTAGTTTGTAGGACAGCAGTCAAAACAAGCATGTAGACTGTCATAGGCTAATTGAACAACAGAATATTTTAATTTAAGGACCATAGCTGTCAACTTACAGATTTGAAAATAAGGGACCAGCAGCCTTGAAAATAAGGGATCAGCAGCCAAAATAAGGGATTTTAGTCAACCAGCAGCCAAACGAAGCCTCAAGTGGTGGTTCCCACAGCACAGCAACCCAGCAAAGGGGATGCAGCAAGGAAAACCACCGCCACCTCTCCGCTGGGAAGCGCTGAGCAAAGGCAAGCGCTGAGCAAAGGCCAATTTGATCGGCACAAGACATGCAAGCTCCACCCCCCAGTCATTCTTAGACTCCTTATTAGGTGAGCAACGCAGCCAAGCAACACAGTTGGAGCCTCCCTCCTCCCTGGCTAGCAGGGAGGGAGGGAGAGGAGCTGCTTCCTTTGAAACCCGGGAAATTTAAGGGACATCATCAATCCAGGACAGCAACCGGAAATGGGACTTTCCCGCCAAATAGGGGACAGTTGACAGCTATGTTAAGGTCTGACAAGGGGCTGATTCACATGCACATATACTTAAGTAGTTCCTGGACTTTCCCCCACCTTAGACCACTTGAAAATTTCTGAGGGTGTTGGTGGACCACTTAATAACTTTCTGCCTGTTCTGGATATTTGTAGCACACTGTGCTAGATGCTGTAGGATGTTTACTATTTTTACAGACACATTGCAGACCACTTGAATAAAGCTTGTGGATCATTGGTGGTCCATGGACCACAGTTTGGGAATGATTGCTTTAACTGATTACCCATCATGCAAAATGTAACATCTATGGCAGAACCACACCTTGATTCAGACAAGGATTCCAGAATACTCTGGCCTAAGCATAGACTATTGTCTTTGTCCATGGAGTTTTCTTGGCAGGGATACTGGAGTGGCTTGCCGGTTCCTCCTCCAGGTGGATCACGTTTGGTCAAAACTCTCCACTATGACCTGTTCATCTTGGGTGCCCTGCTCGGCATAGTTCATAGTTTCTCTGAGTTATTCAAGCCCCTTTGCCACGGCAAGGCAGTGATCCATGAAGGGGGACTGCCTTCATGGATCCCATGGACTGCAAGAAGATCAAACCTATCCATTCTTAAGGAAATCAGCCCTGAGTGCTCACTGGAGGGACATATGGTGAAGCTGAGGCTTCAATACTTTGGCCACCTCATGAGAAGAGAAGACTCTCTCTCTCTCTCTCTCTCTCTCTCTCTCTCTCTCTCTCTCTCTCTTAATTCCTTTTTCTTCCTTTCTTCCTCTTTTCTTTTCTTCCCTTTTTTGTCTTCTCTTTCTCTTTTTTTTTGCCTCTGGATTAATGTTTTAGTTTGGACCAAAAGAAAAAGATACTTGACAAAAATCTTTGCATTTCTCTGTGTAAAATCTAATAACATGTATTTTAAAAAAATAAACACAGCACATCATTCATGCTTCAAGCAGTATTGTTCTCTACAATTTGGAGAGAGCATGCTTCCATGCCCACATCTTGATTATACAGGCCACCACTTCACCCCGCCCCCTCAAAAAAGTGAGGAAAGATGAAGTACTGTAGCCATAATCAGATGTTTTGCAGTGCAATTCTATGAATGTTTACTCTGCATTAAGTCCCACTGAGATCAGTCGGGTTTACGAATGTGTGTTTAGGATTACGGCCTCATTTTTCATTTTACTATTTTTAGTAGTTTAGTATTGGAGTTTATATATATATATATGGTTGTTGTTGTCCTTTTCACAAAGCAGTGTATGAAACAAACAAACAAACAAAAACATGTTTGTGAACTGGCCCCAGATTGCAAGTTACATCCATTAAACCCACAAATAACTGTTAAGCACAGTGCCACAATGCTTCTAAGCGCAGGTTCAGCAAACAGTGTTGCACAGCTGATCACAGAGGACCCCTCAAATAGCGGATTAGTTTTTTATTTATATGACACAAACACGTACCAGTATGTAAACTAAATGCCATCTTCTATATTAGAACAACACAATGTGGAATTAGTGAATCGCTCTGTTCAATAACATATAAAAAACAATGCCATCTGGTGTTAAACAGGATGGTAGCCAACAGTTGGCAGAAAGAGAGGTTTGACAACTTTGACATAAAAACCACTTATTCCCTATGCCATTTATTCATTATCTGCCCATGCAAAATAATATATTTCCAAGAATGGCATTTATTCCTGCTAGAGCTTGAAAAACAGGACACACACACACAAAATGATGCCCATACATAGTATTAAACAGCAGAGGATTGTGAGGAACAAAAGGCCAGTACTTGAGTATCATGCCACTGGAATTTTGATCTTTCTTCTTCTTTTTGTTTTGCAAATGAAAGAGATTACACCAGTCCTCTCACATCACATATGAAATAAAGGAATGTTGCAATCCAATACACACTTACCTGGGAATTGGTCCCACTGAATGCAGTGGGGCTTAACTTCGGAGTAGACCTGTATAGGACTGTAGCGGAAGAAAGAAATATTGTAAGTGGCAGCCAGGTCAAGTGACAGCTCCGCTGGAATGAAATGCCTTTTTCATTCTGCTTTGTTTGCTATGTTCCCCTCAGTGGCCGATGAGATGCCCTCAAATAGAACCTGGAGTTCCTATTTTCATTGGAGAAATTTTGGAGGGTTTGGAGTTATCCAATTCCCAAGCTGTCTGAAGGCAATCCTGTATCAGGAAGTTTTTTTTAAAATGTTTTATTATGCTTTTGCATATGTTGGAAGCCGCCCAGAGTGGCTGGGGCAACCCAGTAAGATGTGTGGGGTATAAATAGTAAATTTGTCATTGGGTTAAACCACAGAGCCTAGGGCTTGCCGATCAGAAGGTTGATGGTTTGAATCCCCACGACGGGGTGAGCTCCTGTTGCTCAGTCCCAGCTCCTGCCAACCTTGCAGTTCGAAAGCACGTCAAAGTGCAAGTAGATAAATAGGTACCACTCTGGTTTCACCAGAAGTGGCTTAGTCATGCTGGCCACATGACCCGGAAGCTGTATGCTGGCTCCCTCGGCCAATAAAGCTTCTGGGGAGATTTCGATGTTACCAATTTGTGGGTTGGGCTCAAAGGTTTTAAATATTGGGCACGCAGCTTTGGGCTTTCTCTTTCTCTTTTTCTGCATGCACCAGATCACCCACCTACCCTCCCTGAACTGCGAATTTTGCGCTTGACCTTGCTATGCCTGTCATGGGGTCGCCTGCTTTTAGGGCAGGGGCCTGGTAGGAATTTTGTCCATTTGGCTGATTGGCTGGAGCCATTAGGTTTTTTGATTACTGCATAGCAAATCGTCACAACTTGTAAGGTTTGCAGTTAGGCATCGGTTTAAAAATTGGTTGGTGGAGGGGTAAGTGCCTACCCCTCCAATGCTGGTGTTGCAAGGGAATTCTGTTAAAGGAATCCAGGGGCTTGCCATGCTTTCGTCCAAGTCACTAGCATCGGGCTTGGGCCGTGTAAGACTCTGGGAGCATGCGGGGAGAGGTGAGGGTCTGCTTCCCAGCTTCATTGTTTTCCCTGACTGGCTTCCGCTGGAATCCGGAAGTCAGTTCTGTCCCTGGACAGGGGGACAGATAGTTGGAACCAATGCCTAAGCAACCACTCACAGTTATGTATTTAAATAAAGTTGTGGCCAAAATTATGCCAAAAACCTTAAAGAAAAATTATGTGTGGTGTGTGAGTTATTGGGGTGGCTTGGGGACCTCAACACGCAAACACTTGGAAAGGAGGACCTTTTTCTCTTTCCCCTGCCCTATATTGAAGACTTCCATGGGTTTTTACAACTGAAGGCTGTAAAGAAGGTACCTTATATCTAAATACATAAATTCAAGTCAGTGAAATGGATGAGACTGGCATGCCTGCTTTCATCTGCCACACAGAAAGAGAAAAGACTGGAAGGCTCCATAATAAGAACATGCATGGGAGGAATAACCTTTGTAAAAAAGAAATTTGGAATGCATTGGCATTGATAAAATCCGAGAGTGGCGAGTTTTGAGGGTAGTTGGGGAGCTCTTGTTTCAGAAAGTGAACACATTCTTCATTTCAACACCCTGAAATATTATATAGCAAGTCTTTTGTGAGAGAAACCTCTCAGAAATGTGGCATTATGATAATGCCAGCTCATGTGAAATATCAAGGCAGTGTATGGCAGGAGCAATAAAACAGCATAAAACAAAACAAAACAATCATTAAGATAACTTGCAAATCAAGATAATGTAAGCAGTCTCTCAGGCCTGCTGGAATAAAATGGTTTTCAAGAGATTACTGAAAATCAGTAGCGAGGATGCCAACTAAATTTCATCAGGAAGAGTATTCCACAACATGGGATTTTTGACACTGGGCTTTTCCACATTTCTGTTTGTCCTGTGCTTTCAGAGGTTTTCCTATTGTCCCACCACTTTGGGGAAAACCTACTGTTTATTGCTGAAATGGAATAAAGGTCAATTGGGGGGTAGGGGTTGCCACATGATCTTAAAAACAAACCAACATTTTAAAATCGAAAGCATGACCTGCCTCTTCCATGTGTCCAGACTTTATGAAATTCCAGTAGTCTCCTCCCTTCCTTGTGGACTGTTCTCTCAGAGTGTGGCATTGGATTGCTGTGTCTGAAGCTCAGAAGGGTATCAACACCATTTGCAAAGTCACATAACCTTGTGCCTGACATAAACGCTGCCAGGGAAAGGCAAGAAGAAGTTTCAATAAAAGCTTATAGAGCATCTTTTGGATTTGCAGAAGTTGTGTGCCTTCTGCAGGGAGCTGATCACACCCTAAATTCCCAATACACAGGGATTGCATGAATAATAATTTGTTATTATGCACACATACACACACACACACACTTTCTCTCTCTCTTCTCCCTATGAGATTATTGTAGCCCCTTTTCAGTAGTTCTATTATAGTCTATTTGAGTTGTGTATCACCTAGAGGACTAATTTAACAAGCAAATAATATATGTAAACAATAAATAATCAACCAAATTACTTAATGTTAATAGGCTTAGGTTTGAAAGTGTGTGTGTGTGTGTGTGTTTTAACAAATAACTGTTTTCTAAACAGAACAAGAGTATGGCAGTGAGAAGAATGAAATTACTTTTAGAAGGCATCTCAATGAAGTTTTTTGATGTTTTATTATGCTTTTTATTTTATTTTATTTTGCTTTGCTTTTAGATTTGTTGGAAACCATCCAGAGTGGCTGGGGCAACAACAACAAAGTTATCATTATTACTGTGTTACCAAATAGCTCGTTTTTCTTATCTAATCTTATGAACTGTTTGCCATTGGAATAAGTTGCTGATGAAAATGCATTGAAAGTACTTCTGATGTCCCAGGGCTTACAATGGGCAACTTTAACTATAGAGTAAATGATCCTTTTCACTTAGTGAAATACATCATTTTATGATTACTATGTTTATCCATGCAGATGACCTTGCTCTCAGAGGAGTGACTAGTTTTTATGTCATTTTAATGTATTTGGCTGGCATTCGCGGCTTGCAATCAATCTTTGTTAAATACTTAGGTTATGTTTTTAGTCCCTTGAAGGGGAATAGGGGGAAAAATCCAGCTCAAACATCCATGTACCCTGCCAAAAGATTGTGTGAATTATCTGGCCATGGATAAAAAAAAATATCAAAGTCAAAATTTAATTGCAGCAAAACACTTTATATATTTGTATATGATCATGCTTCATCCTTATTCGATTTATGCAATGTTAGTTGCTAATTTGGCACTGCATCCATTATGAAACATATATGAGACCTTAATATATTTGCCCACTTTATTACTATACAGCATTCTGAATCTGCTGAATCAGTAACCGTTGGCAGCCAGAGCAGCACGTTTCCTAAGCAGTAACCATATTTGCAATTCAATTCATATCCTTAAGTCAGTTTGAGGGTCACAGCTTAAAGCAAAAGATTATCGGTTCTTGGAAATATTTGCCCTCAAGGCAAATACAAAGTTGTAACTGGGGAAATTCTGGCCAGCTTTTGCATAATTAAATACTGAAGTTTGCTATTTCTAGATAGTGGGTGTTTGTTCAGCCATTTTGTGCATTTAACCCTACTCCGGTCTGAGTTAACTCAGAGGTGATTTCAAGAGCATTTACCTCCAAGTAAGTATTCTTAGAACTGCAACCTCATGTCTACAGAAAACTCCTTATGTGGGTTATTTTCATATTCTACATCAACCTTACCAGAAACCACTTGGTATAGGAATTCTTTTCTGTGTATTAAGTGCCTTACCGGTACTAATGATTAGTGCATGGGTAGGCAACCTAAGACCCGGGGGCCGGATCTGGCCCAATCACCTTCTAAATCTGGCCCACGGACAGTCCGGGAATCAGCGTGTTTTTACATGAGTAGAATGTGTCCTTTTATTTAAAATGCATCTCTGATTTATTTGTGGGGCATAGGAATTCATTCATTCCCCCCCCCCCAAAAAAAAATATATAGTCCGGCCTCCAAAAAGGGATAGTGGACTGGCCCCCTGCTGAAAAAGTTTGGAGAAGTGTGTTCTCCTTCATGGAGAGCATGTGTTGCGGTGGGGTCTGCTGAGCCACCCCTCTGTTACCAGGCAGGGTCTCTAAAGATAGCCTGGGGCAGTGATTGGTTCACTGGGTTGCTGGGGTAAAAGTTATGTTGCAATTTTGGTGGGAGGGGTAAAATGTTTAAATACTCTGCACGCAGCCTGGAGCTTTCTCTTTGCTGCGTGCAACGGATTACCCGCCCACCCGCCTTTGAGTAAGGGGTTGTTGCATTGACCTTGCTATGCCTGTCATGGGGTCGTCTGTCGTTGGAACAGGGGCCTGGTAGGAATTTTGTCCATCTGGCTGATTGGCTGGGCCATTTGGTTTTTGCCTACTGTGTAGCAAATCTTCACAACTTGTAAGGTTGCGGTTAGACATTGGTTAGAGGAGGGGTTAGGATAGGCTGGGCCTGCCCCTCCATGGTTGCTGCGGAAAGGGAATTCCGTTAAAGGAATCCTGGGGCTTGTCATCTTTTTGTCCAATCCCTGGAATGGGACTAGGGCCAGCAAGCCTTCGGGGAGCATGCGGGTGAGAGTTGAGGGCCTGTGGCTCAGCTCCATTTCTCCCCGACTTGCTTTCCCCCGCACTGTCTTTCGGTGGTGCCCGGAAGTCAGTTCTGTCCCCAGGCAGGGGGACAGATAGCCTTAACCAATGCCTAAACAACCACTTGCGGTTTTGTATTTAAATAAAGTTGTGGCCAAAATTATGCCAAAAACCTTAAACAAAAATTAAGTGTGCATTGTGAGTTATTTGGGGGGTGGCTTGGGGACCTCGACACGCAACCTCTGGATTAGTGTGATGAAAATGAGACAGTGGTTGATGATTATAGATTCCTCTGTGTTTACTCAAACCATTTCAGAAGCACTAGTCCCCTGCCCGTTCAGTTGCTAAGTCCCTCACAGAAGCAATCACTCTAATAAATTCAAGTCTGGAGAAGGCACTTTTATTTCATTTCATTATTTATTTCATGATTTATATGTTCCTTTTGTGGCTCAAAGAGCCTCCAGGGCAGATAAAGGAATCTATAAATGGAGATCAAAAGTTTCCAATCATTAAAGCAACACATGAAACAAATAAAATCAACCTTCAGGTATTTACAGGCCTGGTTCTCAGTTTGAGTGCTGGGAGCCCCAGTGGGAGCATGGATCAGGTGTTGGGTGAGCAAATGTGCTGTGATCTGCAGTGGGCAGCTGCAAGCTATTTTGTCTACAGTCCCAAAACAGCACTGATCTGAAGAATTGTGGGGAAAGTAAAGTATTGTGGAGCTTCCCAGATCTAGCTACTGCCCAATAAGCCCATGGCAGAGACACTACAAAGTGTCTGCAAACTATATAAAAAAAAAGCCAACTTGCTTCAGATATTCACTGGAATCAATACGTTTTTCAGTGATCTTCTAATCAGTGATATGGACCTCACTCCTTAGCAAGAAAACAGTCTTTGCCCTTGCGCTAGCCAGACAAATATTCTTTTGATTTCTCTGAATTCTCTGGTTTCCACTGCAGCTGCCCATGGAGGCGCAGGTTAATTCTGTGTCCAGGGCGGCTGTCTACCAGCTCCATCTGGTACACAGGCTGAGACCCTACCTGCCCACAGACTGTCTCACCAGAGTGGTGCATGTTCTGGTTATCTCGCGCTTGGACTACTGCAACACGTTTCCAAGCACAATTCAAAGTGTTGGTGCTGACCTTTAAAGTCCTAAACGGCCTGGGCCCAGTATACCTGAGGGAGCGTCTCCACCTCCATCGTTCAGCCCGGACACTAAGGTCCAGCCCTGAGGGCCTTCTGGCAGTTCCCTCACTGCGAGAAGTGAGGTTACAGGGAACCAGGCAGAGGGCCTTCTTGGTAGTGGCGCCCACCCTGTGGAATGCCCTCCCATCAGATGTCAAAGAAATAAACAACTACCTGACTTTTAGAAGACTTCTGAAGGCAGCCCTGTTTAGAGAAGTTTTTAACATTTGATGTTTTATTGTGTTCTTAATTTCTTGTTGGAAGCCACTCAGAGTGGTTGGGGAGGCTCGGCCAGATGGGCAACGTATAAGTAATAAATTATATTATTATTATTATTATTTATTAGCTGGATTATTATTGAGGTATTCTCTAAATTTGGCAGCATGCAGCGTTTCCAAGGGTGGTGGAACGGTTTTGTAAAACAGTGGGATTATTTTTCCCTGTAGCAAATAAATACAGTGGTGCCCAATGCATAGAAGCGAAGGATTGTTTCATTACAATACAGGCAGTTACAGAATGAGTTATGAACTATATCAATATGGGATTGTGAATCATATTTTATCTGGTATTTCCCTTGGATGCATTTCTTCAGAATGTTTTATTTTTCTTGGACCACGCAGTCTACTCTTGAGGTAGTGGTTGTGGCTAGTTGCTAGGAGTGGAGGAGAGCGGCTGTAATATTATCGTTGTAGTTTTAGAGGTGTTTAAAAATAAACTTTACGAAAAGAAATAACATTGATAAAAAATGAGAAATGAAACTTGCACGGGTCAAGCCTTGTTTTGCATCTTAGTCAAATTTCTTGAATTGAATAAATGCCATTCCAACCTACATCTTGGGTTTCTTTCTCTTTTTTAAAAAACCTTTTCGTTTCTAAGCCTTGGCTATTTTCCCATGTGCATGGAAGATTAATTTCTGCAACCCTAATAGGTAACATTATCCTTGGGGAAAACATTGTAGCACATTTTCTACAATTTTCAGCTGCATTAAATGTCGGGTACATAACAATTATACCTGAGTAAGAGGAATTACCAACGAAAGCCTCTAATATATATATATATATATATATATATATATATATATATATATATATATATGGAGTTAATGTCACTGGTGCACATCACTGAAATCCATAGAAAGCCAGCTGACACCCATTTCCCTAGGCACCTAAAGTCATCGGCACAGATTATTTTTAGCAGAAGTTGCTTTTAGTCACATTTCCCATCGGGCTGGGAAGATGAGAGCAAATATATATTCCAGGCTACCCCTGCTGGCATGTGTTTTGCTCCAGTGACCTCAGGGGTCCCTCATCCTCCGGGCTGACAGGAGTATGTGTAGAAGAAGCCTTGACAATTTAAGCATGCTGCCTTTGAATTTCATGTCTTCAGCCAGCTCCTTTGCGATCTCCAGGTTTCACACCGCTGTGTCATTTCTTAGTGATAATGTTAATCGGTGGACCTAAAGAGCCAGTTTGGAGTGTTTGTGGGTTTTTAAAAAGTGATTTCTGTTGAATTTCTTCAACATAAAGTAGTACAAGCAGGGCTTTTTTTCAGCAGCAAGTCACCGGAACTCAGTTCTGGCACATCTCAGGTTGGCACCGTTGCCATTATTGCGTGGCGAGTTCCCACCTCCCCCAGTAGAAATAAAGGCACATGGCACCAATTATTAAGGTTAATGGGCTAAAATTGGCCACAACTTTATTGGTTACAGGTAAGAGCGGTATTGGCTAGGGCATTGGTCCTATCTGACTATCTGGCTTCAGCCTGTTTGCATGAAGACCGGGAAGGGTTAACACCAGCAGGGGGAGCCCTGCTGATGCACATCAACTAGGGACTCCCCCGGGGTCACTGCTCGGGGGCGCACTTTAGGCCCTGGCCTCCATAGGCTTCAGATGAAGCCACGCCCCCCGGAATCCTTTAACGGACTACCCTTCAATATTTGGGGGAGGTGATGGCACTCCCCCCCAACACATCTAAATAACAATACCCCTACCAATGCCTAACCGCCAAGACCAAAGAAGTTGTGATGATTTGCTACAAGGTAGGTGAAAAACCAAATGGCCGGTGCCAATTTGCCAAGTGGAAAAAATTCCTACCAGGCCCCTTAACGGCAACCAACCGAGGTCCATAGCAAGGTCAGAAGGAAACCTAAAAAAAGAGGAGCGGGCGGGTCAAAGAGGGAGATCCCAGGGCCGCACTCGCCTTAAATGAGGTGAGCCACACACACACCCCGAGCCAGCCGATTGGCTGGCTCAGGAGATGACACGGCCCGAGGATTCCCCTGATCGCGCGGGGGCTGGAAGGCCAGCCCCCACGCTCGTGTTGGGGGCGTGAAGCCTGCAACACCACCTCCTCTGGATGTCAGAAGTGGCTTTAGAGAACAATGGAGGCATTCATGGTGAGTTCTGGTACTTCTTCTTATCACTGAGTACAAATATGGATTTTGCTTCAAGACAGGGTTAGTATTTGTGCATTGGAAAAGGGTTCCATGACATGCTGGTTTTCTTTGCTAAGGTATCTCAACCCATCCTCTGACATGGCAAGACACAGGTTTACCACCTTAGTGAAAACTAGGCCATACCAAAAACATTAGTAAGGAAATACTTAAATTAATACTGTCCAATTTTATGACTGCCCTTGGCTCTTTTGCTTCCTTGCAGCATTAAAAAAATGAACACAGATCTTTTGCTATAGCATAGCAACTTCCATGATTTTGCTATAGCTCTTTTGCTATAGCATAGCAACTTCCATGATTCGTAAATGAACTGTTTTAGATATCACATAAAAGAGGCCTGGCCAACCTATGATGGAGAGAAATCAATCAGATATCACATGTGTTGACCTACAGAAGGGCCAATAATTCCTTCTTCTTCTTTTGCCGCCTTAGGACAACCTTAGGACAGTAGTACAGGAGAGATGGCAAGCTACCTGCATGCTTCCCGAACTCCCGAAGCTACCTGCATGCTTCCCGAAAAAATGTAAAACAATTCATTAAAATTACATTTTCTATACTTTTCAAAATAGAAGAAAAACTCACTAGGCTTTATGTGATATTTAACAACAATGGCATAGCATTTTGCTTGTCTATGCTTGTCTATGCTCACTGAAGTATTTGTAAATATGCCTCCAAATGAGTAACTGGAAGGTCAGATCCCTCCAGGGGGGAAAAAAGAACTTGTCACTTAAAAAACAAAAAAAACTTATAAATGCCATTCTTGTACCCGTCTTTATTTTCTTTCTGTAGCAATTGGGATTCATTGGCCAATGAATATGAATGGCAGCCGATCACTACCATGACATTTTGTCACAGCCACTAGATACTACCTATTAATGCCCACAAGAATCAGTATTCATCCAAAAGTCATCAGCTCTTCTGCATTTTAATGAATCACAATGTCCATACTGTTCATGAGCTTCGGTCATCACATTTATAAAAGTCCTAGCAGACTTTGTGTTTTGCAGAATAGAATGCACTTCAAATTTATGAAGAACAGCAGTATAGACGTCGGGAAATGAAGCAAAAAATTGGCACATAGGCACATTGTAAAAGCAATAGTAGTACTAGTAGTAGTAGTAATTATTATTATTATTATTATTATTATTATTATTATTATTATTATTATTATTATTTATTATTATTATTTATACCCCACCCATCTGGGCAGCTTCCAAATGAATATTAAAAACAACACAGCGTCAGACATTAAAAACTTCCCTAAAGAGGGCTGCCTTCAGTTGTCTTTTAAAAGTAAAATAGTTGTTTATTGCCTTGACATCTGCTGAGAGGGTGTTCCACAGGGCAGGTGCCACTACCAAGAAGGCCCTCTGCCTGGTTCCCTGTAACCTTACTTCTTGCAATGAGGGAACCGCCAGAAGGCCCTCGGCGCTGGATCTCAGTGTCTGGGCTGAATGATGGTGGTGGAGACGCTCCTTCAGGTATACAGGACCGAGGCCGTTTAGGGCTTTAAAGGTCAGCACCAAAACTTTGAATTGTGCTCGGAAACATACTGGGAGCCAATGCAGATCTCTCAGAACCGGTGTTATATGGTCCCGGCGGTCACTCTCAGCCACCAGTCTAGCTGCCGCACTCTGGATTAATTGCAGTTTCCGGGTCACCTTCAAAGGCAGCCCCACGTAGAGCGCGTTGCAGTAGTCCAAGTCCAGTAATAATAATAATCGCATAGCATTTGAATAGTGCTTTCAAGCATTAAAGCCTCCCCCTGACATGATCTCAGCACTCTTTACAACTACTTCATGATGTTGGTCACATCCAGAGTGGTGAATTTTGATGGAGGAGACCAGAATTAAAATCTCCACCGAGTGAGCATAACTGAAGGAGCGTCTCCACACCCATCGTTCAGCCTGGACACTGAGGTCCAGCTCCGAGGGCCTTCTGGTGGTTCCCTCACTGAGAGAAGTGAGGTCACAGGGAACCAGGCAGAGGGCCTTCTCGGTACTGGCACCCGCCCTGTGCAATGCCCTCCCATCAGATGTCAAGGAAATAAACAACTATCTGACTTTTAGAAGGCATCTGAAGGCAACCCTGTTTAGGGACGTTTTTAATGTTTAATGTTTTAAATATTCTGTCAGGAGCCTCCCAGAGTGGCTGGGGAAACTCAGCCAGATGGGTGGGGTATAAATAGTAAAGGTAAAGGGACCCCTGACCATTAGGTCCATTCGTGACCGACTCTGGGGTTGCGGCGCTCATCTCGCTTTATTGGCCGAGGGAGCCGATGTACAGCTTCCGAGTCACGTGGCCAGCATGACTAAGCCGCTTCTGGCGAACCAGAGCAGCACACGGAAACGCCATTTACCTTCCCGCTGGAGTGGTACCTATTTATCTACTTGCACTTTGATGTGCTTTCGAACTGCTAGGTTGGCAGAAGCAGGGACCAAGCAACAGGAGCTCACCCCTTCACGGGGATTCGAACCGCCACCCTTCTGATCGGTAAATCCTAGGCTCTGTGGTTTGACCCACAGCGCCACCCGTGTCCCTCATGTGGTATAAATAATAAATTATTATTATAGCATGGGCCAGTCACCATCTCACAACATAATCTACTTTGGTTGCATGTATCTAGAGATACATTCTGACTCAGACCACATTACTGCTTTCCTGTGATAAATGTGTCACTCTTGTGGCCTGATACAGTGAATTTAAGGTCATCCATTAGCTACGTGAGCCACTCAATACTTCAGAGAAAGGTATTGGCCCTGCCACATAGTGCTATCAATGCTGCAAAGGCAATATCAGCTGTGACCTTGGATTGCTTCCCCTGATTTAGCTCTTCTTATGTGGGTAGGAAAAGTCCAGGGACGGTGGCTGCCTATTACAGTTTGAGTTGTGACGGAAGCCCAAAATGTAAAGGCGACTTTGCTGATTTTCCCTTCCCAGTTCACTAAGCTTTGCCATTTTCAGAACAAATGGAGCAACCTTACTCGAAAGAGGGAACGAGAGGCCACAAGGCTAAATCAAGCACCCCGAAATGTACTTGTGAGGCATAGTTGCCTCACCTTCTTCCCATTCAGGGGCCAGGGAGAAAGATAGATGGAGCCATAGACCTTGCTGGCAGTCTATTCTGTGGGAGGGAAGGGTTCCTGACCCACTATCCATCATGCCCAAACTCAAAGCACTCCCACCAAGAAAACCTAGTTGCTGACTTCATCAAGTAAATTTATAAGCTTCCATTAAAACAAACAAAGCCATGCTATATACCTGGTGGTTCTTCTTTTCTGGTGGTGTATGTAACTCTATCAATTCTTATAAACTAGCTGAATGAGTGAAAATGTTTATGAGCAGTAAGAGAGAGAGAGAGAGCACATATTTTCAGGATTTTAAAGGGAAAACAATGAAATTCCAAAAAGGATGCAAACTGGAACCCACAAATGTAGCTGCACATGCCGCAAAATGGAAAACAAATTCCATGTCTTGGGTTTGCACAGCTCAGGGCTGATTTGAACATTTTTTATTGAGTTTTGTATTTTGTGCCGAGTACAAATTTTGGATTCTTTCTTTTAGGTAACATTTGCATAATCTGTTACTAAAGCGAGAATAGGCAGGTAAATGGTTTTTTTTATTTCAATAGGGAAAGCGAGAATTTCCCTATTGAAATAAAAAGCCATTTACCTATGCAGGAGTGTGACAACTTTTAGGCAGTATGAAATTAGATGATCTTTAATGTGTGACATCTTTAATTTCAGCACTGTACCGTTCTATAGAGTGCAAAAAAATGTGAATCGTTCTTCATTGGGAATAAACTCTTGATGTTAATGGAAACGAAAGCTTGGCTGGAACTTTTATGATCCCAGACACTAGATCTTCTGTGCCTTTTCCTCCCCAAGCTCTGTCTCTTTGTATTTTGTTAATGTTAACATGCCCCTTAAAAAACAATGGAAATCAATAGTGTGTTTTAGCACTGCATAGGCTTTCTTTAAAATGAAGAGTGATGCTTAATACTACTTTTTTATGTAGACAAGGGCAGTAAATCTTTCCTGATTCTGCAGGCAGCCTGGCCTAATACACCTCTTGTAGTAAAACTGTAGGTCGGATTACTCTTGGAGCACTGGGAATGTTGCAATCAATTCATAAAATAGTCATAAGCCTATTAGAGGACAGTGCTATGCAGCCCTCTATGCAATTATATTTTTGTGAGGTATTGAAGCAGAGCCTGGGTAATATACATCTCTGTGCGACCCAGCCAAGAAGAACTTGCCCATTAACATATAATTATGAGTGGGTTTTGTATTATACGGTTATGGTTATAAATAGGAGCCTCTTTAGCTCTCTGCTGTATGAAAAACATAGAGTTCAAGAGACACATACAGACCACAAAGCGTACTCGAGACCTGCATTCAAATATTTGGCTGCTTATTTCAAGTCATTCAGTTCCACAACTCTCCTCTCTGCCTACTCTTTCTCTGTTTTTGCCCTTTTCTCAGTAGAGTTCCTACTTGAACATATCAAAGGGATGGGAAAGATGATACAGATTTAATAAAAGGTGCATGCATTCATTTATACATATAGATTAGAATCACAAAAATTGGTTTTCCTTCTGAGTCAGTGCTTCAGAAAAGAGAGCAGCTTGGTCCAAGTTGCTTGATATGACCTGGGGTCATTCCAAGACTTTGTCCCCACTCCATCCCCCATTCACTTAGGGCTGGATTTAGGTTTGATGAGGCCCTAAACTACTGTGGGTTAAACCCACAGAGCCTGGGACTTGCCGATCAGAAGGTCAGCAGTTTGAATCCCCATGACGGGGTGAGCTCCCGTTGCTCGGTCCCTGCTCCTGCCAACCTAGCAGTTCAAAAACACGTCAAAGTGCAAGTAGATAAATAGGCACCGCTCCGGCGGGAAGGTAAACGGTGTTTCCATGCACTGCTCTGGTTCGCCAGAAGCGGCTTAGTCATGCTGGCCACGTGACTTGGAAGCTGTGCGCCAGCTCTTTCGGCCAATAAAGCGAGATGAGCACCGCAACCCCAGAGTCGGCCACGACTGGACCTAATTGTCAGGGGTCCCTTTACCTTTAAGCTACTGAAGGTAATGGGGCCCTTTATTTGTCCAGCTGTCCTTTGTCAACAACAAATTGTCGCTGTTTTGTGTGTGTTGAATATATGCTATAATACAATTTATGGACTTAATAGGTATCTAAAGACATGTGCACATAACAGAATATGTATCTTATCAAAGTAATTGTTGAACTGAAATACAATTAAGAACTATATTAACAGTGAAATAATAATTAAGCTCTCACCATATGCAGATTTGATTTGATTTGATTTTTTTATATTATATTTTGGAAATGTACATCCAGATTTTTTTTTCCTTTAATTTTTTTTGGGGCCCCCAATAGAGTGGGGCCCTAAACTATAGCTCATTTAGCTTATACGTAAATCTTGCACTGCATTCACTATTGGGGAAAAAACATTTTGAAGTGGTGTTTTCAAGTCTATTAGCCCCTCTGGAGTGGATAAAGACTGCCAAGTTGGAGACAAATAGGCCCATGGCATTTTGTACTGGGCAACTTTAAAATCCGATTTGTTTTTTAAAAAAATGCCATTATCTTCTTCATTTTGAGGCAGAATTCAATTAAAATTGCAGACTTGCTCAGCCCTCCTGAGGGCATGAATATGGCCTAATTTCAGAAGAATGGCTGCAGTGGTTTTGCGGCAGTGACAGCCATTACAGCTTCTGGGTAGGTACACCGAAAATCAATCTCCCCCAGTGTTTTGTGGACAATTTGTCTGAAATTTGCAGACATGAGAAAACTGCAAAAAATCTGGGATCACAAGTGGGGAGAGTGTTACTGTTCTTGAGTCTTGCTTGCAGATATACCATAGGTTTCTGGTTGGCACTGGAAGAACTAGATAGACCTTTAATCTGTCCCAACGAGGCTCTATTTTTGTTCTTTAAAATGTAATACATCAGAAGATTATTTCCTGAGAAATTTTGTGCCATCCCTAGAATACAATACTCTGAATAAAGTTTAGTCTACCCTCTTCCAGTCTTTAAAAAAGAGTTGAGGTAGCTTGTTCTAGCAGTTACAATGCTTGTTTAAAATTAGCTGAATAATAATGAAGTAAGAGCTTGTATTGGGACATGGGTGGCGCTGTGGGTTAAACCACAGAGCCTAGGACTTGCCGATCAGAAGGTTGGCGGTTCGAATCCCCGTGATGGGGCGAGTTCCGTTGCTCTGTCCCCGCTCCTGCCAACCTAGCAGTTTGAAAGCACACCAGTGCAAGTAGATAAATAGATACCGCTGTGGCGGCAAGGTAAACGGCGTTTCTGTGTGCTGCTCTGGTTTGCCAGAAGCGGCTTAGTCATGCTGGCCACATGACCCGGAAGTGTATGCCAGCTCCCTTGGCCAATAAAGCGAGATGAGCGAAGCAACCCCAGAGTCGGTCACGACTGGACCTGATGGTCAGGGGTCCCTTTACCTTTACCTTAAGAGCTTGTATTATCTGGAATGCTAACACACTCAGGGTTAAAATACAAATGCTAGTCAGCAAGTAAAGACATAAGTTTTTGGGAAAAGAAGAAGAAGAAGAGTTTGGATTTGATATCCCGCCTTTCACTCCCTTTAAGGAGTCTCAAAGCGGCTAACACTCTCCTTTCCCTTCCTCCCCCACAACAAACACTCTGTGAGGTGAGTGAGGCTGAGAGACTTCATAGAAATGTGCCTGGCCCAAGGTCACCCAGCGGCTGCATGTGGAGGAGTGGAGATGCGAACCTGGTTCCCCAGATTACGAGACTACCGCTCTTAACCACTACACCACACTGGTATTTATTTGTGTGTGTGTGTGTGTGTGTGTGTGTTTGTTTCCCCTCTGCAACCTACTGCACTTTATAAAGCAAACAAAAATGTTATAATGTACCTTATGTTTGTGTGCATGTGCTTTTACAAATGTATAACTCTATATTTCATCCCATTCTGGGTTTACTCCAGATTCATTTATTTTATTGAGTTTGTAATTCCCTTGTTGTTGTTGTTGTTGTT
Organism: Podarcis melisellensis; assembly: GCF_964234715.1. Classification (NCBI taxonomy): domain Eukaryota; kingdom Metazoa; phylum Chordata; class Lepidosauria; order Squamata; family Lacertidae; genus Podarcis; species Podarcis melisellensis. The sequence goes on along the minus strand of NC_138541.1, from coordinate 64,362,159 downwards.
GTTGTTTTATTCTATTTCTATGCCGCTTTTATTCAAATAAATCCCAAAGCGGCTTACAAATAAAAGATAAAAATAACATAATGGAACATCACGAACACAGCACAAATCATATAGAATACTTAACAAATCTTCAGTAAAACAACCCTAAATCCCAAATCAAACCCTATTAACAAAAGAACTAAAAAATAAGCTAAACATCAGTTACACCAAAAATCATATTACTGGACTCACAAACTATGACAGCATTCATATCTAGAAAACAGTATTAACAACATTAACAAAATAGCAACACACAAACAAACAAAGCCCTGTTCAATTTGTACACATGCTCTCCCCTCTGCCATGACTCCTAAACTTTCATTCTATTCAATGCATCAAAAAACACCTGCAGATAATGCTCCTGGCATTTTGTTTTGTTACAAAGGTGTCAAACAGGTAGGTAATTTCTGTTTTTGTTTGTTTTTAAAGTGGCAGTGTTCCAGGCTGCCTCTGCTATAAAGACATTTGTACTGTGTACAAATAAAAATATAGAGTCACAGCCACATGCGCTGGGTTCTGCTCAACTTTTGAAGGGGCCCAGTGAGCATGTGTGATGTCATGGGTCCGGAAGAGGCCTAGAGGAGGCTGTCATGGCCTCAGGAACACCTGATGGGGCCTTCTGTGGCTGCAGATAGGTCCAACAGGGCCCGGGATTACCTTGGGAAGGCCTGACGAAACCTGCCATGGCTACAGGTAGCCCCAACGCTAATATTGAGGGGGCCCAGACATCTCCTTAAAATTGTTTGGGGGGCTCAGCCCCCCCTCCCCCTCCAGCTGGCACCTGTGGTCAGAGCACAGTTTCTGTGTTAAAATTCAAATCAGGTAGAATTAGAGCATAGAGGGGCAGGTCTTGCATTTTCATTTGTTGAAGTTTCTAATTCATTTACTTAATTTCCATACAGTCGTACCTCGGGTTAAGAACTTAATTCGTTCTGGAGGTCTGTTCTTCACCTGAAACTGTTCTTAACCTGAGATACCACTTTAGCTAATGGGGCCTCCTGATGCCACCATGCCGCCACCGCATGATTTCTGTTCTTATCCTGAAGCAAAGTTCTTAACCCGAGGTACTACTTCTGGGTTAGCGGAGTCTGTAACCTGAAGCGTCTGTAACCCGAGGTACCGCTGTATTGCCATTCACCCAAGGATCACCCGGGGGTGGGTTTACAATATAAAAACAAAAATATACATAGCATAGTAACTAACACAAGGAATGCCCACACACACAGTTTAAAAGTCCAAAGATTGTGTTTGTTTATTAAATTTATTCCACCCACCCCACATTGTCATTCCTCATCATTTGCCGTATTTTTCGCCCCATAGGGCGCACCGGCTCATAGGGCGCACCTAGTTTTTTGGGGGGAGAAATAAAGAAAAAAAAATATTTCCCCCCCAGGTGCGGGGCTGGGGCCCGAGCTTCCCCCGACCCCATCCCCCAGAACAGGCAGCTCTGCGCAAGCCGTGGGAGGGCTCTCGCGGCTTGCGCAGAGCTACCCGAAGCCCGGGTGCGACTGCTCAGCACGCCCCAGGCTTCGGGATGCAGGCAGCTCTCCGCAAGCTGTGGGAGCCCGGTGGGAACTCCCGCAGGCTCCCAAGGCTTGCGGATAGCTTCCTGAAGCCTGCATTCGCCCCATAGGACGCACACACACATTTCCCCTTCATTTTTGGAGGGGGAAAAGTGCATACTATAGGGTGAAAAATACGGTACCTGTATTTTCAAAATCCACATCATCGTCAGATGTTGCCAGAACACAGTTTGCCTATGTTGGTTTTCTCAGAAAGAGAGAAGCAAAGCAAACGTACTGTAATGCTGTTTCCCTGCACAGCCATTCTTATATATGCACTTGGAACGGGGCTGGTGATTGTGTTTCCCCCATCCTGGCCTTGCCACACACTGGAGAGCATGGCTGCAGATAGTTCACGTAATTAGCGCTTCTGTGAACTCGAGTTTGTGAACATTGCCCTCAAAGCAGACGTGATGGAAATTAGGTGCTCTGAGCGGGTAGAGCCAGCAATACTTAGCAGAGTACCATGGGACTTCACTTCGATGTCAACATTATATAATTATGCGGTTTGTTTCCATATAGAAACTTGGTGGAGAAATATCCTAGCCAGTAGCTATTTTGTTTTCCCTAACACTTCTCCTCTTAAGTTCTGAATATGATAGCATATGTGTTCCGATGAATTGCGTTTTTAGACACCTGTTTACTAAGTGAGAAAAATGAGGGGGAGGGAGAAGGGGGAAAAAACTCCTGTGTTTAGCTGGTGCTTAGAGTGGCTTTTTCACATTTATGCAATTGCAAACTTCTTGTCTACTTGAATATAATAAGCAGATCTGGAGCTCTATTTGGATTGAATTCTAGAGGTTTTGTTTTTAAAAATCACTCCTTGTCGGATACAAAATGTGATCCAAATGTTGTTTCAGCTTAACAAATGGCAGCACTCCACATGTGTTCACAGCTTTAAGATGAATGAGTGGGCATGAAATATGAGCCAGCACACAATTTGGCCTGAAGTATCTAACAGCAGTAGTAGCCAATTTAAAACTTTTGGGCTTCAGCAGGTGTTGCTGTTACTATATCAACTTGTTTTTCCCTCTGTATCATAATAGAAAAATGGGCTGCATTGTTTCATCCAGTAAATCAAGCCTAGAAACAGAAGGGGAGGGATTGTTAATTTTTTTTTTCTTTACTTGGCCAGTTCCCTGGCACTAAACCAATGTTAACTAAGTCCCTCTAATCAGGGTTCAAATTTGCTCATTAGCAACCACCAAGAATGAACAACTTCTTCTTCTTCTTCTTCTTCTTCTTCTTCTTCTTCTTCTTCTTCTTCTTCTTCTTCTTCTTCTTCTTCTTCTTCCCCTGTCCAGCTCACAGCACATACCAGAACATACTAAAACATCAAACATTAAAAACTTCCCAATAAAGGGCTGCCTTCAGATATCTTCTAAAAGTCAGATAGTTGTTTATTTCCACAGGGAGGGCACCACTACTGAGAAGGCCCTCTGCCTGGTTCCCAGCAGAAGACCCTCAGAGGAGGACCTCAGTGTCCAGGCTGAGTGATGGGGGAGGAGACACTCCTTCAGGTATAATGGGATGATGACATTTAGAGCTTTAAAGGTCAGAACCAAAACTTATTCTGTGCTCGGAACCATACTGGGAACCAATGTAAGTCTTTCAGGACCAGTGTTATATGGTCTCGTCAGCCCCTCTCAGTCACCAGTTTAGCTGCTGCATTCTGGATTAGTTTTGGTTTCCAGGTCACCTTCAAAGGTAGTCCCACATAGAGCACATTGCAGTAGTCCAAGGGAGAGATAACCAGAGCGAGATAGTCTGCAGGCAGGTAGAGTTTCAGCCTGCATACCAGATGGAGCTGGTAGACAGCTGCCCTGGACACAGAATTGACCTGTGCCTCCATGGACAGCTGTGAGCCCAAAATGACTCCCAGGCTGCACACCTGGTCTTTCAGGGGCACAGTGACCCCATTCAGGACCAGGGAGTCCCCCACACCTTCCCACTCCCTGTCCCCCAAACAGTACTTGTCTTGTCAGGATTCAACCTCAATCTGTTAGCTGCCATCCAACCTCCAGCCTCAAACCTGTAACTTCCAGTTTGGTGAGAACATATGAAACAGAGTTAGATAGGTAGCAAGAGGAGGGAAGGAGGGAGGCAGATAATATTATTATCTGAACACCTTTTTATATTGATCAAGAACTGTACTAGGAGCATGAATTTTCATTACCTACATAGATGAAGCTTGGTTTGTGGATTACGATAATCTATCTGTGAGAAAGTACATCTGGGGCTGTTGCTTTTCCAACACTGCCTCTTTTAACTGGCAAGGTCATACCCACTTTTCAAAAAATGGCTGCAATTTGAAATGTACAACAAGAACAATATTCCGTGAGGGCAAGGCTCCCCCTCTCATGAGGCAGGCTGAAGCAGCTGCCTTGAGCAGCAGACTATCACAGGGTCATGCTCCATTGGGTGCCCCACCTGTTGCAGCTGCTGCTGCTGCTGGAGCAGCAGTACCGGCTTCTGGGAAGATCTCCTGAGATCACTGTGACGTTAACATATGAGAGTGCTGGAGGTGAAATAGTTAAACAGGTTGCCCAATCAGAACCCAGGGGGTGGAGTCAGAGGGACTATAAAACCAGCTCTGGGAGGGGCAAAGGGAGGAGTTCGCTGGGAGCTGGGTGGTTGGTTGGAGTGGGAGTGAATTGGGATAGAGTCTGTGGGTAGGTTGAGTTAGTGTAGAGAAATAAGCTGAGTCAGGAACAGTTAGGGTCTAGGAAGACAAGTAAATATCTGAGAGGTGGTTTAGTGAGTGAGAGCAGGTAGCGGAAGTTATAGGTCTGGATAGGCACCCCATGTTTGTAATTGACCAATACTGTTTATGAAACCACGCGCTTGTTAAAATGCAACCAATAAACAAAAGTTTATGTTCCAATTTAACCTTGACTGGACTCAGTATTGTACCAGGTAGGGCCTGGGTGGTGGCAGCGAGAAATAAAGTGGTGGCACAGGGATCAATAGACGGTGAAATGTGTGGTCGCCTGTGTGATCGCCACAATCACATTGAAACCTTGCAAGATATTGCTGGAAGCTCCCACCAGGCAACCTCAGTGAGTTGAGATTTCGGCAAGGCAAGCGAGGCTTCACCTTCCCATTTCACCTCAGGTGGCAAAACAGGATGAACCACCCCTGAGTGAGGGGATATCTTGCACTACAAGCTGGTATTAGTTTGTACCAGCTTAACTGTCATGGTTTCTTCCAACGGAATTCTAGGAATTATATTTTGGTAAAGTGCGGGTAATTATCTATTGGAGAGCTCTAGTCTCTCTAAAGCTATGGTGGAAAGGAGTTTGTTGATCTCTGAGATAGGTTTGCTGTAACCTGTCTAAAATATCCTCCCTCCTTGTCAAGTGGCCAGCATGGTTTTCACTGAACATCCAAAAAGCCATGAACTCTTAGAATGTTTCATTTTATTAAATGTTGTGTCATATATTGGACAAAACACCCTCCATTGACCTCCTTCTCCTACAGTGAGTTTTCCTCTTCACTGCCATTTACACCACTGGTTTTCTACCTCCTCCTCTTATTATTATTCTCTAATCGCCTTCAGAGTCAAAGCAATTGGACTATCTCTTCTGATACTAAAAAACAGAACTAGTCAGAGCTATCTGCTGTCACAGCTGAGGCGGCTGTAAACATTTCTTTCTAATAATGAGGGTGTCCAAGGCCAACAATACCTTTCTAATCTAAATATGAATGAGTTGGGAAGGAAACAATTTCATGGTACAAAGATCAATACATAATTTATCTTGTTAGATAATGAGAAGGGAAAGATGCACACTATTCAAAAAAGGTAACTTGCAAAATAATACGCTAATAATACTTCTCTAGAAATTTGCAACCTTTTCCACAAAGATTGCGGCCAGCACAGACCAAGTGAAAGATCTGGCTGCTAAAACAGAATAATTGATAGTGGCCATGAAAATAAGAGCCCTGGTTGTTGTTTACAGTTCATTCCAGATATCCAGGGCAATTTTAATCAATAAGAATAATGAAAGCAATTAAAATTCAGTGTGAGTACACTTTATTTCCTGGTAATAAATTTTATGGAGCAGGATTTATTTGGGTTACAAATGGCTATCTCAGTAGATAAACAAGCCAATAGACAAAAGAGAAAAAAAAGTTAACATATCTGTCAGACACTCAGGTCTAAGGGCAGTCAAGCACCTTGAAGACAGGCAGGCAGGGTGAATGCCCAAAGTACCATGGACAGGTTTCTTTCCGCAACAAGTTCCCCATGCTAAAGGAAGCTTGCAGATCAGAGAAGTTCTTTTGTTTAGACACTTAATAGACCCTCTTTAGCTGAAGCTCTCAGAACAGCTTACAAAATCAAAACCAGTAAAACCTTAATGGCAGATGATTTCAATTTCAATTCAATTCAAAATCCTTTATTAGGCATAACACACCACACATTAACTAACAAGCATCATACACAGACTGTATAAAATACGGGCTCAGCAAACACAGTTTATCCCAGTCTTATTCTTAACTCCAAGAAATAAATCGGTGAACATAGATAATATGATTTCAAGATGCATCCTATTCCCCCAACTGGTTTCCAATGGTGAACAAGGCTGTGAAATTCAGGGGTGCAGCCCAAGTCTGAACTGGATTTCTCATGGTGGCTGATTGTGCTTATTTTCCATGTATTAAAGGCAACAAAAATGTTAGATCCATTTACTAAGCAGCAAAAGCAACAGTGATTCCCCCCCCCCCCTGCTCCCCTCATATCATTAAAGCACATTGCACAGATGGTTTCCGATATCTAATTAATAAAACATGACAGGGTGTGAATTATCATGTAATCATTCATGTTTATGTGCAGTGTTCAGACCATTAAATGCCTGCTTCTAAATCAAGCTATCTTATTATGTTTTCCTGAGGTCTCCTGCTTATACATTCCGGCTGCCGGCTTAGGCTTTAATCTTATCTGACGAAATCGGCAGAGAGCCTTCTCATGACTTTAAATGCACGTTGGGGGAGGGGGCAATGGATGAAGCCCCTCAGATATCCATAAGAACAGGATCATGTCCTCCTCCTTGAAAATTCTTAGGGTCCAAATTATGGGCAAACAGTTGTTTCATGCTCTCTTGTTTCATGAGATGGCTACAACTTTCAATTTAAAATGATGAAATGGCCGAATTCTGTTTCAGTAGCATAAGAAAAAATGAACTTCAGTGCAGTTATAACACAGTTCTGTTCATTTCTGATGTTGGATTTAAAGGCCATCCTGTTCTCAAAGCGACCACCCAGAAACCTAAGGGAAGCCTGGAAGCAGGACATGGGTGCAATGGCACTCTCTCGCTTGTGACCCCCCAAAACAGGTTTACAGAGGCAAACCTATCCCTTATGAACTTATCTGTTGTTGTTTAGTCATTTAGTCATGTCCGACTCTTCGTGACCCCATGGACCAGAGCACACCAGGCATGCCTGTCTTCCACTGCCTCCCGCAGTTTGGTCAAACTCATGCTGGTATCTTCGAGAACACTGTCCAACTATCTCGTCCTCTGTCGTCCCCTTCTCATTGTGCCCTCCATCTTTCCCAACATCAGGGTCTTTTCCAGGGAGTCTTCTCTTCTCATGAGGTGGCCAAAGTATTGGAGTCTCAGCTTCAGGATCTGTCCTTCCAGTGAGCTCTCAGGGCTGATTTCCTTAAGAATGGATATGTTTGATCTTCTTGCAGTCCATGGGACTCTCAAGAGTCTCCTCCAGCACCATAATTCAAAAGCATCAATTCTTTGGTGATCAGCCTTCTTGATGGTCCAGCTCTCACTTCCATACATCACTACTGGAAAAAATTTATCTAATTACCTTGTAAAGCTATGCCGGTTAATCACCAGTCCATTTTATTGTAGCAAATTGCATAGTTTACCTGCCTATAGGTGAAGAAGTCCTCTCTTATGTCTGTCTGGAATCTCCCACCCCCGTCGTTCAGCCCAGACACTGAGGTCCAGCTCCGAGGTTCTTCTGGCGGTTCCCTCACTGCAAGAAGTGAGGTTACAGGGAACCAGGCAGAGGGCCTTCTCGGTAGTGGCACCCGCCATGTGGACACCCATCAGATGTCAAGGAAATAAACAACTATCTGACTTTTATAAAACGGCCCTGTTTAGGGAAGTTTTTAATGTTTGATGTTTTATCGTGTTTTTAATATTCTGTAGGAAGCAGCCCAGGTGATCCATAACATATGTCTCCTCAGCTATTATCTAATATATAGTTCTAATATATTTCTGAAAAGCATATTTATAGCTGATTTGAGTTGTCTCCAGAAACCCTTTCTGTCAAACAGAGAATGAATGAAACTTTATTTGTGTCAGCCATAGGCCATAGCAACAAAAGAACATTGCAATATACACAGAACAGAAATAAAAAGTTGATTATATAAAACACAGTTTAGGGTCCTGAATCAGGAGTCAAAATTTGGATCTTATTCTGATTGCCCCAGCTAAAAACCTTGCAACCTTTGCTGTCACCTGCTCATCTTGATCTGCCAAGAGAAAGGACACTGTGGCAGTGGTTGGGCAACACAGAATGGACAATAAAAGAGGGGTGATCATCTCATTCCTCAAGTCTTTATAAAGAGTGCAAGCCAGAAGGGCATGCGCCACTGATTTGGTACTGCCTTCTCCACAGGGACATAAGCGTTTTTCGTGCGGAATCTGTTGGAATTGTCCCTCAAGTGCAGCTGAGGGCAATACATTCAATCTTGCGAGATTAAAAGCACATCTATATTTTGGAATTGCTAGGTTATGCAGATAGGATGCCAGAGAATCAAAATGGGAAGTTGGATTTATGGCATGGCTTTCTCTGATGCCATTACAGATAAGGAGTGAGCTGTACATAGCAAATTAGCAAAGGGCTGCTGAGCTGCACTCACCATTGTGAGGCCTGAGGAGCTGATGATGATGATGCCTCTCCAGCTGCTGTCATTGGCTGTGGACGCCCTGTGATGTCACATAAGCACATGACAGCTCAGTAGATATACAAAAGCAGCCCAAGGGGAAGCTTGAAAAGGACACAGTGGACAACAGTTGTGTTATTCGGTACCTTCCGCATGGAGGCGAAGTGGCAAATGGAAGGAGGCCCTCATCCATCAATGAGATGCTGTGGAGTAATGAGAAGGCAAGTGTACCTGCTGAGCAGGACCTCAGCTTGAAAGCAGCAGACATCCATGGTTGGAAGCTGGCAATGGACCTGGCAGAAGCTGTGATTAGCATGTGGAAGCCCGGGATGCCGCAGGGCTGAAGGTGGATGATGTTTGTGCATGTAAGCTGGTTGAAATTCACCTTCAGAAGGCCATTGACAAAAGCTGCGTGGATATTTTTGGGTTGATGCTGGGGTAAGTATCAATGGAGAGTGTGGACATAGGTCACCCACCAGACACAGTATGCCTGGGAATTGCATGTTCAGATAGTGGTGTAGGCTGCCCTTCAGGCTCAGGGTGGATGAACCACTGGATATTCATGGGTGGAAGCCAGCAGAGGTTGGCAGGCTGGCCAGTGGAGGTGGGTGGATGCTAACTGTTGAATGAGGACCATTCCCCTCACTGAATCTGTGTTTGCCTTTCATGGATGTCACAAGCCGACGAGGCTTTCCCCAAAAACAGCAATGAAGGGGACAGCAGAGCTTAAGCAAGCCATCTTCTACTTCTGAATCAAGGTATTTCTAAATACATCTAAGTAACCTTCATGACATTCCCCTTTCCAGTACCAGGATGGGAGGCTGTGCAGATGCATCCCTAAGCAGTTGCCGTGGGCTACAAACTTCCTGTGATGTCACAAATGGGCAGGGTGGCTGAGGGGAAAGAGGCAGTTACTAGTGGGAGATGGCTGGAAGAAGGGAGAAACCCCAGCAGAAGGTTCAGGGAAAGTTGGGGTAGTTAGGCGGGGCCAGCTGGATATGCAGAAGTTGAACATGGGGTTATTGTGCTTGATTGGCCAGCAAACTCGCCTGACCTGAACCCCATAGAGAATCTATGGGGCATTGCCTAAAGACAGATGAGAGACATGAAACCGAGCAATGCAGAAGAGCTGAAGGCTGCTATTGAAGCATCCTGGTCTTCCATAACACCTCAGCAGTGCCACAGGCTGATAGCATCCATGCCACACCACATTGAGGCAGTAACTGATGCAAAAGGGGCCCAAACCAAGCACTGGGTACATATGCATGCTTCTGCTTCTCAGATGTCCAATATTGGTCTATTTGCAATCCTTGTTTTGCTGGTTTCATTTAATATTCTAGTTTTCTGAGATTGTTAATTTGGGGTTTTCATCAGCTGTACGCCATGATAATCACAATTATAACAAATAAAGGCTTGACATACCTCGCTTTGCATGTCATGAGTCTATCTCATATATTAGTCTCACCTTTTAAGTTGAATTACTGAAATAAATGAACTTTTCCACGATATTCTAATTTTCTGAGTTTCACCTGTATAGGATGAGTAAGATAATGTCCTCAGTGAATCTCTGAGATTATGCAGAATGGGATAGAAAGAAGGATTTCTCTAAATTGTGACGAGCCTTAGCTATATAGGGTGTTATGGTCATACAAAAATGTTATTGCAGCAAATTATATTGGGTAATCATTTCATGGGAGAATCAGTGAAGCGTTCTTAAAATCTCATGTCCAAGTGCTGTTACTTTTCTATCTTTTTTTTTTAGGTCATTGATTGCCAGATTTCAGTATCGTAGCACTAACGAACAGGAGAGGCTCAAAGTAAGTTCAATGCTTATTTTCCAGAAGATGTAAGATTCGCAGTCACTTTGTTCCATACGATACAAAGGCATAGAAGGGCATATTAAAATTCATGCAAGATTATAGAGTCAAGTTTTTGAATAAATTAAGTTCAACTGTGTTGCCATAAATTGTCATGCATTATTTATTTTTACACATGTTTGTCAAATTTTTATAATGAATAATTTATTCCTCGCGTATCATTTGATGTAGTTCGCCTTTCATGCACTCTAAATCAATATGTACAAACCAGAAATGGTAGTGCTGGAGCAAATTTGCTGTGATAGCTATTCTCGATACTTTGTTATAGTGCTAGGTTTGCAATGAGCTGGAATGTAAATGACTCATATCAAGGTGGTGTGTGTGTGTATGTGTATGTATTTGTGTGTGAGAGTGTCTCCCAGAACACCTATATGATGCTGCTCCTCATTTTTTCTTCAACATCAAAAAACATGAAGCCCTTCGTTTATTTGTTTAGGCTGCAATCCTAATCACATTTAATCAAAATCAAGTCCTACTGCATTTAATGAATTTACGCCCAAATAAATGGGACGAGGGTTTGCAGCTTTACTTATCTGCAACTGGCAAGAAACCCAGCAATTTATCTCTTATCACTTGCATTTATCTCTTATCACCCTTCCCCTTTACCTAGTTCAAATCTGGATTCCTTGAGGCTGAAACCTATATATTATTTTGCTGCTCTATAAAGTGACTCACGTATTGATGTTATAACAACAGTACGTCTTATGGAACTTTTTTTGCCTCTTTGTGTTCAAAGAGCAGGATGTGTAATAGTTCTCCTTATAGATCTTATGCAATGTTTCCATTCCCTCTCCCATTGCTGACACACTGTGCTGCATCTGCATAATGCAGAGCTGTTGTTTCGTTTTAAAGATTTTTTTCAGCAACACAATCAGCATTCAGTAAGGATGATAGCATGCAAAAGGGTGCAATTAATGCAGTCGACGTGCGCTGCAATATGCCATTCCCATTATACAAAGCCCTCCCTATACCTTCTGACATTTCTCAGATGAAAACTCCTGCAAATGAGTGGGTGAGGCTAAGGGTAGAATGACACAACGCAGTTGCATAGCTATCAGGAGAACCACGGGGCCAACACAAAGCAGACGCTAATGTACCAGAAGTAGAAAATTAGGAATTAAAGGTTAATGCTGGCAGATGACAGGTTCTTTGGCGATCACTTGTAGCCGAGTAAGATTGTCTTCCATAAACACAGTTTTAACAATGAGTCTGTAAGTGACTGCGGAGGCCAATTCTGGATCCACACATCCTTCCACAGTGGGGACATACCGCTTGTTATCATCCGCCTGTTCTGTCTTTGAGGACTTCTTGGATCATTCTTTGTCTAGCTCCTTCCCTTTGACCTTACCGCCTTGGATGACCCTGCTGGAAGTACGGGATTCCCGATAGCTTCGCTCACAAGGGTCATAGGAACTTGCAAGCCCACTCACCACAACAAGGTGAGTGGGACATATAATCCACAAATTTTTATATTATTATATTATATTATATTATATTATATTATATTATATTATATTATATTATATTATATTAGTACTATTCAGAAGGTTCTATAGCTGAGGAAGCCAAGGCTCAACAATGAATGACTAGCTATTGTTGCTCTATTTGCAATCCTTGTTCCGCTGATTTCATTTAATAGTCTACTTTTCTGAGATTCTTAATTTGGGGTTTTCATCAGCTGTACGCTATAATCATCACAATTATAACAAATAAAGGCTTGACATATCTCACTTTGCATGTCATGAGTCTATCTCATATATTAGTTTTACCTTTTAAGTTGAATTACTGAAATAAACGAACTTTTCCATGATATTCTAATTTTCCAAGTTTCACCTGTACATTTCCAGGAAGCTTTCTCCATCACAATTTGTGTCCTTAGGAAACCATTTTCTTCTGTCACATGTATTCAAGCAAACAATTACTCTTTCCAAGAAAAAACCCCCCATGTCAACCATTTAAGTGGGCTTTGGGCTTCAAGCAAACCTTCCCACATGTTAGTCTCTTTAGCAAACAGACAAGCTAAATAAACTGAAAGTCAGCACAGTCACTCTTTCTTTCTCCCATTCAGGCTCAACCTGACCTGTTGATTTCCTTTTACTAGTGACAGACAGCAGCTACAACAGAAATTACTAGCGGTTTTGAAACTCAAAAATTTACCGTAGTTGAAGGACAAATTGAAGTAGAATACATTACTCTTCTGAAACGTTAATATTCTTCTTACTTTTACAAGTGGTTCGTTGTTCCAACTTTCCTTATTAACTGCTATTACAGTTTGTAAATCATGAAAAGTATGAAGGCATTTGGTAACTGGGGAAAAGGCATTTATCTGTTCTTGCAATTTTCTGGTAAATATCAGAATTATTATGCTATTTCCCACTGCAAACTCAGAGTACTGCTGGGAAATTCACAGAGTTTAGCACACTAACAGTAACACACACATAAATACTCAATTACACGTGGGAATAAAATAAAACCATAGTGGAGAACTTGCGACCCACAGGGCAGATCTGGACGGCCAGGGTCTCATAATCTAGCATAACATCTCTCCTAGAAGGTCATGCTTCTAGTTTATCTCAACCACATACCCTTAAGAGTCCCCCCCCCCAATCTAATCTACCCACATCTCATTCTTTGCCTTGGTTCCAGATACTGAAATGGCCCCAAAACATGTCCCTTGACTTCGGAGAGCTGATAGACACACCATACGTTTAAAGTACATGCCCTCACCCCCAAAGGATCCTGGGAACTTTAGTTCACAGATCCCAGCACCCTTACAAACTACAGTTCCTGAGTTGCTTCTGTTCTTCATAACTGCTTGTGTTTTGACAACATTAATTGTGTGTTTTTGGAGCACTGAACTCCCCACCCCTTGGCTGCCAGAGTGAACTGAATTTTAACTGCAGGCATCCTAAACCTTGTTTCTAATCTTTTGCCCCCTGGGCACAAATACTGCTGCCAGTTAGTTCTGTCAGTTGGTTTGGGGTTTTGTTTTAGGTACGATTCCTGTGTGACTTTCTGTCATGACGGGTGGGATGCAGAAGGAGGGCAAGAAAATGAGTTTTGTTGGTTTTGTTGACTTTCGTAGATTCTTAAGTGTGGCGACTGGCAGGTTGATGGAAACATGATGTATTTTTCAGAGACAGTAGCAAGTGGGAGCATCAGGAATGAATGGGTGAATGTAGGTGTGCTTTGTGTGTGTAAAGTGTGTTCTCATTAAAGGAGAGCACGGGTTGCGGATGGGGCCAAACAAAACACCCTCATGGTTGTCAGGCAAGTTAGATTCAAGGGCTTGGATCAGATTGGTGGATAGAGTTACTGGGGTAAAATTGATGTTGCCAATTTTAGGGGTGGGATCAGAGGTTATTTAAGCAAGGTCCACAGCTTGTTCCTTTCTCTTTCGCTGTGGACACCGGATCACCCACCCGCCCTCCCTTGATTGGGCTTTGCTCTGACCTTGCTATGCCTGTCATGGGGTCATTGGTGCGGGGGCCTGGTAGGAATTTTTCCTTTTGGCTGATTAGTGTGTGCCAATTGGGTTTTGCCTACTGCGTAGCAAATCGTCACAACTTGTAAGGTTGGCGGTTAGGCATTGGTTAAATTGGTTGGTGGAGGGGTATGGATTGGCTGTGCCTGCCCCTCCAATGCTGCTGCTGCACAGGAATTCCGTTAAAGGAATTCTGGGGCTTACCATCCCCTCGTCCAAACCCTTGGTGCAGGGTGCAGGCGGCGTAAGCTCCAAGGAGCATGCGGGGAGTAGCTGAGGGTCTGTGTCACAGCTCCAGTTATCCCTGATCTTGTTCCTCCACACTGACTCATGGGAGTCAGTGCTGTCCCCCAAGGCGGGGGGGACAGCTAGTCATAACCAATGCCTAAGCAACCACTCACAATTTGTATGATAATAAAGTTGTGGCCAAAATTATGCCAAAAACCTTAAACAAAAATAATGTGGGATGTGTGAGTTCTTGGGGACCTCAGCACGCAAATGATGTAACCTTTTAGTTTCAGGAAACAAGATCCATTCCATATTTTTTTTAAAGAAACCTGCTGGACAGAAATGCTTAATGTTATGGACATTCAAGTGAGCTAAGATGAATTTTGATACATTTTCATTCCCATAGTGAAAGCTGCCCTTTGGACAGTGGAGAAATATTTATATGAGCCTCTTTGGGAAGTATCTTCTATTTTTGAAAGCAGCATATTAATAAACTTACTAAAATGCTGAACTGGGTGTACCTTGATCTAGCAATTGTCCCTTGGTTAATTCAAAACCTGTATTAATATCTACCTTGGATATTGCTGTCTTGGCTGTGAGTCCTGCTCCCTGCTTTGTGCGCCTTTGTCCATCTGTCCTGGGAGGACTGGGCTCGGACTGACTCCAGCTACAAAAGCTGAGGCTGTTGAACAGGATTCTAGGCCTGGGGTGTTGTTTGGGTTTTCGGGGGTTGGGAATGGGGGGATGCTGTTGTTGCTGTTTGTTTTCTGTATCCTGTGATTTATGTGGAAATTGTTGCATTTGGTTATGCATTTTTAAATGCTTTACAGTGGTGCCTCGCAAGACGAAATTAATTCGTTCAGCGAATTTTTTCGTCTAGCGAATTTTTTGTCTTGCGAAGCACGAAATCCCATAGGAATGCATTGAAAATCAATTAATGCGTTCCTATGGTCAAAAAAAGTCCAAACAAAGCCAAATTTGGTACAAGAGTTTATTAAGTGCTCTTTAAAGTCACACATACTGTAAAGAGCATTTCAAAATTCAAACCCAGAATTTTTTTAAAAAACAGAATGGCCCAATGGTCACAGAAAATCATAAAAATGCAGGGGGGGGAAACAAGCTTCCAGATTCTTGCAAACCCCTCCCCAACACCAAGTCCTTGAATTCCAAACACCCCAACCCAAAATCCAAAACCCCCCCAAAAGTTTTAAAAGCTTAACTTACCAAATGGCTGCAAAAGAAGTTTTGGAAAAGCTTCAAAAATCACCAAAGTCTTTAAAAACCTCAAAAAAGGCTACTATGTACACTGCGTTCTATGAGTTGCTCCTTGAAGTCAAGTCGCAACTGTATTAACGGTGTTAAGAAAAAGGAAACAAACTTGCAAGACGTTTTCGTCTTGCGAAGCAAGCCCATAGGGAAATTTGTCTTGCGAAGCAGCTCATAAAATGGAAAACCCTTTCGTCTAGCGAGTTTTCCGTCTTGCAAGGCATTCGTCTTGTGGGGCACCACTGTATTTATTGTTTACGACTACTTTTGTAAGGATGCATTTTTTCATGTTGTAAGCCTCCTTGAGCATGGTTTGAACTGTGGAAAGGTGACATACAAATAAAGTTATTTGTGTATGCACCTGTATTTCATTATTCTTTGTATTCATTTTTTTTACAACATTGTTGATTCTTTAAAATACAGTGTACCAGGGTTTTCCCCCCTTTGCACTTCAGTGTAGTGTATATAACTATCTGGAAGAGATTAATCTAGGGAAGGAAATGGTTCTTTTGTGTGTCCCCATCTCTCATTTCTTTTCCTCCTGAAAAGCTTTTTGGTCAATGTGGAAGATTATATTGTCTCCTAGTTCTTGTATCACCACCTTGTGGTTGGCATCCATCTGTGTCGGGACAACATGAAAATGTGGACCTTTTGGGCTGAAGTCTAACCATTTGAAAGTTAAAGTGCCTGCTGTGGCTGTAGAGAGAGATACAGGAGAGACAGTTTTGTTGCAGCTGGGCAGATGAAGGTGTCTGGTCATGCTGATGGAGGTGTACCATGGCATTCCTTTTCTAGTCACTGGAGCAGGCATAGGCAAACTCAGCCCTCCAGATGTTTTGGGACTACAACTCCCATCATCCCTAGCTAACAGGACCAGTGGTCAGGGATGATGGGAGTTGTAGTCCCAAAAACATCTGGAGGGCCGTGTTTGCCTATGCCTGTACTGGAGGGTCCAAATGCTCTATGGAATCTGTTCAGCTGGTGGGTTTTTTAAATCTTACTAAATCAGCAGATCTCTATACTGATCTTTATCCTTCCTGTCCCTCCTTCTGCCTGAGTGAGAAGACTGGAACCATATCGCACCAACTGCCTTGATCAACTGGGCTTGAGTGGGCCTGTTCTCTGTCTTTCTGATGAAGAAGAGTTTGGATTTGATATCCTGCTTTATCACTACCCAAAGGAGTCTCAAAGCAGCTAACATTCTCTTTTTCCTTCCTCCCCCACAACAAACATTCTCTAATTTTATTTATTTATTTGTCAATCTGGTCCCCTTCCCCCCTCCTATTCACAACTCTTTAGATTTGTGAAGCAATGGTTTCTCTCTGCATTGATTGTGACTTACTTGTAAACAGATCACAGCAATTTAGAAATTGCACTAATTGTTTTGTGAGCAGGTTTTGATCATAGTTTAGCATCAATTTACGGCTGTATGCTAAATATTATCCTTTTCCTAAATGGTCCATAAAGCAATGCTTTAGACTTTTTTTGTTGTTGTTAATGGAAACATTTCTGAACTCCCCACAGGATGTTATTAAATTAGACATTTCCATTTTTAATTAAGTAATATGTATGTGTCTTAGGGCGGGGAGAGGGAGGGATGCAGTCAGCTATAGAAAAGTAATGGTTGCAAGTTGTTGCGACATTGTTTCCAGACAGCTGTAATCCCGTTACTAGACATTAATTACACATTTATTTAAGCAATTAAGCATGGAAATGGCATTATTGTCAAGGATGTGATGTATGACCTGAAAGTAATTTGGTTAATGAGGAACAAGAAGTGTTTCTTAACTAGGGCAGGTATTTGGTTAGTGCCATTGCTAATTACCCCAACAAACTTCAGTCAGAATATTCCATACCTGGTGGTGGTCTTTTTTTTATTTAGCAAGAAAACCTAGAAGCAAACCTAGAAGCAATAACAAGACTAAGAATGCTACAATCCTAACTATACTCACTTGGAAATAGGACCCAACAGCACTTACGTCTGAGTAAACGTGGATCTGTAAATCATATTGTTTGGCTTGCAGTAAAAAAAGGTCAAGGTCAAGGACCCCTGACAGTTAAGTCCAGTTGCAGATGACTCTGGGTTTGCGGCGCTCATCTCACTTTACAGGCCACGGGCATTTGTCCGCAGACGGTTTTTCCGGGTCATGTGGCCAGCATGACTGAGCCACTTCTGGCACAACAGAACACCGAAACCAGAGCATCACATGGAAACACCATTTACCTTCCTACCGGAGCAGTACCTATTTACAGTATCTACTTGCGCTGACATGCTTTCAAACTGCTAGGTTGGCAGGAGCTTGGACAGAGCAACAGGAGCTCACCCCATTGCAGGGATTTGAACCACCGACCTTCTGATTGGCAAGCCCAAGAGGCTCAGTGGTTTAGACCACAGCACCACCCTATATTTGCTTGCAGAAATAGAGGATAAATTATATTGGGTATGCATATAAGGGTGAATTTATATCATTTGCACTTTCTGAAACAAGATATGAATGAAAGCACAGCCCCCCACCCCATTGTAATCTTCTCTGAATTTTCCCATTGCAGTGGCAACATCGTAGGTTAATCCAAGGTACAATTATTTCTAATTGAAAACTTTTTGCAAAAAAATGTGAATATTAGACAATTGAGAGAAACCAAAATTGTCTCCCTGGAGACAACAAGGCAAGCTGCCCTGCTATATCCATCTTTCTGTTGCTCTTGACTTCACACTGCAGTTTTAAGTTTATGTCTTCTCTTAAGCACACAAAGACACACCCACCCAACATCAGTATTTTGTGAACAGAGATGAGGACAAATGTAAGATAATGTAAACAGAGTTGGGCCTCACTAGGGTAAGAGGAGAGCTGGTTAATGTTGAGTTGCAACTCCATTAAAGCAAAACTTCACGTTTGGCTGAGCTATGCCTTACATCCCATAGGGATGCGGGTGGCGCTGTGGGTTAAACCACAGAGCCTAGGACTTGCTAATCAGAAGGTCAGCGATTTGAATCCCCGCAACAGAGTGAGCTCCCGTTGCTCGGTCCCTGCTCCTGCCAACCTAGCACTTCGAAAGCACATCAAAGTGCAAGTAGATAAATAGGTACTGCTCCAGCGGGAAGGTAAACGGTGTTTCCGTGCGCTGCTCTGGTTTGCCAGAAGCGGCTTAGTCATGCTGGCCACATGACCCGGAAGCTGTACGCCTCCTCCCTCAGCCAATAAAGCGAGATGAGCACTGCAACCCCAGAGTCGGCCATGACTGGACCTAATAGTTGGGGTCCCTTTACCTTTACCTTATGCCTTACATCCCAGGCCATTTCTATATCGTTCCACAGTTAAACTGTTCAACTCAGCACCATATTTCTGCAATGATTTGCCATTCTATCATCTCTATCTATCTATCTATCTATCTATCATGCATATTCTTCAGCTTTTAGTGCAATTTTCTACTAATGAACACATTTTTATATGTGGTTTTAAGTTAGTGGCACATAGTTGCAATTTCTCCTAATACAATGCACTTGTGCATGTTATTTTCACCAATATATTCATTTACACACACTTTCCTGTAATGTATGCATTTTTGTAAACCTTGGTTGGTTGGAGAACTGCATTTTAAAATTCAAATAAGTGCAAATTTCAAAGGATGGTTGCTTTTCAATTATCATGTTGTTTTGGAATGAGAATTTGATAAGATTCCCCTCTAAATGCAAACTTGATTGAATTTCTCCCCTGTCTCTAGGTTTGCCACAGTTGGATGCAAGCTGTTCTCAATTGCATGGGCCAACCCAACTCCCATTCTATGATGGGGGCATGGCTTGATCAAATGCTTTGCATGCAAAAAACAACAAAACCCCCCCCACAAAAACCCAGGTTTGATCCCTGGAACATTGTCTTCCAAAAAAGGAGGAGGTGATGTGTCAGGAACTGACATCGGAGCCAGTGGAGGCAAGGCTCCCAAGCGATGCCGGAGAAGGGCCAAGCAGGGAGAGAGTGAACTCATCGGCTGGGGAAGGAAATCAGCGTAACACCAGGGATAAAGGGGGGCGGATGGGGGAATCGGCGAGGGGGCTCCAGGACTCTTCACCGGAGACCAGCGGGGAGAGCACAGGTCCTCCGCTACCCACACCCACCCTGCGCAGAAGACTTCTGCGCAGGGAAAGTAGGTGTAGACTTGGCGTCAAAGAACTTCTTTGCTGGAAGAAGTTCAAGAAATGCCCACTGACGGATTCTGCTAGTGACTGAACAGCCACGAAGTGAAGGGCTTTCCAGCCAGGAAAGGTTTAACCAGGCTACCTAGCCAAGAGTGGCGGCAACTTACGCACGAGCAACCCCATATAACCATTACATGATGGTAACAAGTTTTGCCTGAACCATTGGGAGCTGGGTTAGGTGCAGAATAATCAAATGGGTTACAAGGCCACTTCTTGGATCTACACAACCGGCCCAATAGCAATGAATGTGCTGCTTGGAAAAGCTGTTGCCATTTTCCTTTTTTGAATGCTTATATTAGATCTCCACACGAAAGCTCTCTCGAGGAAAGAAGTGTGGATTATATGCAACAAATGAGAAGCTGGTTCTCTAGGTCATGACCTCTTACCAGTTGGCCTGTGGCAAGGCTATCTCTGAAGCCCCGGGATTGGCTGCACCCCGAGGCAAGTTATTGAGCAAGATGAATAATTGAGTTATGAAGTAGGGCAGTTTGAATTCTGTCATGTTAATGGAGGTGAGCAGCTGTACGAGTAGACAAATGTTGCATGCCCATCTGCATCTTTCCTTTATTTTTTTAAAGACCATGTGAATCTTAAATAAATCGTTTCATCACTGAAGTGAAGCCCAACTTGCATGATAAGTGCACACGCTCCTAACTTTAAATAGGCTCCGTTTTGAGGCGATGGAGAGAGAAATCCCCCATGAATGTGGGTGTGGGAGATTATTATCATTTTTTTGGAGGGGTGAGGAGAAATCATTGTGTGTTTTAAAGATTCTTCCAGCCCCTACCATCAGAAACTCTGGATGCATGTGGACTGATGAGTTTCCATCTTTGAATTTAGGACACCTGAAATTTGCCCAACATCACAATGCATGCTTCACCACCCACAAATGGGGGAAAAACTGAACACCAAAATTCTCCCCCCCCCCCAAAAAATATGAAATTTTCTGACAGCTATGGAGCCATTCCACCATCAAGTAATTAAACAAGTAAATGGGTTGCTTGATGGATTGGGTGAGACCTATTGATAAATGGCTTATCAACAGACATTTCATTGCACAGCTTGTGTTGGAATTCTCTGAATCTGTTTGTTTCTTATTGCCATTCCTATAAACAGTTAATGAAAGTTGTTTTTATTTTAATCTAATCACTTGAGGGGGGAAAAGATACTCAACAACATTCTGCTATACTTGTCTGTATTTGTTTTGTAAGTTTCTGTTATCTTTTATTCATCTACCAGAATTCTTCTCTCTATTTTCATTTGCTTGCATTATTTCAATGAGTTAGTTGCATGCCTCTCCTTTTGGGGTGTAATGAAAATGTAATGTACAGCCATCATGCGTAAGTGTGGGTTGTCACACATCACTGGTGATTTAACTGTTTCTTTTTGCTAATGTTTTCGCATTTTGCTTATTGAAAGTGCACACAAAAAGTTATAAATACAAATATATTCCAGGTATTCACAATTCTGGGCTTATGTCTTATTTTCAACATATCTACTCTGAGTAAAACTTAGCTGGATACAATCCAGAAGGTGAAATTCTTTATACAATAACCTGTAGTAGGTCCCATTGAGCTCTGTTTAATTAGAAGTAGAAATATATAGGATTGCATCATTAGTAATTTACTGCCAAATCAGTAGCTATCACACCACAATAAAATGGATATTAGCTTATACTACAGTGGTACCTCTGGTTAAGAACTTAATTCATTCCAGAGGTCCGTTCTTAACCAGAAACTGTTCTTAACCTGAGGTACCACTTTAGCTAATGGGGCCTCCTGTTGCCACCACACAATTTCTGTTCTCATCCTGAGGTAAAGTTCTCAACCTGAGGTACTACTTTCGGGTTAGCAGAGTCTCTAACCTGAAGTTTCTGTAACCCGAGGTGTCTTTAACCCGAGGTACCACTGTATATGGAAAGTCTATTGCCATTAAGGTTTAATAAACTCTTTTCTACTCATGGCAAAAACTTCCATTGATTGGGAATGCTTTTGTTACTAGAAATGATTTCCCCAGGCATTATTTGACCCAAGAGATCAGCAAATAACTGGACTGTACAATGGTGATGGGAGAAAATCAGACCAAATCTTTATTGACAGCAGCAAGCAGAATAAGCGTTGGAATGGCATTGGAGCCAAGATCAGTTCATCATTCCATAACCCCACATTGGTGGAATGGGTCTGCTGGCTTTGGACCACCTCAAACCTGTTCAATGGGAGTCGGTCAGTGCTGAATCTTGCTTTGGTACAGAGCCAAGCACACAAGGTCTCCTTGGGTGACCAGGGAGCAGATTCAAACCAGGCACATACCCCAACCCAAGTTTGGGGGTGCTGTGTCAGTCCTCCCCTCAGGCTCCTTATGGGGGGGCTATAGTATGTTGGGCCTGCCCAATGCCATTCCTCCTTTCGCCTAAAAAAGGAAGGGTGAGTGTGGAGCTCTTGAGGTGAACTGACTCTGAGCTCCAGGGGAAGCAGCCTTCTTTAAGCTTTCCCCTCACTTTTGCATGGGCTCATGGAGCAGCTTCTCCCCATGAACCCATTGCACAGACAAGATTTTGCTGAAATCTATGGCCCCCAGGGGGGCCGAGGACGTGGGTGGTGCTGTGGTCTAAACCACAGAGCCTAGAGCTTGCCGATCAGAAGGTTGGCTGTTCGAATCCCCACGATGGGGTGAGCTCTTGTTGCTCGGTCCCTGTTCCTGCCAACCAGCAGTTTGAAAGCATGTCAAAGTGCAAGTAGATAAATAGGGAAGGTAACAGCGTTTCCGTGCACTGCTCTGGTTCGCCAGAAGCGCCTTAGTCATGCTGGCCACATGACCCAGAAGCTGTACACCAGCTCCCTCAGTCAATAAAGCAAGATGAGCGCCGCAACCCCAGAGTTGTCCGTGACTGGACCTAACGGTCAGGGGTCCCTTTACCTTTATGAGCCCCAGTGCTTCCGAGAAAGGTGCCCTGTGCTTATTGGCACAGAACGAGGTTTACGGGAAGCAGTCAGAGTAAGCAATTGGAGTTAACAACACTGAACAACCTGAGAAAGATTTATTGCTCAGATAAGTCTGGCGTCCAGTCCGCTCTCGCAGCACCAGGCCTCCACATTCCAAAGTCCACATTCCAATGCTCCGAGCAAAAACAGAGTCCGGCAGCGGTCAGAGAAAGCTGCTGTCTTCTGTGCTTCTTCAGTGTGCTAAACAGAGTCTCACACAGATCTTACTAATAACTAAAAGCAGCTTTATTTATAGCAGAACTATCCATTGTCTAATACAGCGCACAACATCGTGAATACACGTCCACTCTCTTTAAAAGCGAAAGAAAAAGAGAACAAAGGGTTGAGACTCTTGGAAGTGACGCAGAATCTCACCCCACCCCACAGTAGGCAGGACGTACACTCTGAGCTGTTTAACCCTGTAAGCTCAGGTTCTTCTCACAAAATTTAGGCACCCTTTGACTCTAGCTAGGGGATGTGTGTGGTGCTGTGGTCTGAACCACTGAACCTCTTGGGCTTGCCGATCAGAAGGTTGGTGGTTTGAATCCCCATGACTGGGTGAGCTCCTGTTGCTCGGTCCCAGCTCCAGCCCACCTAGCAGTTTGAAAGCACGTCAAGTGCAAGTAGATAAATAGGTACCTCTCCGGCAGGAAGGTAAATGGCATTTCCATGCGCTGCTCTGGTTTCGGTGTTCCGTTGTGCCAGAAGCTGCTTAGTCATGCTGGCCACATGACCCAGAAAAACTGCCATGTACAGCTACAATTGACCAACAGTGAGGATGGTAAGCTCCAAAGGAGATACTGTTGTATTGTGTTCAGGTCTGGCTTCTGGGCTTCCCAAGCAAAGCTATCCTTACATTCATCAAGATAACAAAGCACATCCCATTAGCTAAACAATAATAGGGTGTCCTGTAAAACAAACTACACCTCTCTCTCTTTTCTCTGCTTTTAGTTGTAGGCTTGCTTCCGAAGTTCCAAAATGTTATAGCTAAGGTCACCAGTGACATGTCATATGTTTCTTGTGGCCAATGCATACCTTCCTAGCAATCCGTTTTGGGCTGCGGAGAGTGTTTTGGCTGCTCCACCTATGGCCTCATAACTTGGTGTTCCTTTGCCCCTGGTGAGGCCTGTTTATTAGCAGTGGATACTTCAGCCATGCTTGTCATTATTAATCATCATATCTTGTTAGACAAACTGAGCTTTCATTAGGGACTCACCTCTCTCTGTCTTGCTTAACTTGAGCAGCCCTTATCTGATTGATCATTCTCTACATGTGATATGAGCTCCTCTTAGAATCCCTTTTATCATTCTTCCTTCGTGCCTCACTCTCAGGCTCTCCGTACACGATTTCATTAGCACTCATTACAACATGTTATGGTCTCCAATTGCATTACCATGCAGACAGCACACTGCTGTGCTGAGGTCTTCCCTGACTTTCTGATTCCACTTTGACACGCTGAGAGCATTTCTCTGAGAAATATAATGAGTGTTATTATTTTAATCTGACTTTTTTTTTCACAACAGACCTCTCTGTTGGCGGCAAGTGACATGGCTTGTGTTTGACACCTACCAACTCTGTAAAAATGTCACTTGTAATGTTAAACTGCTAACATGGCTTTTCTCTCTCACTTGAGGTAGGAGACTGAACAGTTTGAAGAAGCAAAATACTCCCCCCTCCATTTTTACTGATAGGAAAACAGTGTGTCTATCCCCACCTCAAAGTGAGAATTTTTATTTTATTTTACAAGAAAATCTCCCAGAGACAGCTCAGTAAATCAAAACTCAACCAGCAGGTACATAGGATGAGGCATTATGTTATTTGCATATTTTCCCCATTTCCCTGAGGTAATCTGTGCAAAACACCGACAGTGTGATGTAACTTTTGCATCAAGCCCTGTCATTCACAAAAGTCAAGTTAATGCTCTTCTCGGTTGCAGTTATTACCTTGCAAGGAATCCATTTTGGTTTTAAAACTTCGCAGACGTTTCCTGAGGTAAATATGGCACAGTGCATAATATGCTTCACTTTCACAGGACGCCTGGGTCCAAATAGCAAAGATCTCTTGGTGCATTCTTTTTTATGTGTATTCCGATAGGTTTACTTGTTAAGTGTGCACCTAAAAATGTGGCCTAAACACAGGTATACGAGGGAGAAAGCCCCAGTGAACACATTGGAGTTTGCTGTCAGGTAAGCATGCATAGGACCACACTGTACAATTCCCAAAAGCTGAGCTAGCATTTCTCAGAAGACACTTTTCTGAAACCTTTTCTGAGATTTTTCTCTCTTCCCTCATCCTTTTCTTTTTACATAAATTTATTTGTTTTCAGATTAAAATTTTACAATTACATATCCAACTTACAACATAAAAACAAGACTTCATGGAATCCCTTTGACTTCCTTACTCTCCTTTGTGGGTCCTATTGTTAATCATTTTCTCCTGCAGCTTTTATGATAATCCAAAACTTTTACAGCTCCATTGTGTCCAAAATTCACCATTAAACTACAAGTGTTATTCCAATCCTACTAATGATTTTAGTGGTTTAAAATGGTTTTTAAGATAAATTTCCCCCATTCTTTATTTTTTTAAAAAAATGTCTTCCTGATTTGAGATTCTTCCGGTCATTTTAGCCATTTTGGCATAATCCACCAACTTGATCTGCCATTCTTCTCTGGTTGGGACTTTATCTTCTTTCCATTATCCTTTCCCATGAAAGAAGGTCACTATGCACATTCCCTCCCTTCAAAACATTCTCCAGTTTTTAAATTTAAATTTTAGTTATTGTGAAAGTCACCATTTCCCCCTGTTATGCTCAATAATCATGATAGGTCTGGAACGTTGTGAAGGATTATAGAAGCTGGGCTGTCAATGCATCAAGAAGCTCTCTTTCTGCCCCCAACAAAAACACAAAGTAATTTTGTGAGGCTATTCACGCACAACCTTAAGTGTTATCCAGGTGCAATTCTCAGAGAACCCACTTTGAAAATCTGTTACCTAGCTACTGAAACAAAACAGTGGTAGCACAGGCATTCTCCTCTACCAGCTCACCTAGATGGCATTGCATTAAGGAAGGGGCAAGAACATCCTTCTTTAGAAAGAAAGAGAGAAATCACACAAGTGCTTCTACCTTACTTTTGGGTGCCCCTGTTTTACTTCAGAACCAACTGAAGGCAGTCAGCAACCTGAGTTTTCTTTTAAAGGGAAATGATAGATTTACTGATGAAGATTCATGATGAAACATTAAATATTCACCTTTCTTTCTTTCTTTCTTTCTTTCTTTCTTTCTTCAGTTTCTCTAAACACTATATTAAACATGACCTAACTATGGTTTCTTTCTCCCAAGAGATGTCTGCAGACTAGGAAATCACAAGAAGCATCATGCAAAGATTTGCTTCCAATAAAGATTCAAAACAGAATTGTTTGTACTGGCAGTAGGGGAATTCTATCAAAGAGCAAAGCTAATGAACTGGAGTGTGCAAAAGAGTTAGCTGAATCCCAAATCACGAAGCAAAAAGTGGGGCCACTTCAGACACATTTGGGGCTTGACTTATCCAATGAGGGATCTCTCTAAGTGTCCCAACCTCTGACTTGCTTTGGAGTTTCTCAAAGATTTGGAGTTTTTGTTGCTTTCTGTGCAGATTTTGTTTAAAAAAAAAAAAAATTCTCTCCAAGCTTGTTATATCCTTATAAACACCAGGCTGGGAAGAAAATGGGAAGAAGGGGAAGAAAGAACTCTTTTGTGAAGGACAATGTCCAGCTTCAATAAAGAGACAGTGTGCTCATTTTCCCATAACAATGAATGGGGAAGCAGCAGAGTCCCTCCCCCAATTGTGATTTTGATGCAGTCAGTCAGTCTTTGAAATGCTTTGGACTTAATCTTGCTCTTTTCTCAAGCGGTGAAGCAGGTTCTGAACTGAATTTTTTAGGTGGAGCACATTCCACCTAATAATGCACACAATTCACTTCCATTTCTGAACTCCCTTCTATGTAATGGCAGGGAAGAGTGTATAATAATAATAATAATAATAATAATAATAATAATAATAATAATAATATATTATTTATACCCCACCCATCTGGCTGAGTTTCCTCAGCCACTCTGAACTAGGCACTGCTGAACTAGGTTTCTTTTTAAAAAAACAACCACCACGTAATTCGTGTACCATTTAATTTTTTTAAAAAAATACTAAGTGGTTCACATAAAATATAAAACATGCATTAGGATGATCAATAAAAATAAGAAGTTGGGTTGCTGTACCTTTCCAGTAAAAGTGACACGATGTCAGTTGATTAGAATGTCTATTTTCTTGCCACTTCACTTCACAACACAGACTTAAATAAGCTGTAGAAAATCCTAATGCATGACTTTATTCCCCAGCTACACCTCACTGGGTACATGCAGATTATGAAGCTTTCTGACATTTTTTTCAAAAGTTGAAGGAGATTGGAAAAAGCCACCTTATGAAAAAACGCATATTCCTTGTTAAGGAAAAGACAGAGAAGTCTTTTCTGGATGCATGACTCAACTTCAAATTCAGACCTTTCAGTCCAATTCAAACCACTGATTTCATCACGAATTTATCACATTTATCACGAATACCATAATTGCTTGTTGACTAACCTCCATTAGGTAAAGAGATATTAATGCCATCCTGATTCAACTGTGGCTTTTCTTTAGAATGTTATCTGTGTTTCTGCTTTTGCTGAAAATAATTCACAGCTGTTCACAACAGAACTTAAAGACAGCCCTCGTTTTTCACTGAACATGAAGAGGCTCATTCCCTGGGGCTGTTCTAAAACTGGTTTAAAAGACCACAGTGCTACTGTAGTTCTCTTCAGTTGTCTACCTTAGGGGTAAAGTTAATGTCATGTACTGAGCTTGGATCCTAGAACAATAGGCAGGTAGGATGCTAGAAGGCAGAAACCTGATTGGTCTGCAGGAGCAGCCCAATCAGGCTCCAGGAGGGGAGTTGAATCATCCAATCACATGGGGCCCATTGTGTAAAAAATGTATATATAGCCAGAGGTTTTGGGAGAAAGCACTCACTGTTTACCATGAGCTGAAATAAAGAGAATGAGATCAACACTCAACTCTGAGTATATTTCACTTAACATCTGAGGGGTGGATTAAGCACTCCAGCTTCTCCCCCATTGCTGGTACAGACTTTTGTCCACAAATTTGCAGACAACCACCTGAAGTAGTCCTTAATCCTAAAATCCTATTTTGTGAAGCTATTCACCCGTAATGAAATCAGTGGTCCCCCCCCATCACTTTTTCATGGTGTGGTGATGATGTGTGTGTGCATGGACATGGATCTCCTGCTACTCTTACCTAAAAATCATTAACAAGAAGTGGGTGTTGTGATACATATTCTTGCTTTTAACAATTTTGGAACAGTAACTTCTCCTGGCTACTCAGCCAGCTTCTCATTCTACCCATTTCTTGGAATGCTTTCCCCCCCTTTTTCTTTTGGCAAAACACTACGTCAGGATAAGCTCCAGGGGGCTTTCTGAAAAGGGTAGTCAACCAGGAGACTGCCTGTGGGGCACTGGAGAGCTCAAGATATTACAAATATTATTATTATTTTAAATAAAATTCTCAGCTCATCTCCTTTATTATTAATATTAATAAATCCCCTGGAGCTCCTCAGTGGCCAAATTCTGTGTGATTGCCATAAAACTTAGGGAACAAGTTGTGCTAACATTAATGATTAAGGCCTTAGACAACAATTTTAGGTTATATTTTAGTGACTAAGGTTTTAACCTTTATATTTTTAACGTTGCCATATTTGTATTGACCCTGTTGTACCTAATTATATATTTAAATTTATCCCCATTGTGTTTTATGAATTCTCTGATATTGTATGTGAGCTGGAATTGGTCTGGGACTGAAATAATAAATAAATTCATTCATTCATTTAGCCTATGTCAATAGTCAACAAAATGAACAATAACACCTGCAACAGTATATACAATAAAACTTTGGCTTAAAGCTTCTTGAAAACCTGAACTGATGGACATGAAACTTTAAACATACAGTGGTACCTCAGGTTAAGTACTTAATTCGTTCTGGATGTCCGTACTTAACCTGAAACTATTCTTAACCTGAAGTACCACTTTAGCTAATGGGGCCTCCTGCTGCTGCTGCCGCGCCGCCGGAGCACGATTTCTGTTCTCATCCTGAAACAAAGTTCTTAACCTGAAGCACTATTTCTGAGTTAGCAGAGTCTGTAACCTGAAGCGTACGTAACCTGAGGTACCACTGTATTATGATTGGGTTTAATAGCAGTATTCTCCAATGATATTATAAAATTGTAGTAACATATCTGCCGAAAGGGGGGGGGTGTGCATTTGTGTGTGTGTGTATACACACACACATATCATATATATGATAAGCATGTCAGCCAACTCTGCAAAGTAGAGCTGCCAGTAGAAATTCAGCATGCCATTTTGTGTGACAAGAAAAGTTGTTCCGGCTCTTCAAGCGACTGCAAGTCTCCTACCGATCTGTCATAACTCAGAAGATGAACTAGGAATATTCAAAATGGTTATGCCTTCAGGTCTCCCAGATTGGAAAAAAAGCCATCACTTTATTTCCCGACTTGTTGAGTATTTTGTCAATGGTGCACTTTCTTCTGATATTTAGCTTTCTTTTTGTGCTCCCTTTAACTGGCTGATCCAGTTTCTAGGGGATCATGGCTCCTCTATTGCTGATGAAGATTTATTGTGGTATACTAATGTTTTCCCTGTGGGTTCGGAAAGGCTCATGCAAGTATTCTGTGTTTTGCCTTGCAGCACAGAACATATTGATTTGAACCAAGGGGCAACCCATCCACATAGTAAGCAAGCTATATTTTTATTTCAATCAGAGCCTTCAAGATTTTCATCAGGTTTAAATAAATATGATGGAAGGATCAGTGAACAGGTAACTTGTAAAACCAGAGAGGAATGTGAACAAGGCTTAAGTGCCAATGATTAGAACTTCTCTTTTGTGTGCCTTCTTCAATATCATACCTCAGTATTGTGCAGGTAAAGAAAGAAAGCAAGCAGGAGAGGAATGTTGAAAAATATTTCAGATATTGGTGTACCATCCAAGATTGTCCCTTGCCCACCCCCAACAGAATCGCTGCTCATCTAAAAGTTGCACATCAGAACATCTACAGTAATTTCCCCAGCTACTCAGCTGAGCCACCTTGTTCTAGCCTGTCTGCATCATGCCTCCACACCTTTATTGTTTCCAGGCATTATTGGTGTCCTAGTTTTAGTTGCCATTTCTTCTTATACTAAGAAATGTGTAAAAAGGTAAAAGAAAGGTAAAGGATGCCTGGACACTTAAGTCCAGTCAATGGCAACTATGGGGTTGCAGTGCTCATCTCGCCTTCAGGCCGAGGGAACAGGCGTTTTTCCACAGACAGCTTTCTGGGTCATGTGGCCAACATGACTAAACTGCTTCTGGCACAACAAAACACCGTGACAGAAACCAGAGCACACGGAAACACTGTTTACCTTCCCGTCACAGCGGTACCTATTTATCTACTCCCACTGGTGTGCTTTTGAACTGCTAGGTTGGCAGGAACTGGGACAGAGCAACCAGAGCTTACTCTGTCATGGGGATTCAAACCACTGGCCTTCCAATCGGCAAGCCCAAGAAGCTCAGTGGTTTTTTTGGAAACGGAGGTTTTCCGCTGTCAACACCTCTGGTCAGGCTGCTGGGACAGCGAGCGCCTGGGAATGAACTGTCAAATTAGATGTGATACAAAGCAAGATTTACCTGAAACAAAATAACGGGACTTTAGTGGACAGAAACTGTAATATTTAAAATTGCAACAAGGTAGGGACTTTGCTTGGACTTTCACTTTTGGAACTTGGCATGGCTACTTCCTTCCCTGTTTCTTTGTTCCTGTAATGGATATAATGTACTCCCTCTAGAGGTCTAAAAGAGAGACTGTTGTTGTACTGAGGCAAAAACAGTGGGATTTTCCACTTGCAGCTGTTCCTGTGGGAACGACCTTGAGATATGAGCGGCCCACTGGATGAAATATCAACAAGATCCAAAGCAAAGCAGGCTCAGGCTCAAAAGAAAAGAGGCTCCTTGACAGGAGCATCAGCAGCACAGGAAAGAGCAACAACGGTATCAATGGATTCTATGACACAGGCTCTACTCAGGATAAATGAATCTCTAGAATCACTCACCAAGCAATCTACAGAGAACTCCAAGAAACTAACAGAATTGACAACAAGACTGGATTTGAACACGACGATAATATCGACTAATACTGACTCTATAAATCGTTTAATTCAGGAAAGTTCAGAGACAAGGAAAATAGCTGAGAGCGCTAGGACCACGGCTGAGGAAACTAAAGGGAAATTTGTTCCTATTGCAAAGAAGGTATATGAACATGATGAAGCCTTGGCCCTTATGGAGTTGGAGAGGAAAGGGAAGAACCTAAAATTGAGACTGGTACCTGAGGAGGAGGAGGACAAGCTTGGGGAATTTCTTACAGACAAGTTCCAAGAATTTTGGAGTGATGAGCTATTGGAAGAGGAAGATGAGTTTGCAATAACTACAGCCTTCCGGATTGGCAGAAAGCAAGGCAAGAAACCAAGGGATTGTTTAATTACTTTGAGATCTAAGGAAGAAAGAGACAGAATACTGAACCTACATTTCCAGAAGGCACTGGTTATTAAAAATTCCCAAATACAGATTTTCAAAGATATTCCCAGATACTTCTTGGAGGTGAGAACACAATTTAAAGACTTAGTTGATTTACTGAAACAAAATGATATTCCATTCAGGTGGGAATTCCCACAAGGGTTATCTTTCAACTTCAAAGGGAAGAAAACCAAAATAAAAACAACTCAAGACAAAGAACACTTTTTGGAGAGAAACCTCGAGGACTTTCAGAAAGGAACCGCGAGAGAGAGGGAGACACTGGACATTGCAAACTTATCGTTTGGACTGAATCCAGCACCGACTGACGAGGAACAAGAACTTGGAGCAGTTGGTGGGAAAAACATTCAATAACAAAAATGTCCCTGCAACTTCTGAGTTGGAACTGTAATGGTCTGAACCATCCCCGAAAAAGAGATCAAGTTTTTCATATATTAAAGAAAGAACAATTAGACATAATCTGTTTGCAAGAAACTCATATTGCCAGGATACACAGGAAACTTTTGATAAACAAGAGATTAGGACAGGAATTTGTTTCCTCAGATAAAGTTAAGAAAAGAGGGGTGGTGATTTATGCCAAGGAAAAATGGGAACCAAAAATGATCTTTAAAGATGATGAAGGAAGATACCTGGCAGTAGAAATTCAAATTCAAGGAGAAAAGATCTTAATCGTTGGAGTTTATGCACCCAATGAGGGGAAGGCAGAGTTTTTCAAGAAGTTGCATGAGACTTTAATGGACTTTATGGACTTTAAAATTATTATGATGGGAGACTTCAACGGAGTTGTCTCCACAAATATGGACAAGGCACAAAGACAAGTAATATCCAAGGACGGGAGACTACCAAAGACTTTTTTTGAACTGACTGATACCATGGACTTGATCGACATCTGGAGAACTAGGAACCCTCTGGAAAGAGAGGGAACCTTTTTCTCAGAAGCAAAAATGACCTGGACTAGAATTGATCAAATTTGGATTTCTAGCAATCTGGCACCAAGAGTGAAAAAAACAGAAATCTGCACAAAAACCTGCTCCGACCACAATGCAGTCAAGATGGAAATGAAATTAACAACGGCTGGAACCTTCAGATGGAGAATGAACGACACCCTATTCAGAGATGAGGAAATTTACCAAAAGGCCCAGAAAATATTGAAGGACTATTTTGAAATAAATTTGAGAACGGAGGTGGAAAAAAGAATAGTATGGGACGCAAGTAAGGCCGTGATGCGCGGATTCCAAATTCAGCAAAATTCTATAAAGAGGAAGAAACAAAATGAGAGGAAGGAAAAGATTTTGAACCAGATAAAAGAAGGAGAAAAGAAACTGAGATCCAAACCGAAGTCTCATGAGATCTTAAGAGAAATAAAATACCATCAGACGCAATATATGGAATTGATGAATCAAGAAATAGAATGGAAGATAAAGCAAATGAGACAAAAGACATTTGAATCGGCAGATAAATGTGGGAAACTGCTGTCATGGCAACTGAAAAAGAGGCAAAAGTTAAATATTGTTACATCCCTGGAAATAGATGGGAAAATTATTAACAAACCAAATGAAATAAGCAATTGTTTTCAAAGTTTTTTCAAAAAGTTGTATGCACAAGGGCCTACAAACGAACAAGAAATAGAGGAATTTGTTAAAAAATATGGACTATCAAAGATTTCAGAACAAAATAAAAGGATCTTGAATGAAAAAATTACAGAACAAGAAATAGAGGGTGCCATTCAGAATATGAAACTGGGGAAATCACCAGGACCAGACGGTTTGACTGCGAAATACTACAAAGATCTTAAAGAATGGCTAATACAGCCATTGAAGGAAGTATGCAACCAGATATTAGAGGGGAAAAAGGCGCCTGAATCGTGGAGAGAAGCATTCATCTCACTTATACCGAAGACAGAAACTGAGAAACATCAAGTTAAGAACTACCGCCCTATATCACTCTTGAACGTGGATTACAAAATTTTTGCAGACGTTTTGGCGAAAAGGTTTAAAAGAGTTCTGGTGGAGGAGATTCATAAGAACCAAACAGGCTTTCTCCCAGGGAGACACATGTCAGATAATGTGAGGAACATTATAGACATTTTGGAGATGTTGGAGGTGGACATTAACAGAAAGGCAGTTTTAATATTTGTGGACGCGGAGAAGGCCTTCGACAACATTTCTTGGAAATTTATGAAGAAGAATCTCCATGGGATGGGGGTAGGCCAAGGGTTTGAAAACGGTATAGGTGCAATATATTCGGAACAAAGAGCTAAACTAATTGTGAACAATGTGGTAATGGACGAAATACCAATAGAGAAAGGCACACGACAGGGATGTCCTATATCCCCTTTACTTTTTATATCTGTTCTGGAGGTTTTATTAAATATGATTAGAAAGGACCAGCTGGTAAAAGGAATCCAAGTCGGATCCAAACAATATAAGTTAAGGGCATTTGCAGATGATTTAGTGTTAACTTTACAACAGCCAGAAGCTAGTGCCAAAAGAGTTTTAGAATTAATGGAGATATTCGGCCAGGTCGCAGGATTTAAACTAAATAAACAGAAAACAAAGGTGCTGGAAAAAAATTTAACAAAAGGGGAGAAAGATAGGTTTCAAAGTGAAACTGGGTTGGAAATAGCAAAAAAGGTTAAGTACCGGGGGTAAATCTAACATCTAAAAACGTGAACCTATTTAAAGATAACTATGAAAAATGTTGGACAGAAGTTAAAAAGGATCTAGATATATGGTCTAGGCTGAAACTTTCCTTGTTAGGCCGAATTGCTGTTATCAAGATAAATGTTTTGCCAAGAATGCTGTTTCTATTTCAGACGTTGCAGATTCTAGACAAAATGGACTGCTTCAAGAAGTGGCAGAAAGATATATCCAAATTTGTCTGGCAGGGCAAAAAACCCAGAATAAAATTTAAGATTTTAACTGATGCAAAAGATAGAGTGGGCTTTGCCCTGCCGGACTTAAGACTTTACTATGAATCAGCAGCATTTTGCTGGTTGAAGCAATGGCTACTTCTTGAAGACACAGACATTCTTGATCTGGAAGGATACGATAATAGTTTTGGTTGGCATGCATATCTGTGGTATGACAAGGTAAAGGTCTATAAAAGTTTTAAAAACCATATTGTCAGGAAAGCACTGTACAATGTTTGGAATAGATATAAGGATTTACTGGAAAGTAAAACCCCTAGGTGGTTGTCACCAATGGAAGCGAAAGCAGTTAAAAAAATTAACATGGACTCTAATTGGCCTAAGTATTGTGAAATTTTAGAATACGATGGTGAAAAACTGAAGCTACAAAGTTTTGAGAAGCTAAAGCATAAAGTTCGAGATTGGTTACACTACCGTCAGATAAATGAGATGTTTAAGCAGGACAGGAAACTTGGTTTTCAGAAGGAGAGGTCAAAGTTAGAAACAGAATTGTTAGAATCCAATACTAAGAATCTATCTAAAATGTATAATTTGCTGCTGAAATGGAATACACAGGACGAAACGGTGAAATCAGCTATGATTAAATGGGCACAGGATATTGGTCACGATATCATGTTTGATGACTGGGAACAGTTATGGACCACCGGTGTTAAATTTACGGCATGTAATGCCCTGAAAGAGAATATAATGAAAATGATCTATAGGTGGTACATGACCCCAGTCAAACTTGCAAAGATCTACCATCTGCCCAATAACAAATGTTGGAAATGTAATGAGGCTGAAGGTACTTTTTACCATCTTTGGTGGACCTGCCCAAAGATTAAAGCCTACTGGGAAATGATCTATAATGAAATTAAGAAAGTCCTTAAGTGGACATTTGCAAAGAAACCGGAGGCTTTTCTCTTGGGCATGGTTGGCCAATTGGTACCAAAGAAGGATAAGACATTTTTTATGTATGCAACTACAGCAGCAAGAATCCTGTTGGCAAAGTATTGGAAGATGCAAGAACTACCTACTCTGGAAGAATGGCAATCGAAGGTGATGGAATATATGGGACTGGCAGAGATGACCGGCAGAATCCGTGACCAGAGGAAAGAGACAGTGGAAGAGGATTGGGGAAAATTTAAAACATATTTTAAAAACTACTGTAAAATTGTGGACTGATAAGATGTTAAGGGGTAAAAAAAACAAAGAATTACAGCTGTAAATCGTAAACTTTAAGAAAATTCAAAAGGGACCTGATTAAGATTGATTGACAAGTTGCTCGAAAAAATGACAAAATAAGGATGTGGCGAAGGGAAGGCATGGGGAAGTCAATTTTTGTTGTTTGTTTTTTGTTGTCTGTTTTTGATGTTTATGTTTGTTATGTGTGTAAAAACTAATAAAAAATATTATAAAAAAAGAAGAAAAAAAAGAAGCTCAGTGGTTTAGACCACAGCGCTACCCGCTTGGTTCTCCCACTTGTGGCAAATCTCTCCCCCCCCACACACACATTGTGCATGTATAAGCATGTACAATGAATCAAGAAACATAGTGGCTGGAAAATTGTCAAGATCTAGTGTGCCACTCACATATAATCAAAGTCTAGGAAATGCATGACAAACAAAAATTGCATAATATTAGGATTATCATATCCTAATACATATAGAGAGAGGCAAATTTAGAAATAGTTTATATAGAAAAAAACACATCTTCACAAAGTATGGAAGAATGAGATCACCTGTGTGCCTGTTTAGTCTGTGGGCTGTTGTAGTAATTGTTGTTGTTGATAGAATATTAATTAATAATTAATTTATAGCCCACCCATCTGGCTGGGTTTCCCCAGACATTCTGGGTGGCTCCCAACAGAATATTGAACTCACAATAAAACATCAAACATTAAAAACTTCCCTAAACAGGGTTGCCTTCCTTGACATCTGATGGGAGGGCATTCCACAGGGCAGGTGCCACTACTGAGAAGGCCCTCTAGCTAGGTGCTAACCATTGATGAGCAACTTCAAGGTTCCTGATTTCCCTTCTTACGATATCTTTAAACTGGATGTGGACTAGAGAGCTATGTAAACAGAGGGCTTCTTTAACTAAAAGACTGTCGTCAGTAATGTAGGACACAGGATCACTTTACACATTTCAGGATCAGCAGGTAAATTCCTCTATTTGAACTGTGTCATTGGAGAGGCTGACCTTTTTTGCTGTGCTTTTATAAGGTTGACTTGGTCCAAGTTTGTATGTTCAGCCTTGCTGCTTCGGGGGAAAAAAGTCTTGCTCCACTTTGCAAAAAGTTTGAGGGAGAGAAATGCTAATCCTAAAGCTCTTCCCTTTGAAATGTCAAACGAAGAGTTTAACCTGCAGACATCGGGACTCACATAAAGTGAGTTGTGATTTGTCATTAAATGCCTGAAAACTGAGGGGAAAGACATATAAGAAATCTAGGATAAGAACTCCTGCCATACAGATCCTTGCCTGAATTATATATTAATGCAGCTTACAGTCTAAGAGCATCAACATGTGATTGGTAAGGTTGAAAGATCCACAAAGCAAACCAGATGATTTATGGCACCTGTATCTGCAACCCAGATGACAGTTGTTATTGGTACCATCCAAGAAAACCCAAGTTTATATGTGCTCATATATTATAAGTCACCCCCATTTAATCAGGCTTACGTGATATTTGTGACTTATTACACTAAATAAAACCCATCATAAAAGAGCAGACATCCAGACATTTGGACAAATGGAATAGGAATGCTAGGGTGAGAGGTAATGGTTTATAATATTACTATATGAGACCTTCTATGACGGTATCTTGGCAATATTTTTAAATGTTGTGCAAATTAATACGAAGTGCTTATGGTGCTTTCAAGTTGGCTAATCAGAGAGTAAGATTAGGAACATTTTCAAAAAGAAGCACGGAGCAATGAGAAATATATAAAGTCACAGCTGCAAAATATTTTTATAAGCAAAAAATGTTGCTTGTTTGAAGAGTGTGGTTGCATCAGTTTTCGCACTCCTCTCGAGAGTTGGCATTCCAACAGAGTGGTTTTCAAACTTTCTACCTGAAAGGAATCTTTTCCACATTGATCATTCTTCCAACCTCTGTACTCTGCAGCCAATACTGGACTGGATTCCAAGGTGTGCACTCAGTTCACAAAGGGGATTATTATTGGCCAGAGTTGTTGAACCTCACTTTAGCCCTGCATGAACTGAAAGTTCGCCCCAGAATAGGACATTCCACTTTCGCTACATGTTATAGGGAAAGTTCACTAATGGAAGGCAAGCTGTCTTGCAGAGAAGCTTGGCCATTGTTTCTGATCTCAGAAAGATTAACTTTTGGGGGGCAGGGGGTGTGTGACCCTGTCTTTACTATCAAGAACAGTATGTTTCTGAATACTAGTTTCTAGGAATCACAAGTGTAGAGAGCACTGTTGCACTCATTTCTTGCTTATGGGTTGCTCTAAGCACCTGATTAGCTTTCTTATTTTTAAACTACCATTGCCGCAAAAAGAAAAAAGGGGGGGGAGGCCTGGGCATAATATTTTGGTCCAGCACTAGCTAAAAGCCAGCACAGTCACTTTTTTGTGACTGCTTTGTTAAATGAACAATAGCTATGATATGGGATTCTTTACCCCATTCCTAATTCCTTCTCTTCCTCCTCATTTAAGAACCAGTCCATTACCAGGAGGTCCCAGGCTCAGTTACAAAAAAATTAAAATTCAGCATTAAAAGCAGTTAAAACAAATGACAGTCACAGAAACAGAAAAGACACATTGCAGATAAATACATGCATCTTCAGCACCAGTGTTTCCTAAACTTGGGTCTTTGGCTGTTTTTGGTCTACAAATCCCGTCATCCCTAGCTAGCAAAGCCAGTGGTCAGGGATAATGGGAAATGTAGTCCTCAAACAACTGGGGACCCAAATTTTGGAAACGCTGTTCAACATTCTCTGAAAGCCGTAAAGTGAAGGTGCCAGATGCACGTCTGTGGTTAGGGAATCCCACAACTCAGCCCCCAACCTATTTATTTTGTTGGTACCTATAGTATATCCAAAGCATATTAACTTTTCAACTAGTGCTTACAATTTTGATTTATTAATTACACAAATTAAAAGTTTTGTACACACCAATTGGTGTAATTAATAAATAAATCAGCGTATTAATCACAAATTAAAATGTTCCACTGTATTGGCTATATTATATGTTGAGAAGTTCTATCTTTATATTGCCCTAACACCTGTAGCACACAGGCACAAACATTTGCTTCCGGGAATATTTTCATCAATATTGGTGTTAGTACAGTTTCTCTCCTCTCCAGGGGGATAATGAGAAATGTTCATATATGAAACAGATGCAGAGTAACAGTAATTACTATTCACTGAGCATCTGAAGAAGCTTCTGATAACTGAACCCACAGAAACGCCAGCCACTATACTAGGTCCCAGCCTTGACCATAATGTTTTTTCTTTGAGTCTTTGAGTCCCAGACATGTGGAAGGGGCTAGAGCCCTGTCAATAACTGTGTCTGGTCACCCAAGGGAGATTAGACATTCAGTCTGTGGTCACATCCTACTACTACCCTAAGGGAAAACTGGTCACCCTAATAATTCTGCTGTTTATAATTTTGATGAAATATATTTATCTATTTTAATTAATTAATTATTGCTTTTGCATCCCGCTTTCTGCCAAGGAGTTCAAGATATCACACATGGCTCTCCCCCTGCCCATTTTATTTGCGGCAACCCTGTCACCTAACTTAGGTTAGAAGACAGTGACTGGCCCAAGGCTGCCTTGGGAGCTTCATGGTTGATAGACATCTCCCAAGTCCTAAATTGACCTGCTAACCAATACGCTACACTTGCTCACCACACTGAGTCAAAATATTTAAATGTTCCGACCGAGCATCAATCAGTCTGTCAAATATCTATCACAGTCAACCGACCATTAAAGAAAGTACACACTGTAAAAATATATATATATAATAATATATATATAATCATAGCCTCAGAAGAAGAAAAACTACCAATCATAGCAGCCTATGAGCTATCACAATATTCAGATATATTTCCTCCCCTCCTCTGGAAAATGTTCAGAAAGGTCTCCAATGACCTTAGTCAAGGGGGAGCAATAGGGTGTCCTCAAGATGATGTTGAAGGTCAGCTCGGCTCTGTATGCCTGGCCATTGGACATAGTAGCTGTGGCTGATGGGAGTTGGAGTCAAACAATAACTGCAGGCATCATATTGGCAGCTGCCAATATGTACTTAGGATAATGCCAGATATCACCCATTTTGTATCTGTGGGTAACAGCAGAACTGTTGAGAGCAGAACTGTTGAGAGAGCAAGTGTGGTGTAGTGGTTAAGAGTAGTGGTTAAGAGCGGTAGTTTCGTAATCTGGGGAACTGGGTTCGCGTCTTCGCTCCTCCACATGCAGCTGCTGGGTGACCTTGGGCCAGTCACACTTCTCTGAAGTCTCTCAGCCTCACTCACCTCACAGAGTGTTTGTTGTGGGGGAGGAAGGGAAAGGAGAATGTTAGCCGCTTTGAGACTCCTTCGGGTAGTGATAAAGCAGGATATCAAATCCAAACTACTACTACTACTACTATTCTTCTTCTTCTTCTTCTTCTTCTTCTTCTTCTTCTTCTTCTTCTTCTTCTTCTTCTTCTTCTTCTTCTTCTTCTTCTTCTGTTGGGACAGTGGAAGATTTCCTCAACATTTTAAGGAAATTCACCAAATTTCCCCAGACATCTCAGCGAATTCCGCCCTGACACTATTACTGACTACTGTCTTCCAGGAAATCCCAGACGTATGGCAACCCTACTCAACATGAATATTGACTTCTTCATGCATGCTTCTCACTGTCCAATTTCTCCTTTCCCTGATCTGCTGTTGTTTTGATATCATAGTTTATTGTGCTCTACTTCCTGGGACTAAACACATGGACAATACCAGCCATGTGGGGAAAAACCAAATGACACTTTGTCAGCATAGAGCCAGAGCTGGCAGTATGTTGATATCACTGAGGACACAGACTAGCGTAGCCTACAGTGGACAAACACATCATCTCTCTTTCTCCATCGTAGCTGAAATATTGCTAAAAACGTGGAGGCTGTTCTCCATGGACCTAAATGTTCAGGAAAAGTGCCCCTCCTTTTGACCAGCTTTGTAGAAGGTGTCAAATGAAGATGCAAACTCAAAACTGCTTCCACAACAGAAAGTTTAACCTTCAGAAACAACAATTCAGGACTAATGGGTACAATAAAACCCCTCAACGATATAACATGCTTGACATCAAAAGCAAACACTCTTTCAATAGAATAATGCTGTAACTGTTTCCTTCCTCCCAGCTGTTCAGGATAATTTGACATTTTTCATTACTTGTTGGCTAACAAGGGTCTGGATATTGCAACTAGAAGCTTATTTATTTCGTAATGTATCATAATGTGTCCAGGTGCTTTACTGCTCCCTATGTCTGGCTGTGACTTGATTTAATTTTT
Source organism: Podarcis melisellensis (assembly GCF_964234715.1). Lineage (NCBI taxonomy): Eukaryota > Metazoa > Chordata > Lepidosauria > Squamata > Lacertidae > Podarcis > Podarcis melisellensis. Next base: position 64,321,538 of record NC_138541.1, on the reverse strand, counting down.
TGAAGCCTATAAGAAGCAAATGTTGCAAGTAGAGCCTTTTTCTAGATCCATTTGGCAGCTTGGAATCTGATTTGCTTTCTGAGAGCAAGGTTATATTCACTTGACTGGCTTAAAATGTGTTGATTTCAAAAGCTCATTTTTGTATTGACGACATCCTCTTTGTGTTTCAACATCAGTGCTGAACTAGAAAAGTCAGCATTGTTAAGTGCATTTATTTTTTCCCCCTCCATGGTGTTCCTTTGTAATAGATGGTTATTATTTCTATGCTTAGTAACATGTTCTGAAACCATGAATTGTTTTAATTCAGTTCTTGGCATTTCCACTTCATATTTTTTTTTTTGGGGGGGGGAGAGAACATGTGGAAATTCTCTAGAATTTTAGTGCACATTTTGCCTGACATGCATATTTTTGAAGAGCCAGTTCCCTAACTATAGTGTGTTTCTGTAGATTATTTTAATTGGTAGATGCATTTATGTACACATTACTTTGCTGGGAAATTGCGTTGCGAAATTCAGAGAATTTCAAATTGCTATGGTCATAAACAGGAGGTGGTCTTACCCTTACTTTATAGCTGATTTCTTTTGCTGAATATAATTTGAAGGGCCAAAATATCAACCGGTCACTGTCATCACACAATCTCTTTCGCAATTCACTGGTCATTTGTATTTGCCTTGTGTCAATTTACTGAGACACAGTTTCATTCCTGGGTGACTAGAATGGAGGGGGTGGACATTTCTCCTGAATGTATGTGGAAGAGTTCAAGGGGAAGTACAATTGTATCCTGTAGCCAGGACATGGGAATGGATCCAATGGCCTTCTGACCTCATAGTGGCTGGTCAACAGAAGCCAGGCACCAGGGTAGCGTGAATTCCTAATCCCTCTCTAATTGAGAATATTGCATTCTGCCCCCTCCCAGCTAGCCAGCTGATGCTGAAGTGAGAACTTATGGGGCCAAATAATGATTCCCTCTCGATTCAGATTCGCCATTGGACCGGGAGAAGTTACTCGCTCGGCGCTGTGGGACCCGTGTGTTGGTTTGGGGAAGATCAGTGGAAGGTGCAATAGCTCACAACTGACAGGATCAGTACAGATAACAGAATGTAGAATTGGATGAAAAGATGTCACTATGTACCCAGAGGCAGCTGTTAAGGTGTCTTAATCAGAGACTCAGAGCTACTGGGCTCTGGAAGTCAGGGAATAGGCACTTTGAGGACAGCCTGACTCATTCATCCGAAGTTCAGGTTGTGGTGATGAGAACAGGATTCTGTCACATAGAAGGTGTGGCTGGAAAAGGCCAGGATGACAAATTACACTAAAGCACGATGATGTCACTCTGAACATTGGGTCTGCAGTAATTAAGGCACTCCGCTCAAGTGAGTTTTGAACCTAAATATTTAGATTGGATTTGTTTCAGAGCCCTTTAAAATGGATAAAATTGTGGCCCTTATTTAAACCCATGCCTTACCTCTTTATTTCTGGACCTGGAGATGAGTTCCAGGAAAGTGTATTTACTCTGTTAGAACTTAGTTTAGCACAGCTCTGTGACTCTCCTGTCTCCTGTTTCCATTTCTTTCTGTTACCTGCTCTCCAAGCACAGTCACATATTTCAATATGTCCTCTTTCCTCACCACTTTTACTCTCTCAAAATTCTCCTACCTGTCCACATAATGGTACAGTTTCCTCTAACTCCTTCTAGGAACACATAGAAATACGTGTAATAGCTTCACTTTCAAACCCTTGGAAACTCATCCCTTAGTCCACATTTTCTCTACTTTCTTTTTAACCAAGATAATTTAATCTGAATCATTTTCCCCACCACCTGCAGTTTAGCTTGATTTTCAGAAATACAGATTTCTGGGAAGGTCACTTAGAAGTGATATTCTTTATTGTAGCCACAAACGTGTCTGATTTTCTCTTGGTTAACCATGAAGCAAGATCATTGATTCAAATTGCTCAGAGCTGTGTTCACAGCAAGCGAGTGACATTCCCCACCCAATCCTCTGTCTCAAGATCTAGGGCTTGCTCTCCTATTGCCTTGCACCTTGCGGAGTCGTTTATGGCTATATCAATAATCACCATTGCTATTCAGTACCCTCCAGTGTACTTTAGTTAAATCCATCTAGGGACTAATAAAATGACCTTTCTGATTTTGTGCTACATTACTTCATATAACAATTTTCCCCTATAAAAGCCACATGGTTGCTTTGAAGTTTAGGGATTTATCCCTTACAACTCCAAAGACTCTGGCTTTCTCTTTCCTTTGGACAGTATTATAACATCTTTCTATTTTTCTACTTGCTGGTTGTAAATCTAATGTTTGTTCTTCATGGACACTGAAGTTCTGAAATAATGGAAATGACTTCTAGGTTGTCCTCCACCCCTCGCTGAAATGATGTCCAAAGCAGCTAAAATGACCCCCCTCCCCCCAAAAAAGCTTGACTTGCTCCTCCAACAAGTAGTAGAAATAGTGTTCTTCTCAGTTCACAGTCATGGAGCAATGGGCAATTGGAGAAGATGACAATGATATGATGCTTCTTGACTTGCCCCAATTTTAGTCAATGTGTCCCTCTATAACTCTCTAAAACAGTGAGCGGAAGAGGATTGCAGACAATAAGAAGCTGGGTCCTCTTGCCCTTGGTTAAGAGTGGTGGACTCGTAATCTGGTGAACTGGGTTCGCTTCCCCTCTCCTCCACATGCAGCTGCTGGGTGACCTTGGGCCAGTCACACTTCTCTGAAGTCTCTCAGCCCCACTCACCTCACAGAGTGTTTGTTGTGGGGGAGGAAGGGAAAGGAGATTGTTAGCCACTTTGAGACTCCTTAAGGGGAGTGAAAGGTGGGATATCAAGTCCAAACTACTACTACTTCTCCTCCTCCTCCTCCTCCTCCTCCTCCTCCTCTTCTTCTTCTTCTTCATAATTCAAGTACTAGAAGGGAGGGAGAAGATATCTGCTTCGGCTCCCTCTTTGGCCAATGTCTTAGGTCAGACTGTTTTTTCCCCTTGTGATGGTGCAGCAGGGAGAAGTCCAGTGGTCATTGTTCCTCTGGCAAATGGCACAGGCCAGGGTGATGTTACACTTACTTTAAGGGACCTGGGGGATCTGGATATAAGCTAGATGTAACTGGAAACAAGGGGCTGCCAGAACTCTGAGAACTTTGAGTACAATCCTGTGAAAGTAAGTGCATCTAAGTCCAATTGAAATGGACTGAAATTCAGCCCTTGCAGCCTTGATTCCCAAGAAAATCAGGACAGAGAAGTTGCCTCTATTCAGCAGCTGAATGCTATCCACAGGGCCCCCAACTACAGGTTTATCCCTTGTAATTTATGAGAAAGAGAAGCTGCTCACTGACTTGTCTACTAACTTCAGTTTCAATATTCCTGTATATGTCCACACTGCATGTCAAGAATTATGGCCCAACTCTGTCATTGCCCTGGGCTGTAGTGCACAACATTGGATCCCCTGCCCCATATAGACAAGTTTCCTATTTGATATTTTTTGCACTTTGTAAAACCTTGGGGTACACCCAGTTTTCTTATACTTCTCTTGAACTACCCCCCATTCTGGTGCACGGCTCAACCAGAAAACTGAATTCTTCAAAGAGTATCATATTTAGACACAAAATACATGCCCTCCAGTACTCTTGATTGCATAAGTTTAACGTACAGCTTTCCACGATAAATTATTAACTCAGCAATTATTAGCATGGATGGAAAATTTAAGTATTATTTTAATAACTCATTATTTGACTTCAAAATATGGTAGAAACGTGTTTGTTTTTATTTTGGTCTATATGGATTACCATATGGATCCCCATATGTCAACAGTCTCATGATTAGCATGCTAATTTTCAAAAAAGTCTGATTGTTTCAGAAGGCATTAAATCTTCTGTAGAAGAACATAGAGGCTTGCTGGATCACACCAATGTCTCATCTAATCCAGCATTCTTTTCACACATTGGCCAACCAGATCCCTGCATTGAACTGGCAAGTAGGACCTGAGCACAAGAGCACTCTCCCATTTTTGTGGCTTCCAACAACTGATATTCAGAAGTATTACCACTTCTGACCATGGGGGCAGAACATGGCCATTGTGACTAGTAGCCATTGATAGCCTTATCCTTCATGAATTAGTCCAATTCACTTTTAAAGGCACTGACATGGGTGGCCATCACAGTTTCTTATGGGAGTGAATTCAATGAAAACTATGCACTATATGAATAAATACTTTTTTATCAGTCCTGAATCTTCCATCATTGGATGTTCAAGAGTTCTAGTTTCACTGGATGTTCAAGAGTTATAGCATTATAGAATCAGAAAATTGTAGAGCTGGAATGGACCCAAGTGCAGGAATCTCAGCTAAAGCATCCATGACAGATGGTCGCCCAACCTCTGCTTAAAAACCTCCAAGGTAGGAGGGTCCACAACCTCCCAAGGCAGACTGTTTCACCCTTGAACAGCTCTTACTGTCAGAAAGTATTTCCATGTGTTAAGTTGGAATCTCCTTCCTTGTAACTTGAAGCCATTGGTTTGAGTCCTATCCTCCAGAACAGAAGAAAACAAACTTGTTCTCTCTTCCATGTGACAGCCCTTTAGATATTTGAAGATGGCTATCATATCTCCTTCCAGTCTCCTCTTTGACCACAATAGGACCTCACCACCACCTCAACATTATTCCATAATTTCTTAACATTCTCTATGTACCTCTGGCCACTTCTGATGGTTTTCTGATAACAACAACAAACATTTCAAGTAGTTGTAGAGCTCATTTAATACTTTTTCAATGTATCCTAGCAAAGATGTAAACCTGTACCCACTTGTGCTGAAATCTATGGAACCGTCTATGGTTCACATCTACATTCCTATGCATAAAAACATGGAAGTCAATCTTACTTAAATCAATGGATCCTACTTCTAAGTAAGCGTAGCTAGGAGTAGGTTGTGCATCTCATTACAGGGCTGGTTTCTCAGAACTTTCCAGATCAGTCTTAGAACTCAAGAAGTCACCTTAAAATGTAGTTGTTGTGGGGAGGGGGTGTAGGATATTGATAGATGATAGGAGGATTAGTAGTGCCACAGTAATGTTATCTCGAAAACTCATGCTGCTATTTCAAGATACCACCAATCTCTCTGACATGTCAACAGTGACCTCTAATTGATTTACCTCCAGCAAGTCAGTTCACTTTGAAAGAAGGTGCTGAGGCCAAATAACTCTAGTAGCATTTTCCATTAAATTTCACTTAGTCTAACAATTTTAGTTATCCTATGTCATAACAGTTGCAAGGCATGTCCATTTTGTACTTTTCATAAATGGGCAAGTTGCTTATCTGGTGCAAATGGAGGAAATTTAATTACACTGTTGAAAAACTTAAAAAGACATCATCTGGTCAGCCCACTTTAGTTAATGCAGATAAGATATTGTAGCTGGTGTGTGTGTGTGTGTGTGTGTGTGTGTGTGTGTAGGCAAATCTAAAAAAGGCAAAAGCAAATCTCAAGGCAAATCTAAAAAAAATATAGTATAAACACTGACAACTGGGAAATACTGGCCTGCGAGCACTCCAGTTGGAAAACAGCCTTTACCAAAGGTGTCATGGGCTTTGAAGACACTCAAACTCAGGGAGAAAGGGGGAAATGTGCTAAGAGGAAGGCACGCTTGGCAAATCCACGCCGTGATCAACTCCCACCCAGAAACCAATGTCTCCACTATGGAGTCCAGAATTGGCCTCCACAGTCATTTACGGACTCACTGTTAAAACCATGTCTATGGAAGACAATCTTACTCGGCTACGAGTGATCGCCAAAGAAGTGTGGAGATTGTATGCAACCGTCTTCTTGAAGTGTTTGAAGGTAAATGGGGAAAACAAGGCGAAATATAAAAACCTCTCTTCAAGTGTCCCAAACTAACAAGTAAGGGGCTGGAGGAACAAGTCCAACAGTTTCCATTGGGAAGATTTCTTCTGCTCATGTAAGCTCTACACATGAAGTGGAATCCTGATTTTCCATATTTCTGCATCATGGCAGGAATCTTTACAAGCAGATGCAAACTCCCTGCTTCACACATTCACCCTCGATTTTGCAGAGGGCAATAGAGATGGGGTGCACCATCACATGTTAATTTGTCCAGTTTCAGGAACTCTTGTAGGGAGCTAAATTCTGATTGCTTCATGCTGCCATATGCTCATGACCCTTGATGTTGTGACACTGTGGTCTAAACCACTGAGCCTCTTAGGCTTGCTGATCAGAAGGCTGATGGTTCGAATCCCCATGACAGGGTGAGCTCCTGTTGCTCCTGCCAACCTAGCAGCTTGAAAGCTCGCCAGTGCAAGTACGTAAATAGGTACCTCTGTGGTGGGAAGGTAAACAGCATTTCCATGCACTCTGGTTTCCATCACGGTGTTCTGTTGCACCAGAAGCGGCTTAGTCCTGCTGGCCACATGATCTGGAAAGCTGTCTGTGGACAAACACCAGCTCCCTCGACCTGAAAGCGAGATGAGTGCCACAACCCTCACCTTTGACTGGGCTTAACCGTCCAGTTAAGAGCTGGACAACAAAGAAGGCTGATCGCCGAAGAATTGATGCTTTTGAATTATGGTTTTGGAGGAGACTCTTGAGAGTCCCATGGACTGCAAGAAGATCAAACCTCTCCATTCTTAAGGAAATCAGCCCAGAGTGCTCACTGGAAGGACAGATCCTGAAGCTGAGACTCCAATACTTTGGCCACCTCATGAGAAGAGAAGACCATGGAAAAGACCCTGATGTTGGGAAAGATGGAGGGCACAAGGAGAAGGGGACAATGAAGGATGAGATGTCTGGACTGAGTTCTCGAAGCTACCAGCATGAGTTTGACCAAACTGTGGGTGGCAGTGGAAGACAGGAGTGCCTGGCATGCTCTGGTCCATGGGGTCACGAAGAGTCGGACATGACTAAACGGCTAAACAACAACAACAAACCGCCCAGTGGTCCTTTACCTTTACCTTTACCACCACAAGTAGTATTCCCTAACAGGAAGTGTTTGCAAATTGAACACTTCATAGGAACCAGGCTGCCAGCACCTGATTTTGAGTAACCATCCATTTGTGAGAGTTACACATTTTACTTTCCCTCTCATGACTCACTCAGAGAGAGAAAAAGATCCATAGAGGGGGGAAATGATATTCTGTTTCTGACTGCATTTTGCATTTAAGGTTTAATTAGCAATTTAACACATTTTGCATCCAGTCTGACCATCTTATCCATTTGCTGCCCACATCTTCGGCAAGGTTAAATATTCAGCTACTTAAAATAGTTCCATTTAAAGATTTTATTCCCCTGCTCTGAGAAATGTTACTGATCTCATTGAAACTCTTAAACTTCCCACATAGTTCCTACATATATTTTGCTGGGTTAGGTCCTACAAACTTTGCTACAAATTTGCCTCAAAGCTCTGTGACAATTTGCCTCAAAATGTTAACATGGCACAAGTTCAGTGGAGACTGGTTTTCCTAGGGCAAACTGGGCTCTGCCCTGCCAAAAAGAAGTGCAAACAAAAACTTTAACCCTCATCTATGCTGGATAAAATAGAGGAAAGGATCATACTAATGGTTTTGGGGGTACATTTTCTACCCTAATGCAATTTCCGCTGTATGCTATATGGTGACAGACTATCTCATATTTCACCGTCATATCTGGGCTTCTACCTTACCCCATGGCTCCTCAGATGGCATAACTGACGTACCGTATTTTTCAATCTATAAGATGCACCAGACCACAAGACGCACCTAGCTTTTGGAGGAGGAAAACAAGAAAAAAAATATTCTGAATCTCAGAAGCCAGAACAGCAAGAGGGATCGCTGTGCAGTGAAAGCAGCAATCCCCCTTGCTGTTCTGGCTTCTGGGATAGCTGAACAGCCTGCATTTGCTCCATAAGACACAGACACATTTCCCCTTACTTTTTAGGAGGGAAAAGGTGAGTCTTATAGAACAAAAAATACGGTGTTTATTTCTGCTAATTATATCAACATACTTCAAGTTATCTTTGAAACTACCCTACTGATATTTTTCCTGAGCAGGATTTCACAAATCAGGCACAATTCAGTAGAAAGTCTAAGAAATGAAAGGAAATTTGATTTTCTCTGTTTATTGCATGTTTGCCTGTCTCTTATATGTTTGTGTTCCCTTTCTCACTGTATTAATTTCAAAATATGCACCAGCTTTGAAGGCAAGTTGAATAAAACAGATGTTTTCCACACATCAAATGAAGACAAATATTCCATCTGCTTTATGGGAAGATAATCACAGAATGATATAGTGATGCAGGAGATGATTTTGTCTGCTCACTTTTATTTTCACTCTTGACTACATTTCAACCACATAGTCAGAGTATCTTTTGATAGTGCTTTCCCCCCCTTAATTTCCCTTCAGTCTGTTCAAGGAAATGTGAATATATAATGAGCATCAATAATTATAGAGTGCATCTTCCTCCCAGACATTTTCTGAAATAATTAGCAAAACAGTCCCCCCCCCGCCCTCCGTACCAAGAACAGTTGAGGTAGACAGAGTAGTTGAAAACTATCCCATTTTATTTTACTTTTCTGTGCTATTCTGGTAGCTTTGGTTTCTTATACAGTGGTACCTCCAGTTGCGAATGGGATCCATTCTGTAGGTCTGGCCAGATCCCGAGGTTTCCTTAACCTGAGGAGAAGCGGTAGATCGCTTCTGCACATGCAGGTGGCAAAATGCTTCTGGGTTTGCCACTTTCACAACCTGAAGTTTACGTTGCCCAAGGGTAACATAACCTGAGGTGCTACTGTACAATGAATTCTGGTTGTTTGACCTGTTCCAAAGTACAATCAGACATTATAAGAATTACCAAGATAATTATCAGAAGCAGATTCTTAGGAATCCTATATTTCAGTGCCTACTTACTGATGTCCACAAGAGCTTTTACAAACTGCTGTGTTAGGAGATCATAGTACAGTCGTACCTCGGTTTTCGAACATCTCCATTGATGAACGTCTTGGTTTTCAAATGCTGTAAACCTGGAAGTCAATGCTTTGGTTTTGAAATGCTTTTTGGAAGTCAAACATGCCACGCAGCTTCCATTTGAGTTTTCCGTTTTGAGCTTTCCGTTTTGAGGCTTCCATATTGAGTTTTCGGATTTTGAACGTTTCAGAACTCGAACGGTCTTCCAGAACGGATTACGTTTGAAAACTGAGGTACCACTTCAGTAATTCGCATGGTGGGCAAAGTCTAAAGAGTGAGGGCTTCGGCCCCAGCAGAAGCATTTGCTTGCCCACCATAGGGACTCCTGGAGCTCCCTAACACTTGGAAATTTTCCAGAGCCCTCAGATTAGCTCAGAATAAGAAGTGCCTAGAAAAACACGTGCACTTCACAATCTTGAAAAAGGTAAGTGTTTACAGCTTTAATATAAGAACTGTATCAGACAAGCTTTGTGCCACTCCTGTAACACATCTAATCAATTAGGACAATTAGCATACAAATAATTAATTGGTGAGTAAGTGAAATGGGATGGTGACAGCAGCATGGGTTTAGGAGTGTGATTTGGTTTTTTATTATTATTATAGAGAAGCTAAGAAAGCACTCCCTTTCTTCCAATTATTGACCATGCTATAGGGTGGTGAAGAGATGGAACACAGGAAAGATTCACTTTAAGCATATGCAGTTTATCAAGTGCCAGTGTGGTGTAGTGGTTAAGAGCGACAGACTCATAATCTGGGGAACTGGGTTCGCGTCTCCGCTCCTCCACATGCAGCTGCTGGGTGACCTTGGGCTAGTCACACTTCTTTGAAGTCTCCCAGCCTCACTCACCTCACAGAGTGTTTGTTGTGGGGGAGGAAGGGAAAGGAGAATGTTAGCCGCTTTGAGACTCTTTCGGGTAGTGATAAAGCGGGATATCAAATCCAAACTTCATCAAGCTTTATCAGCAGAGAAGATGAAAGTGATGGAGAACTCCAGTCCTTTTCTCAGCTTGTTCAGAAAGAAAAGGGAAATAGCAGCATGCTTGCGGGAACCCTGAAGTTTGCAGGTGTACACATTTTTATAAATAATAATAATACAAATAATAATAAAGGAGCACCCCACCCCAAATACAGCAGAATGAGAACTGAAGCTTATCGATGAGCTACAGGAAGATAATGGGAAATGGAGAAAGGTCAAGTGGGATGTTTAAGGTGGAATGGTGTAACATGAAGCAGAGCTTGGCTGGCTGCGTGGAACCATGAATACAACTATTAGTGCATGATAATAATAATTATTATTTATACCCTGCCCATCTGGCTAGGTTTCCCCAGCCACTCTGGGCAGCTTCCAACAAAATATTAAGATACAATAGTCGGTCAAACATTAAAAGCTTCCCTAAAAAGGGACACGGGTGGCACTGTGGGTTAAACAACAGAGCCTAAAAAAGAGGAAGGAACAGAGTACAATAAATAAAATAAAGGTGGGAGAGGAAGAGAAAACAGACCCTAAAGAAATTAGGAGAGAGTTTCATAACTATTATAGAAGATTATATTCTAACAGGGAGAGAACTAATTTAAGGAGAATAGAAAGATTTCTGAGGGACAAAGGGGTGCAGAAAATCCCAATGGAGGAAAAACAACGACTAAATACCCCAATAGGAAGTGATGAAATAGAAGAGGTAATTAAAGAGCTAAAGAGAGGAAAAGCCCCAGGTCCAGACGGATTTACTGCAGGCTATTATAAGGAGATGAAAACTGTCTTGATGGGACCTATGAAAGAAATTATGGATAATATCCTAAGGAAAGGAGAACTCCCAGAGACCTGGAAGGAGGCATATATTACGTTCATTCCTAAGCAAGATGCGGACTTAACCCAGGTCAAAAACTATAGACCGATCTCACTGCTAAATATAGATTATAAAATTTTTGCAGGGATCCTAGCAAGAAGGTTGAGGAGGTTGCTATCTGAAACTATCCATAGAGATCAAGCAGGATTCCTGCCAGGTCGGCAGATGAGAGACAACACAAGAAACATAATTAATATGTTGGAGTACTTATCTGTCAGGATTAATAAACAGGCTATAATGATGTTTGTAGATGCCGAAAAGGCATTTGACAATGTCATCTGGGACTTTATGCTGAAAAATCTAGAACATATGGAGGTGGGGAAAGATTTCTTTAATGGAGTAAAAGCCATATATACAGATCAGAAAGCCAAATTGATTATTAACAACATAGTGACAGAAGAGATAAAGATACAAAAAGGAACGAGACAGGGCTGTCCGCTCTCCCCGCTCCTGTTCATAATGACACTAGAAGTCCTATTAAATTCTATAAGGCAGAATCAAAAAATAAAAGGAGTGCTGGTCGGACAGAATGTATATAAGATTAGAGCATATGCGGATGATGTTGTAATAATGACTGAGGAACCAACAACTGCAACGGAAGAAATACTAAAAGAATTAGAGCAGTTTGGAGAGGTGGCAGGGTTCAAATTAAATAAGAGTAAAACAAAAATAATAAGCAAAAATCTGGATCAGAAATCAACAGAAATAATTCAACAGCAAACACAAATAGAGGTAGTCAAAAAAGTGAAATACCTTGGCATTTGGATAACACCTAAAAATATAGACCTATTTAAAAATAATTATGAACCGACGTGGAGAGAAATAAAAAAAGACTTGGAAATCTGGGGAAGGTTGAAACTGTCATTTTGGGGAAGGATTAATACAATCAAGATGAACGTACTACCTAGGTTGATGTTTCTGTTTCAAACTATCCCTATAATTAAAGGAAGTCGAATTTTTAAAGAGTGGCAACGAGTGCTCTCGAGATACATCTGGCAGGGAAAGAAACCTAGGATTCAGTTTAAATTATTAACAGATATAAAAGAAAGGGGAGCTTTCGCCTTACCGGATGTGAAGTTATACTATGAGGCGGTCTGCCTATGTTGGGTTAAGGATTGGGTAAAGTTAGAGAATAGGGAGCTACTTGACTTGGAGGGCTACGACAACAACTTCGGCTGGCACGCCTATTTATGGCGGGATAAATGGAGGATTCACAGGGGATTTGGAAATCATATTTTTAGAGGACCACTAATTGAAATCTGGGGAAAATATAAAAATTTGCTAGAACCAAAAACGCCACATTGGCTTTCACCTTTGGAAGTAATGTGTGTAAAGACTATTAATATGAGAAGTAACTGGGCAAGATATAATCAACTAATAATTAAAGAAGACGGTAAATGGAAGGTCCGACCATACGAGCAGGTTAAAGAGTATGTTTATGACTGGCTACACCATCTTCAGGTGAATCAGATGTTTAGGGAAGATCTTAAAGAAAGAGGTTATGGAGAGAGGGAATCCAAGTTTCAGACGGAGATTATAAACAAAGAAGAGAAAATTGTATCGAAAATGTATAGGATACTGTTAGACTGGAGTTTAGGAGATGAGGAAGTCAAATGTGTGATGATTCGCTGGGCAAAGGACGTAGGACATAGTATACTATTTGAGGATTGGGAGAGATTCTGGAAAGAAGGATTAAATTTTACGGCGTGTACAATGATAAAGGAGAACGTATTGAAGATGTTCTATAGATGGTATTTAACACCTATGAAACTATCAAAGATGTATAAGGTGGATAACAAGTGTTGGAAATGCAGGGTTAGCGAGGGCTCTTTCTACCACATGTGGTGGGAGTGCGGAAAAGTGAAGCAGTTCTGGGAAAAAATTTATATAGAATTAAAGAAGATCTTAAAATACACGTTCTCAAAGAAGGCAGAATTTTTCTTATTAGGCATGTTAGGCTTTGAGATAAAAAAAAGAAGATTGTAAACTAGTGTACTATGCAGTTACAGCAGCAAGAGTAATGCTGGCTCAGATGTGGAAAAGGCAGGAAACACCAACGGTAGAGGAGTGGAGATCTAAACTACTAGATTATATGGAAATGGACAGACTTACAGGCAAAGTAAGATATATAAGAGACCAAAAATTTACCAAGGATTGGGGAAAATATGTAGATTATCTGGAACTTATTAGTCAAGGGAAAATAACGCTAAAGGGATTCAGAGACGCACTGTAAATGAGTATGAGTTATTGTTTGAAGACAATAGGAGTACAAATAGTGTATAAGAACAGTATATATTAAGAAATACATATAAAAAAGAACAATGACAATATGTACTAGGAAATGTGTAATTTAAAGTATTACTTCGAATGATTGTCGGGAGAGCTAAAGGAAGTCCTGAAAGTGATAATCAAACAAGGAGTATACGTGAAAATTAAGTTTTTGTATATATTCTTTTTACCTTTATTTTCTTTCTCTATTGGTGTATGATGGTGTAAGACTCTTATTTTTATCTGTTTATGTGTGTGTATATATATCTTTTGTCTTTTTTCTTCTTGAAGTAAGCAATAAAAATTAAACTTAAAAAAAAAAAATAAACAACAGAGCCTAGGACCTGCCGATCAGAAGGTCGGCGGTTCGAATCCCAGGGATGAGGTGAGCTCCCGTTGCTCGGTCCCTGCTCCTGGGACTGGGCGATAGTTGGCCATATTGGCCGGGTCTAGAGATGTTTTTTAAGAAGCGGTTTAATGACTGCCTCTTTCAGCAGGTCTGGGAAGGCTCCCTCACAGAGAGAAGCATTCACCACCCCACAAAGCCCATCGCCCAGCCCTTCCCCACTAGCTTTTATAAGCCAGGATGGGCAAGGATCATGGAGACAGGTGGTTGGTTTCACTCGTCCAAGCAGCCTGTCCATATCCTCGGGGGTATCAGATTGGAATTGATCCCGTGCAACTTGACTAGACAGGACTCTAGCACTCTCCTGCCCCGGCCCTGCTCCCATGGTGGAGTCTACCTCTTCCTCAATGTGAGTGACTATATCTGCAAAAAACTTTGCAAAATCATTGCAGGAGATCATGTGGCCCATACTGTGCTGTAATGGAGCAGGTGGTTCTGCTAAATTGCGAACCACCTGAAAGAGTCTTCTGCTGCTGTTTTCTGCAGATGCAACAGAGACCAATGATAACATAGTAGCATTTTTTGAAAGTCTCACTTGTGTCTATGTGTGTGTATCACTTTCTCCAGGTATTATAAATGGTCTCTTGACACAGAATAAGCTCTTCTGAAATGTATTCTTAGACACGGTTTCTTGACATAGAATAAGCTTTGCTGAAAAGTTCTTTGGATTATTTCTACATTCTCTGCAAAGGCATAGTTTGGAGCAAAACTTTCCCTATTGTTTGCTGGATGCCTTTTCTCCATGTGCTACCTTCAAAAGTTCTCTTCCTGCAATTCACTGGGATTCATTTCCTTTGTTGGGTGCAAGCAGCATAACTGTTTCTTAAATAATACCTGGTTATTATTATTATTATTATTATTATTATTATTATTATTATTATTAATGATATTATTGTGATCTGCAGACCAGGTAAAAGGAGTTGGTTATCTAACCTTGATAGCTTCAGTGAGACTAGGGACAAATTCCAGCAATCAGTTTAAAAGACACCAAATGTGTAAAAGGCTCATTACCCTCCAACTTGTTCCCCTATTGTCAGGTAACTGCTTGAGCTAACAACAGGGGCAGATCCATAAATGCTGGCCAGTGATAACAAGTTGGCAAGTGTAACTTATTAAATGAAAGCTACAATTTCAGGTAACCTAGCCTGAATCAGGTTAAGTTGCAACCTCTCTTGGGGGAAAGTTGCTGGGCCACTGTCATATCTACCTCAGCAACTTTTAAATTTGACTCTGAACAAAGACATTGGATTCTTATCTCATTATACATGACAAAGCCATTTTTTACCTTCTCACCCCTTGCCTTTTCCTGTAAGACCTATTGCAGTCGTTAAGAGTCGTCAACAGGCTCATCACAGCTATCTGCCAATCACCCATTCCCACCACCCTTCTGAGTAATACCCCTCCCCACCTTCTCACTATATAGAAGGGTCTGGTAACTTCTGTTTCAGTGTATCTGAAGAAGTGTGCATGCACACAAAAGCGATTCTCTCCCCGATGCTTTTTAACATCTTTATGCGCCCCCTCGCCCAGCTTGTCAGGAGTCTTGGGCTGGGCTGCCATCAGTATGCTGATGACACCCAACTCTATCTGTTGATGGATGGCCATCCTGACTCGGCCCCAGACACACTGATCAGATGCTTGGAAGCTGTGGCTGGATGGTTGCGTGGGAGCCGGTTGAAGTTAAATCCTTCGAAGACAGAGGTCCTCTGGCTGGGACGGGATGATATGGGACTGAGGGGGCAGCTCCCATCTCTTGCGGGGGTGCAATTAGTGCCAGCACCGTCCGTTAAGAGTTTGGGTGTAATCTTCGATACCTCCCTCTCCATGGAGGCGCAGATTGCAGCTATTACAAAGGCGGCATTTTTTCATCTCCGCCAAGCTAAGCAGTTGGCTCCTTACCTCTCTCGCCCTGACCTAGCTACTGTGATCCACGCGACGGTCACCTCCAGACTGGATTATTGTAACTTGCTCTACGTGGGGCTGCCCTTGAGACTGACCCAAAAACTCCAGCGGGTGCAGAATGCCGCAGCGAGACTCCTTACGGGGTCTTCGCTGCGAGATCACATTCATCCGGTGCTATACCAGCTGCACTGGCTCCCGGTGGAGTACAGGATCAGGTTTAAGGTGCTGGTTTTAACCTTCAAAGCCCTATACGGCCTAGGACCCTCGTACCTACGGGACCGCCTCTCCTGGTATGCCCCACAGAGGAACCTACGGTCTTCAAACAAAAACACCTTGAAGGTCCCAGGCCACAGAGAGGTTAGGCTGGCCTCAACTAGAGCCAGGGCCTTTTCGGCTGTGGCTCCAACCTGGTGGAATGCTCTGTCACAAGAGACAAGGGCCCTGCAGGACTTGACATCTTTCCGTAGGGCCTGCAAGACAGAGCTGTTCCGCCAGGCCTTTGGTTAGGGCGCAGCCTGACTCCCTCCTCTGGCAACCTTTACAAAACTTTATGGCTGCCATCAATCTTGATTTTAATTAATTTTTATAATGTTTTTATAATGTCGCACTATTTTGGTGTTGTTAGCCGCCCTGAGCCCGGCTTCGGCTGGGGAGGGCGGGATATAAATAAAATTTATTATTATTATTATTATTATTATTATTATTATTATTATTATACCAAGAACTAACTTAGTTGGTCTTTAAAGTGCTACTGGAAGGAATTTTTTTTTGTTCTGATTTATTGGGACTTTCGTCTGTATTATTGCACTTTATGGGTTGTTTATGATCAAGATAAACATTTCATATTGTGATAAGGATATATAGAAGAGTATTGTTTACGTGAATACACAGCCGGTTATGTCTTGTGTGTTTGTTGAATGTATTTCACATAACGCAAGGTTTGGAAATGTACCAATGCAGTACAACCCCTTGTTCTTTCAGTTGCCAACCAGATGCATATGGGAATAAATTTGTGGCCTTTTCTTGCTCATAAACCTTATATCACGTGTCCTTGCATATTCATTTCACATTGCGGGGGTTGGGTCCTCGAACCACAAATGTACCAATGCCGTTCAACCCCTTGTTCTTTCAGTTGACAAACAGATGCATATGGGAGGCATCAAAGCAGAACCTGAACACAACCGTGCTCTCCCCACTTGTGATTCTCTGAAATGGGCATTCAGAGGACTGGGTTTTAGAATTCACTGCTAATTTTATTATGCCAGATTAACAGAAGGACTGGCTGGTTGGTCTATTTATGTGTAAATGTTCTAAAGTGACATACAAATCAAATTTTAAAATAAGCCAACAGTAAAGCCAGCATAGTTGGCGATGCCCAGTCTGCCCCCACCTCTTCTCTCTCATGTCTGGTTGTCTAAACATCCCTTTAGCAGTACT
Organism: Podarcis melisellensis; assembly: GCF_964234715.1. Lineage (NCBI taxonomy): Eukaryota > Metazoa > Chordata > Lepidosauria > Squamata > Lacertidae > Podarcis > Podarcis melisellensis. The sequence continues at coordinate 64,304,724 of NC_138541.1, read as the reverse complement.
TGGGAACAGAGATTTTGGCTGAAGTTATGTTTTGTGGCAAACTTTGAGATTCTTGCTCAGGCAGAACACCTGTGATATTTTGACAGAGCCCGAAAGAGCTTGGGAAAGACTAAGTCACTGCTCAAAACATCCAAGGAATTTCAAGGTAAGAAACAAAGATTGGCAGTAGAACTAAACACCCCAATTAGTGTTGCAAGAATGATGAGAGCAGGATGAGTTCCAGGATTATTTTTTTAGCACAAAAGTGATTATGTCCTCTGCCAGAGAACCAGTATAATTGACAGGCTCTTGTTGCTCTGGCAAATTAATGAGGTGACAACGAAGCTTCGATTTTTCCTATTGTTTGTGACACATTAGCATACAGTAAACCCAATAATGAGGAAAATAATCAAGCAGAGGCTAGTTACTTGTGTCCGTTCTTTTGTTGGCATTCCTACTTCAAGTTAGCACATTAAATGCTAGCACTTTATGACAAGGTTGTTCACATTTCTCACACAAAGCTAAAGGGTACACTTTGCTAAAGCTTAATATTTATTAAAGGTTGAACCTAAGCAATTGGATGTAAGCACCACTGAGTTCAATGAAGCTTATTCCCAGGTAAACATGGATAGGATTGCAATTACGCCACATGTTTCATTGGGAATATGAAAAAGCCAGGTCTCTCCAGCCAAATTACAGTAGCATGCTGCGATACCCTTTGCTAGTTCACAATTCCATGATTGGCAGAGGATTTTAATTTCTGGATTTTTTTTGCTATTTGTTGTTGTGTGTGCATCATATACTGATGTACACTTGTGGAATCTCCTTGTAGGTGTGACAACGAAAGCTTGTCACAGTGGGCTGTTGCACTTAAAATTTTACCATTCTAGCACAATTAATGGCATAATTGTGTTTTGTACTTGATGCAACCTTGGTGATTTAGTTGGTGCTTGTATCTGTCTAATATAGAAATAATGTGTGCATTAGAATAAGTTCTTGCATTTTCCCCAATTACTGAATGTGATTTAATTGACAAAATTAAACACAAAGACCATTAGAAAGAATAAAAAGGTTGAGGGTGGATTTAACAACATTTTGGCAAATTCTGCTGTCCTGAAATAACAGCTTGCAGCTGTATTGAAGGCTGGGGAAATATGAGAAACACATAAGGTTGCTTTACCTTGAAAGGTATGCATGTTAGTTGGAAGAAGAAGAAGAAGAAGAAGAAGAAGAAGAAGAAGAAGAAGAAGAAGAAGAAGAAGAAGAAGAAGAAGAAGAAGAATAGTAGTAGTAGTAGTAGTAGTAGTTTGGATTTGATATCCCGCCTTTCACTCCCTTTAAGGAGTCTCAAAGCGGCTAACATTCTACTTTCCCTTCCTCCCCAACAACAAACACTCTGTGAGGTGAGTGGGGCTGAGAGACTTCAGAGAAGTGTGACTAGCCCAAGGTCACCCAGCAGCTGCATGTGGAGGAGCGGAGACGCGAACCCGGTTCCCCAGATTACGAGACTACCGCTCTTAACCACTACACCACACTGGCTCCTAAGTTCTACTAAGATTGGTAGAACTATGAAGTGAAGATATCAAGTCCTTCACAGGTTAAGTAGTGAAGAGCTGTAGCTCTGAAAATCAAGTGCAGAGAAGCAGTAACATGGGGCAAGGGACTGTGAACAACCATAGGGGTGTTCAAGCACCACCCTCAACAATTACATCCAATATGTGGAGGGTGGGGCAGGACTACTCCTGCCATCCCCATCTAAGTTGCATTCCAACAACTATGTGCAGACCCTCCAAGTGTCCGTATTTTCCAGCGACAGTCCTGGATTCACAGAAGCCATCCTGGTTTCTGATTTGATCCTGGAATGTCCTGCTTTTCCTTAGGTTGTCCCTATTTTGATCAGAGAAATATTGGAGGGTATGGAGTTCTCTGACCCTCGAGTTTAGGAGATAAGGAAGAACCTTTAGAACACATCTGAAGGGAGGCCTGTATAGTGGAGTTTTTAAAAAATGTTTAATGTCTTACTATGTTTTTATATATGTTGGAAGCCTCCCAGAGTGGCTGGGGCAATCCAGTCAGATGGGCAGAGTATAAATAATAAAATTATTGTTGTTGTTGAATAGAACGTTCCTATTCTCACCGAAAAAATGTTTTTTTAAATATATTTTTTATTCTTTTTCCATAACAAATTATACATCTAGAACATCTTTTTTACATCCAAATTCCTCCTTACTGACTTCACTCCTCCCGCCTGAAAAACCTTCCTAGTACTTACTTTCTCCACATCTCTTAAATTTAAATTACACCACCATATTATTAATTAATTTTTTACAATCTAACAATATTCCTACCTTTTCTCTTCACAGAGCTTCCTTAAAACTTACAAACGTTATCTGATTATCACTTAATTTTTGCATATATTCAGTAAATTTCATCCAATCTTCTGTAAATCTTTGATCATGTTGGTTCCAGATCCTTCCTATTAGTCTATCGAGTTCCGCATAATCCATCATTTTCATTCTCCATTCTTCAATCGTAGGTAACTCTTCTTGTTACCACTTCTGGGCCATCCAAGGTCTTGCTGCTGACACTGCATATAAAAATATCTTCCTATCTTTCTTATCTATCTCATTACCTATTTTTCCTAGTAAAAACGCTTCTGGTTTCTTTACAAATGTATATTTCAATACTTTCTTCAATTCATTATAATTCATTCCCAAAAGTTTTTAATTTTTTTACAGTCCCACCACATATGGTAAAACGTTCCCTCCTTTTCTCTACATTTCCAACATTTATTACTTATCTTATACATCTTTGCCAGTTTTACAGGTGTCATATACCATCGATAGATCATCTTCATTACATTTTATTTTATAGCAGTGCACGCCGTAAATCTTATTCCATCTTTCCACAATCATCTATTTGTATATTATATCCAAAATTGGCCCAGTCAATCATAACCGATTTCACCTCTTCATCCTTTGTAAACCATTCCAACAATAATTTATACATTCTTGCTGAACTTTTGAATTCATTACTCAATATTTCCTCACCGGAAAAATGTTGGAGGGTATGTATGCATTCAGAGGAAGGGTCCTGATGTTTTTTGAGGACTTCATCCAAGCTTTTTAAAGCAACCAATGTCATTGTTAAGAGTTCAGTTGAATCACTCACAGATGCTCAGCTACTTCCAAAATGAACAGTGGGCTATGCATTAATCCCTTGAAAAATAAATAAATTGGTAGCTCCAGATTATTTCATTAGGTTATGATTTGTTTGTGCACTGCTTTTTTTGGCCTAAAGCCCTCCAGAGCGGTGAAAAGCATATTAATACAAAAGAATGATACAAAAGTACAATCAATGAAATCAATTTATTTATTGTGTTTATGAAATTCCCCTGAGAAACTCTCCTCATCTCATAAAAATATTCTTGGTTTCCTCAGATATTTTGCCCAAGGAAGAACCCACCAAGTGTTTGAAGCAAAATTTTGTAGGCTTTAGTCAGGACTTCTGTTCTTCTAATTGTTGTGGGGGGGGGGGGACACAGCTTGATACGCATGGGCTTCATGCAACTCTGAGGGACAGAGTAATGTACACTGCTCTATTTTGCCTCAAAATATCTGTCTAAAATCAGTATTCTGGACAAAGACCATCCCCCATCTATGCCTGTGGAGTATTGCTACCATTTTATTCACTCACACTGAATGGAGCCATACTGCTTCCTTTTGTGTCTGCAAGATGTTTGTAGACCCTTTTGCCCCCAAAGTAATTGCTAGTAAATTTAATTTAACTTATATCACAGGAAAGAAACTCATAAATTCAATTCAAATGAAGCATACCTTTCTGAAACAGCAACATCTCTCCCCCCCTCCATTTTTTGTTATTTGTATAGCCAAAAGATGGCAGTACATCATCAACAATTCTGTTAATGCAACATTTGAGAACATGCATATCCTTGGGTCATCAGGAACAAACTGTATGCCTTTTAACAAAATATATGCAATTTTAAAAGCTGACCAGTCATTCCCTGCCTGCTCCCCTGTCTTTTTTAATCCGTCTCAATTCAAATTTAAGTCAAATGGGATGTGAGGGATTTCTCCTCTCTCCCTCTTTTAATAAAGCAGTTGCCTTTCACACACATATATTTTAAATACACACACAAATCCATTTAAATGTCTTATTTAATGGGGCTTCTGCAACTTCTCATGAAAGGAGAATTTCAGACATTTTATTATTAAACACCAGCTTTGATTTTACAAAAAAAAGGTGTATTTTCTCATGACTACCATACTAATTCAGACTCAAAGGCATTTCCATAACTATAGCTGCAGTTCTTAATCCCAAATTAGACCAAATTGAGGGCAACCCACCCTGGGGATTTTTGCAGTGTAAGCAAGCAAAGGCATTGCCTTAGGCCAACTGAGAGAGACACCTCTAACGTTACACAACTTGCAAATTCAATACTGCAATCCTGAGGATGCAGGATGGGGCTTCTTAGACCACTGCTGCTGTTTAGACCACTACCAGGTGGGTGGCGCTGTGGGTTAAACCACAGAGCCTAGGGCTTGCCAATCAGAAGGTCGCCGGTTCGAATCCCCACGACGGGGTGAGCTCCCGTTGTTCGGTCCCAGCTCCTGCCAACCTAGCAGTTTGAAAGCACACAGTACAAGTAGATAAATAGGTACCGCTCCGGTGGGAAGGTAAACGGTGTTTCCGTGCGCTGCTCTGGTTTGCCAGAAGCAGCTTAGTCATGCTGGCCACATGACCCGGAAGCAGTACACTGGCTCCCTTGGCCAGTAAAGCGAGATGAGCACCGCAACCCCAGAGACGTCTGCAACTGGACCTAATGGTCAGGGGTCCCTTTACCTTTACCTCTAAGATGGGGAATACCTTGTCTTTCAAAGCAAGTCTTCATTGTCTTCTAATTGGCAGCTATCGTGCAAGCATAGCTGGTCCTCTGCCAGTTTAGAGCCTCTTGCAGCAAGACTGGGGCCAGGGCAGCGAAATATACTCAAAAACGATCAGAGAATCCAAAGAGTCTTTTTTTCTACATTAGGCCCATTTGTGCACAAGTCATTTGAATGGGAGTGGGTGGCGCTGTGGTCTAAACCACTGAGACTCTTGGGCTTGGTGATTGGAAAGTCGGAGGTTAGAATCCGCGTGACGGAGTGAGCTCCCATTGCTCTTTACCAGCTCCTGCCAACCTAGCAGTTCGACTGTAGGCCATGCTTGCTGGAGCTGATGGGTGTGGGAGTTTAGCAACATCTGGGAGACCAAATGTTCTCTACACCTGTACAGTGGTACCTCGGGTTACAGATGCATCAGGTTACAGATGCTTCAGGTTACAGACTCTGCTAACCCAGAAATAGTACCTGGGGTTAAGAACTTTGCTTCAGGATGAGAACAGAAATCATGCGGCGGCGGCAGCAGCGGGAGGCCCCATTAGCTAAAGTGATAACTTAGGTTAAGAACAGTTTCAGGTTAAGAACGGACCACCAGAACAAATTAAGTTCTTAACCCAAGGTACCACTGTATTGGCCTTTTTTTCTGAGAAGGAGCCAGCAGGGAGGTTTGCCTGATTGGTGTGGAGGTGAACCAGGCAGTCTTTGCACATGACTATTTTGCACCCAGGCACCTCCCCTGCCTCTGCACAGACAGGCATTGAAGCAGGCATCCCCAAATTTGGCCCTCCAGATGTTTTGGGACTAGAACTCCCATCATCCCTAGCTAACAAGACCAGTGGTCAGGGATGATGGGGATTGTAGTCTCAAAACATCTGGAGGGCTGAGTTTGGGGATGCCTGCATTGAAGCAACTGGTGTGTGTCATGGGCCAGCAGCCAGCTTCAGCTGCTGAACAGCAGCCTGAAAGGGGGAGAAGGCAGAGTGACTCCACCTGCAGCTGATCATGGACACATAGGAGAAGGTGCTGGTGAGAACCAGCTGGCTTCAGCTTTCTCAGGCTAAGCGTCCAGCAGCAGTTAGATGCTGGTAACAATGCTTGTCGTTCGTGGTCCTATCTTGCTGCTTCCTTGACCCTTGACCCCTGAACCCATGATCATCGAATTCCCTGACCCCTGGACCACCTGACCTGTTCACCTAACCCTAGGACTGGACCTGAATCTACCTCAAAGACCCTTCTGGTTGGCTGGCCTCCCACTCCACTGAGCCCTGTACATTGTTGTTCAGCAACAAGACTACAACAGGCTGGATGGTAGACTTCCTTTCTATAAGATGTCAAAGGGAGACTCCATTGCTCCAGTAACCGTAATTATTCCATTAATTCCATGCTTGTGGTAGTCCTGGTGCTCCCCAGGGTGTCTTCTGGGCAGAAGGTTGATTTTGTTCCATCCTCTATAAAGGAAAGGAGCATGAGGAAGGTACTTAGCCACTTGTCTGGTTTCTGTAGCTCAATACCTGGTGCAGGTAGGGGTTTGCCTGTTCAATGGAGCCACATGTTCCAGGGACAATGCTTCCCACATTAACTTCTGGCAGCACAAACTTTTCCAAGCACTAGTGATATCTAATAAGGTTTTGGGGTTACCATCCTAAATTGGATGCAGGAGGAGACATTTTTTGCCTACACTGCACCATCATTTGGTGGATCTTCACATTGTTTAGTTTGGTCCAAGGATCTTCTCCTACAAATAGGCCACAACTGTCAGGTTCTGCGGGGGCTTGAGGGAGGAAGAGACATGTTAACTGTGAGTCAGCATCTTATAGCACAGAAGTGAGGAAGGAGAATTACTCAAAAAAGTGTCTACCAGACACTGCCTGAGTGGACTTGAGAGCCCACATTGATTTCTAATGTTCAGGGCCTGATGAAGAAGAAAAGATATCTAGAACCCTTTCAATCAGTCAATAAAAAATGAGTGAAGCAATTCTCTCATGAATAGAGACAGCAGGGGTAGTCAACATGATGTCCTTCAGATGTTCTTTGTTACAATCCCCATTATCCATGACTATTGCCAATGCTGGCTGGGACCCATAGGGGTTGTCATCTACAACACCTAGAGGGCACAACAAGGTTGATTCCTGACTTAGCGAATCACTAGTTGCTCGCTTCCTGATTCTAACATATATTTTGGTGCTCTGTGTTGTGAGTACAGCCTATCTTTCAATTTCCATGGCAGCTGGACTCAGATTTGAGAGAAGAAACCCGGATGGTATGATGATTAATCATTTCTAGAGCACTTCAATTATTTACATTACCTCAATCATCCTCAGATAAACCCTGTAAATCCCAATTTTACAAAAGAAAAGGAGGAGGGAGGAGGGAGGAGGAGGAGGAGGAGGAGGAGGAGGAGGAGGAGGAGGAGGAGGAGGAGGAGAAGAAGAAGAAGAAGAAGAAGAAGAAGAAGAAGAAGAAGAAGAAGAAGAAGAAGAAGAAGAAGAAGAAGAAGAAGAAGAAGAAGTAGTAGTTGTTCATTCTTGGTGGTTGCAAATTGCCCAGTGCTAGTGAGAGAATTATTTACTTGGCAAGGACCTGAATTCAGATCTTTCTTATTTGAGGCCAGCATTTCATCCGGAACCCATATTAGCTCAAAGTCAACAGTTAAACATTGCATATTGTATAGTTTTGATTACCACTTCCCAGCAAAGTACTTTATATTAAGCATATATTATTGGGGAAGGGTTGTAACTCAATGGTAGAGCATCTGATTGGCATGTAGAAAATTCTACATTCAATTCCTGGCATCTTCAGGTAGGACTGAAAAATACTCTTTTCTAAAATGCCAGAGAGCCACTACCAATCAGTGTAGAGAACACTTTGTAAGATGGAGGAATATAAGGCATCTTCCTTTGTTCCTACAGTATGTTTCCATGTCTCACCGCACCTGGCAGGAAAATTGCAGGGATATTTTCCTACTCTTTATATTGGCAGAAAACTTGTACTTTAAGTAATTGATGTGCATTTCTGCAATTGCAGAACCCACTCATTTCCTCTAAAACAGGCCTATAACGTGTGATCTACCAAACTGAATGCAGATTACCAATCATGTATTGTGCCCTGCCTGATGTTTGCCAAGCCTCTGAGCTGCTTTGGGCGTGGCTTTCAATGGAAAAGCGGGCAAAAAGCTAACAATGAAGGTGATAATCATGTCCATTTGTTGCAGTTTCAGGCAAGAAAAAACAGGATGTTTGCTGAGCCTCTGGTGGTCTACCATATATGCCTGGTGACTTTTACTCAGCTTGCTAGGTGACAATTTAGTCAAATGTTCTGCCTTATTGAAGAGTGTACTTTTGGATAATTGCATCAGATGTTGACTGCCAGTTGACATCTTATCTTTATCATCATTACATTATTCATATATTCTTTTCTAGCAGTTGAATGGGGCAATAGAAGTCAATGTGTCATTTATGAATCATTCCTATTTCTGCTGTAATCAGAAATACAGTATACAAGCTTTTTGCTTTTTTGTTTTACGTCACATTGTCCTCAATGGGTCTACATTAGTGTTCATCAAATCATTCACTTCACATCAAAAGATAGCATTATGAGACTGAAAAACACCACTTGAAGCAAACCAAATATGGCCATGCCATTTGGGGGGGGGGGGAGAGAGAAGCAGTCCCAAGATATATTCATTAATCCATATGCCTTTTGAGAATGGCCTGTCACTCAGAAAACTAGTAATCTAGTAATCATATTCTTTGCCTTTATGAAATTATCCATCACGATTGTGAAGTACCGATCTTGCAGCATTTCTATTCAGTTGCACTCTTACATGGCAAATAGCATGACAATCATCAGCAATGGAAGAAAGTCTTCATCATTGTAATTTCTCAATGTAGTGATATTCAGAATGGAGTTTCCCTCTTTAAGCCTCAGCCCTGTCTATACTACACAGCATAGTTATGTCCGACAGTAATTGGGACAAAGTAGAAGAGTGGAATGACCTGTCAAAACACACTGGAAGACCACCATGATTGGCAAGGTGAATGTACAGTGATCTATTGGATAAATCACAGGTAAAGGGTTCAGATCAGTTTTCCTCCTCAACCTGGTGTCCAGCAGAAGTTTTGGACTACAACTTCCATCATGCCTAGCCATTGGCATTGATGGAGTACAAAACTTTGGAGGTGGGAAACAGTGGCCAAGATAATAGTTGTTGTTGCCATTGTTAGTAATTTGAGGTGTGATACCTCTTTAAGAGGAACTCATCTTTCCTATTTGTGTACATGCGTGCACACAAATTGTATTGCCCCAACCACAAAAGAGGTGACCACTTCACATTCTCCTTCTCCACCCAGCCTTCTTTCTACAAGCTAGGGCAAGTATTCCATAAACGATCTCCGGATTTATTTTGAGCCAGAGTAAATCCTTAGCCAGAGCCATTGGCTAGACAGTGAGGGAGCATTGGATACAGAAATAGGAGCACTGCCAATCTTCACTTTTGGTTCACAGTTGGCATGCTGCGGTGTATGAGTACTGAGGCAGATGTTGAAAAGACACGGTGGATTTGCTTGTCTTTGTCTCTTCCGTATATTGGACTTCTGCACAGCATCAGTCAGGATAGCATCTGTCCTATCTATATTTTTATCCCATCTGTTGGTTACAAATGGAACCGCCCAGATTGTTAGCAATAGAAGAGAAATACATTTAACAATAACAATAAATATTTAGCTGGCCAGAACCAAAATGCCTGTCATTGCTATCACTTCCAGTCATGTGGGAAGTCCATGCATATGTAGCTTTACACATGTAGAAGCCCATTCTCGCCATGCCAAGGTAAGAAGCAGGCCAAACAGTATGATCTTCGCCCCACCTCTGGTATTTATTGATACGCGGGTGGTGCTGTGGTCTAAACCACTGAGCCTCTAGGGCTTGCTGATCAGCAGGTCGGCGGCTCAAATCCCCACAATGTGGTGAGCTCCCGTTGCTCTGTCCCAGCTCTTGCCAACATAGCAGTTTGAAAGAACACTAGTGCAAGTAGATAAATAGGTACCGCTGCAGCAGGAAGGTTAATGGCATTTCTGTACACTCTGGTTTCTGTCACGGTGTTCTGTTGTGCCAGAAGTGGTTTAGTCATGCTGGCCACATGATCCAGAAAACTGTCTGCGGACAAATGCTGGGTCCCTTGACCTGAAAGCAAGATGAGCACCGCAACCCCATAGTCGCCTTTGACAGGACTTAACTGTCCAGGTGTCTTTTATCTTTTTACTTTTATTTATTGAATACATGGTGAGCATAAACCTAAGAGACTCGCTGAGTTTCATCAGCCATTTTCTCAATACCAGTATAAATTAATGCATAGCATCCACGCAAGATGACATATCAGTCATTGACTGTTTTAAGATTTGAGAGGCCTGATAGCTAAATGTTCAACTGAGTCTTCCATACGGCTTTCTTCTCTTCTCAGAGCATTTTTTTAAAGTTATTGTTTATGTCTCCCCTTCAATGTGTAACCTCTGCTATCCTGCCTTAACTACCCCCTACCCAACCCCAGACTGCTTTACATAATTTCCTAGTTCATTGACATGTTTGAATTCTGTCAGTTAAAATGTTTTTGCAATACCGTTTAGACCCCTGAAGTTATGTTCTACTAAAATTTGAAACCGAATGGTGGGTGGAAGGCAGTGAGAGAGGGGAGAGGAAAAAAAGAGAGGAAGAACATTTGCATTACAAAGAAGAATTTTTTAAAAAATTGGAAACCTGATTCAGTGGAAGATGCACATATAGAATATTTCATTGAGTACTTTGTTGGCCAACTGCCATTCTCTAAATGGCAACCAGTAATGATTTTTTAAAAAGTTGTGTTAACTAGTTTGCATCAAATTGAATGCACTTACATTTTTAAGAGATCAGGCTAATTTCCTAATGGCAGATTAAAACTACATAAGAGTATATATAAAATCATTGTGGAGTTCCAGTAATATCCAATACAGAACTGGAAAATTTTCAATATTTTAGGGTGAAGCTAGAGGTTCTGAGCACCAAACATACCAGTAACTTGTGTGCCATTTTTTTTAAAAAAGCTGAGAAAGAAAACCTCTTTCCCACAACACAATAGCAAATAAGCTCATCCAAATTTGTGCTTGAGAAGCCCACACACTAATTTGTGTTTCTTCCAAAGTCTGCATATAATGCAGAGTTCAGTTGCATTTATGCAGTCCCTCTCTCTATTCATATCCCTTTTGCTGAATATGTTTGACTCTTCCTGGTTGTATAATTTCTATCCTATACAGAAATATCTAATTTTGGTTTTGGAGATTTTGCCCACAACAAAAGTAGAAACACAATTGGTGTTTAAGTGAGCTCCATGAGGTTTTTCATTTCTTTTCTTGAAGCAAAAAGCGATTTGACAAAATTAGCATTCCTCCTATTTTTTTTTAAATTAATCAAATCATGAGCTGCAAACCTCAGGTAAATAAAGAAACTGTACACGTTTTCATTATTATTAACATTAGACTTGCTGCTCATCAGTTTCTTTGGATGATTTGGCCAAGTCCCTAAATTGAAATACTTTATTGTCACTTGTACAACTTGTATACAGTGAGATTACACCCTAAGTGTTCAGAAAAGTTACTAACTTCCCCCCTTCAGTTTCTCAGATTTCACTAAGATGTATCCTGAATACAAAAAACTAGTACCAAATGCACTTGGATTTTATCTGTGTTTTTAAGTGATATATGTATCTGTTTTGAATCCCTAATAATGGTAACATTGGATCTGGAATTCAAATGCAGCCTGTGCTGCCATAGACTCAAGCAGTCCAGTACATTTGAAAACTGAACCACTAGCAGCTTTTACTCCGTTTCTTTTTCTTATCTTTTTAAGATGACATGAAACATGCAGAGTTATAAAAAACCTTTGTCAATGGAATCTGGGGACAACATTTTCATTGACATTCTGAGTTGGCAATGTTCATTCCTTAGTTTGAAATAACATTGAAAAGACTGTTAATGTTGCCTTATCTCCCCCCTTTTAAGTAACAGATTTCTAAACTAATCATTAATACACATGTAACCCAGGTCTGTGTTTCTCAAATGTGTCATAGTTGACACATTTATTTACTGGTTTCTGAAATTCAATCGGAGTCATGCTACATTTGGCAGTTTGAAAAGGTTTAATTTGGGAGTGTAATTAAGTAAAGAAATTCCTGGTCTCAGAGGAACCCCCCCCCCCCACTTGTAGGGTAATGGTCTTGTAGGGAGGGGGATCTTGGGTACAAGTTCACTTAATTCAAATGTGCCTAGCCAAATCTCCTGAGAGCCAGTGTGGTGTAGTGGTTAAGAGCGGGAGATTCGTAATCTGGGGAACCGGGTTCACTTCCCCGCTCCTCCACATGCAGCTGCTGGGTGACCTTGGGCCAGTCACACTTCTCTGAAGTCTCTCAGCCCCACTCACCTCACAGAGTGTTTGTTGTGGGGGAGGAAGGGAAAGGAGAATGTTAGCCGCTTTGAGACTCCTTCGGGTAGTGATAAAGTGGGGTATCAAATCCAAACTTCTCCTCCTCCCCTGCACAAGACTGACAAGAATGTACCTTATTTTTCGCCTTATAGGACACACTTTTTCCCCTCCAAAAATGAAGGGGAAATGTGTGTGCCTCCTATGGGGCGAATGCAGATATCAAATCCAAACTCCTCCTCCTCCTGTGGGCGCCTTCCTGTTCGTTCTGTTGAGTGGGACCCTGGATCTCTGCCCCAAAGCCCTGCCATGCCAGTGCCACTGGCCTACACTCCATGTTTCGTTGTTCCAAAGATTACTTATGATAGGAAAGCCTGAGCATTGACTCATGAAGAGATACAATGGATGCAGATGGAGATCCTTTGAGCACAGGTAACAACAGTGTCTCTGCTGTGGGAATGGATGAATGTTCAAATTGCACCTGATGCAGACAGAGGACAACATTATCCACCCCAAGAGCAGATTAATTGGAAAGAGGCAAAGTTAAAACAGGAAGTGGCAAAACACATTGGACAGCTGTCTGCATGCATAGAGATTTGGATTCATTCGAACCTAATGAATTGGTTAACTTATTTCTGGCAGTGCATGAACAAATTTCCCCATGCCACAAAGGTAAAAGGTAAAGGACCCCTGGACGTTTTAGTCCTGTCAAAGGCGACTATGGGGTTGCGAGACTCATCTCACTTTCAGGCCGAAGGAGCTGGTGGTTGTCCACAGACAGCTTTCTGGGACATGTGGCCAGCATAACTAAACCACTTCTGGCACAACAGGACACCATGACAGAAGCCAGAGCGCACAGAAACACTGTTTCCCTTCCCGCTGGAGTTGTTCCTATTTATCTACTTGCACCGGCGTGCTTTCGAACTGCTAGGTTGGCAGGAGCTGGGACAGAGCAATGGGAGCTCACCCCGTCGCGGGGATTTGAACTGCCGACCTTCTGATGAGCAAGCCCAAGAGACTCAGTGGTTTAGACCAGTGTTTCCCAACCGGTGTTCCGCGGCACACTAGTGTGCCGCCGGACGTTGCCTAGTGTGCCGTGGGAGGGAGGCGGGCGAGTCGGGCTAATCCTCCGACGAGCTCCACCTCCAGACCCATTGCTCAAATCCTTTAACCCAGGAGGGCGGGGAGGGGGGGGAGAAAGAGAAAAAAGAAAGGGTGGGAAAAAAGAAGGGGAAGAGAAAATATTTTTTTAAAAAAAGGAAAGAGAGGGAAAAAGCGAGGGATGGAGGAAGGGGAATAAACAGAAGGGGAGGACAGGCAGGCAGCAGATAACTGGGGAGGGGGGCGCGGCTGGCGGCGGCTCAAGGCAGGAAGGGAGGAGCTGCCTCGCGGAGAGTCTTGGGCTGCAGAGATTTCCCGTTCAGGAGCGCGGGAGGCCACGCCGTGGATGGGAATCTCCTCCTCCTCTTCCTCCTCCTCCTCCAGGAGAGAGGGTGGTCCGCCCCACCGAGTCGGGCGTGCTCAAGCGTGGGAGCCTATAGTTAGAGCTCAGCTCCTTTTCTTGCCTTCCCCGCCCCCCCACGGAGCACATTTTCCTCGCCCCCCCAACCCCCGCATGTAGAATAGAAGCCCTCCAGCCTCCACGGTGCACAAACTCTCCCCTCTGCAACGAAGCGCTTTGTTGCATATCTTTGGTGAGGTTTTTAGGCAGTCTTGGTGCACCTTAAATCAGCGCTAATTGTGCCTGGACGCAGTATTTACTTCCGAGTAGGCCCCCTTCCCCCCCCCCCGTAGCATCTGACGTTGCTATTCGTATCATCAGGTTTGTTTGTTGATAATTTAATTGTTTTAAAAGCATCATGCTAAAGAGCTCTCTCCCACCCCCAGACCCTTGGGCAAAACAGAAACACACACATACACAAACACAGAGATTGAGCCCTGCAGGTTTTATGAAATGAATGGATTCTGAATGCCTGTTTCAGTGGCTTGTCCGCCTTAGGCTGCTGGGCCAGACACCTGTTACACGGTGCAGTCCGTAAGCTGTGAGCGCTGCTACCTGCCGCCGAGACCACGTAACGACAGTCTTGAAAGACCTACATTGGCTCCCAGTACCTTTCCGAGCACAATTCAAAGTGTTGGTGCTGACTTTTAAAGCCCTAAGCGGTTTCGGTCCAGTATACCTGAAGTAGCGTCTCCGCCACCATCGTTCAGCCCAGACACTGAGATCCAGTGCCAAGGGCCTTCTGGCAATTCCCTCACTGTGAAAAGTGAGGTTACAGGGAACCAGGCAGAGGGCCTTCTCAGTAGTGGCGCCCGCCCTGTGGAATGCCCTCCCATCAGACATCAAAGAGATAACCATTACCTTCTATGCTGTTACTATTTTTTTATTTTTTTTTACATAAGTAAAAAGTGACCTTTCCCCATCTGGCATGGTGGTGTGCCTCGAGATTTTTTTCATGAAACAAGTGTGCCTTTGCCCAAAAAAGGTTGGGAAACACTGGTTTAGACCACAGCGCCACCCGCGTCCCAGTCTCATGCCACACTAATGTGCCCAGGCAAGCACACCGGTTGTAAGCTCAGTATTGCCTGAGCTCAATGTACTCAAACACTTTCATTCACTGAGTTCTGCAAGTGAGGCTGTGCCGTGTATCCTATCTTCAGCGATGTTCATTTAGTTGCTGCAGATTCCATTGTGTGTCAAGGCCCCAAGCCAGTCCCCCATAAGAAATAAATTCACACTGACACAGAACTTTGGTTTAAGGCTACTGGGCAAAATTTAGACCACAACTTTATTGATTACAGCAAATGTGAACGGGATTGGCCTAGGCATTGGCAATAGAATATATCTGACTCCTGCCCACCTTGCAGAGAGTCATAAAAGGGTAAACCATCAAAAGAGGTAGCCACATCGGGGGAAACTGTCTGCAGCTCTCCTTGGTGTTCCTAGGGGCCTGGCCCAGCCCTAGCCCCTCAAGCAGACTTCAGACAAGATCCAGGTCCTGGATTCCTTTAACGGAATACCCTTGGACATTGAAGGGCAGATGGCGGCCAACCTCCCCTCCTCACTCATCAATAAGCCAGTGCCTAACCGCCAAACCTTACAAAGTTGTGATGATTGCTAAGAGGTAGATGAAAACCAAGTGGCCAGTGGCAATCTGCCAAATGGAAAAATTCCTACCTGGCCCCCATCCCAAGACAGGTGACCAACCAAAGTCCAAAGCAAGGCCAGATGACACCTAAAATAAAAAGGCAGGTGGGTGTTTGGCAGTGCAAAGCAGGTGCACAGCACACGCTTCACTGCTGTTTATATACCCCACTCCACGATCACACCACTCAAAGTGATTGGCCAAGGAGGCCTGGGGTGATCGGTGCCACCCCAGCATGGAAGGCTGGAGCTGTGTTGAGGGCCTGCCTGTAACCAGGACCATCTTTTAAGATGATCCAACTTGTCACACCTTGCATCTCCTCAAGCATGCCTGACATTGTTCACCCTACACAGGTGAACTTCTTCCTCCCTTTCATATAGTGTTGACAGGATAGTCTGTCCTGGGTGAAGAGGGGCATTGCATCTTTGGACTGAGAGATCACATTGAGTCTCCCATATCATGAACTAGATTTGCTAGGGTCTTTAGAACATATGTATCCTACCTCCAAGGAGCTGACGGTTTGCCCCATATTCTCACAACCCTGGAAACCATATAATGCTCTAAGATTAACTCAGGTAGCTTCATGGCTGTGGGGGGAATCTAAATCTAAGTCTCTGAGGCCCAGATTTGGTGCCCCAGATTTGTTATTTGACAGTCTGCTTTGGAAATTGTTTTTCCAAAATGATTTAAGCTCAATACGCAAAGCCTACTTTTTTAAAAAAGAACTTCATTTCCTAAATTATTCTGCTTAATTTCTTTTGTCAAACTGTGTTTGTTTGGCTTAATAATTGCTGAAGTAATGACAGTGGTTAAATACATTCCCATTTCATCCAGATAAACTATAGTTCTGTTGTTCTCTTAACCATATGGACATGTTGCTGCTAATATAAGTGGATTAAATGCCCTAAAGTGAGAAAGGAAAAATCAGGAGGGTAAGAGAGATATCAAATATTGACATCATGATTTTTTTTAAGTAGCTCTTTTTGTGAAGAAGAAATAGAAATAGAAATAGAAAAGGAGGATGCCCTCCTATCTTTTGGGAAATATGTGAGAATAAATATGTTGAACTTAGTCTTAGGTGTCGAAGACTATTTTTCTTTGTGTGGGATTTCCTCTTTTTCTTTTCTTTCTATCTTCTCTCTTTGTGTAGTCTGTCTCTAATATTCACATTATGGCCCCATGTGGGAGGCTGTTGGAAGCATTTTTCATAGCAATATGCTCAGATGGGATGGGGAGTCAACTGGGGCACAGATCCACCTGTTAAATGCTGTATTTGTTTTAGATAGGAGCTGAAATTTCACTGAAGACATTTGTTTCCTGAAAAAGGTTCTGAGGTTTTCTTTTTCTCCACGCACAAATGGGGCCACTTTGTGGAATTTCTTCGAATATTACCTGCCCTCTTTTTATGCCAAGCTACGATTTATTTCTGCAATGCCATGGAATGTTGCTCAATCTGAGACATGGTTGAAGATGCAAAATGTTGGCTAGGCTGTCAACTTTGCTGCTCCTGGTGCCAGAAAAGAAAAGAAAAAGAAACAATTTGTCTAATACCACTGGTGATGCTGAATCTCAGCCTTGGGAAACGGTTTGAGAAATTTAGAGAAATCACACCCTCCTGTCCCACTTTCTCTGTCCACCAATAAAGTGGATAATTGACAAGGCATTTTGAATCCTCTCTCCAAATCCAGAGGAGGGCAACCAAAATGGTCAAAGGCCTGGAAACGATGCCTTATGAGGAACGGCTAAGGGAGCTGGGCATGTTTAGCCTGGAGAAGAGGAGGTTAAGGGGTGATATGATAGCCATGTTCAAATATATAAAAGGATGTCACATAGAGGATGGAGAAAGGTTGTTTTCTGCTGCTCCAGAGAAGCGGAAACGGAGCAATGGTTCCAAACTACAAGAAAGAAGATTCCACCTAAACATTAGGAAGAACTTCCTGACAGTAAGAGCTGTTCGACAGTGGAATTTGCTCCCAAGGTGTGTGGTGGAGTCTCCTTCTTTGGAGGTCTTTAAGCAGAGGCTTGACAACCATATGTCAGGAGTGCTCTGATGGTGTTTCCTGCTTGGCAGGGGGTTGGACTCGATGGCCCTTGTGGTCTCTTCCAACTCTATGATTCTATGATTCTATGAAATCCATACCTGAATTTTCAGTCATCAAATGTTTTAAGTTGAATAGAAGACCATGCAGCTGAACGCTTAGGTTTAGATTGGATTTTCATGTATTGAACAACTGCAACTCAAAACATGCGCAGCAGAATTTATTCATCTGCATAGGTAATTCTGGGATAGGGTGAAAAGAATACTAGTACACATGTGCGCACACTGACAAAAATGTTTAAAGGCAGAGACAGAAACCTGTCAGGTAGAGGTACCAGAAGATACACAAGAGATCTGTCCCTGACAGATAGGGAACACTGAAGTATATACTGGCCTCGGCCCAGTATACCTGAAGGAGTGTCTCCACCCCCATCGTTCTGCCTGGATAATGAGGTCCAGCTCCGAGGGCCTTCTGGTGGTTCTCTCACTGTGATAAGTGAAGTTACAGGGAACCAGGCAGAGGGCCTTCTCAGTAGTGGCACCCGCCCCGTGGAACACCCTCCCATCAGATGTCAAGGAAACAAACATCTATCTGACTTTTAGAAGACATGTGAAGGCAGTCCCATTTAGAGAAGTTTTTAATGTTTGATGTTTTATTGTGTTTTTTATATCCTGTTGGAAACAGCCCAAAGTGGCTGGGGAGGCCCAGCCAGATGGGAGGGGTATAAGTAATAAATCATCATCATCATCATTATCATTACATGCTAAACGATCTGCCACCGATGGAAAAGTAGAAGCTGGAATTCGAGTTCATCTTGAAGTCTTTATTGGTAATGCAGCAAATACGTTCTCATTATATTCAGTTGTGAAATTCTGGATCCATGAGACTTTTCTTTTGTTTATTGACTTGTTTAAATGACAAGCTCCATTGGCTGTCACTTGCCAGGCTTTTATGACATCAGTCATGTACATCACCAGAAATTAACTGAAATAAGCAGCACAAAACACGCAGACTCGGTGTGTGGCATTTCTATTTTAACCTGTTGTGTTTGTCTTGAAATATTGCCAGCTCCTGTTTCCTAGGTCTGCATCATCTAATTGCTCATTATTCCTCCTCTGTTCAAGAAATGGCATGGAAGTGTTAATGCTAAGCAGGTCTGCAAATAATGATGCTTCCTTACAGCGGTGAACTTTAAATTAACTGTAGCAAAAAATAATTTTAAAAACCTATTTGTTAGGAAGTGAACGTATGCTTCAATGACAGCTGAAGATGTTTCCGATTGCAGTTGTGGTGTGAAAAGAAGGAGGGGATTGCAAATGCTTTCCTGGGTCAGTGGTTCAGGGTAGCTGGTTTCTAGTACAAGTACAGACGTGTGTGTGTGTGTGTGTGTGTGTGTGTGTGTTGATTTCAAGTTGCTGCTTCTTTTTGAAAATGTGTGCTGTGCATTTTTGGAGCTGCTGCTGATTCTTTTATCAGCAATGACTTTGATAAAGAGGAACATGAGATCATGATGGATCAACAAGCTAGTTCATTGCCCCTATTCAATTTTGCAAAGAGATACAGGACAGCCTCCATAGGATGGGATAAAAAATGGGATGATACTATAAGATGACTCAGAGAGTACTCAACATGTCAGGAAACATCACTGGATAAAGTTGTATGGGTCAATGGGGCACAACCCATAGAGTGCTGACCAAGGGTACTTCTCTGGTACTGAGAAGAGGATACCTTCATATCATATTATACTACCAATCTTACTGCATGCTTGTCAAACATGGACCATTTATAAACACCATCTCCAAATCCTGGAAAGATTCCATCAACGGCGTCTCCAAAAAATATTACATATCACTTGGGAACACAGGCCAACTAATGCCAGTGTGCTGGAAGAAGCAAAAATCACCAGTGTTGAAGTAGTGATTCTTCAACATCAACTTCACTGGATTGGTCATGTTATGCCTGATTATCATCTTCCAAAGCAACTACTCTATTCCAAACTTAAAATGGAAAGTGTAATGCTGGTGGTCAACAAAAGAGGTTTAAAGACTCCCTCAAGGTAAAGCTGAAAAAAAAGTAGTATAAACACTGAAAACTGGGAAACACTGGCCTGTGAGCACTCCAGTTGGAGAACAGCCTTTGCCAAAGGTGTCATGGGCTTTGAAGATGCTCAGACTCAGGACAAAAGGCAGAAACAAGATAACAGGAAGGCATGCTTGGCAAACCCTCACTGTGATCAACTCCTACCTGGTAACCTCTGTCCCCACTGTGGAAGGACATGTGGATCCACAATTGGCCTCCACAGTCACTTACGGACTCACTGTTAAAACCGTGTTTATGGAAGACAATCTTACTCAGCTACGAGTGATCACAGAAGAAGAAGAAGTAGACCTTCATATCAGCATATCATTACAATGCTGATGTGACAGGACTTGCAATTCAGATGAAAATGAAAGCTCGTTAAGTTATTTTGAGAAGAGTGTCAAAAACAGGGACATTTTTCCCCAAAGAAAATGAGAGAGAACAACTTTAGGTGGAATTCAGCATAAC
Source organism: Podarcis melisellensis (assembly GCF_964234715.1). Lineage (NCBI taxonomy): Eukaryota > Metazoa > Chordata > Lepidosauria > Squamata > Lacertidae > Podarcis > Podarcis melisellensis. Next base: position 64,284,666 of record NC_138541.1, on the reverse strand, counting down.
TTTGAATGAATACTATGTGAGTGCAAGGTTTTTTGATTGCACAAAGAAATTTCTCTCTCTTTCCTTCCACCACTCACCCCTAAATCTGTTTTAGGGGTTTCCCTAACCTTCTGGAGCAGAATTGGGGAGAATGCAGGGAGAAGAGAGGTGGGAAAGTCCCATTGAGTAAGTGGAAATACTTTGACTGATGGGATGCCACAGCTGAGTATCACTCTATGAGTATGTTTGGTTAGTTATAATTTATATCTGTGTCCTAGAACTCTCCTTAAAGTTGAGTAGAAGCTGGGAACTAGCCTGGTAATCTACCACGGACTGTGTCTGTTTGTGTTTGTGCTTCCTCAGTCCTTAGAATTCTCTTCATGTGCAAAAGGGAATAAGGTTGTTTTTTATTAGGCCCTGTGTAACCAGGAGGAAGTATAGACAGTTTATTCTGGAATAAATCCTAAAAGACGGACTTCTGAGTTCACCTGGTCAATGCAGCAATGCACTCTGTTCTGGCATTCTAATTCCCAGCACACTCCATTGACCTCAAAGACTTTGAACTAGAAAGTAAACCCTCTCCACTTCAGGCTAGTCCTGATAGAAAAGTAATTCCCACTGAACTCACCGGGAACGACTTCCTAATAAGCATGCTTTGGATCACGCTGCATAATTATTCTTAGCTTGCATCTATCCACCTAAGAGTTCTCAAAAAATGCTTCCATCACAAATCTCCTAGGCCAGCTTCCCCCCATAAAACTGATTTTTCTGTGTCGGATCATGAATCTTTCAACCTTCTCTTTCTTACAAAAATTATTCCTCCATCTTGTCATGAATCTGTCAAAGGGCCCACCGCCAACAAAATTGACTGTTCTAATTTATGTCTGCTTTCCTGTATCTATCAGACCTGTGCACTCCGTAAAGTTATATATTTGGCTGATAACACTTTCTATTTTAAAACCTTTTCTCTCTCTTTATTGCTAAATTTGTCCTGAAAAGAGATTAAAGGATTGTATTTTAATGCTGTTTGCATGTGTATATATCAGTCTACCTGCAGCAATAACGTTTAACTCCCAAGTTTGAATAAGTTACAAAGTATTTTCCTGTAATCATTAATTGACTATTCCATATCTAATAATATGAGTAGCTTCACCTTTTAAGCTTTCTTCATGCCGTTTACCACTTTATGACTACAACATCTTGCAAATCCTGTGTGTATGTGTGTTATCATGCATCTAGAAGGGTGGTCAAGATTTTCGTATCATTTCCCTAGGAGTTGAGAGTGGGAAGAACAGGATAAATTATCTGTAAAGGAGAGAGAGAAAAGAGGAAATAAACAATGGAAAATTCACACTGTGCATCCTGTTTCTCTGTATGTGCAATTTACTTCCCTTCCCACTTTATTTGTTTGCGGAGGAATTACCTATGGGTATTTTTTCTCACAGTCTGACATAAAACCATCCAACATTTTTCTTATGAAAGTAGGGACATCCTATCCCACAATAAAGGGATGCGGGTAGCGCTGTGAGTTAAACCACAGAGCCTAGGACTTGCTGATCAGAAGGTTGGTGGTTCAGATCCCTGCGACGGGGTGAGCTTCCGTTGCTCAGTCCCTGCTCCTGCCAACCTAGCAGTTCGAAAGCATGTCAAAGTGCAAGAAGATAAATATGTACTGCTCTTTTTTTTAAAAAAAAAATATTTATTGAAATTTTTAGGTTACAATATAACAAACAAACAAAGTTATAACATAACATGACATATTTTCTTATCTTCTTAGGACCTCCTCGCGTCTCCCGCCCCTACCTTCCACTTTAAAAAATTAATCCAACAAATTATCACCTTACTTCCATCCTTACTGTCTAGTTTTCAATGTTATATCTCAAATTTTAGAAACCTTGGTTATACTCCATAACAAATTAAGTTTAGCCAAATAGTTATCCAAAAAAATTTTGTTTTTTCTTACATTTTGACTTATCTTCCTACTTCGCTTCATCTATTTTAATGGTGCCAAATTGTTTATAATCAAGCATCCTGCTTAACATTCATACAACTTACAATATTTTTGCAAATAAATCTTAAATTTTTTCCAATCCTCTTCTACCGTCTCCTCTCCCAGGTCTCGGATTCTGCCGGTCATCTCAGCCAGTTGCATATAGTCCATCAGTTGCATCTGCCATTCTTCCAGTGTGGGTAAATCTTGAGTTTTCCAATGCTTCGCGAGAAGTATCCTTGCTGCTGTTGTTGCGTACATGAAAAATGTTCGGTCCTTCTTTACCACCCCTTGGCCAACAATACCCAAAAGGAAGGCCTCTGGTTTCTTAGAGAAGGTATACTTAAATAAATATGTACTGCTCTGGCGGGAAGGTAAATGGCACTTCCGTGCGCTGCTCTGGTTCACCAGAAGCAGCTTAGTCATGCTGGCCACATGACCCAGAAGCTGTACACCAGCTCCCTCGGCCAATAAAGAGAGATGAGTGCCGCAACCCCAGAGTCGACCACAACACAATGGTCAGAGGTCCCTTTACCTTTACCTATCCCACAATAATAAGAATAACATACTTTTATTATTTATACCCCACCCATCTGACTGGGTTGCCCCATCCTTCCTGGTTGGCTTCCAACATATATAAAAACACAATAAAACATTAAACAAAACTTCCCTATACAGGGCTGCCTTCAAGGTGTTTTCTAAAGGTTGTATAGTTACTTATGTCCTTGGCTCAGGGGTGGGTTGCATAACTCCATACCCTCCAACATTTCTCTGATGAAAGTAGGGATGTCCTAAGGAAAAGCAGGACATTCCAGGATCAAATCAGAAACTGGGATGGTTTCTGTAAATCCAGTGCTGTTCCTGGAAAATAGGGACACTTGGAGGGTCCATGGCATTGTTCCTACATGGGAATGTCACAAGTAATCAGGTGCTCAGATTATTGACCTTCCTCACATGGCTTCCACACATTTCTCTCTTGTCACAGGAAGTGAAATTCAAAGCAAATTTTGGGGAAAGCACCTGAGGATTTTTAAGGGAAGTCAGAAGGCCTTGAGTAGAAAGAGAGAATTGGAAGGTGGACCAGAAAACACATTGGATGCTCATTATGAGTAGAAACTTTTGAAAGCTAAGGGTGGGTGTGGAAAATGGCAATTCCTTTGGGTGCACTTACCCTTCAACCTTTGAACGCTGACACAGTGGTGTGCCAATGTTTACTCCACGCATAGGGAACTTCATAGGGAACTTAGAGAGCCAGTGTGGTGTAGTGGTTAAGAGCAGTAGTCTCGTAATCTGGGGAACCGGGTTCGCATCCCCGCTCCTCCACATGCAGCTGCTGGGTGACCTTGGACCAGTCACACTTCTTTGAAGTCTCTAAGCCCCACTCACCTTATAGAGTGTTTGTTGTGGGGGAGGAAGGGAAAGGTGAATGTTAGCCTCTTTGAGACTCCTTAAAGGGAGTGAAAGGCGGGATATCAAATCCAAACTCTCTCTCATTCAGGCAGGGTTTCTGCTCTCAAGAAGCACATACAGCTGTATGGAGATAGAGAACACTTTGCAGCTCTTTAACTGGATAAGGTTGGGGCAAAGAGTACAAGGCAGATCAGAATCAGGGCGTAGACCCAACCAGACGCATGATCCCACCGCACTTCCTCCTTTATACATTCAGTGTACATGTGCAGAAGGTCTAAAAGGGACACTGAGCAAGCATAAAACAACACATTATTTATATAAGATTCAAGGAGTCAAAACTAAATTGCTTTTCTTCATTTTCTCTCCTCCTCTCATATAACAAAAAAGGGGATTGATGAAGGATATTGAATGAGAGAGGTTATTTGTTGGTAAGAATCAGAGAAATGTGCTTTTTGTGTGAAAGATTTTACCACTAAATGGAGGTTATGACCCTCTCATTTTACTATGAAGTGAGCAGACGTTATTCGAGGTCTTTACATAAGTAAGAATAGCTCAAGATTTAAAGATTGTTAAAATGCTTCATATTAGGGAGAATTGCTGAAGCACAAGACAGCAGTAAAGTGAAAGGTTAAAATACCATCTCTCTCTCTCTCTCTCTCTCTCTCTCTCTCTCTCTCTCACACACACACACACACACACACACACTCACACACACACACACCACAATTTTTTTACCACTGTCAGAAGATTAGACAAGGCATAGCCACCAATAATAACTATGGGGCTATTTCATAGGATTTTCCTTTCTATTCACTCTACCCACCCAAAAAATTTAATGGAGTTGCAAGAAAAGAAGAGGTTTGTGGTAAATGGACGTTTGCTAGCTGCTAGGCTGACAAGGGACCAGCTAAAATAGAATTTATAAAAACTTAATAAAAGTCAAAGAAGCACATGTATCCAAACTAGTGTTTATAGAAAGTGTGGCCAAGGCAATGTGGTTTTCATAGGTTGGGACGGGGTGTTTATGCCACTGGAAGCAGCACATTGACTTATTTTAATCATTTTAAATAACCATTTTAATAATACCATTAAAACAAAAACAATAGAATTCAACAAAACCATCGTAGATCGTAGGATTGCTAAGATACTTCCTAAGATGGGCTTGGAGGAGTGTGTGAGACGGTCAGCCCCACCAAATACATACAGTTTAAGATTTGACCATTCTCTATAGTAGCAAACAAGTCACTACCCTTCAAATGTGTGAAAGGGATTGTGCTGAACTTTAAGCTGGTTCCAAAGGAGAAGTTATTAACACAGTTGAATTGTCCAACATGTTTCAGCAAGTACCTTCAGCTGGGCAACTAAGAAATGCAAGTTCTCCTATACCACAATGTGTTTTCAGAGAGCATTAGCACATGACCCTGGTACTGTATTAATAAATTCTCTTTGGGGACCTGTTTGCAATTCATCTCTCCCACCCCCACGCCACCTTTTACGTCCATTACCGTCTACAGAATCTATTCCAAGGGAACCTCTGCTTGCTCTCAATGTAAATGAAAGTACTGATCAAGCAAGGAAAATAGATCTACATCGGCATGACAAATCTGTATATCTTACATACCATACCTCGGGGGGGGGGGGAAGCAATGGGTGTGGACTTTTGCTTAAAATTATTCTGAGAATGATGTATTATTTGCAGAGTTATGTTAGTCTGTATTTCATCCTCCTTCCATCTGGCTTCCATGTCTCCTCCGTGCTCCCTGGCAAACAGGTCTGCCTTTTTACTGTCTAATTGGGCCATTTAAATGATCCAGCGTCAGTGGTCTCTCCCACCACACTCCTTAGGTTCATAGACTGCCTGTGGTGATCACACAGGGTCCCCAGATGTTTGACGGTCTATTGACCCTGTGCCACCACTGTGATTGTGTTCTTCACTGCCACCACCCCGTTTCTCACGGGGAAATATGGAGTCCAGACAGATGTTAACATTAACAAATAATCAAGTTTATTTTTTAAATGCAGGAACAAGCTTATGGTTTCAGTTAGTTTTTCTTGGCAGTTTCTTCATCTTAATTGCTAACAACTTCAAACTGATTATTCCCAACTATCTATCTGACTCACCTAACAATTCCTCTCACTCTCTCACAATACAACTCGACCAACCCACTGCCTATTCCTCCCTCTTCCTTCTCCAATTCCCAAACCTCAACTGACTTTCAAAACCTCCCACACTAACTTTTACCCCTCCCTTGCATTCCCACTGGCCAATCACATCACACTCATTTTAACCCTTTCCTTATGACCCACCTAGGAGGCAAACGCCACACTGCCCCTCCCCGAAAAAGTTGATGGGCACTGCCATTCAAATGGTGTGCATGTCAGTTTGCATTTCGTAGTACAGAAAGTATCAAACTGATGTGTAGAGATCTTTCCTATTCTACTTAATTCAAGAGGGTTCTGGAAGTGTCTCTGTGTGAAAGAAACAAGCAGAAGGTTCATGATGTTTGGGTTATTCCTTCAGAGAAGTTGAGTACAGCTGGCTTAATCTGGTTCTGTTATCTCTTTCTTTCAACGTCATGCTGACTATAATAATAAGTGCTTGAAAAATGCAACCTGTGCTGATGATAGAAGTAGAAGTAGTACGACTCATATAACACGTTGGCTACTAATATACACACAATAATTACCAAAATGATTATACATTCTTTATCAATCTTCTGAGAAAAATACACAAAGCCACAGAGACTTGTGAACTACCCAACCTAAGATGAACTTATAATGTCTGATTTCAATGGATTTTTCAAGTACTTAACTCAGTCTTTTGTTTTCTTTATAATTTTAGGTAAGTTCATGAAGATACCAACAAAAGGTAAGTTTGATGTTGTTCACAATACTGAGAGATGCTAGTGAAGTTGTAGATGGATGTTGTTGTTGTTGTTTAGTCGTTTAGTCGTGTCCAACTCTTTGTGACCCCCTGGACCAGAGCACACCAGGCACTCCTGTCTTCCACTGCCTCCTGCAGTTTGGTCAAACTCATGCTGATAACCTCAAAAACACTATCCAACCATCTCGTCCTCTGTCGCCCCTTTCTCCTTGTGCCCTCCGTCTTTCCCAACATCAGGGTTTTTTCCAGGGAGTCTTCTCTTCTCATGAGGTGGCCAAAGTATTGGAACCTCAGCTTCACGATCTGTCCTTCCAGTGAGCACTCAGGGCTAATTTCCTTAAGAATGGATAGGTTTGATCTTCTTGCAGTCCATGGGACTCTCAAGAGTCTCCTCCAGCACCATAATTCCAAAGCATCAATTCTTTGGCAATCAGCCTTCTTTATGGTCCAGCTCTCACTTCCATACATCACTACCGGGAAAACCATGGCTTTAACTATACGGACCTTTGTTGGCAAGGTGATGTCTCTGCTTTTTAAGATGCTGTCTAGGTTAGGGCTTTTTTTTTTTTTAAGATGGATGTTAGCGAAGTTGTATACAGGGTGCCGGCGTTTTGCACCTGTTTCGCCCTGGCACTCCAAGTAATCAAGAGGCCGCTGCTTGCCCCCGATGGGGCTCTTTTACTGGGGCTTGCAGGTAGCACACTCCCAATGTAGTTTTCCAGGCTTCTTCAGTGGTCTGATCTCAAAGCCTTGATACGTATATTGATACAGTGGTACCTCAGGTTAAGTACTTAATTCGTTCCAGAGGTCCATACTTAACCTGAAAGTTTTCTTAACCTGAAGCATGACTTTAGCTAATGGGGCCTCCTGCTGCTGCCACACTGCCGGAGCACGATTTTTGTTCTCATCCTGAAGCAAAGTTCTTAACCCGAGGTAATATTTCTGAGTTAGCGGAGTCTGTAAACTGAAGCGTATGTAACCCGAGGTACCACTGTATTCAATTCCATAGAGAATACTATTTTTTGGTTTAAGCCTAAGAGACTGAATTGCTTAAGAGACTGATTTGAGATGATAATAATAGGCCAGAAGGAGCCTGGGTTTCACTTTCTCTTTCTATCTCTTTTCCTTCTGGTGTGCTGTTCTATACATAGTATGCTATACCCTGGTACCTTGGTTTACAACCATAATCCGTTCCGGAGGTCCATCTGTAAACCAAAACAGGTTGTAACCCAAGGCGTGCTTTCGCCAATGGGGCCTCCAAAAAAAGAGAGAGAGGTTTGTAATCCAAAAAAAGGTTGCAAACTGGGACACACACTTCTGGGTTTGACGTGTTTGTAATCCAAAATGTATGCAAACCAATACGTATGCATTTAGACTAGTTATTGTAAGTTTAAGTTAAGTCTGCTGGAACAGGATTACTTGTGGACAGTGCCAATCCTGAATGTATTGGATTTGTGATTGTTATGCTCATTTGCCTTCAGTAGCAGTAAAGTTCTGCTGGATGAAATACAATTGCCTCTAGTCTATTTGTTGGGAAGCCTGCAACATGTTCAAGTTTTTACTCTGCTACCTATACATTGGAATCTACTCCGGATCAATATTGTGTAGAATTTCAATGACAATGCATGCACCGCGTCTTGTGATCAATTATGTTGGCTGGGGATTACCTGCCCTCTCCACCAATATTTTATTCAAGTTGGCACCCTGCTTAGGTTTCAGCTGACTATCAGGTAGACTCTCAAATTCTACAGCTTCTGTGTGATGTCAGGAATAGGAGCTGGGACGCTGGGTCAATCCTGTCCACCACTTGCATTGTCTGGCCGATGGAATGAGGACCCTGGTAGATCATCAGAATTGCCTTTAAATATTTTAATCAATCAATAAAAAAGGGTTGTGTTTGGCTTGATATAAACATTTGGTTTTTAGTGTTGAATCTGCCATAGCCCATTGAAGCATCTCAGTCATAACTTGAGACTGCTGATGACAAGTGCTGCAGGTGTGAAACAGTCATAGGATTTCAATGCACCTCTTGTGTGTTCACAATTGTCACATCTTCTATAAAATCCACAGACTGGTCTAAAGACGCATGATTTTATACTGGCAAAGCAAGCATGTATATATTATTGTCTGGATGGGAGACTTCCTGCGAAACATATGCCAGCTACTTAAAAATGGCAAATTCGACATAAATGCATACCCAAGAATCCAACTTGTTGTATAATGTAAATAGAAAATTAAAAACAAATAAATATTGCATAGTAATTTTAAAGGCCAAATAATGTATACAGTCCTTGTAAGAATTGCTTTCATAGGAATTAGCTCAAGCTGAGCATAGCAGCTGATGCCGTCATTACCCCCTGAAGCTCCTCAAAATGACTGCGGCATTATATTATAATTAACGTATGCCAACTCTGGTTTAGTTGTATCCACTGAAAACTGTCAAGTGTCATTCCAAATATCATGCAAAAACATCTGCGTCAAAAATCTGTCATTACAATTTGTAGATATGTAATAGAATACAAGGATCATCATTAGAGGTGTCGGAAGAGTTTGCAAGGCTTAGAGTCAGCAGAGGAAAACCCCACAGATTAGCCATGAATGAACCAAGGGTTTGGCAAAACTGTGAAGCTCAGACGGAACGCAACTGGCGCCGTGGATTAAAAATGCAGTTGTTGTGTTCCAAACTGACACTCATCTCCCCTACTGGCCTGGATTTCCAACCAATTCAAACCTTAAATTTAAACATTTTCTTCCTACTCTTCCCCTCCCCCCATTTTTAAAGGGAAGAAGGGATAAGTAGTCTGATTGTTTTATAATATTGCCAAAATAAATAGGAATTGAAACTTACCAAGTTTTCAGGTAGTAGCTCTTTAGATCCGGAATACATATTCCCAAAGTGCATTGAACACGAGAATGAACTTGCTGGACCAGACAATGTCTGATCTAGTCCAGTATTGCAATACAATTCATGTATTTATTTATTGAATTTGTGCTATATACTGTATATATATATATATTTAATTTTCTGTTTTTATTAAATTTTCTGTTTTACAGTTTAGAATATTCATTTAGACAACCTTAAAATATCAGTGACTTCCCTTCTTCTCTTTCCATGGTTCATTTTGCGTACCATAAATCTCTGCATATTTTATATAAACTACTAAACTATTCAGTATTCCATTATTACTTCCATCAAAGCTTATTTACTGTTGAATTTATCTTAATGCTGCCAGCATTTTCAGCTGTACACAATTTCCCCCCATATGTTCAATAAACATTTTCCAGTCTTCTTTAAAGAATGTTCTTCTCATTCTCTTATTCTATAAGTTAGATCTGCAAGCTGTGCATATTCCACCAGTTTAAGTTGCCATTCTTCTTTGGTTGGGACCTCGCTCATTTTCCATTTTGGGGCTAACAAAACACAGGCTGCCGTAGTGGCATACATAAATAACCTTTTTTTTTTTTTTACATCTGTGAATTTTCATCTTATTTATTTATTAAATTTGTATACCACCCTATACCTAAAGATCTCAGGGTGGTTCACAACACAAAATCACAATATAAAACACACAAACACGTAACAAAAACAAAAAGACAACCCAATAATCTCCCTTCCACAGCATGCTTTAGCTGAAATTCCTGCATTGCCAGGGGTTGGCCTTTGGGAATACCTTCCAACTCTTTGATTCTAAGATTCTCTGTGAACCAGCCTCCAGTCAGTGTCTCCACCCTCTTGCCCTTTGGTTCTGCTATCCTGTTTATATAATACCATATCATTATATCTTTCAATGTGCAGCAACCCTTTGAAGGAATGAATAACTGGAAGAATTATAGGAATTTTGCAGCTTTTGGTGATATAAATTTGCACAGTTATTTATGTTTATGCCAGTTCATCGAGTTCAGATTAGTTCCTGCAATATTCGTCTTCTGATTTATATCAACAAGTCATACTATGTATTAATTTAAAACTGGTAATGGTTGATAATAAAATGCATCAAAAGTTACATTATTGAAGAATCATATCAGGTTCAAAGGAAGACGTTCCACTCTTTCCTTTATCTTTGGTGTTTTAGTGAGGATTTTTATTGTTGCAATAATAGCTTTAGTAGGGTCTGCTGTAACAAGGTAAAATGTTTACAAACTGTGGTTAATTTAAGCCCAATGCTATTGTGGTAAGTTTTATCTCGCTTTACTCTGATTCTCTCCTTTGAAGATCATAACAGTGTGAAAAATGAGAGTTTTTATTCAAAATGTTGGTTTCCCCCAAAAAATGATCTTGGTGTGTGAAAGAATGACTTAATATAATGTGAAAAAATATGCAGCAATGTAGTATGGTAACTATTTTCTAATGGACTGCACAGGCCCTCATATAAAAAATGAATAAGCCATACGTTTCAAGCTAGAAAACGAAGACGTTTTTAGACATGACACACTTTTAATCCTTTCACCACATTTTATGATTTCATTGTCTCTCTTGACCTTGGGGTAGGGGGGATATTCACAGTAAATCCTAGTTCATGAAAAATAAATGCAAAATGTCTCTAGGAATTTCACCAATTCAAGGAAAGGTTCTGAAAGCACTTTTAAGATTATTTCTTTCTGATCAACCTTTTAAAGATGAAGGTAGATTATTGTGCAATGAGAGCATACAGAGGAGAGAAATGGAGTACAAAAAAGTTTTCTACATTAATCGAACTGACATATCTGTCCTGATCAAGCTAGAGGCTTCCATATTTGTAGGACTTTAATGCTTCTCTATGTGAAGTAGAACAGGGACGCAGGTGGCGCTGTGGGTTAAACCACAGAACCTAGGACTTGCCGATCAGAAGGTCGGCGGTTCGAATCCCTGCGACGGGATGAGCTCCCGTTGCTCGGTCCCTGCTCCTGCCAACCTAGTAGTTTGAAAGCATGTCAAAGTGCAAGTAGATAAATAGGTACTGCTCCGGTGGGAAGGTAAACGGCGTTTCCGTGCGCTGCTCTGGTTTTTCCAGAAGCGGCTTAGTCATGCTGGCCACATCACCCGGAAGCTGTACACCGGCTCCCTCGGCCAATAAAGCGAGATGAGCGCCGCAACCCCAGAGTTGGTCACGACTGGACCTAATGGTCAGGGGTCCCTTTACTTTTACCTATGTGAAGTAGAGGTGGAATCTGTGCTCAGGGTGGTGGCAAGGTGGTTGGTCCCATTCACTTTCTCTTGGTGAAGTTCTGGTGCCCCAGAAGATGAGGGACACCAGGCTACCTCGGGGCCACCACTAATCAGTGCAGACATTTTTAAATGATGATGGCCAGAAGAGTCATAGAATTGTAGTTGGAAGGAACCTCCAAATTCCATCTAATCCAACTCCCTGAAATGCAAGAATCTCAACGAAAGCATCTATGACAGCTGGTCATCCAACCTCTGCTTGTTGTTGTTTAGTCGTTTAGTCGTGTCCAACTCTTCGTGACCCCATGGACCAGAGCACGCCATGCACTTCTGTCTTCCACTGCCTCCCGCAGTTTGGTCAGACTCATGTTCATAGCTTCGAGAACACTATCCAACCATCTCTTCCTCTGTTATCCCCTTCTCCTTGTGCCCTCCATCTTTCCCAACATCAGGGTCTTTTCTAGGGAGTCTTCTCTTCTCATGAGGTGGCCAAAGTATTGGAGTCTCAGCTTCACGATCTGTCCTTCCAGTGAGCACTCAGGGCTGATTTCCTTCAGAATGGATAGGTTTGATCTTCTTGCAGTCCATGAGACTCTGAAGAGTCTCCTCCAGCACCATAATTCAAAAGCATCAATTCTTCAGCGATCAGCCTTCTCTATGGTCCAGCTCTCACTTCCATACATTACAAAACCTCTGCTTAGAAACCTTCAATGAAGGAGAGTGCATCACCTTCTGAGGGAGTCTGTTCCACTCTCAAACAGCTCTTACCATCAGCCAAGTTCTTCACGATGTTTCATCGGTATCTCATTTCTTGTAACTTGAAACCATTGATCCAAAATGATCACAGGGTCCAGGTCAGTTCGTATTTCGGCTGTTGTGTTGCCTGCTAGTGTATGTTTTAGCTGCAGACTGCTCTGAACCACCATGGGGGGGATTGAGAGCCAGTGTGGTGTAGTGGTTAAGAGCGGTAGAGTCATAATCTGGTGAACCGGGTTCAATTCCCCGCTCCTCCACATGCAGCTGTTGGGTGACTTTGGGCTAGTCACACTTCTCTGAAGTCTCTCAGCCCCACTCACCTCACAGAGTGTTTGTTGTGGGGGAGGAAGGAAAAGGAGAATGTTAGCCGCTTTGAGACTTCTTCCGGTAGTGTTAAAGCAGGATATCAAATCCAAACTCTTCTTCTTCTTCATTGCAGTCTCTCCCATAACAACCATGTCTCTCTCACATCTAATATCTGGCTACACCCATCAAGCAGGGCATATAATGAGTTGATCATTTTCTATGGATTGGAAAGATAACCATTTGGGTGTGTGTTGGGGAGCTGAAAGCAGCTCCTTTGCAGCGGACAGATCATTAGCCAGTCTGCGGTGGAAGTTCTGGAATTCTAGAGGCTTCTACAGCTTGATGGGCTCCTGATGAGTTTGGGGGATTTTCCTGTTACCATGACAGATGGTTCTGTCGAAGCCTTTGCCAACCTCTTCAATAGCAAAATAGCCTAAATGGTTGATACAATCACACCTGAATTCCCTATCTCACTTGGGGAAGCTAAATCTACTTTGTAACTTCCTGTGGAGCTAATGGGGATGAAATTACTGGCATAATTACTAAAGTGTCAGACTTGTGGTCTGGTGAGTCATCACTGAACACTTGCACTGCGATGGCAGTAAAGAAGTATTACTTTTTCATCGTTGTTGCATCCACTCAGAGTTGACCAAAGGATCGGCTCCCAGTAGCAAGCAGTTTTTGCATCACGATCTTCCCTAGGGTTGGATGAAATGTTGGGTGACCAGGTTTCAACAAGGCACTTTGGAGATAAAGCCACCCCTATTCACCTTGATGACTTCACATTGAATACAAGACTACTGGATCTACCTTCAGCAACTGCTTGTCATGTTACTATGGATACTTTTCCATTTGTACAGCCTGAAGATGTAGACAGAATTCTCGGAGTGATGTGAATATCTCTGCATTCAACCCTTTGGTGTCCCGACTAGGAATGGGGGTTTAAATCATTTCTTTAACTCTTTAAAAAAAATAATGAAATGGTTATAAAAGGTATGAAGTTAGAATATGTATATATATATATCTATACATCTATATATGTACATCTGTACATCTATATATGTATACATATATAGAATATGTATATATACTGTATATATGTGTGTGTATATAAGTTAGAATATGTATATATAATATGTATATATAACACAACAATTAAGAGAAATTGGAAACTTGAAGCCTCTTGCTGTACACCAACAAGAAGCCAGGCTGATTTTCCTATTTAAATCCCTGCACCCGGGGGGATTCAATACTGAATTAAGCTTTTATTGTTTGGTTTAAGTTTCTTGTTAAGATGGCTGTTGTTTGCATTCTCCTTGCCATATATTGGATGCAAATGCTAGTGGCCTTTATAAGGCTACTAGGTTTTAGCCATTTGACTTGATAATATAGCTGTTATTTTATCACAGCCCGTTATAGAATCTGCAGGTATGTCATTTCAATCACTGTATTTTATTGTAATGGATTTTATTTTATAATATGGCCAGCTGATGGAGAACATTTATTGAAACAGTCTATTATCCAGAAAGGACTGTTCTCTTGCTGTCTTTGGAACACCTACAGTACCACCATTCTTCTGTGTTGCTGTGCTTATAGCACCATCTCGCTCCAGCTCACTCTTGGCAGAATTTTGTATAGGATATTAACTTTGGAAGGCGTTTAGCCTCAAAATTCAGTGATTATTTACAGTCAAATACTAATCTGATCATTTCCTTTCATGGAATATCTACTTGACTCTCATTAGTTTGTGACTCCATGTGCATATTGTATGTTTTCTGATTGTGAATTAAGAAACAGTTTGATTTGTTGTTGTTGTTTAGTCATTTAGTTGTGTCCGACTCTTTGTGACCCCATGGACCAGAGCACGCCAGGCACTCCTATCTTCCACTGCCTCCCGCAGTTTGGTCAAACTCATGCTGGTAGCTTCGAGAACACTGTCCAACCATCTGGTCCTCTGTCGTCCCCTTCTCCTTGTGCCCTCAATCTTTCCCAACATTAGGGTCTTTTCCAGGGAGTCTTCTCTTCTCATGAGGTGGCCAAAGTATTGGAGCCTCAGCTTCACGATCTGTCCTTCCAGTGAGTACTCAGGGCTGATTTCCTTAAGAATGGATAGGTTTGATCTTCTTGCAGTCCATGGGACTCTCAAGAATCTCCTCCAGCACCATAATTCAAAAGCATCAATTCTTTGGCGATCAGCCTTCTTTATGGTCCAGCTCTCACTTCCATACATCACTACTGGGAAAATCATAGCTTTAACTATATGGACCTTTGTTGGCAAGGTGATGTCTCTGCTTTTTAAGATGCTGTCTAGGTTTGCCATTGCCTTTCTTCCAAGGAGCAGGCGTCTTTTAATTTCGTGACTGCTGTTACCATCTGCAGTGATCATGGAACCCAAGAAAATAAAATCTCTCACTGCCTCCATTTCTTCCCCTTCTATTTGCCAGGAGGTGATGGGCCCAGTGGCCATGATCTTCGTTTTTTTGATGTTGAGCTTCGGACCATATTTTGTGCTCTCCTCTTTCACCCTCATTAAAAGGTTTTTTAATTCCTCCTCACTTTCTGCCACCAAGGTTGTGTCATCTGCATATCTGAGGTTGTTGATATTTCTTCCGGCAATCTTAATTCCGATTTGGGATTCATCCAGCCCAGCCTTTCACATGATAAATTCTACAAAAAGTTTGATAGTGGTATATACCATATTTTTCGCTCTATAAGATGCACCAGACCACAAGACACACCTAGTTTTTGGAGGAAGAAAACAAGAAAAAAAAATATTCTGAATCCCAGAAGCCAGAACAGAAAGAGGGATTGTTGCGCAGTGAAAGCTGTGATCCCTCTTGCTGTTCTGGCTTCTGGGATAGCTGCGCAGCCTGCATTCACTCCATAAGACGCACACACATTTCCCCTTACTTTTTAGGAGGGAAAAAGTGAGTTTTATAGAGCAAAAAATACAGTAAATATTGCTGGTATACTATTAGCCTACGTGTTGGTTTATGTTTGTCAGATGTTTTGAAACACAGGGGATTTTTTTGTTGCATTGAACCCCGAAGGTGAGCAGGCTTGCAATCCCTCCCCCCCTTTTTAAATAAGTGAAGTTTTTTCCAGTTTTAAAGAAATATGCATGAACATAAAAGAATGACATACTGTGAAAAGAAAATAAGTAGATCTCAAGAGGTTGGTAGCATCCCTGGCTCCTCATTCTAAAAAAAACAGAGAGGAAGATTTCAAGATAATGCTTCCCTTGGGGCTTTTCATTTTGGGAAGCACAGGCATCTAGGGAGGCTGCAGAGTGCTGAAGAAATATTTAATGGTGATAACAACACATTCAACCCTCCATACTTCAGAAAAGTAAGACTAGCCCAACACCCGCTAATATGCTAAAGAAAAATGATGCAGGAAAATGGAAGCCTCTTTCACAGATGAAGAGAGAGAAAATGGAAAGTATAAGAAAGGTTTCAGCGCAACTCTACTTTTTATTGCTCTGAGCTTTAATACAGTTTTTTAAAAATGTCATTTATTGTTGATAACCTGCCTTAAGAGCTTTGTGTTCAGTGTGGAAAGGCAGGGGGAAATAGCAGAATGAATCATTCCCTTGATTCCCAAAGTTTAGGTTTGAATGTGCTGTTTAGGTAGCAAAAACAAGACTGCCTTTGTGTCAGAGGAATGTATCACCAGGGTCAGGAAAACCCTGAGGTTTACAAAATAATTATTGGGGGTTTTTTAGGGGGTGGGGGAACCTTAAACAATGAGAACTGAGTATGCCCATTGGCCACGGAATGATGACTGACTCTTTGGGAGATGAGAACTGGAATTGAATATTGTGGAGGAGGCTATGGTTGGAACATAGGAACATAGGGATCTGCCTTATACTGTGTGCCAAACCATTGGTTCGTCTTGCTCCATAGAGTCTACACTGACTGACAGAGACTATCCAAGATTTCAGACAAGGGTCTCTCAGCTTGCAAGGCTCTGTCACTGAGCTGCGGCTCTTATCCTACTCAGGAAGACTTCACATGCCACAACATTTTGTTGCAGGTGCCACTGAAGAAGAGTAGATAGTTGAAAGAGAATGTGCATGCAAAAATAGACGCTGTTTTGATTCATAGTGATGGCCATCACCATCAACCAAGCATGGTGAGGTGTCTCTCCTGAGGAACAAAGTGACAGGGAAGGGCTATACAAGACAAAGGTAAAAGGTAAAGGACCCCTTGATGGTTAAGTCCAGTCAAAGGCAACTATGGGGTTGTGGCGCTCAGCTCGCTTTCAGGCCAAGGGAGCCGGCATTTGTCCACAGACAGTTTTACAGGTCATGTGGCCAGCTTGACTAAACCGCTTCTGGCACAATGTGACACCATGACGGAAACCAGAAAGCACGGAAATGCCACTTACCTTCCCGCCACAGTGATACCTATTTATCTACTTGCACTGATGTGCTTTCTAAGTGCTAGGTTGGCAGAAGCTTGGATAGAACAATGGGAGGTCAGTCCGTCATGTGGTTTCGAACCGCTGACCTTCCGATCAGCAAGCCCAAGAGGCTCAGTGGTTTAGACCATAGCACCACCTGCATCCCTGCTATACAAGATAATGTGCTTACGATGGGAATCTGGTCTGAAGTTTTCTGGGGCTTCATTATCTTTCCAGTGCCAGGTGAAGCTATTTTTATTTACCCAGGCTTTTTGATGCTGTTGTAACATGCTGCAATTTTTGCATTTTAATTTCTTTTTTGTATACATTCCTACATTTTGTATACATTCCTAGAAGCACTGCAGAAGAGTAGTATATGCAATTTTTAAGTAATAAAATAAATAACACAACTTGTATTATTGGGGTGGACAGAATGGAGCTCTGAGCTATTCCCTGGCTTCTTATCAATAATTCCATTCTTGGGAAAGACATACATATGTACAGAAAGCTTCTGTACATTTGCATTTCCATAAATGCATAGGCAGACAAATCCATACGTTTACTTAGAAGCAAGTCTTACTGGGTCCAATGAACTTGCTTCCTAATATCTATGTTTAGGATTGTTGCCCATCCTCAAGGCTTTACTAGAAAGATAATCCACTGGGTAATGACAAGGAAATGGATCTTCTCTGCTCCAGTCTGTGCTGAAAAAACAACAACTGAATAACTCTTTGTAAAGGGGGAATGAAAGATGTTGTCAAATGTATCAGAAACTAATAACATTTTGGCATTTCAGCAGAGATGACCTGAGATGATAAAATTCACCTTGTCATCCTCAAAAATAGCCTCACTCAAACAGACAATGAAGTTTAGCCTGGGAGAATTTGAAAGAGAATATTTCATTCAAGCTTTCTGAAACAGCTGGAATCAACCTATCTACCTGTATAAATAATCATAAGCTGCATTAGCCAAATCTGTAATCAGTTCCAGTGTTTGTTAGGACAAAAAAGGTTATGCCCTAAAAACATTTGAATTAAGTATAGCTTCTATATTGAGTTCCTGTATGCGTCGAAGTTCAACATTCTCTCACTTTCTCCCTCCGCTCAGAAATTCGTTAAACATTGTAATTCAATTTTTTCCAATAATAATAATAATAAATCCTTATTCTCATTCTGTCTATCAAATGCTGTGTAGGAGTATGCCTTGGGCATCTGAATGCCTGAATGAAATGATGCCACAGAATGCAGCACCTGTAATTATTCAATAAATGCTATTTTATGTGTCCTCTATATTCAAGCTGCAGATGTTTAAGTGGACAACCAATGGTTCGAAATCCATTTATGTTATAACTACCTCCTCACAAACTCAGCTCAATGGTCTGTTCCACATCCCCCTTTCTCCTGGCCTATCATCCTGATCAATATGTATTAGGGATGGGCAGAGAAATCTGTTTCTTGGTCAATTTCACAAGTCTTAATTTGTTAGTAAGGTAAAAGAACCCCTGACCATTAGGTCTAGTCGTGACCGACTCTGGGGTTGCAGTGTTCATCTCGCTTTATTGGCCGAGGGAGCCGGCGTACAGCTTCCAGGTCATGTGGCCAGCATGACTAAGCCACTTCTGGCGAACCAGAGCAGTGCACGGAAACGCTGTTTACCTTCCTGCTGGAGTGGTACCTATTTATCTACTTGCACTTTGACGTGCTTTCGAACTACTAGGTTAGCAGGAGCAGGGACCGAGCAACGGGAGCTCACCCCGTCACGGGGATTCAAACCGCTGACCTTCTGATCAGCAAGTCCTAGGCTCTGTGGTTTAACCCACAGTGCCACCTGTGTCCCTTATTAGTCCCTTGTTAGTCGAATCCATCAAATTTTTCTATTTATTTGCATTCTTTTATTTTAAAAATCAGCATGAAAATCCATACATAAATATGTATTTATATATGGTTTTGTCACAATCCATATTCAAAAATGTACATTATCTTAATGTGCACAGTTCTAAATGCATTTTATTACAAAATACACATTTTATAATGTGTCCCCCCCCCCCCGTTTTTGAGCCGATAACTGTTTCACAAAATGGGAAATGCAAAAACCTAATGATAATTACACACCAGTTTACACATTAATCTGGGAGATGCCGGTCAGGTAGTCCTCATCAGAATCAGAGGCGGAGCAAGGTGGGTGTGGTGGGTGTGGGCCGCCCCAGATATCATCCCTGAGGGGGTGACATCACTGCACCCCCAGAATGCTCAGTATAGGCGCTGCGCTCCCCCCCGATGCACACCCCCTGGGACACTCAGCATGGGTGGTGCACCCCCAGGACGCCCCCCCCCAGAATGCTCAGTGAGGGCAACACCCCCCAGATGCTCAGCATGGGCAGCACACCCATAGGATGCTCAGTGTGGGCTGAGCACCCCCCAGGATGAACCCCCCTGGGACACTAGTCCTGCCCCCGGGTACACGGCGCTCTGGGTGTCAGCACAGCTAGCTCTGCCGCTGATCAGAATTCCCAGAAACTGAATTCCTCAAGCTTTCCTTGTACGTATCAGCAACAAGGTATTTTGAGCAAGTGCTCCCTGGTTCTGGAATTTCCTTCTCTGGCAGCCTCACCTTGCTTCACCAAATGTTTTGGGGAAATAAGGCATGAGGCCATGCCATGGCTTTAGTACTATGGGGTTATGTTGAGCCTATGTTGTGTTTTGCTGCATTTTTGTCATGGTGTTGTTGTTAAATGCATGGTTCAATGCTACTAGTGAGCAAAGTTACTCAGTCAGGATTTGAATCTTGGTCCTAACTTTTGGGGTTAAGTTTCTATTTAGCTGTCCATTAATACTGACAAACTGTATCTCCCATTCATCTCTCAGATCCCCTTGTAAATCTAAAGTACTGACCTCACTACATCTTGTGGTAAAAAAATTCCCCCAGCTAATTACACATTGTGTGAAGGTAAGTGTGCGAAGCTACAGCATTCCTACTATCAGCTTAAGTGACACATTCTCTCTCTCTCTCTCTCTCTCACACACACACACACATGCACACGCACACAAATAGAGTAGAGCCCCTCCGAGCCAAAGGCCCAAAGGCAGACAGCCCAGCCAGCAGCCAAATGAAGCTTCAAGCGGTGGTTCCCACAGCATAGCAACCCAGCAAAGGGATACAGCAGCAAGGAAATCCACACTGTCACCTCTCCGCTGGGAAGCGCTGAGCAAAGGCGAGTCCCCAGGCAACGTGGCCAATTTGATCGGCACAAGGCATGCAAGCTCCACCCCCCAGTTGTTCTCAGACTCCTTATTGGGCAGCCAAGCAACGCAGTTGAAGAGCCTCCCTGGCCGGCAGGGACGGAGAGGAGCTGCTTCCTTTGAAATTTGGGAAATTTATGGGATATCAACAATCCGGGATAGCGGGAAACGGTGCTGAAATAAGGGAGTTTCCTGCCAAATAAGGGAAGGTTGACAGCTATGGTTAAATGCTGTGATTCAGCAGGAACTCTAAATGTATGTCTGGTTTGGCTTTGAGCAATGAGAGGATCCTTATAGTGATGGTCCCAGAATGCCCCAGCAGGAGGAATCAGCAAACCCCAGTTAACTCCAGAATCCAGCACTCACTGCAGAGAGGACGGCAAAGTCTGGATGCAACATAAAGGCATGCACTGAAATATCAGATTCCTTTAGGAAGCTGGAGGTTGCTTAAAATAAATATAATTAGGGCTCCAACGAAAGGAATACCACAGATTAAAAATG
This sequence comes from Podarcis melisellensis, assembly GCF_964234715.1. Lineage (NCBI taxonomy): Eukaryota > Metazoa > Chordata > Lepidosauria > Squamata > Lacertidae > Podarcis > Podarcis melisellensis. Next base: position 64,264,054 of record NC_138541.1, on the reverse strand, counting down.
CACTCATAGGCAGCGGAGTCAAAAAAGCTATAAAAGGAAAGAAGTCTCTCTCTTTTTTAAAAGAGAGATAGATAGAGAGAGAGGAAAGTCTCACCCAATTGTATCATCTGAAAGGGTGGGGGGGAATTGAACTCCTGCAATCCAATGATAAAGCTACAACAGGGCAAACCACAAAGGAACTTGGGGAGCAGATTTTCAAAGATATGAAGAGTATTAATCAAAAATATCTCCAATGCATCAGAAGCAGGAAACTAGCCAGAGAGCAATGAGACTGTTTAAAAGGCAAAGATAATAAAAAGTACTCCTGAAGGAAGATAGAGAAATATAGCCGAAAATCGGGCTGAATTATATTTATTAGTCTTTGCTGCAGAAGGGTTGGAGAGAAACCCAAACTACAACCATTCTTTTCAAGGAGAGCATCCTTTGTAGACTATCTTGAAAATCTAGATTAATAAAATTCTGCTTAAAAGAAGAAGAAGAAGATAGCATCTGGAGAACTATGTCAGCCTGAGGTGACCAAAGAAGTACAGTTTTGGAGCTGACTAAATCACTAAAACCAGATTGCACTCATCCAAGAAACTCAAATTTGAAATTGTTGTGTTCACAGAGAGATAGAGGCTGAGGGATAAAGAGCAGAGATAAAGGAGCTGCTCTAGAAGGGTGTGATTTGTATTGAATAGTTTGGCATTGATAAAGCATCCTGCACATCCAAGGAATTGTAGATGCCCTCCTAATATATTAATGTATAGAAATTAAATAAATGGAGGTTAGTCTCACAAACCATGTCAAGAAATGATGCTCCAGAGCAATGCTAAGGTTATCTAGGTCAGTTAATGCTGACCCACGTGATGCCTTTCTTGCCTCTAGCAATCTCCCATTGTCACTGGTTCTGCATCCTACTTCACAAGAATGAATTTATATGGAAAGTGGGAGAGATTGGTAAGCACAGGTATTCAGTCCCAGTGTAGTTACTGTGTATGCATAGGGATCAAAATTTTGGAAATGGGCTAAGGAAAACAAACTGTTCTCTGATTTTTATTTCATATACATGGGGAGGAGCGAAGCTCCCTGAAGAAAAGTCAGCATGACTTCTGGAAAGAGAAGTTTTGCCTTTCTGACCTTTTAAAATTATTTGAGTGTGTCACCAACCATGTAGAAAGGGGCTTCCAGTAGACATTATGTAACTGAACTTTCAAAAGGCTTCCCACAAATGTTCTTCATCAAAGACTTGAGAGTCATGGGAAAAAATAAGTCCTCCTACGAAAGATACCTTTCATAGGAAGAAGAGGTCAGATTTAATAATAGAGCATCAAAATGGAAAAGAAATAGTGGAACATTCATCCAAACTTTAAGAAGACCAAATGAAATTGGTGGAACTTTATTTAGTCATCATTACTAACTTGAATCCATTTATTTCAATGGGCTTATTCGAAGCAGGTCTAAGTCTTGAACCTCAAGCATCAATTAATTGTAGCAAAGTGATTTAAAAAAACAAATTCGTTATTAAGAATTCTTAGGAAATGGACAAAAATCATATTACATCAATTAGAATGCCATTATATAAATTCAAATTTGCAATACTATGCAGCTCTGATTATTGGCCCAGCTCAAAAATTAGACAATCAAGAAATTGGGTAACTAAGATGATGAGAACATTGGACGATGTCCTCTATAAAAAAAGACCAATGTTTGGGAGTTGGTAGTAGCGAGATAAGAACATAAGACGAGCTCTGCTGGATCAGAGCATCCTCTTCTTAAAGCAGTCTTTTGTCAAAGTACATCAGTCTTCTTTCTTTGGTGATCACTTGTAGCCAAGTAAGATTGTCTTCCATGAACACGGTCTTAACAGTGAGTCTGTAAGTGATTGTGGAGGCCAATTCTGGATCCACATGCCCTTCCACAGTGGGGACATAGGTTTCCAGGTGAGAGTTGGCCCATATTTCTCCATAACGTCTATCTGAATCAGGAGAAACCCTGGGACAGTGGTGGGATGGAAGAGGAAAGAGTAACTGAGCTTTACTTTTGGCAAGATGGAGGCACTGGGCGTGAGTGGTTCCTGGGTCCAAGATATTGGTTAATTGCCTGCTTTGGACACTGAAGGAACACTCACCTTAAAGGAGCAGGTATGCATTTTTCAGACGTGTTTCTGGATCCAGTTCTGTCACTGGAGGCTCAGGTAACCTCAGTGGTTAGAAGTGTCCTTTACAACCCATGACTGGTGCAAAGTTTACAGCCATTCCTGTTCTAGCAGAGCTTGATCACAGTAGTTAGGTATTCCTGTAATCCTATGTAGGGCTTCCACTTGAGCTGGAAGCTGCAGTAAGTGCAGAATGCTGCAACACGGTTGCTACCATAGTGGAAGCCCCCATCATTGCTTAGAAATCTGCACTTGTTGCTACCAGGCCAAATTCAAAGTGTTACTATTAGTCTATAGAGCCCTTAAGAATTTGGTACCAGTTTATTTGTGGAATCAGCCTATCCCATGTATTACCCTTTCCCAATGCCATAATGCCCAATGACTCTATGGCAATGGCACTGTTACAGATGCCACATAATACCAGTCTGTACATGTACAAAATTGATCTTTTATTGTGACAGCAGCTACGCATTGTAGACTCTGTGCCTATTGACATCAGGCACACTCATTGTACACTTTGGGGCACTTGCTTAATATGTTGTTTGCACCACTGATTTATATAATGGCATTATGATATTGGCAGTTTTATTTTTGATCCCTTTCCTAACGATCCTTAACATAAAATGTGCCTTTTTCATAGCTGCCAACCACAAAACGGCTCATCATTTACAATGGGTTATTATCCAACCTCTCATGCCAATCGTTACTAGTCCGGACCCCATTAGTGTATATACAAAGTTAGGAATTATTATTATTGTTGTTCCCAACGTGCATCACTTCACATGATGATGAAAACTGTCCTTGCCCTTTTATGAAAATGAAAGCTAACTATTACTGGTATGGCTAGCATCACTTGACAGACTACCTCTCCACCATGAGTTTGTCTGCTCTGCTTTTAAAGGAATGAGAGAAAAAAGGACCTGAAGTTCAGAACCATACAGCTGATTCAGCCCACCTTCTTTCAAACTCTTCTTCTGTAGCACTGGTAAAGCCAAAGAACAACACCCAATTTCCTGTGTTGCAAAGTGATTTCTGAATGTCGCTCAGGGTGTTGCTTAGGTTTAGCATTGACCCTGACAAAGGGTATTTGAAATGTGTCAGGCTGAATCAGTTCAATTTTTGTGTACTTAAGAAGTGCTCTCTTTCCTTCCTCTTGCATTTTTTAAAGTCACCTAAATTAATGACCAGCACTACTACTTTTGCCAAGGATTATGTGCCTGAACACTGCTGAAAGCTAAGGAAACATTTAATCCATCCTATCAAGGCAATTCTTTATGTCCTTAACATAGGGTTTAACACTGGAGTGCTTCTCTCTCTGCCATTATTTTGTTACTTCAAGACCCCAATCATTAAACATAATGATAAATATTCTAAGGACAAAACCATCAAATTGATGGGGCGTGTTGTGACCTGCTGTTTGAGTACATCACTGAAAGTGAATACAACATGTGCAACATTTTCCTGAAGTTATGGTTGGAGAGGAGAGTCTGAGTAATTTGCTCTGTCCTCTTGCCCTTTCATATTTTTTCTATATCTTTTTTAAGGTAAGCACATCCCCAAGAGCATATCTGGCAAATTTCCCAAAAAGCACTTAAAAATTGAGGAAAGAATATTGACTTAAGCATCCTCTCATTTAACTTGCAAAAAGAGGGTGGGCAGGGAGGTTGCAGTATGCTCCATTAAATTAAACAAAAACTCTGGAAGGGTGGAGAATATTGTGAGATCAGAAAAGAACTCCTTAATGATGTTAAGATTTTTTTAAAAGCTACTTTGCATACAGCATGAATTAACATATGTGTGTGTGCACAAGCCTCAGTGCTGAGACCCAAAGCTAAGAACCAATAATGACTCAAGAGAGTTTAATGGTATTGCAGCAGGCAAAACTAAAACAAGGTTTTCTCAGGGCCTCTGCATCTGCAAGGAACTGTTCTCCATGCCAACAACCCTAAGCTAAATTGCAGGAACTTTATATGGTACTGGACCTGAAGCTGAAATTTAATAGGCTTAAGGCTCTTCTCTGTTGATCAGATGAGGGCAGAAAACCTAATATTTCTACCAAGCCTGTCCAATTCAGAGGTTTCATACTCTCTTCCAACCACAGGGATGCAGCTCACCTGCATCTATACCTCAAGAAGGGATTAAGGCCAGAGAATACTCCAGCTCTCCTCAGGTGTTACAATTTTAGCATTCTTTTCTTATGGGGGCAGTGATAATGGGGGCACTAACTCATCTCTCATTGTTGAGAGAGCTATGCTCATTTTCAGTCTATTAGTGGGCAGGTTCAAATTTCCTGTGTTTAATTCACAAAGTCTTAAGCAACTTGGGTTTAAGGTATATGAAGGACATCCTGATTTCTTAGGCTCCATTGCCATCATTGAGATATTCTAGTGGGGCACATCTGGTGGTCCCCCATGCCTCTGGGATTTGGTCAACCTTTATCAGGGACTGAGCATTTAGTGTGGCATGCCTTGCCCTGTGCAATAGAGTTCTTGAAGGAGTCATACCTGCCTTCTTTTAGACATCTTCTGAAAACTGTACTGTTCAGAAAGGCCTTTGGAACATGATTTGTGGTGGTTGTTGGTTTTGTTTTTTTTTTTAAAAAAAAACAGTTTATTGACCCCCCCCCCCCGTTATTTGCAATGTTGCACTTTCTATGTTGTACATCACCTTGTTAATTAAAAAAAAATGGAATTGTGGCTTATAAATAAAACTGAATAAATAAATTCCACACACCCCACATCACTGTTCTAGTCACCTTCTAGTACACACAGAGGCTCTTCACAAATTTTGGAACTAGAAAAATCAGGGTTCTGATGTGCGCGGTATTCCCAACAAGTACAGAGGCTTCTCTGCTTCAGAACATTACTCTCAACCAGTTGAGTGGAATAGCAATGCAGGGGGCAGATTTAAGTGTGTGTCACCATTGCTCCCCTCACATGGAGTGGTATTCAGTTATTTGCTGTGATGTCTGGTCATGGAAAGGAAATTCCTCTCTCCACACCCCTCCTAAATTTTGTTCCATAGCCGGTCATTGAAATTCTACTTGATATTGATCCAGAGTAGATTCCATTGTATAGTTAGCAGAGTAAAAACTTAAACACGTTGCAGGATTCCACCAAAAATAGATCAGAGGCAATTGTATTTCATCCAGCAGAGCTTTACTGCTACTGAAGGCAAATGAGCATCATGGTCACAAATCCAATAGATTTAGGATTGGCACTGTCCATAAGAAATCCAGTTGCAGCAGACTTAACTTAAACTTACAATAACTTATAATAAGTCTAAACCTTAACACTAAGCATACTATGTACAGAACAGCACACTAGAAGGAAAAGAGATAGAAAGAGAAAATGAAACCCAGGCTCCTTCTGGCCTCTTATTATAGTCAGCATGACCTTGACAGAAGAGATAACAGAACCAGCTTAAGCCAGCTGTACTCAGCCTCTCTGAAGGTATAACCCAAACACCATGAGCCTTCAGCTTGTTGCTTTCACACAGACAAGCTTTCAGAACCCTCTTGAATTAATTAGAATAGGAAAGATCTGTACACATCAGATCAATTCTTTCTGTACTAAGAAATGCAAACTCACAGTTTCCACCAATCGTCTGAAATAGATTTGGGGAACGTGTGTGAAAGGTATGCCATATTGCACATGGTAACCAAATGCTTATTTCAAACACCTGAAGAGGTCTGCAGTCCCACGTTAAGCTGCAGAAAGCGTTCAGGACAAAGAATGGTTCTTTATCCCAAGTAAAATCTGAGTTGAGCTGCTCCAGTTTGTCAAAACTACTGGAAAAACACAGCATGGACCTCATAGCTTTACAACCACTTGCTTGCAAAGTTCACCCTAACAATGGCCCATAATGCTGGCGGTCTAAGCAGCAGAATTCCACTGGGTCTCCAGAGACACCCAACTTTTATTATATGTAGCAGATGGTGACAGCAGCCACGAAATTAAAAGACGCCTGCTTCTTGGGAGAAAAGCAATGACAAACCTAGGCAGCATCTTAAAAAGTAGAGATATCACCTTGCCAACAAAGGTCCGTATAGTAAAAACTATGGTTTTCCCAGTAGTGATGTATGGAAGTGAAAGCTGGACCATAAAGAAGGCTGATCGCCAAAGAATTGATGCTTTGGAATTCTGGTGCTGGAGGAGACTCTTGAGAGTCCCATGGACTGCAAGAAGATCAAACTTATCCATTCTTAAGGAAATCAGCCCTGAGTGCTCATTGGAAGGACAGATCGTGAAGCTGAGGTTCCAATACTTTGGCCACCTCATGAGAAGAGAAGACTCCCTGGAAAAGACCCTGATGCTGGGAAAGATGGAGGGCACAAGGAGAAGGGGATGACAGAGGACAAGAAGGTTGGACAGTGTTCTTGAAGCTACCAACATGAGTTTGACCAAACTGCGGGAGGCAGTGGAAGACAGGAGTGCCTGGCATGCTCTGGTCCATGGGGCCATGAAGAGTCGGACACGACTAAATGACTAAACAACTAAACAACTAAACAACTAAACAACAACAACTTTCCAAGTGGCTTTCCTGTGGGAATTGGCATTTCCTCCCTGATTCTATATCTAAGAATTGCTGTGGTAGTATGAGTCTTTGTTATCAAATCAGTAAGTCAACGGCAGCAGGGATGCTTCACTTCATATACCATTGAACTAACTTTGGGGTATATGAACCTACCCTTGGGAGCTTAGTGGTCTTCTCAAAGAACAATTTTAATTCTTTTGTAGAACTGCTAAAAGGACCATGGGATTATATTTCCTCCTGCCTTCAAGATTTTCAAAAGTACAGTCATAATTATGACTTTGGAAAACAACACTTCAAGAACTCTAAGTGCAACAATTATATGTGACTGAGCACTAACTCTTCTTGCATGTTGGTGGGTAGGTAGCAGTTAGCTATTTATAGTGACTAGACTAGACTTGCAGAGTTTCTGAGGTTTCTTTGAATAAGCTGAATTTCAAATAAATACATATATATATATTTCTTAACTGGTAGGCATATCTTTCTCAAGGTGTGGGGAATATTATCTAAGCAGCACCATTTCTAAAGCAGAAAAAGAAGGCTTTTTGATCAATTGCATGAACCTTGGTTCAAAAAGTGTTGAAAATTGTTCTATTTCCAGGCAACCTGGTGAGATGGCTACAATGTCATTTTGGTATTTGTGCTGTCTAGTTATATAAAATTGCTTTTAGGTCACTTGGAATATGATCAGCCCTGAGGGACTTGAAAGCAGCCTTTCTGATACCATTCCAAGATATTATTTGGACCCTATAGCCCATATAGGTGAAATGACTTAGGTGCCCTTAAGCTGCTTTCTCCCCACAGAGAATTCCATCCATCGTCTTCCATATGTAAACAGTGTAATGGTCAATTACAGTCTCAAAATACTTATACAGCCTAGGGAGGAGAAATGGGAGGGGGGGGTCTCTTTCATAAGAAATGCAAGAATATCGGTAATGGTGTTTGTTTTCTTCCAAGAATACTGTTAATGTAGCATGAAACAGTCGAATCAGCAATTTTGAATTCAAATTATAGTCCCTATAAAGGTGAACCTTTTAAAATGTGACACCAACCACAAGAAATGTCTATAGGGGCAAAAAAAGGAGGTGGCTGCAATATCAAGGTGAAGCACACAGAGAAGCAGGAAGTTTCAAACTTGTTTAACACCCGATCTAAGAACTGTGGTAGTAATGCATGTTCCATGTTGCATTACAAATTGCATTTCAAGTGATTCATAACGCATTTCATTATATATCCAGTTACACTGAGACAGGGGTATTATTAATGTTTTAATGGTTTTTAAAAGTTAAGTATGTGTTATAAAGAAGGGACATGGGTGACGCCGTGGGTTAAACCACAGAGCCTAGGACTTGCCAATCAGAAGGTTGGCGGTTCGAATCCCTGCAACGGGGTGAGCTCCCATTGCTTGGTCCCTGCTCCTGCCAACCTAGCAGTTTGAAAGCACGTAAAAAGTGCAAGTAGATAAATAGGTACCACTCCGGCGGGAAGGTAAACGGTGTTTCTGTGCGCTGCTCTGGTTCGCCAGAAGCGGCTTAGTTATGCTGGCCACATGACCCGGAAGCTGTCTGCGGACAAACGCCAGCTCCCTCGGCCAATAAAGCAAGATGAGCGCCTCAACCCCAGAGTCGGTCACGACTGGACATAATGGTCAGGGGTCCCTTTACCTATGAGTCATAAACAATAGCATTATACAGTTGCTCCTGAGAGGGTGTTTGTTTGTTTGTCTGTCCAGCAATGACATCAGAATTAGGTTCACTAAGTATCTAGCTAGGGGCTTTCCTGGTATCACATCTACAAAATGAAATTGAAATCTCAAAATGGGGATACAGTAAATTAAATACATTTGGTGTACACAAACTTGTATGCTTGCACTGCAATTGAGCCCCTGATAGTGGTGAAAGTATTTGGCCCAATGATGGGCAACCACGATTCAGTAACTGCTCCGCAGAATTTTTTGCTCCTTCTCCATCTCTGAATGCCGCTAGAGGCCACATCTCAACTGTTATTGAAATTCAGCCATAACAGGCTTGCTCTGAACATAATGCTTTTTCTCCTCGTTCCCTTGTTACTGGCCAAGAGTTGGCCGGTGCCCCAGTTTTAAATAATGCTACATCATAACGGTGTTGAAGGTGCTTGTACCAATATGTAGTTATTCTTGGAGACCAAAGCACTCTATAACACATCCTTTGAACTGCTGACAGGGTGTATATTTAAGAAAAATGAGACATTCCAATGTGTTTCTATTGTGTACTGTCTTGAACGTATGCCAGAAGCTTGTTTGTTAACTGGAGAACTTAAAACCCAGATTGTAGCAATGAGGAGAAACCAACACAAAAAGCTGGAAGGTTGCCTATAGTGGACTCGGCTAGCAGCTCAGCTAGAGCTTCATTTGCCAGATGAAAGGGACACATTCTGTCCAATCCTAAGCAGGATGACACAAAAGGAAGTTCTACTGTGGCCAACAAATTGGTTATATAATATCTTGCTGTGTCCTCTGTCCCACATGGAATGTAGCAATGTAGCTTTGCGTGTGGATACCTTCTGGAAGTCTAGGACTGGAACAACAAATCTCATTGCCAGAGGCTTGCACATGCCCAGAACTGTGTCCCTTTCCAACCTTGCTTATAATCAAGAATTTTGAACAGATTTGGGGGTGAGGGGCATTCTTTCTTCTCTTATTTTTATCTGACTCTGATAGCATAGACCTCACAAGTGCTTTTTTACTGCGAGGGTGCGATCATGCTGCAGTTAGGTGACCCTGCAAATTGTGGCAGGTTGAGAGAGCAGCAGTTGAATGGCTCAGGCAGGTGAGCAAATGAGAGTGTTATAAGCGGGAAAATGTGGCTGGATGACATGTAAAGGGGAAAAAGTCAAAGGGCAGGCAGCGGGTGGTAGGTAAGCAAGGTTGGAAAGCAATGCAACTAGGAGTGCGGCCCCTAGTCGATAATAACCTTGGAAGGCAAGACTATTCAATCTTGTCCTGTGATGGCTGTTTATTTGTTTGCAGCACATTTCATTTTGTGGAAAATATCAAATCAGTTCACATTATACACTAATGACCAAAATCAACAGCAATCAGCAGCAGCACTCATGAGAAGACTGGGTGCCCTCTAAATCATAATGGGAATAGCATTCCATGGGGTGGGTGCCCACATAATCCCCAATGAAATGGGCACAGTCCCATGTCACCAAATCAATTGCTCCTTGGTTTCTTCTCCACCCACATCAGTTGCTATTTTTAAGACCTGCTGCATTTACTTCCTCCCTCCATCTTTAGCATGTTGCTCTCCCTCTGTTTATTCCTCGGGAGCAATGCTTAATTCGAGCTAGAGTGTTTTAGAAGAGAGTTCTGGAACCTTCTGGAATGGGGTAGTTTAGCTCTGAAAGATACGTATATTAATAATAGTAACTGTATTTCTGTGAGCATATGCAGACTGCTTCTTCACCATAGCTAGCAGTCGCTTGTTAGTGGAAAGCTCACCAAGACAACGACTTCTTAGGTTGGCATAAGTTTTGGTCTTCACAAGGAAACGCTACCTGCATGTGAGGAAGAAGGAACCGCCAGACTGTACAATATTGCAAAGACAAGTCTGAGCTCCCTGTGTGTTCTGTCTTGACAGAATGCTGGTGGTTTCCCAATCCCTACAATGTCATAAAGACCAAGTAGAAAACTTCAAATACTTTTCTAAAACATCAGCTGGAAATGGTTCCAACATTTGAAACAACTGATTTCAATGCAATGAATGGATAGATACATATGTGACAAAGTAACCCTCAAAAGAACAAGGAGTCGTGTAGGACTTTAAAGCCTAGCACAATTGTTATGCTCCTGCCAACCTAGCAGTTCGAAAGCAAGTCAAAGTGCAAGTAGAGTGGTACCGCTCCGGCGGGAAGGTAAATGGCATTTCTGTGTGCTGCTCTGGTTCGCCAGAAGCCACATGACCTGGAAGCTGTATGCCGGCTCCCTCAACCAATAAAGCGAGATGAGTGCCGCAACCCCAGAGTCAGTCACGACTGGACCTAATGGTCAGGGGTCCCTTTACCTTTACCTTTACCTTTACACTTGTTATGCCTTAAGCTTTTGCAGCAGGACCCAGGCAGACTATATTTTGAAACAAAAAATTAACAAATTCCTATGCCCCACAAATAACCCAGAGATCCATTTTAAATAAAAGCACACATTCTACACATGTAAAAACACGCTGATTCCCGGACCGTCTGCGGGCCGGATTGAGAAGGTGATTGGGCCGCATCTGGCCCCCGGGCCTTAGGTTGCCTACCCCTGGCTTAAGGTAACTCTAGTTGAAATCTTTTACTATAACTGACTGACACGGCTGATTTTCAGGAAGCATGAGTCTTATGAAGAAACCTTAAATTAACATTGAAAAGAAGGAACAGAATAAAAGCTTTATCCATGAAACATTGATGGAGTTACATAAAGATTTAAAATAAAATTCCTGAAATTCCTCATTTGATCAGTCAGAACAGTGATTGATATACCCTTCACCAGGTCTTGACTAAGGCTGTGAAAACCTGAGAGGAAAAAACAAAAAGTGAGCGGACCCCCCACAAAGCTTTCATATCTCTAGTTTTGACATATACTTTGAAAGAACTGAACAACAAAATAATGATTTAATGTTATGAATATGAGTTTATCTAGCTTGAATTCTGGAATGCTCCTTGTTCACCCAAGCCAGTATTTGGGGCTTACTTCCCCTTTCAGTTGCATCCAAGGAATTTAGAAACTTTAACCCCCCCAAAAGTGATTAAAAGCTGTTGTTTTCTAGTCTGTTATTGGGCATGGACCATCTTTTCTGATTCACGTTGGCTATTTCATAAACACAAATGCAATTTACTTCTTCTCAGAGTTTCCATAGATGCCCATATACAACAGATATGAAGATATTGGAAATAACTATGCTTTGCTTTGCTTGTTGAATATTCTCCTCCACGCACCATCCCTTGCCCCTCTTAAAAAAGTTATATACAAATGGTAGCATAGCTATCATGAAGACAAAGAAGCTTGATGTCTGAGCTAACAACTAGGAATGAGCACAGGGTAGCTGTCTTCGCCATTAGATATGTTTATCCACCCAGGCAGGCTCCTAGTACAACTGCCAGGCTCTCCTGTGTTGCAAAACTGTATATGCCCCTTTTTGTGATTTAATTATACACAGATTAGTGTGTACCCTAGCTAGACGTAAGGCTGTAAATCTACTACCCATCACTTCACCTCTAACTTTGGTTGTCCTCCAGGGCTGTGATCTGCTACATCAGCATGCAGCAGCTGGATGCCTCCAGATAATTGTTTTGAACCACTTTGCATAGTATTCATGTGTTTCTGAAGTCTTGGGAACTAACCAGGAACGGGTAGGGACTTTTTGTAAGAATTTTGTCTGGTTCTCTCCGTTTCTTGTGTGAACTCCTTTGGGGACCTCATTGATCTCAACACTTTTGTCAACCTCAAGGCTCAGGTTTTTTCATCAGTATAAGATAAGGGGTTGCCACCTTCTGTTTTGGATGAAAAGAATCAATGCGATAGAAGTGAACATCTTTTGAATCCACCCACATCGGGTGTCAAGGGAGATACCTTGTACCTTTTGAAACATCTGTAAAAGCATCTCACAGGGAGATGAAAGTGTAAAAATAAAAGACAGAGAAATGCCTGATTACAAAAAGTACATGCTTTATTATACAGATTTTGAGGTTTGGGGGGGCATACAACACAACCTTGCTTGTATATGCAACTCAGTTTTGTGGGTGGTGAAATGTCTGTTCTCTCATGCAGGTCGTCTAGTCAGTATTGTGTTTGTTGGAAAACAGCACTCTCCGTTCCACCCAGAAGCCTCTCCCCTTGGACTTACTATTCAGATCCTTCATCCTTTTACAGTACCATATGACTCCATCAAAGGAAATTCTACAATGTTCTGCAGGCCCAGTCCCTGGTGCCTCCTCTTACATTCTTACTCACACAGGAGTAAGGAAACTTAGTTCATGTCCTCAAAATGATAATAGTGATGCAAGAGTAATTATCTTTGCTGGTTCTTTCTACAAGGCCTTTAGTCAGACTAAAGAGAAGAAAAGCAGCTAAATCACACAAAAATGGGTCAGTTTGGGTTGCCCTTTAAAACAGAGAAAGAAAGTAGCTGTCTATCTTATTTATTATAAGTATTTTAAAACCACATTTCAGTCATATTCCCGGGGTGGTTTACAGAAAGACACAAACGACGACAGCTAACAGCCACAAAATTTTAAAACGCAGCATAAAAAAGTCCATTAGATTAAATTTGCATCTAAATAACTCAGGTCTTTTTCTGGCACTAAAAATGACAATAAAAAGGTGTCAAGTAAACCTATCTGTGGAGAATATTCAACAACAAATGGTTTCCCTAGAGAAGTTGTGGACTCAGCTTCCTTGGAGGTTTTTAAGCAGAGGTTGGATGGTCATCTGTCAAGTATGATTTAGTTGAGAATCCTGCATCAAAGGAGGTTGGACTAGATGAAGCATATCAGTATTTTAAATTCTACTATGTTTCTGAACTCAAAACTACTGATGAGAAGTTTCTCCACTATTCTGTGGAGACGGGCAGGCCCGCATCTAAGTCAGAGGTCATAGAATACCTCGTGCGCCTCCGCGACCTGGGTCGGGCCCCCAAAACCCTCAATATTCATTCCGCGGCAATATCGTTCTTCTCCAAAGCACTGTTTTCAGTCGATCCCTGCGCATACTTCGTGGTGCGGAAAATGCTGAAGGGCTGGCACAGGTCGCGGCCACCTAGCTCGGACAGCAGAAGACTGATAACTTATGACATTCTCGTGCAAATACGTAAGAAGCTCAGTGTCATTTGCTGGTCTAGGTATGAAGCCAGGTTATTTTCCACGGCATTTTCCTTCGCCTTCTTTGGTGCCTTACGCATAGGCGAGGTGGTTTGTGAGGACCAACCGTTTAGTAACCATAGGGGGCTCCTGTTAGAGGATGTAACCTTGTCAAGCTCAGATGTAATCTTAAAAATCCATAGCTCAAAGACAGATCAGATTGGTAGAGGGGCTCTAATCCACCTGCAGGCAACGCAGAAGGCTGGCCCTTGCCCAGTAAAGGACGCTAGAAAGTTTCTGTGCTTAAGGCCAAAAGCAAGTGGCCCTTTCTTCATACATGCAGATGGTTCTCGCCTTTCTAAACACCAGTTCAGGAGGGTTATGCGCAAGGCGATCACGGCCATCGGACTTCCACCCGAGGAGTATGCCGTGCACTCCTTCCGCATCGGGGCTGCTACCACCGGTGTCCACATGGGTTTACCGGCTGAGAGGATAATGGACATGGGACGGTGGAAGTCCAACGCGTACAGGGGTTACATCCGGACACCGCGCTAACTTTCCCTTCCCCCATCAACCCCCACTGACCCAGCGTTCTTACTCTCTTATTTCAGGCATTGGGACAGTGCGTCTCTGGATCATCGGCCACAGTATTGTGCATTGAGCAAGACTGCGTACAGTTTCCAGGGGCTGGTGCTATGGCCTGCAACTCCCTAACAATGTTGAAGTGTCCTGGATTACACGGCGGGGAATGCGCTGGGAAGAATTCTTCCCGGCAGTAACAAAAAGAATTGTTACCGAGGGCCCACCCGACGCACTGGTCATCCAACTGGGTGAGAACGACCTGGCTAATAGAAAAGGGGTGGACTTAATGTGGAATATTTTCAATGACCTGGAGGAGTTGCGGGCTTTTTATTCAAATATAACAATAATCTGGTCATCTTTGCTTGAGAGGTGCTGTTGGCGGGACGCCACAAATCCTGTGGCTGTGAATAGAGCCAGAAGGATCCTGGAGCGCTCGGTCGCACGTAGAGTGGCTGCGATGGGTGGGCGGGTCATCGAACACCCAGGCATCCAGTTTAGCAAGGAAGCACTCTATCGCAGGGATGGCGTGCATCTCTCCGATGCGGGTAACAATATTTGGCTGGCCGACATTTCTCAAGGAATCAGGGATTGGTTACAGGTCTGAGGGTATTGGCGGCGAGCCTTGCTCGTGTGGCGGTTAGGCATTGGCAGGGGTATTGTTATGCAAATGAGATCGGGGGGAGGAGCGCTATCACCTCCCCCAATCCTTGAAGGGTAGTTCGTTAAAGGACTCCGAGGGGTGTCGCCTCGTCCGAAACCTACGGAGGCTAGGGCCTAAAGCGCGCCCCCGAGCGTTAACCCCTTGGGGAGCGCCTAGGGATGTGCATAGCGGAGGCTCCCCCTGTTGTGGCTTAACCCTTCCCGGTTAGACCAGATAGTCTGTTAGGGCCAATGCCTAAGGCCAATACCGCTCTTATCTGTAATCAATAAAGTTGTGGCCATTTTCACCCATTAACCTAAATACTGGTGTCCGGTGTCTTTATTTACTCCATCTGGGGAGGGGGCGGGAATTGCCACGCAATTATACTGCATTATCTGTCACTCTTTTTTTCCGATTGCCCCCAATCTTTCCTGCAATTTAACATGACATAATGTGAAAGAACAAAGAGTGCAATGACAAAGACTGGATTGATAAGGAGGTACTTGGGAGTGGGACCAAAGCCCTTTTTCTCCCAACTTAATGAAATTTACTGCTATCAGGAATATTGCATTAAGTATGCATTGTATGGCTTATCTTTGCAGATAGTTAAACACAGTGGACAGCTTTAGAATGCATGCACTAATACATCTTGGGAAACAAGGAATGTGGCAAGGGTTAAGAATTTGTCTATCATTTTGACATGGGAGCTGTTACCCGCTGAAACTTACTTCATAATTCAATAAATTGATTATTCAGCTTTCCACTGTGACAACTATGCTTCACACATTAAGCTATTTCCCCTGTCAAGTTCCTGTATGGAAATTGCAACGTGTAGGGTGAATCAGATACAGGCAAACTTGAACTCCTAGCTTTATAATTGCTGGGCTCAGGGCTTCCCCCCCAGCTGGAACTCACTGGAACTCAGTTCTGGCACCTCTCAGGTGGGCACCATTGCTATCCTAAGAGAACAAGGAAGCATTCGTGGTGAGTTTTGGCACCACTTTTTCTAGAAAAATAGCTTTGGACTGGAGCCTGGGCTTGTCCTACTTTCAGAGCTCCCACCATAGGTGTCTTTGCACTCCTGCTATGTGTTCTTTGCTATGCCCCACCCATCCCTGTTGTGATTGGCCCCTCCCACTTTGTCCCCTCATATTAATTTCACCTTCCCTTAATTGAGTTTGGCCTAGTCTACGTATATCAGAATAAAGGTAAAGGTACCCCTGACCATTAGGTCCAGTCGTGACCAACTCTGGGGTTGCGGCGCTCATCTCGCTCTATGGGCCGAGGGAGCTGGCGTTTGTCCGCAGAAAGCTTCCAGATCATGTGGCCAGCATGACTAAGCAGCTTCTGGCGAACCAGAGCAGTGCACGGAAACACCGTTTACCTTCCCGCCGGAGCGGTACCTATTTATCTACTTGCACTTTGACGTGCTTTTGCACTGCCAGGTTGGCAGGAGCTGGGACCGAACAACAGGAGCTCACCCCGTTGTGGGGATTCGAACCGCCGACCTTCTGATCGGCAAGTCCTAGGCTCTGTGGTTTAACCCACAGCGCCACCCGCGTCCCTTATATATCAGAATAATGGGGTATAATAATGAGATAGTAGAGTCCTGAGGTGGTGGTAGAATGATAGGATGAATGAAGAATGCTTCATCTGACATTATCAAACAAAACAAAACACCCTGAAAAGGGGGATAGGAGCCTAGCATGGCAGTTAGCAAGCTAAACTAGAACCATTCTCCCTAACATTCCCCACCTCCCTCACACATATGCATATACATATTTTTACTGGCATATCTACCTATCATCTGTCTTTCTGTCTGTCTATCATAGCATCCCCTACCTGTATCCTAGCATATCAGAATTTTACGACTTTATTGTGTTGTATCTGTAGGCATTGCCAGTTCAATATGGCCTCTGCTGTGTGAAGCTCAAGAGACTCTGTTCCTGCCTAAGCTTATGATAGCCTCTATCTGGGATGATTGGCCTAAGCAGTCTCACTGCTGGCTTCTTTCACCACAGCTGCCCAGCCTGCCTTTTTAGTTCAGCTTCTCCCTCTGTATAATTTTACCACTTCCTTGGGTCAGATGTATTTGTCTGACTAGCTTGCTGGCTTCACCCTCGCAGAGCTACAAATTATAGTATCCTTCACAAACTTCAATTCCCAAGGTTCAGGGGGAAGTAATGTGCTTTAAATGTGTGCTGGTTTTTTTTTTTTTTTTTGAAAATTTACGGTGAGGCTCTGTTGTACATCAGTGTACATATGCATTTTTGCACAATGCATAAGGCAAAAGAAGAAGAGGCAAAAAAAGAAAGAAAACTGAAAACTACTGAAAACCCTAGAGAGCTGAGCATGCGACAGTTCTGATATCAGTGTTAGAAATTCTCCCAGGTCAACCAGAGGGCAGGCAGTGGGGAATACAGGGGAGAGCCAGCACACAGAATCATAATGGTAGACACACACTCATCCCTTCTATTAGGGAAGGGAAGGAAGCTCTTCTCAATGTAGCCAGGACAAGTAGTCTTTCCAGATATGCAGGAAGACTGTGATAGCTGTTCTTCTTACAGTGTTCATCTAAAGTCTTTGAATAATTCAGACAAATGTCTGGTGTGCCTGAAGGCACTTTAATCACTTCAGTATAGAAACATCTTCCCTCAGGAAGATGCCCAGACTAAACCGCTCTCAGAAGTTTAAAAGTAAACGTGAGCCCTTTCTAGCGTTATAGCACATAATGACACATAAAATGCCACAGCTGACATTTAGGAGGGAAGATATATACTTCATTCAGCAGTAAAGCACATACTCTGTGCAGAGAAGTCCCACGTTCAAAGCCTAGACTTGCCACTTAAAAGAGCCTCAGGTTACTGGGCTGCAAAAACCACTCTTCCTGTAGTCTTGGAGAACCGTCACCAGCCAGATAAGATAATTCTGACTCAGTATCTTAGATGGCTTCTCTAACTGCACTCATGTGATTATTAAATCACAAATATAACTCTAAGGAGGGATTTCTTTCTTTTTATTGGATGAACTTCTTTTTTGACAAAGTAATAATCATAAATAAATAAGAATAAAAATGTGCACCCCACCACCAAGACCATTCCATTGTAACCATCCAACCTCCCAAAATTTCAAAACCTCTTGTGATGGTTTGACCTCTTTCCGTTTTAACAGTACAAATTCTACAAACACCATATCTCCTCAAAATCATTTCTCCTTCATTAATGTCTTACCTTAATGACACATGTTAATTTATCATTAATACCTATATCCCACACCTATTTATACAATTCTTCCATTTTAGAGTCTGCTTGCCCCTTCCAATTCCTAGCTATAATAATTCGTCCTTCATAGCCTGTGAACCTGCCCCATCACAAATTGATAATAATGCCACCTCTGGACTTTCGGTCAGCTTTAACCCAGTGATTTCTATTATCTCCTTAAACATCCTTTGCCAGAAAAATTGTACATATTTACACCCCCACCAAATGTGAACATAATTCCCCGTTTCCTGGCATCCCCTCCATCATAACACCGAATATTCCTTGTTTATTTGATTTAATCTGACCAACGTTAAATACCATCTCCAAACTAATTTATAACAATTTTCTTTTATTCTTATAGACAACATTTTCAATGTATGGTTCTCCCATATTAGGAGGAATTTCAAAGCATGTTGGGACTTCAAATTTTATTGTTGTTATTATTTTTGCCCCAGCTAGATCCTTTGTCTTTCTGTCAGTAGGGCCAATATTTTTGGGAAGTATGTCACAAACTAGGTCTAAAGCAGGTTCAGTCATTGTGGTACCCTCTAGATGATGCTGAACTCCAAACTCCAACCAATCCACCTATAAGCATGAGGGATGACAGGAGCTTAAGTCCAACATGGAGGATACCCTAATCCAGAATTTAACATAATGCTACAACAGTATGCATGCAGCCCCCTGGTCATTAAGTAGTTTTGTGTATAGTTTATTATATTGGAGAGCAGTGAAACACTGGAGTGTCAGGAGGAATGATATTGGGTCAGGGGGCAGAACCTGGCTTTGTGCTGCCGGGTTCAACCTTTCATTATGATCTCCAGGAGAAGGACTGATGGTGAGGGATCAGCACCAAGGGGATAGGGCTAATTGTTTTGAGGTGTTTTGCTTGGCTCAGGATCTGTCAGACTTCAGGAAATCTGACCCCCCTACCTCATGGCAGGCTGCCTGTAATTGGAAAAGCAAGAAGCTCTTACCAAGGTATTTTATTCAGTATTCACAGAGAGGGATATGGGATGTCACCTATTGGACAATGGTGTTGCTCTGAGTGAAGTCCCAGCCTCTCCATCTCTCCTATTATATGTCATCCCTGCATTGGCTATGCTTTCTGCCTCTGAGCTTTCTGTTCTTCTGCCCTCAATGCACGCCAGGTCCTAGGAGGGGGTTGGATTTGGAATGCTTTCCAAGGACACTGAGTCTGTCAGCTGTCTCTCCTCTGGTGCTTGTTCTTCTTCCTCCTGCTCCTCTCCCAATATTTCCCAGCTTCTCCCCTCTGCAGCCTCTGAACCATGACCTTCTGCAAACCACTGTTCTAAATCTATACTGTCCTCCTCTTCTCGGGGAGGTTCAGGAGAAGAGGGAGGCGGTCTCCACCATTCCTCCTCCGATGTCCAGTCCCTGACAGGATCTCTTTGTACCTTCAGCTTCATCAGACTCCATTCCGAGTCACCAGTCACAGTCAGCTTCTGTCCCCTGACCTACATGTGGACACCTCTTCTCTCCATTACATTTTGCTCCATCCTACCAGCTCTGTCCCTAATTCACAGACATGTGTGGGACATGTGTTGTTCAACCTGTTCTGGGTTACACTTCCCAGGAGGAGCAGGTGGCCGGCTTCGGGGTACTTCTGAAACCCTGAATAATTCTCATAGGAATCTAAATGCTTCTCCTCATAGGAATCTAAATATCATCCAAAGAGTTCTTTTCAGAGGAGGCACATGGAGAAGGGCTTTGGGTTGTATTTGTGGATTAACACTTTTGACATTTCTGTGGTCTGTATTTTTAAAATTTATTTTAAGGCATTTTTAATATTTTAAACATCTGCATAAGCCACTTCTTATTTTATATATATTTTTGGAAGTCACTTTGAGACTTCTTTGTAAAAAGTAAAGAAATAATTAAAAAAATAGCCAATATTGTTAGCTGCCAGATATTAGCTCTCTCTCTCTTTTTAACTTCCTTTTATTCATTTTCTATAACCAAACTACAAAAAACAAAAACAAAAACAAACAACACACACCAAAGAAAAAAGAAAACATAAACCAAAACAAAACATATGAACAAACCAGAAGACAAAAATTAATTAACAACAAATAACGGTTGACTTCCCTCCATCTCGGTTTTGGGTTATGTAAATATTAAATCCATTCTGCAGTTTTTCATTTTATATCGTCTACACATCGCACAGATATTAGCTCTCTTGAGTCCCAGAGCTTGAGGTTGCAATCCTGTACCAGTTCCTGGGTATCACCGTTGAAATTAATAGAATATACTTTGGAATAGACATGTATAGATTGCACCATTGACCTAGGAGACCAGGCAACCCTATCCATGATCTTCTTTGCTGCAGTCTGAGAGTCACAATCTTCTGTGCTCTGGGTCACATGGGACATCCATGCCAAAAGAAGACTACTGCAGCCTTAGATTATTTAGCTACCTAATTGTTTCAGAAATCAGATAGGCTTCTTAGCAGAAACAGAAAGGAATAAACCCGGTGGATAAGGTTATCAAAGTAGTTTGAAGAAGCAACTATATTGCACTGCTGATTACTGGATCTGAAAAATAATGCGTTAAGGGGTATGTAATACTGATTACTTCAAGGTAATTGATTACTGATTACCTTTTCCTTGGCACAGTAAAGCTGTTCCCATGCGGGCTACCATGACAACCGTAGTATGACTTCCAATCAAGACAGGAGTGGCGAGATTGCTAAGAAAAGTAATTCGAATTGCTATTTCTCCTGGAAAGTAGTCAGATTATTTCTTAGAATTGCATTTTTAAAGTATTTCATTTGCTGCCCCCGGGTTCTTTGAAAAGTTTGCTTCACATTACTCTGACTCTATTCTTTCCATTATCCTTCATTTTAGAGAAAAGCGGGGAGGGGGAGGTCTTAATAAAACCAAGATTGGATCCCATAATTTTGAAGACAAACTGCTAAAAAATAAAATAAAATGTTAAGGTTGATTTCAGGTCTCTACTGTAAAAATAGGGTAAATTTTAAGTTAAATGATAGGGATTTTGTTTTACCATTTCTTTCTGCCTTTTCATGTGGTGTCAGATGACCAAAAAAGTCTTATTTATTTATATTTATTTATTAGTTATTGAATTTGTATACCACCCTTCATCTGATGATCACAGGGCAGTTCATGACATAAAAATGAAAACAAAAAAAAAATCTATAAAATAACAAAAAAGACCAATAACAAACCAATAACCCCCTTTTCACAAACACTTTTAAAAGGCCTGATTATGCAGAAATTATTTTGTCTGGTGACTAAAGATACGCAATGAAGGTACAAGACAAGCCTTCTTGGGGAGAGCATTCCACAAATGAGGCCACCACAGTAAAGTCCTGTTCTTGTGTTGCCACTTTCTGGAACTCTTGTAGATGGGGCAAAGAAAAAATGGCCTTGGATTATTATTGCAGAGTCTGCATCATTTCATATGTGGAGGGGTAGTCCTTGAGGTTAGTGATGTATGGAAGTGAGAGCTGGACCATAAAGAAGGCTGATCGCCGAATAATTGATGCTTTTGAATTCTGGTGCTGGAGGAGACTCTTGAGAGTCCCATGGACTGCAAGAAGATCCAACCTCTCCATTCTGAAGGAAATCAGCCCTGAGTGCTCACTGGAAGGACAGATCCTGAAGCTGAGACTCCAATACTCTGGCCACCTCATGAGAAGAGAAGACTCCCTGAAAAAGACCCTGATGTTGGGAAAGATGGAGGGCACAAGGAGAAGGGGATGACAGAGGACGAGATGGTTGGATAGTGTTCTCGAAGCTACCAGCATGAGTTTGACCAAACTGTGGGAGGCAGTGGAGGACAGGAGTGCCTGGCGTGCTCTGGTCCATGGGGTTACGGAGAGTCGGACACAACTAAACGACTAAACAATAACAACAGTCCTTGAGGTATTGTGGTCCTAAGCTGTTTAGGACTTTATAGGTCAAAACCAGCACTTTGATTTTATGCCTGGAAAGAAATTGGCAGCCAGTACCGTTGGACCTGGATTGGTGTATTGTGCAACTGTGCGGTCTGGCTGCTGATTTCTTCACCAGCTGAAGTTTCTGAAACATCTTCGGGGGGCAGCCCCATGTATAATGCATTGCAGTAATCTTACCTAGAGGTTACCAGAGCATTACCAGTGCATATACTACAGAAGCTTGGCTGTCTTTATCATGGGGTGGTTCCATATGTTCTAGATTTTCATCCAAGTATCTGAATAGGGTTTTTGTCTTCCAAAATAACTGTTAATCATGTTTGATTATTGATGTTGCGTGTTGAGGTCCCCAATCCACCCCCCAAAATAACTCACAACGGACACGTAATTTTTGTTTAAGATTTTTGGCATGATTTTGGCCACAACTTTATTAAAATACAAACCTGTGAGTGGTTGTTTAGGCATTGGTTAAGACTATCTGTCCCCCCGCCTGGGGACAGAACTGACTTCCGGGCACCACCGAAAGACAGTGCGGGGGAAAGCAAGTCGGGGAAGAATTGGAGCTGAGACACAGACCCTCAACTCTCACCCGCCTGCTCCCCGAAGGCTTGCCGGCCCTAGTCCCATTCCAGGGATTGGACGAAAAGATGGCAAGCCCCAGGATTCCTTTAACGGAATTCCCTTTCCGCAGCAACCATGGAGGGGCAGGCCCAGCCTATCCTAACCCCTCCTCCACCAGATTTATAACCAATGCCTAACCACAACCTTACAAGTTGTGACGATTTGCTACGCAGTAGGCAAAAACCACCCAGCCAGCCAATTTGCCAGGTGGAAAAATTCCTACCAGGCCCCTGCTCAAAGGCAGACGACCCCATGACAGGCATAGCAAAGGGCGGGTGGGCGGGTGATCCGTTGCATGCAGCAAAAGAGAAAGTACAAGGCTGCGTGCAGAGTATTTAAACCTTTTACCCCTCCCACCAAAATTGCAACATAACTTTTGCCCCAGCAACTCGGCAATCCAATCAATGCCCCCTGGCCATCTTGGAGAACTTACCCAGCAACAAAGGGGTGGCTCAGTAGACCCCACCGCAACACGTGCTCTCCCTGAAGGAGAACACGCTTCCAGAATGAATCTGAGGTCATGAAATGTTCTCATTCTGCATTGACCTGTAGCAAGTGCTATGAACATTTTTAAACAAACAAACAAAAAACAAACTGGTTCAGTCTCTGTGTTTTTGACTCCCTTAATAATGAAGATATTTTTGGAAAAATACATATAATGAAACTCATCAACAAAAATGGTTTTGACAAATATACTTACATTGTGAGAAGTGAGGTTGCAGGGAACCAGGCAGAGGGCCTTCTTGGCAGTGGCACCCGCCCTGTGGAATGCCCTCCCATCGGATGTCAAGGAGATAAAGAATTACATACGTTTTAGAAGACATCTGAAGGCAGTCCTCCTTAGGGAAGCTTTTAATGTTTGATGGTCTGTATAAAACATAATACACAACACTGGTCTTGAAAGACCTTCATTGGCTCCCAGTACATTTCCGGCCACAATTCAAAGTGTTGGTGCTGACCTTTAAAGCCCTAAACAGCCTCGGTCCAGTATACCTGAAGAAGCATCTCCATGCCCATCATTCTGCCCGGACACTGAGATCCAGCTCTGAGGGCCTTGTGGCGGTTCCCTCACTGCGAGAAGCCAAGTTATAGGGAACCAGGCAGAGGGCCTTCTTGGTAGTGGCACCCGCCCTGTGGAACGCGCTCCCACCAGATGTCAAAGAGAAAAACAATTACCAGACTTTAGAAGACATCTGAAGGCAGCCCTGTTTAGGGAAGCTTTTAAGGTTTGATGGTCTATTGTATTTTAATATTCTGTTGGAAGCTGCCCAGAGTTGGGCAGGGTATAAATAATATGTTGTTGTTGTTGTTGTTGTTGTTGTTGTTGTTGTTGTTGTTGTTGTTAGAAGTGACTCCCAACAATTCACAGTCTCACCCATGAAGGGGGCATCATTGGATTCTGCTTCCTGAAGGCACACAGATCATTTTGGGGAAGCGCCACCTTTTCCCAAACGTTGGATGACTCATAATTTCCTACTGACAACCAGTTGAATATAGCTCATATTTTGGACTATTGGACTTGAAAATGCTTCAAACGTTCACTATGTTTTAGTTAAATGCACTTTATGATTTCCCTATATCCTCACCCAAAAGAAGCAAGGTGACTGCAGGATCACTGCGCATCATTATACAACTTTTCGTCATGGTGCTTCATTGAAGCTGCAAGAATTTTAACAAAAGGTGAACTGGGGATTGAGTCTCTCTCTTCTACTTGCCCAGAAATAGCTCAGTGTTCTTTCATGTGTTCCAACCGAACAGTGGAATAAAAGCTAAATTCTTCCATTTGATTTTTGTAATATTTATTTAGTGAAAACATTTCTATCCTTATGCAAGTTGATCCCAGAGTGGGTTACTATTGATTGTTGGTAAAATACATAGCCAAGAATAAATAAATAATAGATCCACTCCGATTACTCTCTTTACATACACATAATATATGCGGCATATGGATGGCGCTGTGGTCTAAACCACTGAGCCTCTTGGGCTTGCTGATTGGAAAAGTTGGCGGTTTGAATCCGAGCGATGGAGTGAGCTCCTGTTGCTCTGTCCCAGCTCCTGCCAACCTAGCAGTTCGAAAGCACACCAGTGCAAGTAGATAAATAGGTATTGCTGGGGCAGGAAGGTAAACGGCGTCTCCATGCACTCTGGCTTCCCTCACAGTGTCCTGTTGTGCCAGAAGCGGTTTAGTCATACTGGCCACATGACTCAGAAAGCTGTCTGTGGACAAACAGCGGCTCCCTTGGCCTGAAAACGAGATGAGCACTGCAACCCCATAGTCACCTTTGACTGGACTTAACCATCCAGGCAGGGGTCTTTACCCTTACCTTATTATATTTCTTCACACAAGGCCTCATCTTCCCATTTTCACCTTCATCATAATCTTAGTCTGGTTTTTCCTCTTCTTTCTGAGCTGCAGTCTTCCACTAACAGATTGGACCATGCTAGCTGCATTATGAGTGCTAAGGCTGTTAATCTGCTTTAGAGACACTTCATAATTGCTCATGGTATAAATGCCTTCATGTGCTCAAAAGTGGGTCTCTGTTCTGTTTCATTCCAAGTGTTCAGAGGGTAAGCATTCTGCATATTGACACCTAATGCACATCTTTCAAGATGAGAAGGTGACAAAATCAATTTAAAAATAAGTGAAATTATCCATTACACCATGCTTAATTTTTGTCATTGTATTCAAATTGGTCCAAAATATTTTTGGCATTGATTAACAGTTGGAGATGAAGGAAAGCCATATTTCTTTATATGAACATAAGAACGTCCAAGCTGGAACAGGTCCAAAACACATCCAGTCCAGCACTCTGTTTTCACAGTGGCCAAACTGACGCCTGTAGGAAAAGTCCGTAAGCCAAACCTTATTCCCACCTGCAATTCCCAGCAGCTGCCTCCGGACAGTAAGATGCTCCAAAGAATTTTGGCAGCAAAATGGTTAACCTGGATCTATCTACTGATCTCCTGCAGCACTGATATAGTGATCAATTGGTGAGCCGCCCAATTTGCAACTATTGAAGATTTTAAGTCTTCCGTTTCCCAGAAGCCTCTGATTTGCTTTCCTTGTCCTTGAAGATAAATGGGGATTTCAGTCTAATCAAAAGAAATAAATCATTGGCCTTTCTGCTGATCAAGAATCATGTCCTCCACTTTTCAGGCTGGTTGTCAGCTAATATTCTAGTGCAACATCTAATGTCCCTCAAGGGGCATTTTGCAGTAAGTGCTGGAGAAAAGAATGGTCTGGAGAGGGGCTGGGAATCTGGATTGATAGACTCTTTGAAAGATGCTTTAAACTCTGTATATTTAATTGATGAGCGTTTCAGACAAACCCTTTTGCAATCTTGAATCTACAGATGATGTCAGAATTAATACCGCATGCTATTCTTACTAATATCATGTCCAAAATAATATAATATTTGCTTATGAGGCTTAATTGCAAGACTTTTTGTAAAAGGGGGGAGGACTAACAAAAAGATAATTTGTTTTGCTATAATGGTTATTATATCTATTTTCTGTGTCACGCTATTCAGTATGAAGTCTGATTCTGAATGGAGAGAAGCTAATGCAAGTGAAAAATCTGGGTGTAATATTACTTGTATTTAAATATGCATGAAAGGCAGTTTGCCATTTTCAAGGATTTCCTGGTAGCTGCTTAACTTCCAGTCTTTTCCAGATACATTATATTGGCAAAAAAAGATGACACAGAAGTAGATGCATGCAATAGCACACAGAACTATGAAATAATATAAATCTCATGCAATGCTGAAGGCTTCTCATGTACGAGTTGGAGCTTCTAGGCATGTAAAAAAAGTGCCAATGTAGCAATCAATTTTTAAGTTAGATCCTTTGATTTCACATAATCTAATGTGCATAGGACTTAGTCGAATGCAACTTGGATAGAAGGGAGGGGAAGCATAAAGGAGTTAGACTTCTAGTTGTCGTGCTTTTGGTGCTGTTAAAGTCCAACGCCAGAAAAAGAGATGCAAAGGTTTTCCTTCTGCTCATTTCACTGGCAGTACAAAAAGAGGAAAGTTCACAGAAGCACAGAATTGTAGAGTCGGAAGTGATCACAAGGATCATCTAGTTCTAGTGCAACCAAATATTTCACCCAACATGGTGAAGGAATGGGTTTCTGTGCAGTCAGTTTGAAACAGGACCCAAAACCCTCCTTTTCTTCTTTCTCCAAGAGAGCATTTCTAAAATGCATTAACTTGAGCTCTCGAGCAAATGCATAACAAGAACACAGCTGTATAAACAAAGCTCTCTCCTTTATCAGTCACGGCAATGGATGACCTTGGCTGTTCCAGTGGAGTAGGGATGACATGTCTGGGTCTTATCTTACCACACTCTGACGCACAGACCTAGTCCGGGAACAGCGCCAGAGTGTGTTCTTGGAGTTGGTGACCTCTTGCTCCAAGATAAGAGTATAGGAACAGCAATACCCTTTTATGGTCAGAAGTACAGGAAGGAAAACCCTTTTATGGTTAAGAGTACCAGAACAGGAACATCTGTGATGTCAACCTGCATATACAAGCTGACGTGGCTGGATTCCTGGGGAAGAGGGAGAGGGTGTCTGGAGGATATATATACTGCATGAAATTTCTCATTTCTTTGGACTTGCTGTGGACTGACCACGCAAGTGCCTTTCTGCAGCTCCGGAGAGCAGAAATAAAGAACTCTTTCTCTGAACCAACCCTCGGTGTCATTTGACTTCCTTCCTTCCGTCCGGGAGCAACGCAGAGACCACCAATTGGTAAAGTCTAATAAGGCTACAATGGGGCTTGAAATCACAGCCCTGAGAGTCTGAGATTAGAGTCCCATGCTCTATCAACTGAGCAATCTCAGTGTTAACTTGGCTCATTTGTTCTTCTTGTCCAGCTTTCTCATAGCCCCCAAAGCCAGTCTTAGTCCCCTTGTTCTTTAGAGGACTGTGGGGGCAGAGGAACCTTACCAAGCTAGAAATGATGTGGTTCTTTGATCAGGATCTTCTTGGTGTGAGTGTGTGTGTGTTAAATGTCCAAGCAGCCACATGGGACTGCTAAATTGACTAGAGAACTTACAATGCAATAAAATAATATTTTAACACTTTTTCTCTGCTCTATGTCTACCCACCACCACTACTTAAACCACTATTTGCCCATTGGGAGAAACATGCAGGTAGCTTTGTGTAAGCATGGCAGAAAATTGTTGTTACCCACCCTTTGCTAGACGGTCCCAGTGGGATTTACAGCAATGTGTAATGCACCATCAAAACAATTTAAAACAGATCACAGTCAGAACTAGAGCTGGTCCCTCACCCTCTATGTATGAGAGAAACAGAATGTCTCAAATGATGGTATAAAGTGGTGTATCTTCTGTACACAATCAAAGCTGTACAGGTGCAGGAGAAAAACTCTTATTCAAGTATCATTTATCCCATCAAGTTAGTGCCAATATACATCTGCTGATTGTTATTTTATTCATAAAAATCCTTAATCAAAGGTCACCAAAGCATGTCTAGACAAGTCCTTACTTTGAACTTGGTCACTTGCTTTCAACTATGCTCATTAAGACCAGTAGGCCAATTGTGTTGTTGGATGAAATGCATGGATGAGTGAGAAGGACCAGTTTTTAAGACAACAGGGCAGGCATAGGCAAACTTCAGCCCTCCAGATGTTTTGGACTACAGTTCCCATCATCCCTGATGACTGGTCCTGTTAACTAGGGATCATGGGAATTGTAGGCCAAATCATCTGGAGGGCCAAAGTTTGCCTATGCCTGCAATAGGGGAAAGGGGGTGTCATCCCAAGCTGATGAAACAGTCATCTTCAGGCTCAATTTAACTGCATCAAACTGAATTTGTAATGATGGCTGACTGCCAACTTCCAGCTTTTTAGTCTGGAATGCTCAGCAAACAAGTCACCTGATAAGCTAATTCTCCCATCAGCACCGGGGCACTTTGTCTCTGAACTGCTTTACTTATGCATGTATATCACTTGATTCAGTTGTGCATGATGTCATGCTTCATCTTTAGAGTGGTCTGTGACCACTGTGACCCTTTACACACAGAAGCCACATCTTTAATATCCTGATTGTTTTTAAGTTATAGGACAGGCAGGTTTGAACCAACTTTGATAAATATTATGGGTTCTCTTATGGATACAAAGAAGATAATGTACATGTAACAGCCTTTCATGCATAAAGCTGATACTTACCTGGCCCCATTAAACACCCTGGAAAGCATTATGTAGTGCAGATGTGTATCTGTATAGCCAATTTATGTTCCTAGGACGTCGATTGTGTGAAGCATATCCTACTGCATTGTGGATATATGAGCATGCAAGGGATCAACTGATCAAACCCTTATTGGCAAATCTGCCAGGAAAATCTGAAGCCTTCCATATTAAATATCTTTTGGAAGACAGGTCAGGTGATATTACACTGGCCGTGGCAAAGTTTCTTTTGGAGGTTATACGAAACAAAGATCATTATGCCCTAGATAAAACAAAATGATTGCTGTGGTTTCTTCCATCTGTCTGTCTGGTCGTTTTAACTGTATCTAGCTTTGAAATTGTTTTGTGGGTCTTTGGACTGCAATAAAGCATTCGTTGATTGCTTGTATAGCCAATTATATATTTTATCAAGAATGCATAAGAAGATCCTTCTTCAACCTGACCAAAGATCTGTCTAAGGCAGCACAACAGCAACCTATCAAATGCCTTTGGGATGCTCTCGGGGAATGAAGACAGCATCCCGTTCTCCATCTTGTTAACTGAAATACCCAGTAGTGGTTATTAGAGATATGCTGCCTTTAAACATGGAGGTTATATTTATTTGTTATAGCTGTTGGTGGAATGATCCTCCATAGATATACCTAATTCATGGGTAGGTCATTCGGTTTCCCTTTGGCATTGGTCATATTATTTTTGAACATTGGTCATGCTGTTTGGGGCTGATGACACTTAAGATTGTAACAATGTTTTAAGCTAGTGGGCATAACCATAGCTTGTGACAGTAAATTCTGTGTTGTTTATTCCACTGCATTTTTGCATATTTTTGTTGGAGCTACATCGAATGGATTGCAACCACAATATCACCTTCATCACATCAACAACCCATTGTGTTGAGTGTGACTTGTTTGTGCCCATGAAGCGTGGTAGACCAGGGGTGGCCAACTCCCAAGAGACTGTGATCTGCTCACAGAATTAAAAACTGGCAGTGATCTACCCCCTTTTTTGGGGTTCAGGGCAAAGTTGTTGAGCTTTTTTTAGGGGGGAGGAAAGGAGGAAGGCCCCATTTTGGGGGAGATCAAGGCTAAGCTCTTGGGAGGGAGAAAGGGGAAGAGCCACTCACAGATTGCTGAGAAGACAAACAGCCTCACTGAATACACTCC
The DNA here is from genome assembly GCF_964234715.1 of Podarcis melisellensis. Taxonomy (NCBI): domain Eukaryota; kingdom Metazoa; phylum Chordata; class Lepidosauria; order Squamata; family Lacertidae; genus Podarcis; species Podarcis melisellensis. Next base: position 64,234,159 of record NC_138541.1, on the reverse strand, counting down.
ACCTTCCATTCTGCAGATCGTGCAAAAATGGAGGGCAGGATTAGGGTGCAGGGCTGGATTCTATTTTACCAACGCTAAGGAAAGTGACGCAGCGATCGACCACGATCGACCAAAACCTTCCAGGGATCTACCAGTAGATCACGATCGACCTGTTGGACATCCCTGTGGTAGACTGTCCAGTGTGAAACCAAGTATGCACTATTTGTTCCAGAGAGAACAACATTCAAGTATATTCCCACCCCTGGTGCAATAAATAAGAAGTTAATAACACAGCAGCTCTGAAAACCTTGCAGCCAACTCAAACCGTTACCTCACAGAACTCTGATAATTTCTGTCACTTTGTAACTAACATTGGGAAGTAAATAGCTCAGAGTCTTTCAAAGAAGGGGGAAAATGCCGTGTTTACCTTGTCACTGCACATACTTTCTTAAAAGTAAATGCACTCTCAAACAACCACTATCATTCTGCTGTAGGGAACATCCTATTACTGAGGTTTTATTTAATCAAGTCTAAACCCTACAATCTTCTTTACTTGATAAAAAAAAAATACACATATTCATTTTTGTTCCTACATTGCTACTTTAGAAGACAGGAAGCATAAAACTCTGAATCTCCTGCTGGGACTAATGAAAAAATTTCAAATGTCAGTATGGCACAGTACAAGCTGATCAACTATTCTTAGTCATAAAATACCCAGCATTCTTCAACATTCCTAACAAATGTAGTGATAAAGCAGCAGTGCTGCCTTCCAGTGCTACTATAAATCAGTTGTTTGCAAATTAACCCATTTTTATTATATCTGGACACAAGAGGAAAAATGTGCCCACCAAAGGAGTAAGCCATTTTCCTTGTGGAGTTTAACAAAGTCTCCTCATAACTTCCTTCGTTCCCCACAAACCATGGATGACTTAAGCGTTAGTCCACCTCAGACCAGGGGGACTAAGCTTACTGGTGGTGAAAGCATATGAGATAAATATAGTAAGCTGCCTGATACAAAGTGAGACCATTGGTTTATCTAGGTCAGTATTATCTGTCTCTGCTGATGGGAAATGATTATCCAGGGTTTAAGAGAGAAGTCTTTGCCAACCCTGTGGGTTGAAGCTGAGGTTTCCTGAGTGTAAAACAGGTGAGCTATGGCCTTCTCCAAAGCAAGTGGGAGAACTCTGTCACCCAGTGCCAGTTCTTTGACATCTCTCATGCTTAGTTTGAACCAGAAGGGGCATGATTTATGTTTGTCTTGTGGCTTCAGTTCTGTCCTTGCCTCCCTGAAAGTGCTTGCCTGCAATTCTGACCCCTTCTGTCATCCTTGCCAGTAGAGACTGCTTCTGGTTTCCATGTCAACATAAAGCCTACAAATGACTTATTGTGGATTTTAATGCCTAATGGGTTTGCTTTGGAGTGTGCTCAGAGGCACACAGGGAGGCTCTCACTCACAAGTCACATCGAAATGAATGGCAGCTGTGTAGGCAACATCCCTAGCATATAACAGAGATAAAAAGGTGAAGGTAAAGGACCCCTGACAGTTAAGTCTAGACACGAACAACTCTAGGGTTGCGGCACTCATCTCACTTTACTGGCCCAGGGAGCTGACGTTTGTCCACAGACAGTTTTTCTGTGTCATGTGGCCAGCATGACTAAGCTGCTTCTGGTGAAACCAGTAACCAAACAATTAAACCCCTGTGTTGCAAACAATTATCATTAATATCCCAGGCAACACTATGACCAAGTACAACAATGTGATGTCAACTCTTTCTATAATCTATACAGAACATTGAACAGTATGAAATATATGAAATATGCCCTCTCTGCAAAACCAAATAAAAAGAAATCTTATAAATCTCTGAAAGTCACAAAATATGCACTCTTGATGGATCCTCTTGAAAACATAGAACCAAATAAACATAAGTCTTATAAGTCTCTGAATGTCTTTGTGGACTATGCAAGGCTCTGAAAGAAGCAATGGGTCAGATTCTTATCTGGTGAAAACAAGCTGTAAAGCTTTGTTTTATGACGTCCAACGCTGCTGAAGTGGTCCACAAACAGACGTAGTGAACAGTGATTCCAGATATACCCACTGTTTCGTGGAATTCTTCTTCAGCACAGCAGAAGGATACAGAAATGCTTCATAAACTGCAAATGAATTATTGAAATGATGACCTGGTGAAACCAGAGCAGCGCACAGAAACACCGGAGCGGTACCTATTTATCTACTTGCACTTTGACATTCTTTCAAACTGCTAGGTTGGCAGGAGCTGGGACCAAGCAAAAGGAGCTCACCCCAACGCAGGGATTAGAACCACTGACCTTCCAATCGGCAAGCCCAAGAGACTCGGTGGTTTAGACCACAGCACCACCCACGTCCCTTGACTGAAATACCCAGAAGCATATGGTGGTTGTTTTTTCTCCAGAATCCCCACTCCCACACCTAAGTCTTGCAGCCTAAGCCAATGTCTTTTGTACCTTAAAAGAGAGATCCTTTGATTTGAGAAATTCAGATCCGTACCTTGGTGAAAGCTAGTTTCATTTATTCTTGCACATCTTTTTTTATTCATAAGTCTGTGGTACAGTCATAATACTAATGCAATCAATCAATCAACTTGAAAGATGCATTTATGGTTTGTCATCCTCAAAGTATAGAACAATCAGACCCTGAAGGTTGACAGGTCTTTGATGTGAGTCAATAACTTAGTTGAAGCTCAGGTTTCTGAGGGAAAGAAAAATATTTGTGCAGCCGTCATGCTAGATACTCAAATGCACTCACTCATGCAGGGAGCAAAGCTATCCTTGGATACCTTGGTTTGGAAGTTGCCTTTCTCACATAACGGAAGGAAAGGGTTAGGTCTTGGCCACCAACTAGGTGAGCAGGTTTGCTCCACATTCTGATTACCAGAAGACTAGGCAAGCACTGGTTGCCTAATAGTTCTCCTACAATAATAGATTCCATGTGGCATGGAGGTGTCCAATACAGAAAAACCTGGTCCCTCCTGAGGATCCCAAGACAGGTTGAAGATCACAGCCAGATAGATAGTCAGCAGACAAGGAGAGGGGCTATTTTACAGGCAACCCACACCTTTCACAGATTAATGGAATTTGCCTGGGAAAAAGGATCCTGAAGGCGTGTGTATTTTAATTTAACTTGTAACCTGCCTTGGAAGGATTTGTATCCTTAAAGGTAGAATAGAAAGAACTGTAGCAAATAAATAAATCAGTATAGGATTGCTCCCTCAGTTCCTTAGCACTGATGCCAATTCTCAGTTTTTAATATTGGCCTGAGCACAGCTTTAAGCAAAATAATTTACTACTGATTTAAAATTATTTCCCTAAGTGATCATTGCAAATATTGTATAAACAGACCTAAGAATTTGGGAGCAGAAGACTTTTGGCTCGTCGGTGACAGAACGAAAAAGCATACCTAGTAATTCTCAAGTTTTTACCTTCCAACTTTATTCATACCAAGCATATCTGCATTGACATTCCCAATATATCACACAAAATATTCTGTACCACTCCTCTGACACTGGACTCATTATGCCAACCATAGTTTGTATGCCCTGGGGTACAATGAGCGTGTGAACTTATGTTGCTTGACTTGCCTTTTCACTCTACGAAATGTGGCCGGTCTCTCAAGTTGCAGCTTGCCTAGTCTAATTTGTGCATGAACATTTTCTCATGGTCCTCTCTAAGAAAGAACCACCAGCCTAAATGAAACCTATGTGGAGCTGACTGACCTCCTTCCGTAGATGATGGTTGTTTCTGCAATTCAAGTAAACAAGAGATTCACGGTGTGTCCAAAATGTAACAAATGTGATTGTCCTTCTCACACCTCTACTTTACTGTCACCGCCATCATCACTCAGTATCAAAACTGGGAATGAAACTTCTGTAAAGCAAATATATATATATATATATATATATATATATATATATAGCTGAGTTGCTGTGATAAATTTATTTCTGGGTGAAGTTTTTCAACTTTCCCCCTTTACAAGAGACATCCCATGTAGGGCCCTTCTTTTCATGGTGCAGAATGAGATTTGGGAGTAGGGAATGGATGGGCACGCCACTTTCAGTTTCATTTTGTTCAATTCTCCACATTTCGACATCACTTTCCAATTTCATTTTAGGTTCTCATCGACATTTTTGTACAAATTTCTCTCCTCCTATACACATTCTTATATGCAAGTTTGCCCAATACACACATTTTCTCAAAGCTCCCCCCCCAAAAAAATGTAATACAAGATTGTATGCTATTTTCAGTAATATATGCATTTATAGGCACACTTCACTCTCATATAAACATGTTCGTACACATTACCTTGGCTGGAGAACTGCATTGAAAAATTTGGGTAAGTGTGAAGGATGACCGTGTTTCGATTTGCATATTGTTTTGGAAAGTCTGAATTTATCTTTAAATGCAAACTCAATCAAATTTCTACCCCATCCCTACTTGAGGTAAGTGTTTCTTCCCTACACTTCATTTTCATGTTTATAGTGCTCTTGTCACAAATATGGCTTCATACCAAGTTTGAGTTTTAATGAAAACTATGTTTCAAAATAAATAGAGAGCAGTATTTTAGGAAATTGTGGAAAGGGAAAGAGAGGCATTTTGATAGTCTAGAACAGAAAAATGGCAGATGAACCATTAATGTATATATTGCAGCAATTTGTTCTCCATCTACTTAGGCAAAATATGCTGCTAATAAATAAAATTTATTTATATCAGAGCTCTAATAATTGCCACATACTAGTGCCTTCAATATTTGCATTAGTAAACTTTAGTCCTGATATTTATGAGATAGGGAATGAGTAATCAACATTTAATGTCAAAATGCTTGCCACCTAGCAAAGAAATGGGAAATTCTCCCTTATCATTTGCGATTAATTTGTTTGCATACAAATAAAGCATTTATTATCTAGATTGCGTCCCCTCCACTGATAAACTGGGAAAGGCATTAAGAAAGCAGAATTGTTAAGACTGTTGATTGCTTCACTGTATTAAAACTAGCTTGTTGGTGTTAATCAGAAAGCACTATATGATCCATTAGCTGTGAAAGGCTTTAAATATTTGATTTGCAGCATGGGGGATTAACACAGAATCTCATTAACCAGGAAAGTTTGCTATAGTTTTCATTTAAGTAGAATTTAAGCTTTGGAAACTGCTTGATGGGGGAAAATCCTCTTGCTGGTCCATCAAATGATGGTGTTAGAGAACTGCCATCATATTAGAAACACATCAGTTTTCCTAGTTAGGCTAGAGTCTGAGAGTGGTGTTAGATGTTGCAGTCCTCATGGCCAAATGGAAGTCACTTCCAGTTGTTGGGCTGCTACTGGAATGCCTGCAAGGATAACTTGTATAAACTGGCAGATAAACCCCCTCCAAGTGTCCATATTTTCCAGGGACAGTCCCAGATTTACAGAAGCCACCCCGGTTTCTAATTTGCTCCCAGAATGCCCCGCTTCTCCTTAGGATGTTCCTCTTTTCATCGGAGAAATGATGGGAATTTTGTGACCCCCCCTGAGCCAAGGATATAAGTAACTACAATTTTTTTAATGTTTAATGTTTGATTTTTTTTATGTTGAAAGCCACCCAGAGTAGCTGGGGCAACCTAGTCAGATGGGTGGGGTATAATAATAATAATAATAATAATAATAATAATAATAATAATAATAATATTGGAATAGGACATTCCTATTTTCATTGGAGAAATGTTGGAGGGTACACAAGACATTACAGTGCATCATAGAAGTATAATTGAGTAGCTTTCAAAATATATCTCTAAGAACATTGGGGTTCCTCAGCAGCTCACCAGGTGTTCCTCAGTGCAAAAAATGATGGAAGATACGATGGTTGTCTCCCTTTACTGCTACTGATCTACTGCAAAATAGGAGTGCTGGAGACATCCTAAGCCTGATCAATGTCACATGTGAATTGCACATGCTCTCCAGAGCCCAGAATTCTTTGCAACAAGCAGGGCACACAGAGACATGAATTTGAAAAGGGCTGATTAAGGATGGGATGTTTGAAAACCAGTGCTATTATCTAGAAGGATGAAAGCGAATAAAACATAGGCTCCAGCAAGAGTAAAATACAGTTTGTATTGATTATACCATATGAGTAAAGCTGAATGAATGGTTCATACTGGTCCATGACATTCATTCATAATCCCATTCTGTCCTATTTCCACATCAATCAGATAGATTTATAGATGATAGATAGCAAGCATATTTAGCATATAGCATACAACTGTGCATTTTTGAACATTTCCACCCCAACTGCAAGTTTCAAGCAACATTTACCATAAGACATTTTTGTATGTATTTATCCATATATATGTATATATATATATATATATATATATATATATATATATATATATATATATATATATATATATATGGAGTGGATCCGGGTGGCGCTGTGGGTTAAACCACAGAGCCTAGAACTCACTGATCAGAAGGTCGGCAGTTCGAATCCCCGCGATGCGGTGAGCTCCTGTTGCTCGGTCCCTGCTCCTGCCAACCTAGCAGTTTGAAAGCACGTCAAAGTGCAAGTAAATAAATAGGTACCGCTCCGGTGAGAAGGTAAACAGCATTTCTGTGCGCTGCTCTGCTTCACCAGAAGCAGCTTAGTCATGCTGGCTACATGACCTGGAAGCTGTACGCCGGCTCCCTCAGCGAATAAAGCGAGATGAGCGCCGCAACCCCAGAGTTGGTCACGACTGGACCTAATGGTCAGGGGTCCCTTTACCTTTACCTTACATATATGGAACTACACATCTTCATATGCATTTTCTTTTTCTTTGAGCTGAGAAGTGTATTGAGAAATTTACAGAAGTGTGAAAGCTGAAGTGTAAATGTCTTGATGATTCATGTAATAGTCTGGGCACTGCAGATCTGATCGGTTTGCTTAAAAATGCAGACCGATAAAACCCGTGAACATCTTGAACTGGGGGGGAAATGGGAAATTGATGACCTATTCCAAGCTACTTTGAGCCAAATCTAACGTTGTCACACTGATCCCTCCTCCAAGTTCTCCCCAATGAGTGTACAAACCCTCCCTCATCCCCACCTACATGATCTCCAACTCACCACCTTCCTTAGAATCAAAGACAAAATATAAATGGGATGATTGAAAGATACCTCTCATATTTGAATCAAGCATTACAATTAACCATGCTTCTTATTCTAGACCAAGCAAAGAAATATGAACTCTCCTCTTTATATTTTCTTTGTTTTAACGAAAGAAGGCACTGTTGCTATTTTTATATATATATATAAAAAACCCACACATGAGCTAGTGTACTTGTGTGGCAAAAGTCCAAAAATGAAACTTTCTTGTTTAGGTAATAAATCACTCAAACCAGTTCACACTCGCCCAATAACTCACGACAATTTCCAACATGTCTTTGCTGAATGATTGCATTGAATATATGATCCCTGTCCAATATTGTCTTAAATATCAGATGGAGGGAATGCCAAGCTAGATAAATGAACTGGTGAGGTTGTGCAACTATCAGCTGGGACTTGAACTGGAAACTACATTGGTTGCAGGTTTGATCACTGAATGGGACAGCTGCATAGTTCTGCATTGCAAGGGTTTGATGGTTCTCGGGGTCCCTTCCGATTTTATAATTCTATGATTGTTCATTTGCTGGGGCACCTTATGGTAAACTACTCTGGAATATGGTTTTGAGGCTTCAGCATGGCTCCATTCCCAGTCTGAACAATAACATAAAACATGAAGCTGTCTTACAGTGAGTCAGACAATACACACACACACACACACACACACCATTTAAAGCACACACCCCTTTCAAGGATTATGGGAATGTTAGTTTATCAGAAAGGGATGCAGGTGGCGCTGTGGGTTAAACCACAGAGCCTAGGACTTGCCGATCAGAAGGTCGGCGGTTCGAATCCCCACAACGGGGTGAGCTCCCGTTGCTCGGTCCCTTCTCCTGCCAACCTAGCAGTTCAAAAGCACATCAAAGTGCAAGTAGATAAATAGGTACCGCTCCAGTGGGAAGGTAAACGGCGTTTCCGTGCACTGCTCTGGTTTGCCAGAAGTGGCTTAGTCATGCTGGCCACATGAACCGGAAGCTGTATGCCGGCTCCCTCGGCCAATAAAGCGAGATGAGTGCCGCAACTCCAGAGTCGGTCACGACTGGACCTAATGGTCTGGGGTCCCTTTACCTTTAGTTTATCAGAGGTGCTGGGAACTGTATCTGTTTGAGGAAAGTAAACTACAATGCACAGCCTCTGTCTCTCAGCCCTCATCTTGTCCAATTCTTCCTGGCTGTTCACAGTCCTTGGCAGAAATTGGTCTCGTCCTTAAAAATTGTGGTCCTTTAACTGCAGAGTTAACAGGGTAAATTTCAGCCATGGTTGTGGAAAACATGTGCTCTTCCACTGAACTCATTCCTTTTGGACTGAGCCTCGCCATTGGATATCTGTTGAGAATCCTGTTAACTCAGAAAATTTGAAGGAAATAAAGTGATGAAATTTGGGGCATACGGTCCTTTCCTGCCATTTTCATGGGGGGATCGTAGGGGGACAAAAGCACGTATGTGCAAAAAAAGGGCAGCAGGAAGAAACAACGTCCAATGTTGTTTGTTGTTGTGTTGCACCACACCCACTGGTGCGAGTGGAATTTAGAGTGGCATGCTCGTATATTGAACAAAAAGTCACTGCTCCATAATGCAACAGGTAGTTCAGTGCAAAGGGAACATAAGAAAATGGAACAGAAGCACAAGCATTATAATCAGGAAAGCTATCACAATATCCCCTATGTCTAAGCACAAATATTCCATTTAAAAAGTAATAATGTTGTGTGTATGTTCTCTTTGCGTGCCAAGACCCTCAAGCCAGCCCCCGTTAAAATAAATTAATTCACACTGATGCAGAATTTTGGTTTAAGGTTAAGGGGCAAAATTTAGGCCACAACTTTATTGATTACAGCAAATGTGAGCGGTATTGGCTTAGGCATTGGCAAAAGACTATATCGGACTCCTGCCCCCTTTGCAGGAAGACGGTAAAGGTAAACCACCAAAAGAGGGAGCTGCTTTGGGGGAACCCGCCTGCATCTCCCCCGGTGTTCCCAGAGGCCTGGCATGCATAGCTGTCAACTTACAGATTTGAAAATAAGGGACCAGCAGCCTTGAAAATAAGGGACCAGCAGCCAAAATAAGGGACCAGCAGCCTCACCTGTTCCAGGCACTCCAGTCTTCCTGTCCTCCTGCAGTCTGGTCAAACTCATGCTGGGTAGCTTCGAGAACACTGTCCAACCAACTTTGTAACCAGAGGTTCAACTGGATAGAATCTGAATCACATGCACCACAGGGCCTATGCAGCCTCAACTTAGAATGGCTCCCTGGCCTGGCTTTGCACTGCAAAGTTTGCAGCAGCACGTGCAACCAAATGGCGTCCAGCATTCAAAAACCTCCTCAGCTTGCATTAACTAGCCACACACGAGGCATGCAAGCTCCACCCCCCAGTCGTTCTTAGACTTCTTATTGGGTGAGCAACACAGCCAAGCAACACAGTTGGATCCTCCCTCCTCCCTAGCCGGCAGGGAGGGAGGGAGAGGAGCTGCTTCCTTTGAAATTTAAGGGACATCATTTAAGGGACATTTAAGGGACATCCATCAATAAGGGACAGCAGTGGGACATGGCGCTGGAATAAGGGACTGTCCCTTCAAATAAGGGACACTTGACAGCTATGCTGGCATGGCCCTAGTCCCTCAACCGGACTTTGGACAGGATCCAGGCTCCAGATTCCTTTAACGGAATACCCTTGGAAAATGGAGGAGCAGGCGATGGTCGACCTCCCCTCCCCCACTCATTAATAAGCCAATAAGCCAATGCCTAACCACCAAACCTTACAAAGTTGGAACGATTGCTAAGAGGTAGGTGAAAACCAAAAGGCTAATGCCGATCTGCCAAATGGAAAAATTCCTACTTGGTCCCCATCCCAAGACGGGCGACCAACTGAAGTCCAAAGCAAGGCCAGAGGACACCTAAATTAAAGGGAGGGTGGGCAGGTGTTCAGCAGCGTGAAGCAGGTGCTTGGCACACGTTACGCTGATGCTTTTATACCCCCTCACTCAAAATGATTGGCCAATAGGCCTGGGGTGATTGTGGTGCCACCCCAGCATGAGGGTATTACTCCGCCCACGCCAGGGTGGGGGGAACTGGGTTGAGGGCCTGCCCGTAACCAGGACAATCTTTTAAGATGATCCCACTTGGTAAGCAACCCAAGTGAGAAACAGCAGGACCATGGTGATGGTTAGCAAAATTACAGTGCGATCCTAGGCATTGCGTGTTGAGGTCCCCCAAGCCACCCCTAAATAATTCACAATTCACACATAATTTTTGTTTAAGGTGTTTGGCATAATTTTGGCCACAACTTTATTAAAATACATAAATGTGAGTGATTGCTTAGGCATTGGTTATGACTATCTGTCCCCAGGCCCAGGGAGAGAACTGACTTCCAGATTCCAGCGAAAGCCAGTGAGGGAAAACAATATTGGGGAGAGCATGGAGCCAGGCGCCAATCCCTCATCCCCCCCCATACTCCCGGAGGCTTGCGTGGCCCTAAGCCCCATTCAGGGGTACAGACGAAAGAATGGCAAGCCCCTGGATTCCTTTAACAGAATTCCCTTTCTGCAGCAGCATTGGAAGGGTAGGGACTTACCCCTCCACCAACCAATTTTTTAACCAAAGCCTAATCGCAACCTTACAAGTTGTGACAATTTGCTACGCAGTAGGCAAAACCAAATGGCCCCAGCCAATCAACCAAATGGACAAAATTCCTACCAGGCCCCTGCCCCAAACGCAGACGACCCCATGACAGGCATAGCAAGGTCAACGCAATACCGCTAGATCATGGAGGGTGGGTGATTCGATGCACGCAGCAAAAGAGCCCAGTCTTGATTTTATAACCTTTGGTCGATCCCCCTAAATGGCAACACCAAAATTTGCCTAGTAACCCAACCGCCCAATCACTGCAGATGGTCATCCATACTAACCCGCCCAGCAACAGAGGGGTGGCCTGTTCAGACCCCACCGCAACACATGCTCTCTATGAAGGAGAACACGCTTTGCCTCCTCAGTTCCACTGACTTCATTGTAATTTATTCCCAGGTAAATAAACATGGTATTCAGTAATAAAGAACATTCAGTTTTGCCATCCCCCCCTCCCAAAACACTAACATGTATTTTAACATGTGTTTTTAAATGCCATATTTCTTATTCTTGGATTCAAGTGGTGTTCCCACCACTCATTACTCTTTTTCTACCAGAATAGAAATAATGCCCTTTTTAAAACAGCAGCTTGTTCACTGCTGTTACGGATTTAATGATAGTTAATCAGGATAATGGAAGCTGCAGATGTAAGAGCTCTTTATTAGTAGAGCTTTACTTTTGTATGTTTAAAAGAATAAGGCACATTTCTTCCTGTTGTTGACTTTTAACCAGTAAACATGCTTTTAAATTTAATGAAAAAATTGGTCGATTCCAAGATGACTAATAAGTGCCAAACAGAATTCCAGTTCAAGGGTGTGTGGGGAGACTAACTCTTTTGAAAACTCCTAAGCAGTCTTTTTTTCTAGCAGAGGAAAGAAAAAATGCTGTGGTCCCGATTTAATTCAAAAAATTGTCTTTCACCTCTGTATGCAATTAAGTCATATGCAGTTGCGTATCTGCATGCAATTAAGCTTCAAGAAAGGCCACCTTTCTGAGCACAATCACTGGAGAGCACTTTCTTGAATTTAGTGGGACTTAATTCTCAATTACTGGGAATACGCTGCATGTGTACTTAATATTGTCAAGCTTTGAACTTAAAAACGTAAGTCAACATTTTCAGTATGAGGATTCTTTTTCCTTTGCACAACCTTTGGGTAAATTGAGACTCCTGTGTGGCACTTTCTCATTATATAACCAATCAATAATGCACATATTACTTGGCTTTGAAGTTCATCTTTAATTGGGCCAAAGTGCTATTTTCTTCTTTCTTGGTAATATTAATCTCCTGCAAATGTGGAGCTGATCATGAAATGTGTTTACGGGAAGTCTGCTTTTTCCTTTGATTGCCATCAGATTTTCCGGAGTATCCGTCACCGTTCACACTGACTAAGTACAAGCTCAACTGCAATGTGTGAAACTCTTCCGAAAAAGGAACCGCTGTTATGAAAATGTCACCTGAGGACAAAAGCTCTAATTTGAATGCTGCACTAGGGGAGATTTGGGTGGCAACTCTATTAAAGGAGCAACTGGCAGTCAATTAAACCCCACTCCAAGACACATAAAGCATTACAAATGGGTCAACAAACATCAAAACAGAATGAGCATGAGAACAGAATTAGGGATGTCTTCATCAGTGACTCAAGTTCAGTGTTACATCTATATATGTCCTCTGAAAAGGCTTATACAACCCTAAGTCCAAGTAACTCCAGAATGTCCACAGAGCTGAGAGACTGCTGCTTTTATCAGCAGATATTTATTTTTTTGGCTTTCAAAACTGCGCACAACTTCCCAGACTTTCCCTATAACTAAAATTATTTTAATTGAATCAGGAGAGCAATAATGAAACAAAATCGAGTTAGCTGCGTCCTTGTTAAAAGCTGTAACCAGTACACTTCCTTCTAATTGCTTCCTCCTTAGCTAAGGGGGTGTGTGGAAATGGGTAAGGCCTAATGATTTAAAAAGGAGAATGGAAATCGTTGTGTAATTAGCAGTTTTCTACACTGAGATTAGATAAAACTGCAGCATCTCATAAATTCATATTTTACCGCTTGCAAGGATGCAGGCTGGAGAACAGCTCAACCCTGAAAGCAACAGTATACAAAGCTATGAAGGCCAGTAGTGTCCTGATCCAGTGCATGGATATTTGGAAAGAAATGCTTATAGATTCAATGGGATTTATTGCCAAGGTGGTATACACACAACTGCAGAGGTAAAGGCAAAATATAAATCTACCTGACCTAAACGCCTCCTTCATACCTGCTCCTAAATTCTTCATGTCATCTACCAATGCATTATATGACATAAGGGGAAAAGAAGGTTATCACAGAGATATAACATGTGGTAAAAGAACATTCGTCAAAGCATACCAATCAGGGCTGATCTGGAAGACTGATATGTTATCCCTCATTGTGTTCATCAACACCAAAATTAACATGTGCAATTAACAGTCCCGCATAGAGAGAATTACAGTAGTCAAGCCTGGACATTCTAAGGAAAAGCGGGACCTTCCAGGATCAAATGAGAAACCGGGATGGCTTCTCTAAATCGGGGATGTACTTGGAAAATAGGTACACCTGGAGGGGCTGCTATGACCATAAGACTCAATAAGTACAGTATAACTTCTTTTTAGATTGCAAACTACATCACTAGTACGCAGTTGATGGTATGCAGCTGTTCCATTACACAGATAGAGCTTTGCTTCCACATTCATTTTATTAATCACAGTGGTGATCTCTAACACCGGCATGAATAAACCAATCCCTGCTCATGCAGATCAGTAAGTTCACTCTGTAGAGCATGTGGCTACTTATCCACCGGCTTGCATCATTCTAAACAATATTGAGGGATCATGCAAAGCTTCTGTCCATTTGGGTATACTTGAGCAATATGGATTTAATTAAGTCTCCCTTTCTCTTTTACCAAGAGGAGATGTCAGAGCTCTTATTTACCTGGGGCCTGGAAACTCGAAGCAATTAAAATGCTTAAGGTCACTTCTTCAAGTGCAGAGGTTGTCAGAATGTGAAACAGGCCTGCTGTCGTTACTTGTTTATGACTGTTCCGGCCAAAACACACGGTTGCCTTAATTAGTTTTTCCTTTTCCCCGCAATGTTTGTGAAGTCAGCGTTGGCAGCGCCGGGGTACAGCATGTTCCTGTATATCTCAGATTACGGATCAACCTGTCCTCATTATCCTTTCATAGAAAAGAAGCCAATTTTATGTTATCTTGACGAATAGATGAGAGGTACCTGCTGCAAAATTGCATTTTCCTCCTTTCTGGTGTGTCTTGCGACCTCCTTTGGACTCCTGACTGTTGCATAACAGGAGGAACAGTTTAATCTAGCTGTCTTGACTGGAAGTGTAGCCTGCCTTGAAGATACCCACTGATTCAATTTGAATATGAAGTAACACTTGAATGAGCTGCACGTTTCCTTGCTAGTTGCGCAGCGTCGAGAGTCGCTGATCACCTTATCACACCGCTCCAATCAGTGTTCCCAAGGTGGTGAAACACCTGCAGTTTTGTGTATGTTTGTGGCTGGATTCAGATCCCGTTTTTTATTCCTATCCAGAAAGTTGACAGCATTGTTCTTTGCCTCAGGTGGCTGCTGCTGCTGCTATTGTTAAACCAAAAGCTAGAAGAGGCACACATGCTCCCTATGCTAGATTCACTTGGGAGTTGTAAGCCGTTGCCCTTGAGAGCATATTCAAGATCATTTAACTTGCTTTAAAACATTTCTAGCAAATGCCTCAAATGTAAAGCCAGTGTGGTGCACCTAGGACTCATCCATACTTCAGTTTGTCTTGGGTTTTCTTCCATTTGCCCTGTGAATCCTAGGCACGGGTTCAAGAGGGTTTTTCCTCTTGTCTAACTGCTTTCCCCAGGAAAACCTGCTGTTTGCTGCTGAATCAGAACAAACGTCAATCCGCAGAAAGCCTGATTGATCTCTGTTCTGATTCAGCGGTAAATATTGTTGTTCCTCTGCTTTCCCTGGGAAAGCCCAACAATATCCCCCAGAGCCTCTGGTACCATGGGGAGAGTGGTGGGGGGCGGAGCATAGCCCCTGGTGCATGATTTTGAGGGAGTGTGAATCAGGCATCCAAACACAGGGATCCTAGTCCTGCCCAGTCTGCCCCTGGGGGGGTCTCTGGGTCCCAGAGCCTTGGCTGGCCTGGCCTCCACACCCCCAGCCCCGTCACTGAATGGCCGCCTGGCCAGCATTGGAGGGATGTCCCTGCCAAGTGCTGCCTCTGCCAACCAGGTTGCTCTCTGTGTGGGAAGGCAGGAGGTGCCGTGTGGCCCCATGAACCCTTCATGCCCCATGCCCACCAGGGGTAGGCTGGCTCGGTGGGTTTTGTTCATCCTCTGCACCCTGCCCTGGGTCCCACCTGGTATGCATTTGTGCAGGCCCCAGGCACCAGCAAAGGCATTGCCTCAGACCCATGCCTAGGACAAACAGAAGGGCAGCAGAACAGGGTTGCCATTCCTTGGTGGGTGCCGCCAAGGGTGGCTACCTCATCCTGCCTCATGGGTGGGTGAGCTCTGCCTCCTCTCACTTGCTCCATGGGGGTGGGCCTAAGGAGGGAAAGCAGCTGGCGAGGGAAGGGGAGAAAGAAAGAGATCCAAGAGAGTCAAGGGAAAGGAGGAAAGGGGTACAGAATGAACATGTGTTTGTGAATGGGTTCATGCGTGCATGCAAGTGAATGTGTGGATTGAGTAAGGAGCATGAGTGTACTCAGTGGTAGAGCATCTGTTTAGCATGCAAAAGGTCCCAGGTTCAGTCGCCAGAATCTCTAGGTAGGGCTGGGAATCTTTCTTCTTCTCTGGCGATCATTCGTAGCTGAGTAAGATTGTCTTCCATAAACACGGTTTTAACAATGAGTCCGTAAGTGATTGCAGATACCAATTCTGGATCCAAACGTCCTTCCACAGTGGGGACAGAGGTCTCCGGGCAGGAGTTCGTCACGGTGAGGGTTTGCCAAGTGTGCCTTCCTCTTAGAACATTTCTCCCTTTCGTTCTGAGTTCGTGCTACTTCAAAGCCCATGACACTTTTGGTAAAGCCTGTTCTCCAATTGGAGTGCTCGCAGGCCAGTGTTTCCTAGTTGTCGGTGTTTATACTACTTTTTTTTTAGATTTGCCTTAAAAGAGTCTTTAAACCTCTTTTGTTAACCACCAGCATTACACTTTCCATTTTTAAGTTTGGAATAGAGTAGTTGCTTTGGAAGACGATAATCAGGCATCTACACAACATGACCAGTCCAACAAAGTTGATGTTGAAGAATCATTGCTTCAACACAGGTGATATTTCCTTCTTCCAGTACACTGGCATTAGTTTGCCTGTCTTCCCAAGTGATGTGTAAAAATTTTCAGTGACACCATTGATGGAATCAGTTGAATACAGTGGTACCTCGGGTTAAGAACTTAATTCGTTCTGGAGGTCCGTTCTTAACCTGAAACTGTTCTTAACCTGCGGTACCACTTTAGCTAATGGGCCTCCGCTGCTGCCGCTGCACCACAGCTGCACGATTTCTGTTCTCCTCCTGAAGCAAAGTTCTTAACCGGAGATACTATTTCTGGGTTAGTGGAATCTGTAACCGAAAGCGTCTGTAACCTGAAGTGTCTGTAACTCAAAGTACCACTGTAGTTTGAGATGGCGCTTATAAGTGTCCACGTTTCACAAGCGTATAGTAAGGTTGGTAGTACAATAGCTTTGTAAATAAGCATCTCTAGGTAAAGATGGGAATATCCTTTCTCTGAAACCTAAAACAGTTGCTGCCAAAGGCTCCTATTTTCTCTGTGTGCATGAAAGAAGAGTGTGGGGTGACTCTAGCCAACTTGCCAACTTTTGAAGGCTCCCAACAGATGAGCTTCAAGTCCTCAGGTTGGGGGAAGGTGCAAACATGTTGCTTCAGTCACATGTTGGGATTAAGATATTCCCTGTAAGATTTCAAAGAAGGACATATCTTGGAATGGTTTGTCAGGCCGTGGGTGGGGTAACATACATCAACTGCACTTGCTTAAGAAACCTAAAGTTCAGTCTGGAAACTATTTCCCAAACTGATGCAGCAACAACACTCTAGATTACTGCACCCAAACCCTAGGTGGTCTCTCCCTTCCATTCCTGGGTCCTTCTTTCCCTCTCCTTTTTCCCTCTACTGTTTCCTTCTGTTGTCTTCCTTTTGCTTTCCTTCTTATAAACTGTATTGTTGTGAGTTGTGGAGAGCAAGAATGGATAAGGGAGGATGCAAAGGCTTCCTATGGGTCAACGGATAACCCATTTTTTGGTAAGATATTAAAATCAATGAAAGGTTGCACATTTTTAAAGAAAACACCTTTAAATGCTAGATCATTTACGTACCATAATCTGGACACTTTGAGAAGCTTCCAATGTGTTTATCCTTCCCTAACAGTGATTGTTTGATGGCTATAAACACAGAATTAATGCAGGCAATATCTAGATGAAGAGCAGTAATTTAGTTACATAATGCATTGCATCAAGAAGCGTTAATTACATTTATACACTATTTGGAGGTACGAGAGTCACAGTAATTTTGTCAAATAGCTGTTCCCAGAAGGAGGCCTCTGTGGAAAATTATTAGTCTGTAAAGGGAAACTAGCCATTGTGAATGGCATACTTAACTTCCTTTATTGTCGCTGGTCCACTGAACTTCATTTGGCATTAGTATTGATCCCTCATTGGCTCAGTTACAGGCAGGTTAATTTATGGAACATTGGAGGTGGGCAGGATCCACAATAAATGCTACTGAACCATCTGTTCTCCCTTCTGGAAGTCATCTCTCTGGGTCTTGACTCAACTAGAAACAATTTTCATTTAGAATAATTTCCATTGTGATTTACAGTAACAGACGCCGGCGACACCTCTCTGTGAAGAAGTTAATGGGAGCACATAAGACCATGGCGAATGCAACATTTCTGCTTTAATTTTGTCTACCTTTCATGTAATTAGTGGCAGCAATCAACTTCCATCATCCAATATGCTGGTCCTGCATGCTTTTATCACTCAGTGTGCTTTTATCAGTTGATGCACAACATCTTAACATCCGTTTCCCCTCATTTTTCTTGATATATATTGCAAGGGGAGGGAGGGAGGCATCAGAATGGGGGTGAAGCAAGGGCACAAAAGGGTCCAAAGAGCAAGAGGTGATGGTGGCTTCATAATTGCTTGGAAGACGAAAAGGGGTTGCAATGCATGGAAGGAGGAAGATGCAGGACGCTAGCATGAGCTTGGTTTGTGTGCAAGGAGGTTGCACAAAAGGAGAAGGAGTCATAGGGGTGAATTTAGAAGAATTTAGAATTTATTAATTATACCCCGCCCATCTGGCTGGGTTTTCCCAGCCACTCTGGGCGGCTTCCAACAAAGTATTAAAATATAGTAGTCTGTTAAACATTAAAAGCTTCCCTAAAGAGGGCTGCCTTCAGATGTCTTCTAAAAGTCTGGTAGTTGTTCTTCTCTTTGACATCTGGTGGGAGGGCGTTCCACAGGGCGGGTGCCACTACCGAAAAGCCCTCTGCCTGGTTCCCTGTAACTTGGTTTCTCTCAGGGAGGGAACCACCAGAAGGCACTCGGGCAGTGTCCGGGCAGAACAATGGGAGTGGAGACACTCCTTCAGGTATACTGGACCGAGGCCATTTAGGGTGAAGGGGCAAAGCAGGGCTGCAGAGAAGAACAGAGAAATATCTTTATAAATGGGGTTGGGAAAATGAAAAGGGAGCTTAGTACCTGCATGGGGTGGGAAGGGGAAGCTCTAGGGAGTTATTGTGCAGGGAATGGCAGGGGTTTGAGAAGGAGGAGAAGAAGAAGAGAAGAAGAAGAAGAAGAAGAAGAAGAAGAAGAAGAAGAAGAAGAAGAAGAAGAAGAAGAAGAAGAAGAAGAAGACGACGACTTTGGATTTGATATCCCGCTTTATCACTACCCGAAGGAGTCTCAAAGCGGCTAACATTCTCCTTTCCCTTCCTCCCCCACAACAAACACTCTGTGAGGTGAGTGGGGCTGAGAGACTTCAGAGAAGCGTGACTGGCCCAAGGTCACCCAGCAGCTGCATGTGGAGGAGCGGAGACGCGAACCCAGTTCCCCAGATTACGAGACTACCGCTCTTAACCACTACACCACACTGGCTCTTGAGAAGCAGATTGAGCAGGGCACAGTCCCTAGCAGACCCAGTGATACCAATAGACTTATGTGAGCCATGTATGTTAATGTCAGTGGGTTTACTCTCCCTAGGACTAACATCGTACAACCCTTGATTCCTATGTGATTTCCACTGTGTGCGATGAGGACTGGCAGTAGACCTGCAGCAACCAAACGAGGATCACATGGGTGTATTGATTGTGGGAATGCTCACCTCCACATGGGTAGGTGTGTGTAGACCAGGGTTGGGGAAGCCATGTTGCTGGACTACAGATCTCATCATTTCTCACTATTGGCCACGTCAGCTGGCGTTTATGGGAGTTGGATTCAAACATCTTGTAAATTATGGGCTCCCAATCTCTAGCATGGATTCCTACATGGGTAACATGTCTTGTAAAGTACAAGTTACATGATTCCTGGCAGGAAATGATGCTCGATTCATAATTTCCATTTAAAGGTGGGTGGGAGCTATTCCATAGTGAGGCCTATTGCAACTGGCAAAAGTTTAACCTCTCGGGTGCCCTTCTGTTTCGTCGAGGTCTTCCTTCAGACTGCTGGGCAACGCAAACTTGCTTTGATCTTCGTAGGCTTTCTGACTCAGGCTCCAGGTTACAGTGACTGCTGCTGCTGCACAAAGGGTTTCAAGGCAGAATTCCAAGAAGGTGAAATTCAACTTCTAGTCATTGCTCCCATGGAGACACATCAACTATGGTTTCCCTAACAAAGATGGAAACTTACTGGCAGTTTTGCATACTGTTAAAAAAGTATCCGGCAGAATTTTTTCTCCTTTAACTCTCCTGGCTCAAAGCCATCTTTATCTAACAATGAGCATCATTTTTGCTTATGTAGTTTTCAGAAACTCTAATTATATGATAAGATAAAGGGACCCCTGACCATTAGGTCCAGTCGTGGCCGACTGTGGGGTTGCGGCACTCATCTCGCTTTCCTGGCCTGATAGACTTCTTTAAATCTTTTATGCTATTCTGTAGTAATCTAACTATGATTTTTCTTTTTTCTTTTTGTTCTGTTCTGTGTCGCTTATTTATGGTCATTTCCAGTGGCTATTACATGTCAGTATGTTTACTTACATGTTTCTTCATGACACACTTGCTGGCTAAACCTTGGGATTTGCAGTCTTACACTGGATACCCAAGTAAACGCTGCTGGCTAGCTGGAGGCATTTAAAAATTCCCCCCCCCCTTTGGTAGAAGTGGGTCCTGAGACCCTCGAAATAAAATCTGAACAAAGTTGGTGAAGCAGCAAGGAGTTTATTGATTACAAAAAATGTTCTTGCAAGAGCGGGTGTCCCAAAGCAGGCACACCCCAAATTAGTAAAACACAAGCTTATATCCCCTAGGCCCAAATGCAGGTTCCCTCCCTTGTTTCCCCATTGGCTGGTTACATGCAAGGGTTACAGCCTATCACAACTGCAGAGAGCATTGTTGGCTGCCCACTCTCCACCTTAGAGCAGATTTATGCCACAAGGTGCCATAGGAAGGCACTGGACATAGTAAAAGATCGATCGCATCCTGTTCACTGTCTCTTCGAGCTTCTGCCGTCGGGATGGAGATACAGGACGATGAAGACAAGAACGAGCCGTCTTAAGAACAGCTTCTTCTCCAGAGCGATGTCAGCCCTGAATGGGAAGCCTGGACTTTGAAAGTCATCTAATCTTCCTTGCTGTATTACACTGTATTGTGTTAATTAGTGTTTTTATAGTTGTTTTGATTTTGTGTGGAGTGCCCTACCTGGGTGGATGGAGCAGCCAAGTAATTTCGTTGTCCCCGAGGAGGGGGCAATGACAATAAAGATATTATTATTATTATTATTATTATTATTATTATTATTATTATTATTATTCTAACATTTATCTGTATTCATATGCAATTATTTGCTAAGAAAAGCAGAAATACTGGGTGATAAGTGTGAATTGATCTAGCTGCTGACACTTGTCTACTTATCACACCCACGTCCTGACCACTATCAGGTGCCAGCAAGTTCTGTATCTGCTGAACATACAAATAAACCATATCTCAACAGCAAGCCCCCCTGTTTTGGGGCGTTCTAACCACCAGCCGTTCTAATGATAAGTTTTTAAGCAAGTCTGTGGTTACCTAGAGCTTGCAACCTTTTGGCCTTTTGAAAAAGCTATCTAGCTGTTGCAACCTTTTGGCCTTTTGAAGGAAAAAAAGCAACATTTTTATTCCTTACACCCTTGAAATTTGGTTCTGCTTTGTTTCATGTATGGATGCCCACAAATACATAATTCCTAGGGCATAATTTTATACATATATTTATTGGCTTCTTGTTTTCATCTGTAAGCTGTCTTGGGTCCCAGCAGGGGAAAAGGTAGAGGAGTACTAACACTAGTAATATTCCTAATTTTAGTATTTGTACCCCACCCATCTGCCATAATTCTGTGGTAGAGATGGAAAATGACATATACTGTGTTCAGCTGCATTTTCCAATTTGAAACTCATTTTACTACTATTTTGGTTTATGGGGAGACAAGTTGGGTGATGGAGTGAGGATGCTAAAATGACACTGACACCAGGTTGCATATGCAGATCAATGTGTGTCTCCACAGAGAGAAAAATATATATTCTTATTTATCCCATCCCATGGCTGTGTTCTGGATTTATGCTACTATTATACCTTAAGATTGTTTCTGTGCAATTCAGCTTAAAAGAAAAGACTCGCTTTACTCTGTATCTAGGGTAGGCGACAGCAAAATGTTCCAATAACAGAAATGTGGCTTTTCATAAAGTACTGCATTAACAGCAGTCCTTTCATCAGAATCGAAGGATGGACTCCTTAACTTTTAGAATATTGGATAAAAAGTATAGTTTCAAAAGAGTCTATATGGATTCTCTACTCTGCTTTCAATGACATCATTTAACCTTAGCTGAGAGACGGAAGTGACTGGACTGTTACCACCTCATTAGCCTCACCGCTTCAGTCTTTGATTGACCTTGCTATAAAATATTTCTCTTAATATCAGAACTAAATGGAGCCTTTTTTGCATTGGCCCCATTACCCCTGTGATTAGTTGAAGCACTCCTGTCTCCATGACTGTTCTGATCTTGAGCACTTCTCTATTTCCAATCTCTCTTTTCCTCCCGGCTGCAGATTCTGTTTATTATGGACTTTTCAATTCTTTGTAGAGAATCAGTAGCAAATTTGCTGAAAGCAAGTCATTAACCTAATAATAATAATAATAATAATAATAATAATAATAATAATAATAAATCAACCAGGAAGGAGGCTCTGCCAGTGAGGGAGGCAGTTGCCAAGGTGACAGGGGGCATGATGACACATGAGAGAAAAATGTGTCCTTTTGAAATTTTTACGGTGAGGGGGATGACTGCAGAAGCTACTGTTAAGGGCAAAACCATCATGTTGAGCTGAAGATGGATGGGGATAGAGGCATGAAGATGTCTGGGATCCAGTACTGGGCTGCTGAAATCTCTCTCCATTGAAAGCTTCCAGTGTAAATATGTGTAAAGGAGCATAGACTCTGGTTGAGTGCCGATACCCCTTGGAATATTGTACACTACTTGGAAGAGATTGGGGAGGCCAGTAAAAATATTAAAAAGGTAAAGGATCCCTGAATAGTTAAGTCCAATCAAAGGTGACTATGGGGTTGCAACACTCATCTTGCTTTCAGTTTGAGGGAGCCGGCGTTTGTCCACAGACAGCTTTCTGAGTCATGTGGCCAGCATGACTAAACTGCTTTTGGTGCAATGGGACACTGTGACGGAAACCAGAGCACACAGAAATGCTGTTTACCTTCCTGCCACAGTGGTACCTATTATCTACTTGCACTGGCATGCTTTCAAACCGCTAGGTTGGTAAGAGCTGGGACAGAGCAATGGGAGCTCACCCCATCATGGGGATTCGAACTGCCGACCTTCCGATCGGCATGCCCAAGAGGCTCAGTGGTTTAGAACACAGCGCCACCCATGTCCATTTTAACAATATAAACACATGCCAGCCAAACTCACAGGCCCAAAATGAGATTGAGGTATTCATAAACTTCTCTTCAGATAAGAGACAAATTCTTTCTTGTCTCTGATTAAACATGAACTGTAGGCAGCTCATAGGTGGGATTACTCACTCGCATCTGAATCCACAAAGCCTCTCTGCCTCCCCCCTTTTTTTTACACTGTGAAATGCTATGGAAATTGACGTTACATAGTGATAGTGATGTGGAAATAGTATAATATATGGGCAGATGTGAGTTGCAGTTCCTATAGCTACAGAAAGCACAAATAAGCACTCTTTTTCTATGCCATTGTGTTATGCTTGCCAGCTGAATAAATAACTTTTAGTTGATTAATCTTCTGTCTTCTAACCAATTAATCAATGGATTAATCGATTAAATTAAAATAAATGTTTTTATTATGAAACTCAGTATTGCTGCCCGCTTCGAGGTATTGAAGAAAACATAAATGAATAAATGAAAGCTCCCACTTGTTGATGGAATGAAAAGCTATCGTTAATATTTTCCTTCTCAGTCCTTATTCCCTAAGGTCCCAGAATCAAAACAGCCTCGAAAAATAAAATAAAATAAACAAGTCTGTCAATAACTCCTATCCTCACCGTATAAAATTTACCTTGGCTGATTAAAATTGGTCCCCACTGATCAATCAGCTGAAGCTTTAGTTGATCTAGTGTTTATGCCAAGTAAAGCCTGCAGCATTACAGTATATTAGGCGTTTTGTCATATTATTCATTCAGTAAAGTCTCATCCTATCATGTAATATAAACTAAATGTTATACGATAGCACCTTTTCCTAATTGCCCTTTAAACTACTAATAATTATGGATGAATTAGTCCTTAAATTATTCTAAATTAAGTCAATGAACTCTTTTAGACTAATGGGGGAAAGGATAGTGTCATGCCACATCTGTCTATCTCTCTCACACACATCCCAACATTTCTCTGATGAAACACCGTATCCTGTTGTTGTTGTTGTTAGATAAAGGTAAAGGGACCCCTGACCAATAGGTCCAGTCGTGGCCGACTTGGGGTTGCGGTGCTCATCTTGCTTTATTGGTGGAGGGAGCCGGCTTACAGCATCTGGGTCATGTGGTCAGCATGACTAATCCGCTTCTGGTGAACCAAAGCAGTGCACGGAAACGGCGTTTACCTTCCCACTGGAGTGGTACCTATTTATCTACTTGCACTTGGAAGTGCTTTCGAACTGCTAGGTTAGCAGGAGCAGGGACCGAGCAACGGGAGCTCACCCCGTCGCAGGGATTCGAACCGCCGACCTTCTGATTGGCAAGTCCTAGGCTCTGTGGTTTAACCCACAGCACCACCTGCATCCCTTTGTTGTTAGATAGAATGTCTCTATTATTATTATTATTATTATTATTATTATTATTATTATTAATCTATTTTAACTCCACCCACTCCAGACAGCTTCCAGCATATATAAAAAAAACAATAAAACATTAAACATTAAAAAACTTCTTGATACACAACTGCCTTCAGATGGCTCAGGGGTTGGATAGCTCTAGATCAGACTTCCCCAACCTTGACCCTCCAGATGTTTTGAGACTACATCCCAGGTTCAAATCAGAAACTAGGACTGTCCCTGGAAAATAGGGACCGAGTAATCAACATGTGATTACAACATGTGGTGGCACTGTGGGTTAAACCACAGAGCCTAGGACTTGCCGATCAGAAGGTCGGCGGTTTGAAGCCCTGCAACGGGATGAGCTCCTGTTGCTCGGTCCCAGCTCCTGCCAACCTAGCAGTTCGAAAGCACGTCAAGGTGCAAGTAGATAGATAAGTACCACTCCGGCGGGAAGGTAAACGGCGTTTCCGTGTGCTGCTCTGGTTCACCAGAAGCGGCTTAGTCATGCTGGCCACATGACCCGGAAGCTGTACGCCGGTTCCCTCTGCCAATAAAGCAAGATGAGTGCTGTAACCCCAGAGTCGGTCACGACTGGACCTAATGGTCAGGGGTCCCTTTACCTTTACCTAATCAACATGGAGCCCTCCATCATGATAGACCACTGGCCATGTTGGCTGAGGTGGATGGGAAGCAGTGGCAGCTGATCTATTGCGCCCAGTTGTGCACCAACCTGTTGCCCCACCAAATTCAGTCTGCCTTCATCTAGTTCCCATCTCCTTGCCTTACTCCTTATACCAGTAGAAAGATAGTAGCTATCACCTTCCTCCTTTTGCAGTCTGTATTGCCATTGTAGAACTCAAAAATGAAGAAGATGGGGGCAAAACTAGAATTTGTTTGCTCTTCGTGACATTGGCTCTGCCTCCATGGTGATCTTTGTCATAGACCAACTCTTCCATCACCACTGATCCACAGCTGTGCAGACTGTGGTCATTCTTTATAGCAGCAGGGTCTGTTAGTGGTCCTCCTGTGTAATCCAGTATTCCGAGTCTTTCTCAGAGGAAAATGTACAAGCTGCCTATACTCTGAGCACATGGGAATGGTTGTGTTTTACCAATAATATTTGTCTGCTTCATACATTTGTCTCCACCCAACATTAACATGCAGAATAAGCCGTTTCAGTATATTTTAAAATTGTGATTCATCAGCAGCCCTGAATCATTCGGAGAACAAATGTATGGCTTTCAGTGTTCTTTCCCAACATCTAACACTAAAACCACCTTTATTACATTATATTTTTCATTCTCCAATCCCCAGGTTTTAAACTAAGGATTTCCCCCCCATCTGCAGACTGGAGATAAATTTCTTTGTCCATAAGTTTTGCACAAAGCAATGTTCTTATTACAGAGAAAAACAATATCATGCCATTGGATATATCGTGGGTGAAATCTATGGCATGAAATATGAAAGTCAGTGATGGAGGATTCTGGCATTGATTGCATTGGGCTGTAGTAGGCTTATATAACTTGACTCTTTAGGAAAGAGTTATGAAAAACAAACATCTTTATACTTTCTGATAGTGATCCTCGCTAAACTATCAACAAATGCCCAAACATTTGTACAGGCTCCAACCATCCTTATTTGCCAGGGAAAAAAATCCCTATTGTCTGATTTCCTTTTCTGGTAAATAAGTATTCCTGTTTTGTCTCCATTTTTATTTTTATTTTTTGCCTTTGAGGGAGATTTTGTTCGCTTCCCCCCCCCCCATAAGGTTGCTTGAGGATTTAGATTCCTGATGTGAGCTGACCTGATCTGCTCTTTCTAGATGTATGGATTGGAATGTAATGATCCTTATTACTTCTCCAAAATTTGCAATGCAGTTCTTGGATCAAAAAACATATGGAAGTGCATTTAACCCATCCCTGGACTGGGAAAGTGAAATATACTCTGAGTCGAGAGTGGATTTCATGCTCTTTATTCAGCTCATAGTGGTGAGGAGGAATGAATGTCCCCTCAAAGTATCTGCTTTATATACATTATTTACACAATGGGCTGCACGTGATTGGCTAATTCCGGAATTCTCCTGTAGGCCAATCAGGTTGTGGATTCACTTCCATCTGGAGCCGGATTGGGTGGCTTCTGCAGACCAATCATACTGCTGCATTGTTCTAGGACCAATCAGACTGCTGCATTCTGAATCCTATTGTTCTAGGACCAATCAGACTGCTGCATTTTGGATCCTATTCACTCAGTACATAACAGAAAGCCTTGCCACAGTAGTCCATGTGTTGGTTTCTTAAATACTGGATTACTTCTAATGTGCTCTATGCGATGCTTCCCTTGCACTTAATCTGGAAGGTGCAGTTAGTACAGAATGCTGCAGCATGACTGCTGACAGGGGTGAGATCTTGTCACCATATAGCACCTGTGCTCAGAGATCTGCACTAGTTTCTGATTTGCTACCAGCCCAAGTTCAACTTATTCCTATTAGCAAATAAAGCTCTTAATAACTTGGGAACAGTTTACCTACAGACCCTTCAAATATCCATATTTTCCAGGGGCAGACCTGGATTTACAGAAGCCGTCCCAGTTTCCGGTTTGATTCCAGAATGTCCCACTTTTCCATAGGATGTCCCTGTTTTCATTTGAGAAATGTTGGAGGGTGTGCAGTTATATCACACACACACACACACGCACACACACACACACACACACACCAGGCCAAGAAGATAAGTAACTAGACAACCTTTAGAAGACATCTGAAGGCAGCCCTGTATAGAAAGGTTTTAAATGTTTTAATATATGTCAGTTTATGAACTGCCCTGAGACCTCCAGGTATAGGGCAGTGTATAAAATGAAGAAGAAGAAGAAGAAGAAGAAGAAGAAGAAGAAGAAGAAGAAGAGGAGGAGGAGGAGGAGGAGGAGGAGGAGGAGGACATCCCTATTTTCATTGGAGAAATATTGAAATGTATGTACATACAGTATGAGATTGCCTTACCCCACATGTGACCATTCAGCCACTGCAATCGACAGAATTGGAGTCACATTCCACATTTGTAAGACACCTTTGTGGGCT
Organism: Podarcis melisellensis; assembly: GCF_964234715.1. Taxonomy (NCBI): domain Eukaryota; kingdom Metazoa; phylum Chordata; class Lepidosauria; order Squamata; family Lacertidae; genus Podarcis; species Podarcis melisellensis. The sequence continues at coordinate 64,206,834 of NC_138541.1, read as the reverse complement.
TTTTTTAACAATCAAGTGGTGTATAACTTCTATGATATGAATATAATTGATTAATTCAAAATGCTCATTTTCATATAAAATGCACTCAGACCTTCTTAAATCAAGATAACTTTTGATAACATGCTTTGTGTGATAAAATAAGTATTTGAGAACATGTTGTGAATTTTTGTGCAAATATTTTTAAACAGAGCCTATATATAATAATAAATAATAACTTATTATTTATACCCCACCCATCTGGCTGGGTTTCCCCAGCCACTCTGGGTGGCTTCCAACCAAATATTAAAAACAATACAGCATCAGACATTAACAACTTCCCTAAACAAACTTATGAATGAACATATTCAGGACTGATATGCACCAGAAAGAGATTGATCCACTTGCTCCTATTGACACACAGATGTCCTAGACTGCATTCATGGAGATGCACGCATGCTAATAGTCGTGATTGCTACTACCTCCAGAATCAGAAGCAGCATATCTCTCTTAATAGATATTTCTGGGAGAAACTGCTATCATAGACATCTGGTCGTTCACTGCAAAAACAGAACACTAGACTAGGCTGTCCTGATCTAGCGCGCTGCTTCTTACGTTCTAGCTCTATAAGCTGTAACCAATAAAAGGTGTGACCATTTTAAACCCAAATTTTCTGCCTGGATGTAATTTGAACCTCTACACCTTCCCTACTTCCACTGTGGCAACCCAGAATCAGAGAAACAATAAAAGTTCTCACCAAGCAATTTATTCAATAATTCACAGAGAAAGACAAAAGAATGCAACCTTCCCTAATACAGTGGTACCTCGGGTTAAGTATTTAATTCGTTCCGGAGGTCTGTTCTTAACCTGAAGCACCACTTTAGCTAATGGGGCCTCCTCCTGCTGCCGCACTGCTGGAGCACGATTTCTGTTCTCATCCTGCAGCAAAGTTCTTAACCTGAAGCACTATTTCTGGTTTAGTGGAGTCTGTAACCTGAAGCGTATGTAACCCGAGGTACCACTGTAATGACGTTGCTCCAAGTAAAGTCCCATCCCGCCTATCTCTCCCCTATTTGACGTCACTCCTGTGTTGGTTAATCTGAGCTTTCTGCCCCTGAGCTCACTGTTCTAATACCCCCAATGCCCACATGGTCCTGGGAGGGGGAGTCAAGAATGCTTTCCAAGGACATTGAGTCTGTCCGCTGTCTCTTCCCTGGTGTGTCTTCTTCCTGCTGATCCTCTTCCAATATTTCCCAGCTTTTCCCCTCTGTGGCCTCTGAAGTATGCCCTTCTGCAAACCACTGTTCTAAGTCTATAGTGTCCTCCTGTTCTTGGGAAGGTTCAGGAGAATGAGGGGTTGTCCCCACCATTCCTCCTCAGTCCAGCCCCTGACATCTGGTGACCAGCATTAATGGACAGTGCCAATCTTCCAGCACTGGGATTGGCCACATTAGGGATCAGATTAGTGTAGGGCGGAAGCCATGTATGCAATAGACATTATGATGACCTGATACATCTGGCCCTCATGGGTTGCAAGGGTAACTTCTGAAGCAGGAAGCCTGCTGTTAGTATGTAGCCTCCCTGCATGATTTGGAACCTTGGAATATCAGGGTTCTAAATTTGGAACCTTGGAATATCAGGGTTCTAAATTTGGAACCTTGGAATATCAAGGTTCTAAATCATCTTGGGAGTTGTACTTTTTTATTGTTAGGCTCTGCCCTTAGTTATGGATGTTTAAGACACATCTTAAACTTCTCCAAACACTGGAAATGGAATTGCAAGCCAGGACATGGAACAGCTTAACAAAATGCAGTAGAATGGTCAATATCTGATCAAGGAAGGGGCTCAGGCCATGTTGAGAGGGTCAGAGAGTTGGTTTCCTGTTCCCAGGGTCCTGGGCTTTGCAGTTGTTCAGCATTTTGGCCTTTACAACCCTTTTCACAGAACCGTAACCTAAAGTAATTGCTAAAAGAAACTTCCCTATTTATATCAGTGGATTGTAAGTCCTGCATGATTAAGTTTGATTACTTTAATGGCATTGTGCAGAGCTTAATGACCTCAGGATCTGATCTGTTTCTTTAAAATAGGCCACACACTAGTAAGTTTTAGTTTCCCTAAGGACAGGGATAATGTTTTTCCCTCTAGGTCCTTTCCTTGGCAATCCCACATCTATTGTGTTCTTTTAATGCGGAAAACATAATAATGAATGTCACTATATACACACAGTGGTAAATGTTAATATGCAGTGGTAAATGTTACTATGTTCTATCTATCATCTATCTATGTATCTATCTCTCTATCTCTCTATCTCTCTGTCTATCTATCTATCTATCTATCTATCTATCTATCTATCTATCATCTATCTATCTATCATCTATCTAATCTTCCCCTAATATAACACATTTATAATGCTGTATTTTGACAAATGTAGCTGAGTCCATAATTAGCTGGCATAGTCAAGTGCCTATCGGTTTATTTATATTTATTCATTGCATTTGTAGGGCATCCTTCATCATATATATATATATATATATATATATATATATATATATATATATAATTACCCCCAAATAAGATAGTGGTTTCTGTATATTGGGATGGGGCTGCTAGCTTCATCAGAGTTTGTTAAAAGAAAGAAAAAAATCTCAAATCCGTGAATGACCTGAGAAGGAACTGTAGTGAAAAGTGTTGAAATGTTGAGGGCAGCTGAGGCACAAAATATTGAGGATGTCAATTGAGATGGGGGGGGGGGTCCTAAGGCAAAATGGAGGTGGGAGATAATTGGCTTTTCTGAATCCCCAACAGTTTATCATATGATGGAATGGCGGATTAGGCACAAGTGTTATGCACATCATAAGTGGGGGGGGGGGAGAGATATTCCAGTTAAGATAAAGAGAAAACAATAGAAAACAAAACAAAAAGTGCATAAAAATGGAAAAACAAAACAACTCTCTAATTCTGTACATCCTTGTCTAAAACAAACATTTATGAATGAAATTATTATTCTAACGCATACAGATTTATTTATAACATACTATATTTTTTATAAATGCTTTCCAAATGTCGTATTTAGCCATATGCAGTCTATGTCTATAAGCTATACGTGCAGATTTCACAAGAGTTGTCATGTCTTCTATCCATTGATTAAAGGGGGACATTGATTTATCTTTTCAGTGGATATTGATCCACTTGTCAGACCATGATCTTGAGGTGGCCAACCCACCTAGCCCCTTGTCAGTGGAGAGATCTTGTTTGATTCCATAGAGAAAGGTCTTTCCCTTGGTGGCTTCAATTTGCTTAAATTTCCCCATATCCAAGCCCCTGCCTCACACAGCGTAATATCCTCTCCCTTTTGGGTGTGTGTGAATACTCTCTAGAATGTATTCATGATTTAATTATATCTTTCTCTGAGTCATTATTTTTCAGTTACAGCTGGTTAACCTTGTTGAACTTTAATTCTTAACAAAATACTAGCCAGAGATCAGTCAGATTGCTAGCTTGATCACTGATTATTGCTCCCTTGTGGAAAGGGTGATGTGTTTAGGGTACGTTGTCTATGTCTATTGAAGGAGATGAGACATTGCCTTTGACAACAATGAGCAAGGGAGCCTTTGGAAATAAAATGCATCTCGCAAGACAGAAAGTCCTTAAGGTGTGGATCCATTGAAGATGAAGGACATAAAAGAGGTGGATCACAGAAAAAAGATTTCAATATGATATCTGTTTAATGTTTAAAACACATTTTGTTTGTTTGCAGCAGTCTATGAAGCAACTGTGGTGATATCACCCCCTGAAGACTGGTTTATGGGAATGGGTTAGAACTTCAGAAATAATGAGCTTAAATGCAACTGTCTCCCATTAAGGCTTCAGGGCTAGTGTCACAAGATAATTAGGTGGAAGAGGTGAACACCCATGGGCTAAGGTCCCATAAAACCTGGGTTAGTGGGAGCTCTCGGCAGCTAGCCGAGCCGAGGTCAGCGTCTGTTTTGGCTTTTGATAGCATCTTGCTCCATTGCTAAGCCTACTGAGATTTAAGTGTAAGCATTTCTGTTAATTAGCTGGATAAGTTAGTGTTTGTTGTTTTCTTACCTTCTGAGGCATTTTAATCTGTGTAATTATTTGGAGTTTTTCTCTCCTCCAGAGTTTTGTTTTAGTAAAGTCTGTGTATGATTTTATGAAATTTGGTCTGGTCTGAGTTCCTGAACCCTTTAATTTTAACCATGCTTTTCGGAGCAAGGGTCACCCAACACAGCAACACACATAATTTTGCAAAAGCTGTATCATAGCAAAGTTCAGTTTAAATAAAATGAATGGCCAAGTGGCTCGGAGATGCATTTCTCAATTATTATTTTTAATGGTATGGAATAACAATGGTAGGTATGGGAGAGAAATTCAATTCTGTTCACATTTAAAGGTGATTTTACCTAAGCTGCTCTTTCCAAAACAGTGCACAAATAGAAACCTAGTCACCATTCAAAAATTCAGACTTCTCTGAATTTTGCAATGCAGTTCTCCAGCCAGGTAATTTAAACAAAAAGCATATGCTAGGATGAAGTGCTCATTGACAGGCATATATAAGTGAAATAACACAAAAAACCTGCACTGCCTTAAGGAAAACTGCTTTGCAAAAAATGTGTATATTGGCAAAATTGCATTGGAAAATGTGCATATCTGAAGAAGAGTGCAGTGGTGAATTAAAAGATTTGTATACTGATGTGGAAATGTGGAGAACTAAATTGAAGATTGGGAAAAATGAGAAGCTGAAAGAATCCAGAATTGAAAGATTTGGCTTTTCCCAGACATTATTGAAGTGCTCAGGTGAACTTAGCTTTGGAATGTGTTCTGAAGTACAGACATCTTTCAGAAGGAGCTGCCCAGTACTGTGTATTCTATACATTTGTGAACAATGATACCATCAGGTCAAGGGGAATGAGGAGGCACATGTGAGGGGAAGCATTTGCTGAGATACTTGGGACCCTGAAAATGTTGGTACAGGATATGTCCTGATTGGCTGTTTAAATTGATATAGAGACATATTGGGGCAACAGTGAAACCTAATCTCAAGAAAAATATAAACCCAGTATAGATATTCTTCATTTGTGTTTTATCTTGGTTTCTAAAGAGAACACGTGAAAAGGCTGCTGCTCATATATATATAATCTCACACTTCCTCCAAGAAACTCAGAAAAACACTGTGATTCTCACTTTCCTCCAAAACTGAATCTCCTTTTAGGAAGGCTAAGCTGAAAGTCAGTAACTGGCCCAAGCTCACCCAGAAAGCTTCATGGCTGAGTGAGACTTTAAACATAACATTGTCATAGCTTCATCTTCCATGAATTTGCCTCCTCATCTTTATATTAGTCCCAAGTTTGATGGCCATTACTACATCTTTGGTGTGATGGCCTAGGACTCGGGCTCGGACTCGGAACCAGAGTAGTCTCAGTCCACACTGGATCCTTTGCCTCAGATAGCATCTGAACCTAGTCTGGAGCCTGATTCTGAAGGCCCCAGTCTGCACAGGTTCCCCTGCAACAAGCACCAGCTGGGCCGAGTCAAGGGCCCGAGCCTGCCCTGGCTCCAGATGTGGGGATTACCTTGTTGCCTTCAGCTGGGCAATCACTTGCAGCTGCTCCACTACCAGTTGGGTCAGGAGAGGCTGAGGTGGCCTCTGGGTCTAGTAACCCACCAACATCTCCCGAGCTGCAGAGACTGAGGTCTGAGAGAAGGAGAGACCTGAGTACTCGCAGGAGGAGTGCTCGCCTTCGGGTGAAACAGGAAGGTGGCTCACCGGGGGATCAGGACTGGCTGTTACCCCGACAGAGATAAAAGGCTGCTGGACCCCACCCCAGGTTGTGGGAGCAATGTTGCTGTTTGCCAGAACCTGCCTGTGATCCTGTCCCTGCCTGGATTCCTGGCTCATGTCCTGCCTTGGCCCTGTTGAACTGACTCCTAGCAAAACCCTTGGATTTGGGATTGGACCTGGACCACGTTACTCGGGTTACCCCTGGGCCCAGCACAGTGGTAGCATATTCCACAGTGCTGTTTGAAGAAGTACTTCCTTTTGTCAGTCCCAAATCTCCCACTAGTTGGTTCATTGGACTTCCCTGCATTCTGGTATGATGCGAAACGGCAACCAGCTTTGATCTGTCCACTTCTAATTCATTTCTTACATCCATCCATCCATTGTAAAAACTGTTACCATGACCCTGGAGTCCAGTGGTGACCAGGATCCTGGATCAGAGGCTACAAGGCTACTGGCTGAGGGGATAGACCAGGTTCCTGATTTTGAGTCCAATAGCAGAGACTTCTGAACTGGATCCCACAGTACCAGTTGCCATAAAACTAGAGCTTGGACACTCATGGGAAGGACCATGACTGGGGAAGGTTTGTAGCTCAGTGGTAGAGCATCTTATTGGCATGCAGAAGGTCCAAAGTTCAACCCCTTGCAGGTCCAGGAAGGACTGCTTGTGGGCTTCCTACTCTACCTCACCAGTCATAGGGTCATGTCAGGTGGAAAGCCAGGAAGCCAAGGAGAAGCACCCGTCTTCAAACAAGAGCACTGGCCCTTTAAGAGTCTGCATTTGCCCAATGGCAATGTTGCAATCAAGTAATATGCATGCTAATGTGAGCCATTACTCTGGCATTGCCTCCAAACAAGCTTCTTTTTTTGAGGGAAATGTCAAGCATAGTGTCTTTAATCTTTTTAAAAAGTAAGTTTTATGATTTTGAGCACTTAGGTTTTACACTGCCAAATCAGACAGATCTCCAAAGGGCCTAATTTTCAGAAAGTGCAGAAAAGAATATGAAAATAATGGAGGCAATCAAAATCATTTCTCAATTTTTGAAAATAGTCCTTTTTTCTTTTCAAAACTGTGGAGGGGAGAAGCTACATTATGATATTATGGCTTCGTCTATTGGTCTACTTTCTATAAGTACAAAATTTTATGAGGGCTGTCAATCAACTCAATATTCTTAGCTGATTAGCCATTTGCTTTTTAACCATTGATTGATAAAATATAAATTAACTTGCATACTACCAAAATCCATGTCTGGGGATATTGAAAGAAGGATGAGATAATGCTGTTCCCCACATTTGTGTGTGTGTGTGTGTGTGTGTGAATTTGCCACAACCCTCCTTCTCTGGAAGAAGAGGAGAGGTGATATCTCCCTAGGGGAGAATGTTATGACCTGAGGATGATTTTGCCCAATTTCAGCCTGACCCGCCCCACATTTTCCCTTTTGCTTTATGTGGCACCCACCCAAACCCTTTTGAAGTGTGGGCTTACATAATCGTCATCTGTTTTCCAGGGGGTCAGTAGCATTTTTGGGGGGAGACCCAAATTGACTCTGTGCTATTCCTCCAGTCTGGCTGATTGGCATGCAATCCAGGCAGGTGAAAAGATTTCAGAAAGAATGGACCACTTACCTGAGGCAGTGTTGGGTTGTGGATATTGAATCCAAATAACTATATTGTACTAGCCATGTGGTATCCTTCAATCACTGTTGTCAGGCAGTGAACACCTGCTGGAACGTAATTTGATTGGGCTACATTGGTTGAAACCGACGAGTTGGTTTGTTAGGGAGATCTTCAAGTAGTTCTGTTTAATAGATATAACCTACTTATCCACATTTGGTTCCTTTGACTCTTTTTCCTGGCATGTTGGCAAATTACAATTCAGCCAGAAAACAAAAGGTGCAATATAGTATTTTAAAAATAATAATACATTTTTGGCATTGACCAGTATGGTAACGCATCAGAACCAAAGGCACAGTCTGTCCTCCATTAGCACACCTGGATAGTGCCCTCTTTCTTTTCAGCTGTTTGATATTTATTTCAACAATTTAGATTCTGCTTATAAAGCAGTGTAGGGTAACATTATAAAAGATAGAATAACTATAAAATCAGTTAAATTAACCATAACATCAGAAAACTCAGTTTGTTGGCCACATTGATTCCACTACAGCATTACAATCCTCATGGCACCATTCACTTTACTTATCTGCCAGCAGGAGGGAAGAATAGCGTTATCTTTAATCATCCAGTAATCTTCAATCCTGCAAAAGTTGCATTCATGAAGATGTGTCTGTGAATCATACACCCAAGTCTCCAAACCATCAGTGTGTTGCTGTAGGAAGCTAACTAAGCTTTTGTGGGAAAGTAGAAAATCGTAGAAACGTAAGAGAACTAAGATGTGTTATCATTGATAAAGATAAGTGCGACAAGCTAAATGTGGGATGTGATATGTAAGTAGCAGTCAAGTACAACATTCCTTGTTTTCCTAGAGTGGACATGTAGGGAATGTTTGGTCCAGCCAGTCAAAAACTTCCTGTTTCCTCCCTGGGACATACTTCCTTTGCATGTGACTAAAGGTGGGCGTGACCTTACCTGTCCAGGTAACAAAAGGGACAAGGTACGCAGCACTCTCTCTCTTTTTTAATTCCTCCGTTGTTGGAGCAGCTTTTAGCTAGAGATGCTCTGTTGGCTTCCAGCCACAAGAGGACACTGGGATAATCCCCATATGGAGTAGCTCCACATGTATATACTTTGTAACTAAGTCTGCCTTCAGGGATCCATCTGTGAACTGAATGTGAGTAAACTACTTTTATATACTTTATACAAGATTGTGGTGTGTTTATTCTTTTAAGAGGGATAAAAGGGAACTTACTAGGAACCTGATAGTGAGAGGCTTACACAAGCCTGCAACCAGCTACCCACTGTGCGTTTAAAAGGGGAATGTGAAACTCTGCTAAGTAAAGGAACTTGCTAGCGCAAATTAGGAAGGATATTAATAAACAATACATCCGCTCCTGCCTCCCTGAACATCCCCACACTAAAAACACCCAGGACCCATGATGGGGTGACTGGAAGTCGCCATAGAAGCTGTGTATTATGAAAGTACTATATCTTTTCATAATGTGTGTTAATTTTCTGTTGACTGTTTTCTTTTTGGAATCACTAAAGCAATAAAAAATCTGCTTTAAAAAAGGAAGCTAACTAAGCCTTTGCAAATATATGGTAGAATGCCTCGTTGAAAACACTGGGACTAAGTTATAGGTAAACATTCATAGAATTGAGCTGAAAAGTGCTGGCTGATTAATCTACCCATTAAACTAATTAAAACTTGCAATCTTTGATTTGGGGAGTAGGCAATGATGCCGAATAATCTAAAAGCATACTTTTAATTTGGTGGTTGTTGGGGATGTTAATTAACACATATATAAGTAGAAATGTATGACAGTTATTGAAAATTAAAACCGTAATACATTTAGTAATCTAATGATACTGCTGTCAATCATATATTACAACTTTAATGCAATTACTATTTTCTCTTACAAATATATGTATATTCCCCCCTAAAGATGACTTTTCCAAAGCTGGAAGATGACAGGGAATTTCTTTGTCATATGACAACATCCTCCTCAAATATATATTGAAATTTTTTGGGGGGTGGAAGGGACACTCTGTGCAATGCACACAGGCAGTAATCCTGGAACTGAAATAACATTTCTTGAAGATCAACCACATAGTTTCTATTTCAACTGAGTTAGTAGCAAACACATCTAGACAGCCCTAACAAATTAAATGGATTACTGGGAATAAGTAATCAGTTTCAATCTGTATATCAAATAATTAAAGATAACTCGAATTAGAGGAAGTAAAACTGGTTAGAGGGTAACTGCTGACACTAATATTTCAAAATGCAGTTTGTTACGGTATTCAAAAGCTGAATTAAGATAAATTCCCTTTGGTCTTAGCATCGGTTTCAATTATAACTGAACCAATATGTGTGCCCACTTCAGATGATCTCTCCACTTAATTTCAAGGCAAGTTCAAGACTCTCCCAGATGGGGGGTGTTAACATTTGAGTTTTATTTTAAACCACTCTGACATGCCCTTGAATATGAGAGGTGGTATAGCAAATGGGCCTGTGTATTCTAAGGAATCTTAAGGACCTTGTTTCCTACACCTGAAGACCCCTGTTTCAAAGGGATGGTGTAGATGGTGCACTTACAGTTTTGTCACTCACTTTGACCAGGGATCCAAAAACCATTTGTTTTGGCTGAGATCCAGAAAGCTCCTTTCGGAATGTCAAGGGCTTGGATATCATGTGTTGGAAATTTGTGGCTATTTTTCTTTAATCTTTAGTGCCCTCCATCAGATAACTAACTGTGTAGAAACTTCCCTCCCTTCAAAGTGTCTGTGTGAGTGTCTGGAGGCGGCTGGAGGATGGATGGCGGCTAACAGATTGAGGTTGAGTACTGACAAGACAGAAGTTTTTGGGGGACAGGAGGCGGGCAGGTGTGGAAGACTCCCTAGTCCTGGATGAGGTAGCTGTGCCCCTGAAGGACCAGGTGCGCAGCCTGGGAGTCATTCTGGACACACAGCTGTCCATGGAGGCACAGGTCAATTCTGTGTCCAGGGCAGCTGTTTATCAGCTCCATCTGGTACACAGGCTGAGACCCTACATGCCCGCAGACAGTCTCGCCAGAGTGGTGCATGCTCTAGTTATCTCTCGCTTGGACTACTGCAATGTGCTCTATGTGGGGCTACCTTTGAAGGTGACCCGGAAACTGCAATTAATCCAGAATGCGGCAGCTAGACTGGTGATTTTTATTAGTTTTCAATTACAATCTAATAATAGTCTCATAACAACAATACCAATTTATAATACAATTACTAATACCGAATTATATAATTTAGATAAGGTGGCCCCCCACCTGCTAGAATTGATGGTTTGATGATTTTTTTTATTTCTGTGTTCCAAAATTTTATTCATTTCAGTTACATTCTGGTCATAATAATAATCCTTTATATGACAACTGCAATATTAATAACTTCTATTACTGTTGACACATTTATAAAACTACAAGTGAGGCACTCAAACTATATCCTTGTTCTTCCTGTGTGTGGCAATTATTTTGTCCGTGATGTTTCTTCCTGTTCTTGTAAAATTATGTCTATCTTTTCCCAATTGATGCTGTTATCCATCATGCCTTGGGCAGAGCTAATATCCCATTGTTGTTCCAGAAATTTCTCCCTCACTCTGTCCTGTGTTTTGTTGCTTTGCAACTTTAACAACAGCTGCAAAAGTCACTCTGTCCCAATAACCTGTTTTCACCATTTTCCCTCTCAGCCTGGGAAGAGTGGTCTGTCAAATTGCAGATGACTCAACAATAAGGTTCATCATCTAGATAATCTAATCCAACGCCTGCTCAATGCAGGCTGTCCAATGCAGGATACAACTGCAGCACCCCTCGACAAATGTCTATCCAGCCTCTGCCAGGAAAAGAGAGTCCACAAAACAGTCTATTCCAAAGCTATGCCATCCATTTAAAGCATATCACTTCCTCACAAAGAATCCAGGGAAATATAATTTATTAAGGGTGTTGGGAAGAGTAAGGGTAAACTACAGTTCCCTAGGATTATTTGGGGGAACCACATGCTTTAAATATGTGGAATGGATGTGACCATACTATTAGGAAGTTTCTTCTGATATGTAGCTGAATTCTACTTCCCTGCAGTTACCACACAATAATTTGAACCTTGCCCCTTTGGGCAGCAGAGAAGATGTTTGTGTGGACAGGCGGAGTCCCCCAAAGACCATGTGGAATAACAACTCAAGACAACATGCTATGGGATTAAATTGGCCACAACTTTATTCTATTTCAGATGTGGGTAGACCTTGGCTCAGGCATTGGGTGTTTATCCCTCCCCAGTCCTCAGCTGGGAATCTAGAGAACATCAGAGTTATCCAGTGTGCGTGGGGGATGGGCCGGCTCTGGAGAACATATGTTCAAGCAGAGATCGCCACCCCCATTACGCCGCCGCAGGGGAGAGCACTGACGACCTCTCGGCGTACGGTCAAAGCCTCCCCTCAGTAACCCCTTTAACGGGGAACCCTGGTATCGCCACCGCAAAGAGGAAGGGGAGCGTGGTCACCGTTGCACGACCCCCCCCCCATTCAGGAAGATAGACTAAAGGATTCCACCCAAGGCCTGATACTGCCAAAGTTGTGACGTTTTGCTATGGGAAAGGCAAAACCTGCCAATATAGGGGAATTCCTTTCCAGCCCTTCAGCAGCGACCTTGACGTAGCAGCGCCCGCATACCTGTGAAGAAAAGGTTAACCTGCAAAATAAGACTTAACTGAGGGTGGGTAGGGTAAGAGAAGCTCTGGAGCCAACTGAAAATTCCCAGGTAAGATCCTCCCTCTATTGTGTGGGCAGGTAGTCCCTCCCCTACCTGGCCTGTTCTCCTTGGCAACGCTTCCCCAGGTGGAATTGGACAACTGACTGAGGTAGGCGGAGACTTCCAGGTATCCCACCTGGGGGAAGGCGAAGTCAAGCCTATGCTGATGGTGCCACACAGGGTCCAGGTGCTGTGCGCATCCACGCAAAGGGTGCCTCCATTTAATGTGGGGAGCGGTCATTGCTCCATCTTCTTCAGATTGTTTATTTTGTTTGTTTGTTTATTGTTACATTTGTACCTCAACTTTCTTCCAAGGAGCTCGAGATTCCATACATGATTTGCCCTCTTCCCATTTTATCCTTAACAACAACCTTGTGAGCTCAGTTAGGTTTAGAGGCCCAAGGTCCCCCAATGAAGTTCATGGCAGAGTGGGCATCTCAGCTCTGATCTCACAGGTCCTAATCCACTAGATAATCTAACCGCTACAACACACTGCCTGTCTGGCTGAAGGTGACCGTCATATCTCCATTTCATTCTCTCTTCTCCAAGCTGATCAGGTCTATCAACAATTATGGACAATGACCATTAAACTGAACCTAAGCTTTTAGAAGCAGAGTACCAGATGCCGAGAATAGGCAATGATGCAGATCATTCTATTCCCTAGATGTGCTGTGCTTGATATATTGCCAGAGAGATCTGGTTGTGTGATGGCCTGGGAATAGGATTCAGAGGCTGAACCTGAGGAACCCCAGCCTTCACAGGAGTCCCTGCCTCCAGGACCAGCTGAGCCGGGGCTGGGGCTTGAGCCTGAAGGGCCCTCACCTGTGCTGGATCCTCAGGTGCAGGCACCAGCTGAGTCTGCTCTGGCTCCTGAGGTGATGGAGGACCCATTGCCTGCAGGTGCTCCACACTCAGCCCCATCAGGGGAAGGTGAGGTTGTCTCTGGGTCCACTAACCCTCCAGCCTCTCCTGAGCTGCAGAGGCTCAGGGCAGAGAGGCGGAGGGAACTAAGTTCTCGCGGAAGGAGTGCTCGCCTCCAGGCCAGGAGAAGCGAGTCACCTGTGGACCGGGGCCGCCCTATGCCTCGGGGCAGATAAAAGCCAGCCAGCCCCAGTCCCAGGTTGCAGGAGCAACATTGTTGGTAGCCTGTTCCTGCCTGCACCCTGTCCTGCTATTCTGCCAGAGTTCCTGACCATACCCAACTCCTTGCCTTGGACCCCACTTCAGCCTCCCTTCCACACCCTTGACCTTGGACTGGACTCGAACCACGCTGCACGGTAACCCCCTGGGACCAGCACCGGTTGGCTTGCATCAGCAACAGGATTTTGACCTTTCATGAGATTTAGCAGGTCAGTGACTGCAGTTTCTCTCTCCCTATGCTCAGTTTTTAAGCTTCGCCGGGTGCTTAGTAAAATCATTGTGATTGGAAGCCACTAATAAATATGGAGCTACCATAGTTAAATGGTCTATTTGGCTATAAAACAAAACATGAAAAGTAAGTTTGTCAACGGTAATACGTAAGGAGCAATTAAGATAGATTATAGCATCCCATAACTCTGTAATGGGTACATTGATTGAGGCTTGCATTCCCATGATTTTCAGGGAGCCTTTACAGGTACCTTACAATCAGAAATAAATTACTTGCCGATTAAATGACTGCTACATTTTTAATATTGGTTCTTTCACTTCTCACAGCAACCGCAAATGCAGTGCTGTGGGTATTCAACACATAAAAATATATATTCTATATTATAACAGTAAATTATATGAAACATACAACAGCTTTACAAAAAAGAAGTTACTACTGAAAAGGCTATTCCTTTTTAATGGGCTTGTATGCATGCCTTTAGTGAATATAGCTGACAGATATTTAATTTACAGCACAATCTCATACATCTCTATTCCTACTCTACAGTCTCCTGACTCTTACTTTGTTAACCACAGCATTAAAATTTTACAGTAAAAATAATGAGTGTTAGATGCTGTAACATATACAGCGTGCAGAATTTTTGCATCTCCAGTATATTGAATTTCCCTTTGCTATAATTACATATGCAAAGAACTTGACTAACCCACACTGGGGTATCATTAAGTTACTTACTTCCCCATGATCTAGACACACTGGAAACTGAATGCGTATGTAGACCAAGACGCTTCATTACTAGAACAACTTCTGCTTACTCTGTTGTGTTACTTCATTGAGAATTTTTATATGTTTCAGACAATTCTTTGTTCGTGGCACTCTTTTGTCCATGAAGCTCTCAAACTCAGGAGATTCCCTCTGTGGCATAGGGTGGGTTGCCAGTGCCTGGGGCTGCATGGACGGGGGGTGGGTGGGTAGGAAATGGATGGAGTATGCATGGACATTCAACTGCGTGGTGGCATCTGCTATCATTGTAGCTGCAGAGATAAGAAAGGAAGAGTTGTTCCATTGTCTGAAGAGGTCACTTCCTGGTTCACATGGAAAAGCCATTTTCTTTTCTTTTTTTCCAAGTAAAATTTTATTGTTTTCCTTACATGTTCTTTTTCAACAAACCATATCAATGCCCTTTGACTCTGCCGAGTCACGACTCCCCTCCCTCCCTGCAATTGGTATATTTGACCCCTTTCTATCGCACACCTCATTCTCACAATAGTATTATTATACATTGAAGGTATTATGTCAATCCTGCTAGTGTCTTAACCTTTTTACAATTCTCCTTTAAATATTCAATAAATTTACTCCAGTTATTTTGGTATCTTTGATCTTCCTGGTCACAAATCCTCCCTGACAATTTGGCAAGTTCTGCATATTCTGTCAACTTCACCTGCCACTCCTGGATGGTTGGTATGTCTTGTGTTTTCCATCTTCTTGTGGCGGCCATAGCATACATTAACAGATTTTGGTCTCCCATTTTGATTTACATTCCTGTTAAGCCTAATAGACATGCTTCCAGTCTTTTGGGGAAAGTATACCTAAATATTTTTTTGAGTTCATTATAAATTGATTCCCAAAATTTTTTAACCTTGTCACAGGTCCACCACATATGGAAATAATCCCCATCTACTTTTTTACATTCCAACATTTTCTTTCTCTTTTTCTATATATTTTAGCTAACTTTACTGGCGTCAAGTGCCATCTATACATCATTTTAAAAAGGTTTTCCTTTAGAGCCATACATCCTCTAAATCTCAAACCCTCCTTCCATAGTCTTTTCCACGCTTCCAATTCGATGTTATGCCCAATATCACTCGCCCATTTTATCATTGGAGAAGCCATTTTCAGTGGAGTCCAGAGACAGAAGTGCACAGCTGTATTGAGGCAACACCTGGTGTTGAAATGTTGTGCCCCCTAACAATTTTGGGCCAAGGGCAACTGCCCATGTGCCCCCCATGCTACGCCACTGGATTCCCTTCCTTGAATATATGTTAGGAGTTTATAAAACTTGTGATCTGCAGAAACTAAGGGAATCAGAGTTCCTGAATCTATTTTCTTTCTGAGAGAGAAGTCTTTATTTCTATCTAATCATAATCTCCTTCAGGTCTCAACTACGTATGCACGTGTACATATACTGACATGGAATAAAAATTGAGAAATTGGTGATAAACCAAGAAAAACTTTGGAAGTAGTGTATTTGGTCATATTATATTTTAACACTATCTTTTAAACCACTGGGACAAATATATCTATATTGGAGAGGAGTTGGAAAAAAGCTGGAGGGGCTTTGTGATCAGTTTGATTCTGAAGAAAGGAAGCTGAAGTTCTACCCCAAACTTTCAAACCCCAGGACCTGTGTTAAACCATCACCCCTGCATGACCCTATCAAATTGTGGTCTGTTTTGAGGGAGAGGGAACTATAGATGTGAAAGAAATATACTGAGTCCATGTCAAATTAGCAAGAAGTATAGTGCTGTATTATAGTCACTTAGATTCTCCAGTCCCAAGTCTAGACTATGTGGTGATTGTTATTGTGATGATGATGGATATGATTAATAATAATAATACCCTAGCCATAATACCATTCAAAAAAAAATTATAGGCGCTGTACAAAGAATAAAAAATGAGGTGGTCCAGGGCTGTAGATCTCCAGTCTTATAACAACACAAAAGGAGAAAGAGGAATGTCAGTGACCTCAAAATTTTACATAGTTGTTCTTAAAATATATTATTGGAATGGCAACAGTTCAGTGAAGGGAGGAGCTAAATGGAAGTTGGGTGAGAAAGGTCAGTAATGAACGGCACATAGTAAATATGTGCTTAGGTGTTCAGTTATGGAATTATCTTTCTTGGAAGAACTCCAATCTTTTTAGCTGATTCAGACCTGGGTATCTTTCACATGAATAAGCAGTTGAGGCACATTGCTTTTAACTATATAGTTTGAGCAGAGATTATAAAGCAAACAGTAAAGTAAGAATAAAGTTGTCAAAACTGCAAAGGCATACATTGTATTTTGGCAGTTTTTGCACTGATACAGATAAAATTATTACAATTAATAGTTTGTTCCATTCTCCCTTTCAGAGAGTCAGTTACCTAATGGAAACAGCTATAAAGGATTTGTGTAAAGAAATTGAGATTAAGAATAGATTATGCTTGGCAGAGAAACCATTTGTCCTCTTTTTCTCAATTAGCCTTTTGGGGAATGAGGGGAATTTCATAGTACTGGAGAGAGATGATGATTTAATTTGCCTATTGCAGTGTGCCCAATTGTATATGTCTGTTCCCCCACAACTGTCCCCCCACCAAGTCTTGAAATTGAAAATTCTCTATACAGTGTTACTTGTCAAACCCCAGGTGATAAATATTCCCTTCCAGAGTTGTTCATTTTTCAGTTTTTCATAGTAACTCCAGTTTAATTTGGTTACCTCATCTGCTAACGTATGTGCACATATCAGAAGTTACCTTGATCTATACCAGGGGTACCTAACACAATACTTTTCAGATCTTGTAGTAGTTCATTTATCATCACCCTTAGCAAGCATGACCAGGGATGGCAGGAGTTGTAGTCGAAGAACAGCTGGAGGAATGTTCTTACTCTTACTCTTCTAAATCACAAAACAGAAACACATAATAAAATTATGGCTGGCTTCCTACATGCAAGAAGACAACCATACATGAAGGGAATTTTCTTACAAGATGAGGATTGGTGGGATTCTCTTTTTCTTTTTTTAAAAAATAATATTTATTAAGGTTTTAAGGGTTACAAAAAGAAAAAGAAAAGCAAAAACAAATTAAGCAAAAACAAAACAACACATCACAATAAGGAAAAGAAAAAAAACCCCAGAAAAATAGAAACAATTAAAAACACAACAAACATTCCCATAACTTATCTTTCATTTGCTTGTTTCCTTGACCTCCTCACACCTCCCTTTTTTGTATTCTAGTTCGGTTAGCTATTTCAGCAAATCCTTTCCATCTTTCCCAGTTTTTGTCCTGTAATTTATCTTGATATAATCTAACTTTACTTTCCCTCCTTTCACCAATTAACAGTCTATTTTTACTTAATCCTTTATAACATTTCTGCTAAAACCACATAACTTCATTCCAACATCCTTCTAACATTCATTAATTTTACAATGTTTCTGTAAATAATCTTTAAATTTATTCCAATCTTCCTCCACCGACTTTTCTCCCTGATCTTGGATTCTGCCAGTTCCATGTAGTCCATCAACTTCATCTGCCATTCTTCCCGGGTGGGTAGATCTTGGATTGGTGGGATTCTCACACAGCAAACTTTGCTTTGAGGAGTGATGGCTAGTCCTTGGGTTGAGTGCAAAGAACTGCTGATCTGAGACTACTTGAAGCTCTGGCATGAAGACCCTGGCATCTCCCTCAACCTGCAAGGGACATGTTTTGGATGTACAGACCTGTTTAGTATCCAGGTATAGGGTTTTCAGGGACGCGGGTGGCGCTGTGGGTTAAATCACAGAACCTAGGACTTGCCGATCAGAAGGTCGGCGGTTCAAATCCCCATGATGGGGTGAGCTCCCATTGCTTGGTCCCTGCTCCTGCCAACCTAGCAGTTTGAAAGCACGTCAAAGTGCAAGTAGATAAATAGGTTGCTCAGGCGGGAAGGTAAACAGTGTTTCCGTGCGCTGCTCTGGTTTGCCAGAAGTGGCTTAGTCATGCTGGCCACATAACCTGGAAGCTGTACGTCGGCTCCCACGGCCAATAAAGTGAGATGAATGCCGCAACCCCAGAGTCGGCCACAGCTGGACCTAATAGTCAGGGGTCCCTTTACCTTATAGGGTTTTTACTTTGACTAGACTGTCACTGCTGGTTGCCTTGAGGCCAGACCAATAAAAAGCACAACTGTGGATGTACATTTTGCCTCAAGCAACATTTGAAAAATAATAATAATTGAGGGCTCCTCATGAGGAGGGAAGTCAGGGGAATTATTTTGAAGTAATCCAGCATGTTTTGATAGGATGAGGACATTTGAAAAGGGGAGTTCCATTCATCCCTAGCTGTGATATCCCTCCACACCGTGCCTGGTTTTCCTTAATTATTTTGCCATACCTGTTTTTTAAAAGCTGTAGCCATTCATGTCTTTTTCTTTCTTTCTTTTTTCCCATGCTGCAATGTCTAATGCAAAATATTGTTCATTCACACAAATATCTCATTTCTAGGAATTGGGTCGTCTTGGACTGTGCCTCTACCTATTAGCCAGAGGCTAGCTGGAGGCAATTGTGCATCACAAGTCTCCATACACAGTGGCCTGTTTTTGCTCAAAGGATTGGAGAGTCACTCCAGTGGTTGATTCAAAGGAACCGTTTAGTGGTATAACAAACACTGACCATGGTTAGACTTGTGTTACTTATATATTGGAGTGTCTATCTCAGGTTCTGATTTGCACCTTCCTTCCAGGCACTGAGAGACTCCTGCAACTTCCAGACACTCACAATATTTAATTTCAAGTTTCAGGTGGTGTAAAATTCCATTCACAATGTTGATATCCACTTAATTTCTATCCAACATCATTCTAACATTCATTAATTTTACAATATTTCTGTAGATGTAATGCCTTAAGAGAATATGAAGAAAGGGTTAGAAACAGGTAAAAATCTAATGGTAAGGATTTGCTGAACCAACAATTTGAAGTGGAATACAAAAAAGGGAGGTATGAGGAGGTCTGGGAAATAAGCTAAAGGAAAATTAGCAATGGAAAATCTGTGTGTTTTTAACTATTTTTATTTTGTATTTTTGTTATCTTTTTTCATTTTTATGGTAATACTATAAAAAATCTTAATAAATATTCACAATGTTGATATCCTCATGAGCAAGTGAGTCAACCTTGCTCCAAATATTGATTGTGATTTTTTTTTTTAATCGGTTTAAATTTTTTGGCATGGAAGTATTGCTGTTGATTGGCTCAAACATTCTACTGAGCCTTCACCATTTCTTACTTTCCCCCAGCTGGCTGAAGGTGCTATTTTTTTATTTTCCATCCTCAAAATTTCATTGATCAACCAATCAGTTTATAGCAAAAGAAAAAAACAAACCCAAATTAGCAAACAAATGTCAGTAACCAAGCAAAGACAATAACATATGTATAATAGATAAAACATGCAGATGTGGCACATAACTCAGGCTGTGAGGCTCATCTCATAGACTCCTCTGAGTTGGGAAGTTTTCACAGCCAACATTGCTATGTTCAACATTACAAGTTTAACCATGCTGGATAGCAGATGTTTAATTTTGTTGATATCTCTAAAAGTGGCGACTAGCTGTATGAATTTCTTTAAATTAACATATACTGTAAGCCTAGATCTTCTTCTTGGGGGAAAAAACCCAAAACATTTCCCGGAAATGTGATCCTAATTAACTGGAGATTATATACCGAATGAAATGTACCGTATTGGCCCGACTATAAGCCGCATCTGAATATAAACTATACCTTTTAAATTCGGTGGGGGGGGGATGGGGGACAGAAAAAAAGGCAATACCCAAATATAAGCCGCTCCCTTAAAATTCTGCAGGCACACCCGTTCTGTTTTACCATATGTCTGTTTCAGCAGCAATATCGTAAAAGGCATTTTTTTTGTAATGTCGCCAATTTAAGCTGCATGGTTGGAATTTGGGGAAAAAGTGAGGCTTATATTCAGGCCAATACAGTATCCCCCCCTTATTAAGTTTAACCATTTTTAGCATATACAGTCAAAATAATTTCATTTTTCTCTTATTTTTGTTGACTTCCCACCTCTTTTCCCATAGAGTTGTTGTTTCTCTCCTCTCCAAATTAAACTGATGGACTATGCTGAAATGGCCAAACTGACCAGAAAGCTCAGGAACCAAAAAGTCCAAAACTTTAACAAAGAGTGAGGAAAAATTATAACTTATCTTGGAGACTGCTGTAAGCAGATGAAAACACTAGCAGGATTGCAGTAACATTTATAATGTAGCAAGCAATAGGGAGATATTGGAGATATATAAAATGTGGATTATTGAAAAAGATGCAGTAGAAAAGGTTTAATAAAAGGACTCATGGAGGAGAAGGTGGGAGATCCAGAGATTTGAAGGAATCTGTTAACTGTTGATGTGTGTGATTGTATTGTTAGAATTTTATATTTGTAAAATCAAACAAAAATTATTTCAAAAAAACATTTCATTGGGAAATATGCATCCCCTTTTGGCTCTGTAAAAGTTCAAATGTAGGTAGTCTAATGAAGATTGGAAATTGAGAGGTGATCAAGGAGGTTTCAAAGTAGATTTCAGTAATCAAATAGACAATATGAGAAGGCAGATTAGATTTTCAGCAGCAGAAAGGAAACTGAGCATTAAAAGCCCTACAAAGCTTAGCAACAGACTGAATCTTGGAAGCAAAGAAAAGTGAAAAATGTGGGGAGGGGGGGAGGACTGACTCTGAGGCTATGTGTCTGAGTGACAGGAAAGATAATAGTGTTGCCAATGGAGACCAAAATGTGGGAAAAGAGTAGGTTTAGGGGGGAAATGTGAAATTCGATTTTTTGACATATTAAGTTTAAGATGCCTCAGACATCCAGAGGAAATTTTTAGACAGACTGTTAGACATACAAATCTGAACAGAGGACAAGAGATCAGGGAAATACATCTGAGGATCATCAGCATAGAATCTATGGAAGCTGTGAGCCTTGATAACAGCTCCCAGGGAAAAAAAACCATAAAGGAAAAAATAGAAGGAAAGTGAGATCAGAACCAGGCAGGGAGGAGAAGGAGGGGAGGGAACCAAAGGAAAGAGGGAAAGATGAAGTGAAGTAACACCGCCAAAAAGAACACCAGATGAGTGTTTAGACAAATAAGTACAAAACTATTGAAGAGTGCCAGAACAGCTGTGTTTGTAGCGAAGATCAAGAAGTAAGGAATGGTTCATGGCACCAAAACCCATATAAAGACAAACCTAAAGATAATTAGGGACGCAGGTGGCGCTGTGGGTTAAAGCCTCAGCGCCTAGGACTTGCCGATCGAAAGGTCGGCGGTTCGAATCCCTGCGGCGGGGTGCGCTCCCGCTGCTCGGTCCCAGCGCCTGCCAACCTAGCAGTTCGAAAGCACCTCCGGGTGCAAGTAGATAAATAGGGACCGCTTACCAGCGGGAAGGTAAACGGCATTTCCGTGTGTGGCTCTGGCTCGCCAGAGTAGCGATGTCACGCTGGCCACGTGACCTGGAAGTGTCTTCGGACAGCGCTGGCCCCTGGCCTCTTAAGTGAGATGGGCGCACAACCCCAGAGTCTGTCAAGACTGGCCCGTACGGGCAGGGGTACCTTTACCTTTACCTTTAAAGATAATTATCCCAACAGAGCTGGGGCCCTGACACTTGGGGAAGAAGTAGGTCATTTATATTGCTTGGAAAATAATTTTTAGGGGAATTAGGGATGTGCACAAGCCACCTGAATTTCATTTCATTTCATTTCTTTTCTTTCTTTCTTTCTTTCTTTCTTTCTTTCTTTCTTTCTTTCTTTCTTTTTCACATCACATCATCCATTTGGCTTCCCAGATCCCTCAAAGCTGCTTCAGATTTTGCTTTAAACAAAATATGACGATTAGTTTGGAAATCTAGGCGATTAATGAAAAATTGTTACCAGTCCTGAGCCTTCTTCTCAAATTCCTCAAATGTTTCCCTTGAAAAGGAACTCTCAAATTCACTTTGAATTTCAGGTAAAAACTCAGCAATGCCAATTACAATATAGAGCACACAACATCAGACTATAAAGCAGGTTGTTATCAAAGGTAGGCATACATGGTCAGCAGGTAAGTGTCCTATGGGGACCCTACAACTGATTCCACTGCCAGCCTTTGACATGCCCATAGATGTCCCTAGGGAAATGATGAGGAAACTGTGGCCTTCTAGACAATGTTGGACTCTACTTCTCATAATCCTCAGCCTATGGTCAGAGATGATGGGAGATGTAGAACAGCAACATTAGGGGGACCAGCTAACCAAGTGTCTCTAACAAAGTGTCTCTGCTCTCAGCTGAAAAACAACAACACATCACAGCAAATTAAACAGCCAAGTGATGAAAGGGACAGCTATTTATATAATAATTAAGTGACAGTTCACACTAATTACCTCACACTGGACTAAGGTCACTCTGTGCTAAAAGCCGAACCCTACAATAGCATATAGCTAAATAGCTAAATTCTAGGAGTAGAAAGCCTGCAAGAATTCAGTTTTCAGATATACCCTAGCAAGGAAGCTACAGTAAGCTAGAAACACCACACTAAACTCCATTTTTTTGGAGAAAGGAGGAGAAGGAAAACCTCACAAACATATGTAGTTCTATATAATACAGATCTAACCAGTGGGAGAGTTATCTTAGATTTTGTAAAAGATAGATTTAGCCTTTTAAAAAATAGCTTAGGGTAATCTTCAGTTTTTCTTAATTAAAAAGGCTAGGTGGTTTGATCCGGAGGTGGAGAGTCAGCTTAAAATTTTGGCTTTCAGATAAGTTTAAATCAGCTTTAAAATAACCTAGTTTGGTTAATCAAAGCTAGAGTGAAAGGCACAGCATAAAATTACATGGAAAGTGGTACTTTTAAATGTAATGTTGTAGTCAGAAAAAATCAAGTAAAATTTAGATAGTTTTTTATTACTGTTAGTACTGAATGTTTTTAAATATGACTCTCAGGATGGAAGACTCTTCCCTCAAGGACTTCATTCCCAGCAAGGGTTCCATATATCTGGAATTTCCTGGACATAGCCCGGAAAACAATGTCCAGGTGGAAAACAGTGAAACGTCTGGGAAAATCCAGACATATGGCAACTCATGTCAACAACTTTGGCAAAATAAAAATAAAAGCTCTACAAGTTTTGTGTCTGGATTTTCATTTTTGAAATATGGCAACCCTGCAGTTGACTCACTAGCCATTATTTATTAAACCCCAGTTTATCAACACCCATTGTTAACAGATGTGATTTAATCCTTCGTTTCAATTCCCTACTCCCAGCAATTTGAGAAACCTTGACCCAATTGGCTGCCAAAGCTGGGATGAACTAGCCAGGCATATAAATTTAGAGGAACTCATGGAGGGGAGCTAGTCTTATGAGCCCCTGCTGACAAAGTGTCAAGTCAAATTAAACAGCTGAGTGAGTTGGGCAGATAGGGCACGGAGTGCATGGTAAACCACTCTGCTCTTCTCCTCGAATATTGCAAAGAACACAATTATGCAGGTAGAAAGCTAGAAATGGTTTCCTTACTGGTCAGGCAGGTGTGTGCTCAGTGCAAAGAGCTCCTAACACTCTTCGGGAAAGTTTGTTCCCTGAAGGCCCAAGTGGTAGACTTGGAAAATGAAGCTGTTGGGGAACTTGTAGCTGTGTCCCACTCCCAGGTTGATAGCTCCCCTCTGTAACGGAGAAGGAGGGTTTGGGGAAAGGAGTGTGATAGGAATTTTGAGGTCTTAGATATATGTTAAATGTTCATAAGTGTACCAACCAAGCACATACATACCGTATTTTTCGCTCTATAAGACGCACCAGACCATAAGACGCACCTAGTTTTTGGAGAAGGGAAACAAGAAAAAAAATATTCTGAATCTCAGAAGACAGAACAACAAGAGGGATCGCTGCGCAGTGAAAGCAGCTATCCCTCTTGCTGTTCTGGCTTCTGGGATAGCTGCGCAGCCTGTATTCGCTCCATAAGACGCACACACATTTCCCCTTACTTTTTAGGAGGGAAAAAGTGAGTCTTATAGAGCAAAAAATACAGTAGATCAGCACAGGAAGACCGACCTGGAACCATTTTGATTCCCAAACTGACCAAATGTTTTCTCTGAAAGGTCAAAAGAAAATGGAAAAGCCCCCCCCCTTTGTCTTTTCCTTCACAAATCCTGTCTTAAGGGTATGTCTGTGTTTGAATAGGGTGTGAGCCTGTGACCTGGCCCAGGAACTACGGTAAGTATTTATCATTACAAAAGACTGGCCAGGCTACCCAGGCAATCCAATCAAGTAACCTGCCAGACAGGATATAAACAATGACAGGAGAAAAACAACATTCAAATTTCTGTTTTAAGACCGCCTTTTCTGTGATGTAGGTGTGATGTATCTGAGGGGTGGTCTTAGGTTACACCCCTTCTGTGATGTATGTATGATGTTTCTGGGGGTGGTCTTGATCTACAGGGTGGCAATTTCAAAAGTCTTTATAAGGGCTTGCACGCCATTTTTCTAGGTTCCTCCTCCTCTCCTGCAGGTGAGGGGAGCGCCCTGTTGCAACAGATCAATAAAGATCAAGCTTACTAGCTGCTTTGCTTCTCAATATTCTCTGGTTGGCCTCTGTTATTCTCTCCTACCAATAGGGAACCTATGTAAGGACTCTATACGGTCTCTTGGATACCCCATAAGGGAAAAGGGCAGATTTTTGTTTACAACAGGATGTTGACACTCTGAGGAAGAGGGGCATGATGAGGATATGTATCTGGTAGTGGGTGATGTGATAATTAGGAACATAGATAGTTGGATGTGATGAACATGGAGATCACTGGGTGAATTACCTGCCTGGTGTAAAGGTTGCAGGTGTTGCTTGCTATCTAGATTTTTTTGGTATTTAAGTCTAATTGCAGATACATTTATTTATGTCCCTTCTATGCTGTTCTTCCTGGTACGGTTTTTCTTTTTGTCTCTGACTCTTTTGCCCTCATTGATGTTTAATCCAATCTGCTGTGATGACCCCATATGATTTTACCAATGCCATCACAACGTGATGTCTGACATGAAGGTATCAGAACTGCTTGCAAACATACTCCTGGATCCCCATCTCACAGCTCACTCTTAAGACAGAAAAAGTGATCACGTAAATCCAACTCTGGCATTACTTCAGTGCAAGTCCAAGATTAAATTTATGAATAATAAATAAAGGCTTGTCCAATGTTGTAACAACAACACAGCTATGTGAAATATGGGATTGTTTTAGGGACCCACCAGAGGCATCAGACATGAAAAGCTTGTTTGCCTGGTTTACTATAGTAGATTTCTGTCAGGGCAGAACAAAGGAGATTTTGACTAACACCACTCTGAGAAATGGGTGGAATTCACTTCTATGGAAAGTGTTTCTCGGGAAATCTTGGGATGTGTGGCAACAAAATGTAACTACCCTAGGATACAAACATATCATTCAGTGGCAAAGAGCACAAGCTCATTGTCCTGTTGCATATATTACTTGGTGCCTCTGTGCAACGCCTGGAAGTGAGCTCTGTAATTTGATATTGCCCATGTTCTTTGACAAAACACATGAGAATTGATTCATCGCTAGGAGCTCCTCCGTTACTAGTGCTGACAGCTTTACAGCCCTTTTGGGAAATGAAATACAGCATCAGGTTACTAAGCAACTCCACCAGCTCTTTAAAAAATACTTCTCGGAACTCACTTGTTTCTCCTAATTGATTCAGGTCCACATCATTTTGAACATAAATGGGACATCATGTTTAGAAATGTGCAGTGTGACTACTTTTTAGCTAACATGTCTCGCTACCTCTGCATATCTGAATCAAGAGCCGGCATATAAATGTCACACTGGAAGCAAATTTTTATCTTCCTCCTGAGTTGTGTTGACATTTAATATATATAAATTATTTTGACAGTGCAACCTAGCCTCTGAAGTTATCTGCCAACTGTCAGGAAATAACATGAAAGGCTGAATGGCAAATTCCACTTTTAAACTTCTGTGTGGAATAAAGTTTTAATTAGCAACTCTGACTTACTTCTCCGGTAGATTCCTCCACACTAATACATTAGAGTTAATAGTAAATCTTCTCCTCCCTCCTTCTCTCTCTCATACTTGTTGACATTTTGGGGAGTTAGTAAAGATAGTGCCTCATGCTGTTTCTGAATATTACTGATAAACACAACCATATATTAAGTTTCATGAGAAGCAAATTTGACTTTTTATACTATGTTGCTCTTTTCATTGTTATATTAGAGGTAGTAAAGGAAACAATGAATAGTTGTTCCATATGGATAGTTGTGGCCATTTTACATCTACATGGAACGACTGGTCACTCAAGCATCTGACTTTGCTATTGGAAGGAATTCTTACAATAAATAATGATAAATTAAGATTAGGAGGAATCCACTCTGCTGTTAAGTAGGAAAAGGGTAGAGTAGGTAGAATCTGAAAACTGGTGCTTCCATACTGTTGCTATTTTGGGGTGTGATTCAATCACATAAGAGCAAATTCAGGTAGTACAATTAAGTTGATTTGATGGTCTTGTGCAAGAAAACTTCATTCTCTCTCAAATGGGACATTTTTGCACTAAGGAATGTGCACTGGAAAGTCTGCCTTGACACAATGTCAGATAAACTCCCCACAAACAAATCAGAATAAGTGATCAATGAATAGCTGGCGTTGTCTAACACACACAAACACACACGAGCACAAACTTCATGCAAACAAATTAGAATGAATGCTCAGTAAACAGGCACCCCGAAAGCGACCATATTCTCAGAAAACAGCTACACTGTAGGAGCTAATGAAAAAAAGGAACAGAAATGGGAAAGTCAATGTAATATCATTCTTAAGAAGAGGCCTAGGGATATGGCAGGGAATAAAAGACCAAATATACTTTAGCTTCAGCTTGTGCCAAAAGTATTAGAAGTTTTTGTTTAAATCTGTCAAGTTAGAAAAGCACAGTTTGATTAAAGGAAGCTAACATATCCCCCAAAGAGGAAGTTTATGCTTTACTAATTTGTTAAGTTCTCTCTGAGTCTATAGCTAAGGTGGGATGATGGGGTGGAGGGGAGAAAGAAAGCACTGTAGGTTTCATATTGTGGTTTATTTTTATTTTTCCCAGGTCAGTGAATAGGAAAAAGGGTTGGCTCATTCAATCTGAGAAGTTTTTTCCCCCTTCTCAAAAGATGACAGACTAAGTAATCATCAAATGTGAGTGATGTTAAGCAGAAACCAGGGAGTGGTGGAAAGCCGCAACATCAGCTCCTTCCTGACTGTATTGAACAGAAACACCCGCACACATGTTTGGGATGGAGGAGAAATGAGAAAAATCACAATTTCTGCATTTATTTATTTACTTACTCCTGGTATGGATTCTATTCATGAGGCATCTCCTAAAATAAATTTACCAAGCATACAAATAAAAAGACAATATAAACATAAAAATAAAGCCATACTGTTAAAAATAAAAATAAAAATGTAGGAGGCAGCCAGCCTAAGAATGCAAATACATAATCAACACAACAAAAATACTATACAGCAGAGAACCAAAGAACACCAATCAAATACCTGGATTACAACGACCAAATGTACTGTAAGAAGTTAACCCATGACCTTTAAAGGTTTAGGAGAAAAGAAAAAGTCAGCAATGTGGAGACCAGACAGGCTTCTGTATGTAGATCATTAGGAGAGAGATTAGAGCCTCAACCTCAAGGACATGGGTAGGCAAACTAAGGCCCGGGGGCTGGATGAGGCCCAATCACCTTCTCAATCCAGCCTGTGGACAGTCCAGGAGTAGAATGTGTCCTTTTATTTAAAATGCATCTCTGGGTTATTTGTGGGGCCTGCCTGGTGTTTTTTCATGAGTAGAATGTGTGCTTTTATTTAAAATGCATCTCTGGGTTATTTGTGGGGCATAGGAATTCGTTCATCTCCCCCCCAAAAAAAAAATTTGTCCAGCCCCCACAAGGTCTGAGGAACAGTGGACCAGCCCCCTGCTGAAAAAGTTTGCTGATCCCTGCTGAAGGAGGTATACTTTTGGATTTTTGCCTGGCCCATTTGCTTGCAATTTTTGAAATACCCCCCAACCCGGTAAACAATTATTTTGTATAGCCCCTCACATGTTTGTGACATGGAAAAAGCAATAGACTTCCTGCCTTGAGCCGACCATATCAACAAATTTTCTAGTTGCGTGGCTATTCCCGCCCCCTCCCACAGAATGGAATAAATAAAGACACAGGACACCGAATTTAGGTTAATGGGCGAAAAATGGCCACAACTTTATTGATTACAGGTAAGAGCGGTATTGGCCTTAGGCATTGGCCCTATCAGACTAACCGGTATAACTGGGAAGGGTTAAGCACCAACAGGGGAGCCCCCGAGATGCACATCCCTGGGCGCTCCCCGAGGGGTTACCGCTTGGGAGCGCGCTTTAGGCCCTAGCCTCCATAGGTTTTGGACGAGGCGATGCCCCCCGGAGTCCTTTAACGAACTACCCTTCAGCATTTTGCGGGAGGTGATGGTGTTCCTCCCCCCATCTCATTTGCATAACAATACCCCTGCCAATGCCTAACCGCCAAAACCAAGGTGTTGTGACGTTTTGCTACGAGGTGGGCAAAAAAACCAAGTGGCTTCCAAAATATAGCCAATTAGCCAAATGGAAAAACTCATACCAGGCCCCTTGCGGCGACCAGCCGAAGCCCATAGCAAAGTCCAGATGAGAACCTAAAGGGTGGGAGGGAGGGAAACCGCAGCTGCTGAAAGGAAAAGAAAGGGGCGAGTATGGGCTGCCCCAACCTTAAATGCCCTTTACTAGTCCCGCCCCCGCCGCCAGCCGATTGGCTGGCACAGTGAATAATGCATACTAATGAACCCGGGATTTCCTTGTTCCCGCGGGGCTGCAGCCCGCCTCGCAAGAGTGTGATTGGGGCATGAGCCCACAACCCCTCCCTCCGGATGTCGGGAGTGGCATTGCCAGGAAATACCTGGTTATGAGTTTCCTTAAAGAGGAACTCTAGCTTCAAGCAAACAATGCTTGCTTGGGAGCTAAAAATTGAGATATGAGAACCAGGAAGATAAGACCTACAATTGCAGTCCTATGGACCTCAGGACAGAGTCCTCCCTTTGCCTGACAGCTGGTAGGTTAGAGATATATCTTGATAGATTAACTCTCAACAGGTATAGAAATTCTAACCCCGATGTGTTTCTTGACTATCTCCAGGGTAAGGCATAACTTTGCTCCTATCTCTGTTTCACAATGCTTGTTATGTTCATTTTTTCTCTATATTTCCTGGAAGTTACGACCTATTTATCTTTATAAGAGATTGTCAGGGGTTCTCTTCTGCCAGGATATAATTTCTTTGTAACTGTTTAAAGCAGCATTCTTTCTATGGGGGGAGGGGTTCCCCCACTTTACTTCCCTCTCAATTCATTGTCTATATTGCTCAAGTAAAAATCTCAAGACATCCCTTGGGATTTCTCTCTGGTGGAAACTCTAACTCAATAACTTTGTGTATGGTTTGTTGGTTGGTTTCTTCACCAGCTATTGAACACCAATGAGGATAACCTCATCTCACTTTCAAAAGGTGCCTATTTGTCAATGTTTAGCATTTGTTGCCAACATATTTGTGTCGTTTCAATGAATTTCTTCTTCCTCTTTGCCCTCACTGTTCTTGGCCCTATTGTCACCCCTACTGCCAATTAATCCTATTGGCTCTGGCAACCCACTTGGTTTAGCCAATGATATCACAATGTTGCATCTCCTGTGATTACATCAGAGAACTGAAATACAAGGTCACGCCAGTCACTGTAGATAAGATTCAAATGACCACATAGACTGGAAACAGTGAATTCAAAGAAGAAAAATCATGGTGAAGGGTAGCAGCAGCCAGGGAAACAGTGTGAATGTCTGGCATAGTGAATCTATCTTTCAATCAATCAATCAATCAATCAGTCTGGACTTTGTGTGACTGAATCAGATGTGATTCTTTCTGAGTGAATATTGAAATTATATGTCTCTTGTGTCCACACATGTACTTGTGTCCCCCCTCCCGCCCCCTTTGAGGTACAAATTATGATTCCCTGTAGTCATCCTCCTACAACTTTCTCTTCAGCATTTCTACAATGCTGGATCTTTTTCACCTGGTGTAGTCATAATAACAAAAATACCATTTCCTCTCATTGAATTTGAAAGGAAAATTATGTTTTCTTTACCATCTCCTTTTCTTAAGCCATCTGGTATTATAAGACATTGGATGCCCAAGTTAAGATGAGAACAAAATCAGCATGATCACTGTTCATGCAGTATGCAGTGACATTTTGAGTACAAATATCACGATTTTTTTTATATTAAACAATATTAGAGTGTTGAAAAATGGCTGTGGAGCATATTAATATTAAATATTATTGCTGGCATTTGTGAAAGGTCAGTTATGGTGCGCTCATGCAAAAATTGAGACCAAAATTGCAAATGATTAAAAAAAAATCATAATTTCATTTAAAAGGAAATGTGCTAAATGTTCTTTCTCTCAGGTTAGGTTAACACAACTTCATTTTGTTAACTTGGGACCAAAGCTGTATTCGCTCAGAGTCCATGATTCAAAGAGGAGTGTGTTTGTCTATATGATGGATGCTACAAATTGCCCTGTGGCTACAGGATTGGGGAACAATATTCTGGCTCAGGGACCATTCAGCTGACCAAGACTTGCAAATCTTTCAAATTAAGAACAAACAGCAAGAGGAAAATCACATCATCCTAACCACCAGCCAATGGAGTTTGCTTCCCCTTGAACTTCAGAATAGCTTTCCTATTTGTTTCAATTCTATTATTTATTTTGGGACAAATAAGCACCTTAAACGTCTATCAATTTCAATGCGAGTGTGAAGCACACGTTACAACTCTCCCACCAATGGAACTAAAAAGTACTTAATTTTTGTTTTATTAAACCCTTTAATTTAAACCACATTAACTGCTTTCCCCCCCCTCTAAGAAGCACTCGTGGTGGTGTTTAAAGACTATTTTTAAAACCCAGCAACAGTGAATCCTACACGCATAAAAAACACATTAAAATTCAATTAAACAAATTAAGAAACAATTCAATAAAGCAGGAATGGCAGCAAATGTCTCAAGAATGTTGGCTAATATGAACATTATCTAACCAAAGTCAAACATTTTTAACTACAAGTGAGGGCAGTCAGAGAAATGAACTTCTGCTTAAGAATACGGCAGATTTTATGCACACTTAACCGAGGAGTTATTCCCTCTGAATACAGTAGGACTTGCTTTGAAGTAAATATGTTCAGAATTGCAGTGTGCATCACAGATATTGCAATTAAGAAAACTTAAACCCCCATCACACATTGATCCTGCAAAGGAGGTCCACACATTGAAAGCTGCTGAGAGAATCCTATGCACATAGACTGGTATGTCCACACTTCCTAGATTGCCTAAAGGGAGGACATTAAAAGCCTAAGAAGAAGTCACTTCCGCCTTACAGTGGGGGCGTGTTGTGGTCTGGCATACTTCCTCCCACCTCGGCGTGGGCGGGACAAAGTCCCGCATCATGGCCAGGTGTCTCGGCCATGTCACAGCACCAAGCACCCAATCAGGAGGCTCGGGGGCGTGGCCGGGACAATTTAAACCCTGGTGCGATGCCATTTCGTTCCCTTTTGCCTTGCACAACGGTTCTCCTGCCGTTCCACCCCCTTTTCCAGGTTTCACTATTGGCCTTGCTTTGGACTTTGTTCAGTTGCCTGTTTTGAAATGGGGGCCAGGTAGGAATGTTTCCAATTGGCAGATTGGCCACTTGGTTTTCCCCTACCTCTCAGCAATCGTCACAACTTTGTAAGGTTTGGCGGTTAGGCATTGGAATAGCGGTGTGGGGGGAGGGGAGATGCAGCCATCACCTGCCCCTCTGTGCTCTAGGGTATTCCGTTAAGGGAATCTGGGGGTCTGGATCTTGTCCGAAGCCTGTGGAGGGGCTAGGGCCATGCCACGACCTCATGGAACCCTGGGAATGCTCGAGTCAGTTCACGTTGGCAGGACTCCCCCTTTGGGGTTTACCCTTACAAGTCTTCCTGCAAAGCAGGCCAGAAGTCAGATATAGTCTTGTTTGCCAATGCCTAAGCCAATACCGCTCACATTCTGTAATCAATAAAGTTGTGGCCTAAATTACACCCACCAACATTAACCTTAATTACTGCGTCATCTTGTCTTCATTCTGGGGAAGACAACCTGCTGGATCAGACCAAAGGCCTCTGTGTGTGTGTGTGTGTGTTTTGTGTGTCTATATCTATATTTATCAATTATATATCTATCATCTATCATCCATCCACCATCAATCTATCTATCATCTATCATCTCTCTCTCTCTCTCATCTATCTTCTATCTATCTCTATATCTATATCTGTTTTACAATTTAGAAACAACCTTAAAATGTCAATGACTTCCCTTCTTCTCTTTCCATGGTTCATTTTGCATATCATAAATCCTTGCATATTTTACTTAAATTAAACCATTCAGTATTCCATTATTACATCCATCAAAACTTATTTACACTGTTGAATTTATCTTAATGCTGCCAATGTTTTCAAGTGTACACAGTTTTCCCTCATATATTCAATAAAAGTTTTCCAATCTTCTTTAAAGGTATGTTCTTCTTGTTCTCTTATTCTATATGTTAGGTCCGCAAACTGCGCATATTCCATCAGTTTAAGTTGCCATTCTTCTTTAGTTGGGACCTTGCTCGTTTTCCATTTTTGGGGGCTAACAAAACATGGGCCGCAGTAGTGGCATACATAAATAAGCTTTTTTGACACCTGAGAATTTCTGTCTGAATTATCCCCAACAGAAAGGACTCTGGTTTCTTTGGAAAAGTACTTTTAAAGATTTTTTTCCAATTCATTATGGATCATTTCCCAATACTCTTTTACCCCTTTGCAGGTCCACCACATATGAAAGAATGTTCCAAAGGCCCATCTAGTCCAAAAACTGGATTTGAGTGTAACAGCACTCTGCTCACTTGTGATACATAGCAACTAGCACTGAAAGGCATACAGTCTCCAACCCTGAATGTATGACATAGACACCAGAGATAGCCATTGAGCCATGAATTTGTCTAATCCTCTCCTAAACACACCCAAGTTCAATCCTTATGTCTCCCCAAGGGCTTTCCAGGAAGTGTAAACAGCTGGGTAGTATAAAGTGTTCTTTTGTTTTGTTTTGTTTTTTGTTTTTTTTAAGTTATAAGGAAGTTGTTTTATCTTTCGTTAAGCATATCCAAAACATTCCGATATACCCAGTGTTTTTTCCCCTTGGGGGACGAGGAGGATGAATACCCCTAAACATTTTGTGAATCTTTGTATTTTTGTCCACTTACTGTATTTATTTTTCCCAATTTGAACTATAAAGTGGTGATTTTCTTGTGTTTAGAGTACCCCATAATATTTTTTCCAGAAAAAAATTGGCTATACCAAGCAACATGAGAAATGGCACAGACCCTCCTAGTGTCCCTATTCCCCAGGGACAGTCCTAGATTGACAGAAGCTGTCAGAATTTCTGATTTGATCCCAGAATATCTCACTTTTCCTTAAGACATCCCTGTTTTCATCAGAGAAAAGTTGGAGGTTATGTTTCTACAGCCACATAGGGCAAGTATATTCTTATAATCTATTGTTGTGACTCTAGTTGAATGTAGGCTTGGTTTTATTTTGTTTTGCTGGTAGAGATAGAAACACACACACATATGCAACCCAAACATGTATAGAATTGCCACTTCCTTTAGTATTTAACAAGCACAAGGCAGAAAAGATGGGAAGGCTGTTTTTTAGTATACTTTGCAGTCAAAAGCTACACACAAAATCTAATTCTTTGCTTTGGCAGAGGGCTGGATCCTGTGTGGTCTTCAGGCCTTTTACCCTTTGAGGACCAAGGTCTTCTCTGTTATCTGGAACTTGTTTTTCTTCCAAACTTCATTAGCACTAAACTCATTTTTAAATTAAGGCAATAAATGTACTGGAGAGGAAACTTCAGATACATTATCAATGGTTGTCTTCCTACCTTTTCTCTTATTTGAAACCACTGCTGAATCTCTTTCTATAAATCTTCATTTCCCCAGCTGCTCCTTCTTAATGGGTGATTGTTCATTCTAACTGCAGAGATGCTGGGTACACAGAGCTTGCTTAAATAGTGCTTTTGTTTTCCATTTTAGATACATTTTGAAACTGAAAATATAGATTGTAACTATCATGGTACAAGTTAAGGAACTGTTATAGATTAGTATGTTGTGGATTCAAGTCCCACTTTTGCCATTAAGTCAGTCGAGTTACTAGTGTTTAGTTTAAGTCAACTTATCCACCTAATCTGCAATATGGGCATAATAATACTGAGCCATCCTTATTGACTGAGATCATGTATGTATGCAAAATGCATAAAAAAATTACAAGTGTTGTGCTTGAGACAAAACAAGGAAAGTTGAAGTCAGTGTTGCTATGCAGTGATACATTTTTGTAGATATATATTCAAGCCAGAAGAGGAAAACCTGACCCCAGCCTATGCCACCACTGAAATAAGTACTTTTGGACACAATGCATGAACTTACTTTATTTATTAAATATACATTCTGTCCTCCTTCTGAGGATCACGGGGTATTTTACTCATGCAATTCAGAGCCACAATATGTAGCTATAGCCATCATCTTCAGTGAGTTTAGAAAGGACAGTGATAGATTCGTGGAGGAGATGTCTTATCAGCTTTCAGCCGCAAGTGCTAAATGCAGTATACCTTTCAGTACTGGACTTTGGGGACAAGCAGCAGGGGAAGGCAATTGCATTCTTCGCTTGCTTGAGGATACCCAGACTATTAGCATGAAAATGCTAGATTAGATGGACCTTGTCCTGATATAGAAAGTTCAGTTGCCAGCACTCTATTACTTGCAGTGGCAGCTTGCATAATTTACTGCTGTGGTGTAGTCGAACCATGATTGTGCAGGCATAATTATCACTCCACAATGCTACACATCCATGTGATGATTAGGGTTACAACAGAGCCCTTCTTAGTAATAGCTGAGGACGGTTACTAATGCCAGTGTACTAAAAGAAGCAAAGATCACCAGTGTTGAAGCAATGATTCTTCAACATCAGCTTCGTTGGACTGGTCATGTTGTGCAGATGCCTGATTACCATCGTCCAAAGCAACTACTCTATTCTGAAGGTAAAAATGGAAAGCATAATGTCGGTGGTCAACAAAAGAGGTTTAAAGACGCTCTCAAAGGAAATGTAAAAAAATAAGTAGTATGAACACTGACAACTGGGAAACACTGGCCTGTGAGTGCTCCAATTCGAGAACAGCCTTTACCAAAGGTGTCATGGACTTTGAAGACACTCAAACTCAGGACGAAAGGGAGAAACATGCTAAGAGGAAGGCACACTTAGCAAACCCTCACCATGATCAACTCCCACCTGGAAACCAATATCCCCATTATGGAAGGAGGTGTGGATCCAGAATTGTCCTCCACAGTCACCTAGGGACTCAAAACCGTGTTTATGGAAGACAATCTTACTCGACTATGAGTGAGCGCCAAAGAAGAAAAGAAGAAAAAGAAGAGTAATAGTTGAGGACTGTTACTAAGGCTAATCATGCAAGTCCTTCCTATTTATGAAACAAACAAACAAATAGCCAACTGTGTCACTTTCTCAATACCAGACAATGATTGGGTGGAAAGACCCACATGATTCTAGGTTTTGAAGAATTACTTACAGTGGTGTGACAGGGAAGCTCCAGGTTTGCACTCCTCATATCGCAGCAATCATGTGTGAAAGGACCCTAAGTATGGTGGTCATCTCCATTTGTGGTAGCTGTTAGAAATAATGCAGGGTGCCATCTCTTTGGCCTACAATTTTCTGGTTCTGCAAGCGCTGTATAAAAAGGAAAGATTTGAAAGATAAGAATCTCTTATCAAAGCTTTCAAAATGCCAGCAACTCTTCAGAATCCCGGACTCGATGACTCTTCAGAATCTGCTTGAACTAAAATAGTCTTCCAGTGATTATACTCGCCCTGTTTCAAAGTCACACACTCTTAATGTTTGGAAATGATTTTCCTTGTGGTACGGGTAGTCAAATGTCAGATGTGGGAGAAAAGATGAAAATATAGATATCCAATATGCTGATGATTGCCAGACATATTCTCCGCCATGCTGAGCCCTCTTTAGAATCCAAGTGCTCATGACACACTCTGTGGCGAGCAAAAGAAGTTATTTAAAGTGTATGGGTGCTTTATTCCATTGTACCATTTTACATTGGTTGCTTGGTTCCCTTGATATCTATCTGATTCTGTACGCTTCTTTTCCTAGCTTTCATATGCTGCTAGCATAGACCCTCATTGTTAGAATGCACAGCCTCTGACTCTGTTTTATATAAAGTTTCAACATTACCAGTGTTGGCGACATAGTTCACATCACTTGGAAGTGTTTTCGGCAAGCATTCAGAGCAAGGTACAACGATGATGGCAAAGGAAGGCGATGTACATATTAAAATTCTTGAAACTTCTTTAGAAATCCATGCAGATGCTTTTCCTGACCTGGTTGCACGAAATTCTCCATGAATCATACCAGAGGGGCCAATTTTCTCCAGGACATGGGATATAACATAGTTCTAGTATGCTCCTCTGGGTGAAGTTCCATGGTCAGAAATACTCCAAGACAAGGGAGTCCAAGATGGATGGGAGTTTTTAAAAGTTGAAATATTGAAGACACAAATGCAGACAATTGCAACAGGAAGGAAAAGTGGGAGACATCTAAAGAAACTAGTGTGGCTGCACAAGGAGCTTACAGATCAGCTGAGATGTAAGAAAGGGGAGGAATATACATGAGTAGCTGACATTTGAAGGGAGAAGGTCGCCAGGCTGACCCCCAAGAGAGCCAGTGTGGTGTAGTGGTTAAGAGTGGTAGTCTCGTAATCTGGGGAACCGGGTTTGCGTCTCCGCTCCTCCACATGCAGCTGCTGGGTGACCTTGGGCTAGTCACACTTCTCTGAAGTCCCTCAGCCCCACTCACCTCACAGAGTGTTTGTTGTGGGGGAGGAAGGGAAAGGAGAATGTTAGCTGCTTTGAGACTCCTTCGGGTAGTGATAAAGCGGGATATCAAATCCAAACTCTTCTTCTTCTCACTAACAGTTCCTCATTATCGTGGAAAAAAGTGACAAGTGGGGTGCCACAGGGTTCTGTCCTGGGTCCGTTGTTATTGAACATCTTTATAAATGACTTGGATGAAGCTATTGAGGGGATGCTCATCAAATTTGCAGTTGACACCAAACTGGAAGGGATAGCCAATGATGCTGAAGACCAAATTTGAACTCAGGTTGACCTTAAAAGATTGGAGAGCTGGGCCCAAACTAAAAAAAACAACAATGGATTTCAATAGGGAAAATGTCAGGTTCTATGCTTAGGCAGGAAGAACGAGCTGCACAAATATAAGATGGATGACCCCTGGCTTTCCAGTAATATGTGTGAAAAGAACCCAGGGGTCTTAGTAGACCACTAGCTTAACGTGAGTCAACAGTGTGGTGCAGCAGCAAAATAAAAATAAAAAAGCTAATGTTCTTCTAGATTGCATCAATGGTAGTATAGTGTCCTAGTCAAGGGAAGCAATAGAACCACTCTGTTCTGCCTTGGTCAGACCACGCCTGGAGTACTTTATCCTGTTCTATGATTATGAGGAATCACTGAGGGAGTTGGGTATGTTAAGTCTGGGAAAGAGGAGACTGAGAGGAGATATGGTATCCATCTTCAAATATCTAAAGGGCTGCCACATGGAAGATGGAGCAAGCTCTGGAGGCTAGGATTCAAACCAATGGATTCAAGTTACAAGAAAGGAGATTCTTCCTAAAGATTAGGAAGAGCTTTCTGCCATTAAGAGCTGTTTGACAGGGGAATGGACTGCCTCAGAAGGTAGTGGACTCTCTTTCATTGGAAGTTTTAAAGCAGAGATTGAATGGCCACCTGTCATGGATACGTTAGTTGAAATTCCTGCATTGCAGAGGATTGCACTAGCTGACCCTTGGGACTCTTCCAACTCTACAATTCTATGATTTGATTATTCCTTCTGCATCCACTGCCTAGTGTTGCCAGCAGATAACATATAGTATTTAACTTAATAAAATATTGACACCATATGTAGTATATGGTTTATTATGATAAATTAACTAATAACCATGAATACCAAACCTTCAGTAGACAGGAAAACTGCATTCATGGTTATTTATAAATTTATCAGAATGCAAAACGAACATATTCCAACCTCTGTAAATTATAACACTTCTTAGTAAATATAAGCATTATTTACAATTACCAAAATTAAGAATGGTAATTAGCAAATAGTTTTGACAAACCATCCATTATTTCAATAGCTAATGAATCATCTAATACTTTAATTAGAAGCTTGTTTGCGTAGATTTTTTTCATTGCTTTCATTTTAAGTTGTAAAAAAACATTTTTGCCTAGTTTACTACACATCCACTTCTGCCCCCAGGGGCAAAATTTGTAGATCTGGTAATGCCTGTAACTAGGGTGGAAATTTTCAAGGGACACTTATGTATAGCTCAGCTTCACTGTGATGTATCTTGAGCTCTACACTACACTATTCTGAGAACATCAAAAGTTTGCTGGTCAAATGACAGTGGATATATATAAGCAGTCACATGTAACAGCTGGAGAACTACTTTAATTGGAAAGGGTCTCAAGTCAGTATGATAGTTAGATGGATCCCACGATGCAAAGACAGTAATGATACAAAATATGGTATTGCTTTCAAATTTTGGAGGAGGCGCACAACAGGAATTTCACAAGTGTCTGTCAGTCAAGCCTTCCAGAAGTCATTAAGATACTCCAGCCAATATACCTGACTGTCATTCTCTCATCCTTTTAAAATGGTTGTAACTTAAGGTCCTAGTTCTATACTCACCTACTTGGTAGTAAGCCTATTGAACCCATTGTATCGCAATTCATTTCTGCCTTAAAGCTTTACCTAAGGTGACATTTGATCATCTGAAACAGTGCCGTCTACCGTGTCTTTCTCATTGAACACAAATATAAAGCGAGCTGTAACCATCAAAAAGAGCATTGGGTTAGCTAGAATTTTGAGAGGTGGTGTCAGTCCGACTGAGTATGCAGGCCAGGAGGTTCTTGTTTAGCTCATTTGGATAACACTGTTTTAAAATGTGTGTCAAATGCTTTGTTTCATACATTATACAGTGGTACCTCGGGTTAAGTACTTAATTCGTTCCGGAGGTCCGTTCTTAACCTGAAACTGTTCTTAACCTGAGGTACCACTTTAGCTAATGGGGCCTCCTGCTGTCACCGTGCCGCCAGAGCATGATTTCTATTCTCATCCTGAAGCAAAGTTCTTAACCCGAGGTACTATTTCTGGGTTAGGGGAGTCTGTAACCTGAAGCATATGTAACCTGAAGCGTATGTAACCCAAGGTACCACTGTAGCTAAGTTTCCATAGCTAAGATGTTCTTCAGTGTAAGTACAGTGGCATGAAAATGATTTTGATGGAGATGAGTGTGATGTTAAAATCCTCCAGCATATATTTCAATAGAAATTGGTATGTGCACTGAACAGATCAATAAGGAAATCTGGTGAATTCCATATGGATCCCTTTTCACTTTTATGGACATCTTTTCTGAGTCATCTTGATTTTAGCAGGTTTGAGAAGCCATGCTGTTGAAGAACATTTGATTATTCGGGGCAGGGGATGTCATGTCAACGGGAAACTTAACTATGCAAGGATAATATTGACATTACAGTTGTTTATCCTGCTAAAGATTGTACCCATGTGATTTACACAGTTTTGAAAGAGGTAGAATACAACACTGAACTAAATTAAATTCAGCGGAATTGTGATAATTGCTTGGTTTATATTAGCAAGCAGAACAGCTTCTTAAAATTCCATGCTTGCTTAGCATCGAACGATCACACATCATCTTTCTGGAATATGTGGCAAATTCAATGAATGTTGATACATTATGCATTGGCTGAGAAGTCACACTGATTCCAGTGAAACACACTTCAGTATAAGGATGCTCTGAATTTGGAACACATTGAGTGTCCTATAAATGTTAATGGAATTCATGTTAGGAACATCGTTTAGAGCCTGGTATGATATGTGTCTGTTTTGAAGTAAGGGCAGCTGAATGTACTATATGTGGTCCATGAGCATGGCTGCACTGTATGATGCACAGTGAGGAGGCGAGAGTGATTGGGGAAGAATGAGTGGTGCCTCCTGAGAGCTCAGCTTGTGCTCAAGCCTCCCCCTCTCCACCCACAAGTGGGAGAAGAGGAGATTGCAGTGACAGTGGGACATTGGCAGGGAAACCAAAATGCTTGTTTACAAAGCTATTGTACTACCAACCTTGCTGTATGCTTGTGAAACACGGACCACTTATAAATGCCGTCTCCAACTCCTTGAAAGATTCCATCAACGGTGTCCCCAAAATTTTTTACACATTACTTGGGAAGACAGGTGAACTAATGCCAGTGTACTGGAAGAAGCATAGATCACCAGTGTTGAAGCGATGATTCTTCAACATCAACATCATTGTGCCAGACCTTTATGATAGGAAATAGCCAGTATTTTTTTTTTACAGTTATTATCATTCAGCCTGTTGCGCTTTGTGTATTGTGATAACTGTATTTGCGTCACAAGGTATTGAACTTGTTTTGATAGTGTACTGGAAGAAGCAAAGATCACCAGTGTCAAAGCAATGATTCTTCCACATCAACTTCATTGGACTGGTCATGTTGTGTGGGAGCCTGATTATTGTCTTCAAAAGCAACTACTCTATTCCAAACTTAAAAATGGAAAGCATAATGCTGGTGGTCAGCAAAAGAGGATAAAAGACTCGCTCAAGACAAAGTAGTATAAACACTGACAACTGGGAAACACTGTGAGTGTTCCAGTTGGAGAACAGCCTTTACCAAAGGTGTCATGGGCTTTGAAGATGCTCGAACTCAGCATGAAAGAGAGAAATGTGCTAAGAGGAAGGCACGCTTGGCAAACCCTCACCATGATCAACTCCTGCCCAGAAACCTATGTCCCCACTGTGGAAGAATGTGTGGATCCAGAATTGACCACCATAGTCACTTACAGACTCACTGTTAGAATTGTGTTTATGGAAGATAATCTTATTCAGCTAGGAGTGATCGCCAAAGAAGAAAGAAGCACGCAATTCTTCCACCTTGCATTTTACGTCCATCCTGAGGATTGTAGAGGAACTGGGTGTGTGCAAGGATGTCTTTTCCTGCTATTTTCTTCCAGGTTATGAACTTGCATGGCAATGATGTTCATGAGTGTCTGGTGGGCAGTGTCAGTGGATAGAGTGGAGTGCTTTGTTTTAGACAGCAGAACAATGTGTTTATCTCACTGTATGGGGGGGGGGTTGTACCTCCCTTGTACTTGCTGGTCCCTCCTGGTAGTGACAGAGAGAGTGTTGGATAAATGTTATTTAGCTAAAACTCTGCATTCACATGCAGAGTTGGTTAGGAAGACACATGGGAGACAATGATTCTGTTTTGTAGCATGACAGCCACTTTCCTTTGCTGTCCTGTGCAGGGTGCTCTGTCCTGCCGCCTCCTCACTTCCTATAGTGGAGTCAGATTGGGTGTTTTTATCTAGGGAAGGCTAAAAACTCATCAGCTACCCTCAGCACAGGAGTGTTAAAAGTGTGCTCAAGGTTCCATGTGTGTTCTAAAGGCAAGCTGTTTTGTGAAAAGTACCCTAAGTCTCCCCAAGGCATCCTTTCCACTTTGATTCTGAACACCCAAGTTATCCCTTGTGTGCTCAACAAATTTGCAAGACCACAGAGATTTTGCTGATGCCCAGACATTGTAGCTGGAGGTCAGAGATGATGGGAATTGCAATCCAACATCATCTGAAAGACCATAAGTTGCCCCATTCCTCTACTAATGGTAGCAGGCCATTTTTTAGCTCTGCATACATAACACCACTATCAACAAACTGTAGTCCACGTTTCACAGTAGTCCCAGTATAACTGGCAGTAGTATACCAGGCTGATTTAAAAACAAATCAGTTACAGATTAAAGCCTCTTTGACAGCCCAATCCACAACCCATTTACCAAAAAAAGGGGGGGAGAGATTACTGGAGTGAATAAAACATAATGTACTTAACTTTAAGTGCTTTAGCATAACTGAGCTGTGGGTTGGGTTAAATGGGAGTGAGTTATTGAGTGAATAAAGATGCAGTCATAAATTACTGACACCATTGCTGAAAACTAATGGAACTTACAACCAAGTAAATATAATTACAGGTTGGGGGAGTGCAGGCTGAAAGGAATCATGGAATGGGAGATGATGGGCATACCATTCATTTTTCAGAGGTTCTTCAGATTACTACGTCATCTCTTTTTCAGCAAGTCTCATTGCTTTAACAGCTATGAAAGAGCAACTCTGAAAGCAGCATTTCAAGCTAGACATGTTTACCACATTCAATATTTAGAAGAGGAGGAACATGGGAGAGGGATTTATAAAAGCACAGAAATTAAACAGCAGATGGGTTGACCCTCCTCTCCTACGTCCAGAATGCGTGGAGACCCCACATGCACAGGATGGGGTTTCTTTGCTGACAAACACATGGAAGGAGAAGTTACACATGGAAGGACATATAGAAGGAGATGTGATGCTGGAGTGGAACCAAAAGTGCCAGCTTACTCCAGAATCAACCTCACAATCCCCTACATATGCGCAATACATGGCTAGGGCTTATTACTTCATGTAATTCACATGCCATTGTTCTGTGATTGTGGCCTAAGACTGCATTCACTTTTTAAGCAGCCATATTACACTCCTAGTTTGTGCTCTGTTTTTCATTGGCTAATACACCTAGATCCTTCTCCCGATGCAATTGAGGGGAGTTTTATCACCTGTTTGGGATGATTGGGTGCAGAGCAAGCCTCAACCACAATTTTATATTCATGTTACATGCAGGGATGTGGGTGGCACTGTGGTGTAAACCACTGACCCTTGGGCTTGCCGATCGGAAGGTTGTCAGTTCGAATCCCCATGATGGGGTGAGCTCCCATTGTTTGGTCCCAGCTCCTGCCAACCTAGCAGTTCAAAAGCGCACCAAAGTTTTCTGGTTTCGCCAGAAACGGCTTAATCATGCTGGCCACATGACCAGTAAAAACTGTCTGTGGACAAATGTTGGCTCCCTCGGCCAGTAAAGCAAGATGAGCACTGCAACCCCAAAGTCGTTCACGACTGGACTTAGCTGTCAGGGGTCCTTTACCTTTACCTTTTACATGCAGTAATGGGAGAAAATCCCAACAAGACAACATAGGCTTTCCAAAAATCTTATCAGACTCCAGCCTACCATCAGCACCAGTAGTTAGTATCACACTCCATATTAGGGATGGTGGGATTTCTAGTCACAATAGATCTGGAAGGCACTGCACTGGCTATCTCTGTTCAAGGATGATTGATAAATACCTGGCATTTATGCAAGGAATGTCACATTTATTCTCCCAGTGACTGTTTATACCAATCCGGTGAGGTGGGTCACCATTCTTTTTACTGCAGATGGGGAATTGAGGCTGAACAAGATAGCACTTGAAATAGCCTCTAATGAGTTCTTGGTGGTAGATGTGGCTCACAGTTTAGTCACATAGATGAAAATGATATACAGGTGGTACATGACCCCAGTCAAGCTCGCAAAAATCTATCTGCCCGATAATAAATGTTGGAAATGTAAAGAAACTGAAGGTACATTCTTTCACCTTTGGTGGGCGTGGCCAAGGATCAAGGCTTTCTGGGAAATGATCTATAATGAAATGAAAAAGGTATTTAAATATACCTTCCTGAAGAAACCAGAGGCCTTCCTTCTGCGCATTGTCGGCCAATTGGTGTCAAAGAAGGACAGAACTTTTTTTATGTATGCATCAACAGCAGCAAGAATACTTATTGCAAAGTATTGGAAGACACAAGATCTACCCACTTTGGAAG
Source organism: Podarcis melisellensis (assembly GCF_964234715.1). Taxonomy (NCBI): domain Eukaryota; kingdom Metazoa; phylum Chordata; class Lepidosauria; order Squamata; family Lacertidae; genus Podarcis; species Podarcis melisellensis. Next base: position 64,162,549 of record NC_138541.1, on the reverse strand, counting down.
AATGGCAGACGAAGGTGATGGACTATATGGGACTGGCAGAAATGACTGGCAGAATCCAAGACCAGGGAGAAGAGTCGGTGGAAGAAGATTGGAAGAAATTTAAAGACTATTTACAGAAATATTGTAAAATTAATGAATGTTAGAACGATGTTGGATAAAAATTAAGTGGTTTTCAGCTGTAAAGCTTTAAGAGAATATGAAAAAAGGGTTATAAACAGGTAAAAATCTAAGGGTAAGGATTTGCTGAACCAACAATTCGAAGTGGAATACAAAAAAGGGAGCTATGAGGAGGTCTGGGAAATAAGTTAAAGGAAAAGTAGTAAATGGAAAATCTGTGTGTTTTTAATTATTTTTATTTTGTATTTTTGTTATTTTCTTTTTTTTATTTTTATTGTAACACTTAATTTTTTTTAAATAAATATTCTATAAAAAACAGTTTAGTCACATAGATTTAGATGTAACATGAACAGCTAATAGTTTGCAACTTTTAGCTGCAAAGATTAGTGTGATTTCTCCCCACAGAAAGCAGAAATCGTCTCATAGCTGCAGTATTGTTATTTACACACACACACACACACACACACACACATACTGCTGGTCTCCTGTGAACCACCAATCATTTGCAAGATGACCACTGAGCTTCCTTGCAGCTTCCCCAAGGCCAACCTTATGCTGGGAGAGTTGTCTGCCTTTAGGGATAATACTAGGAAACCCAATTACTGCCTCCCAGCTGAGCTCTGGTTCCCAGGAGTCCAATGGAGAATATCTCTTAGAAAGCCAGATAAAAATACTAGAAATGTGAATATAAATACAGATGCAAATAAAAGCCACTGCACACAGACCTAGTTACAAAGTGTGAGATCAGATCCTACCCCTGTTTGTTCAGAAGTAAGCCTTGCCCCATACCTTGTAATATTTGTCACCGTCTCCTGCTCCTTGTATTAAGCACCCGACTTAAATTGGGCCCACAGTTCCCATGCATGCTATGCTAACACTCCAGCATGAAACCTGGCCAGGACTCAGACAAGGAATGGGAGGAGCAATACACACTTGGGCGAACCAGCACCAGTAATGGAAGCACTGGACTCATTAGCATGTCTGAATGTGACCACCATGAGCTCCTAGAAAACAAATTGAAACAAAAATCCTTGATTATGCAGGGTTCTATATTGTGCAGGGAGCCTGCATAAGTACAGCGGGCTCCTTCTTCAGACATTTGCCCTTCAGGTAAGGGGGACCTGAAAAAACAAGGTGATGCATTGGAGAGGCAGAACATTATATGCCTTCATTATACACTTTTAGGCACCAGGCAAAAACATTGCTTTTTAACCAGGCCTTTAGTTGATCTTATTGACATCCAACACCCTTTTAGAATGTGTTTTTTGGGAGGGAGGGCGAATTGGGTTATTGTTTTTGGTTTGATTTTATATGTTGTCGTCTTTTTTTGTGAACTGTCCTGAGACCTCTGGGTATAGGGTGGTGTATAAAATGAACAAACAACAACAACAACAACAACATGCCAGCACACCCTCACACAATGTTCATTACATGAAGACTCAAATGTCTGCATAGGATTTCTGTCAGATCAGTTTCTCATTGACCTGTCCATGGTCCTGAAGCTCTTGCCTCTGACTTTCCTTGCTATTGCACTAAAATCTGGCATTCCTGCCTTAACATGAACTGTGCCTTCCACTTTTTGGACTCTTGGATCTCGATTACAGCTTGCCTTCTACCTGCTCCGCTCGTTCCTGGTCATCTCATTAGCTTACAGGGGCTGACAGTTTGTTGTTGGGCATCCACCTGTCTCGGGAGACAATGGAGGACCGTGTCTTTGAGAGTCAAGTCAAACTGTTGGAAGGTTGCAGCGCCTGCTGTGGTTGTAGAGACTGATAGGGGAGAGACATTTTTTTTTTGCAGCTGGGGCAAATGAAGGAGTCTGGTTGTGCTGGTGCAGATGCACCATGGTGTTTCTTCTCCCTGTCTTCCTCCCAACCATCATTCCTTCTCTGGTCATTGCTATGGATACAGAACGTGACTCCAGGCACTGCTGTCATCCGCAAGGGATTCCCATACAGCAGGGTTGATGTTGCCAGCCTTCATATCACGTTTGCAGACATTTTTGTAACAGAGTTGGTCTGCCAACAGGCCTGGTGCCTGAAGCCAGCTCTCCATTGGGCATGCCCTTTTGAGATCCTGCCATCTTCCATGTGGTGTAGTGGTTAAGAGCGGTAGTCATGTAATCTGGTGAACCGGGTTCGCGTCTCCGCTCCTCTACCTGCAGCTGCTGGGTGACCTTGGGCCAGTCACACTTCTGTGAAGTCTCTCAGTCCCACTCACCTTACAGAGTGTTTGTTGTGGAGGAGGAAGAGAAAGGAGATTGTTAGCCGCTTTGAGACTCCTGAAGGGGAGTGAAAGGCAGGATATCAAATCCAAACTCTTCTTCTTCTTCTTCTTCTGTGGACATGACCGAGCCAACATAGATGTTGCTGTGAAAGAAGTGCAAACATGTGGGGAATGCAGGCTTGGGAGAGCACATCTTTGTTTCAATCTCTATCCTGCCATGTGATACCCAATGTTTTCCTGGCACAGCACATGTGGAAGGCATGGAGGTGTCATTCCTGGCAGTTGTAGGCTATCCATGACTCACTTCCAGAAAGCAGCATGCTCAACATGTAAGCCTGGTAGACCTTCATCTTGGTATTGGACATTAGCATCACATTCTCCCATACCCTTTTGGATAGGCAAGCCATTGTCGTAGCTGCCTTGCCAATATGCTTTTCCAGCTCAAAACTGACGAAGTTGTTGCTGGTTATGGTGGAACCCAGGTAGACATAATTTTCTACCACCTCAAGCGTGTGGTCACCAATGCTGACGCATGGAGTGCTGGTCAAGTCCTGATCCAGGATGTACCATCTGTATTCTATGGGAATTCCAAGGGCCACAGGAAGCATTGGTTCTCCCTTTCTGAGGACAGATACTATAGAATGTTCCAGCCTTGGAAAAAGTGTCAGGTTATCCCTCGCTGATACTGTGGAAAGTCTTCCAGCCCTTGCCCTCCTGACATCAAAGCTCTGACATCATTAGAACTAAGAGCAGGTGTTCTGGAGTACATACTGGAGGCATGCTGGAGGAGGACTAGGAAAGGCTTATATTTGAATGATTCAATGGGAGGGAAATAATTTATAAATTAAGTTCCAGAAAAGGACACATTACTCACATTACTGCTCACATTACTGCCAGTGTGTTGCATGAGATGCACATTATGATTGCATCCTGTGTTTCAATTTAGCTGTGATAATTCGTCAGGAGAACCTATATTTCTACCCAGTTCATTGATTCCGCCTACTAATGATAGCTACAAATTATTACATGAACCTCTGCATAGTCATATAATCTGAACCTTCCCTATGCATGGTCATGTATGCATAAAACATTGGGGATAATTGTTCGACCTCTGTTTAGATATTTGCTATAGTTAGGGGCATAAAAAGGAGACATGAACAAATAACCACAAAAATATTTGTCAAAGGAACTTCTTTTTTATTTGCTTTCGTATGTGTTCTTGAATATATCTAAGATTGCTCTGCTGAAATGTATTTGCCAGTCAAAAGGGGAAGAAGGGTTTGCATTACAATACACTTCAGATATGTATTTCTCTCCATTAATCAAGAATCAAACAGAATATTAAATACAACCTTTTGCACCAGATACCTGTGGGCTTGTGGAACAACACTGTATACATATTTCAGATTTAAGCCCGTCTCTTACAGTAATGGAGTGGAGATGGAGTGGAATGCAATAAAGGTTTTAGCACCATGATGAGTCTAGAAGAACTACTTTATTCATAGGTAATCAAATCATGGGGGAATTATATATAGGTCATCCTAAATGCATGCCAATAAATCCTTTATATCTCATCCATACAATCATGCCGACCGTATATATTACAGGAAAACTGTTAGAAATGATTTAAAGCATTTTAACTATTTTATTAATACAATTTTTCATTTTTTCCCCTCCTGTAAAATCTGACTACCTTTGCTGACAACACAATGCAGCTATATATGTGTGCTACAGAAAGATCTACAATGCATAACAATTTTTTAGAACTCTGTCCTGCACAACAGTGAGGATTTAATCTCTTTGGTGGATTTTCATCCTCAGGGGGCCTCTCAGGCTAGCCCCAGAGTAGGAACCTTGTTTTATGCTCAGTAGTGCACTGGTTTGGAGGGGGTTTCATGATTAAATAGGGGAGGGGAAAACTTACTCCCCTACCCTTTACATAGGGGAGATTTCAAGGGCAGGGAAAGCAAAACCTAATAGCCTTCTCCCTCCCCCCCCCCCGACGCTTCTTTGTTGCCACCATTTTGAACTGGTACTATTTAGCATCAGAATGTAGCATTATTCTAAGGAGCATAGAGGGTGGGGCCCCCACCTCAGTGGAACCTTCAATTTCGCTTCCATAACTAAAATAAAATCAGAAAGGGCTTTGATGATGCTGGGGGTTTCTGTCAAACACAGCATCTCTGTTGTCTGAGGTTGCCTAAGATACAAATCCTCTGTTTGTACTGATTAATATTCATCAAACTTCCATATGATTTCCTGTTAATCTCTTAAAGGTATCTAATATTTTCCAATTTTAAAAAGTCTGATGAATGCAGAGGCGATTCTTTTTTCTTTCTTTCGTTCTTTTTGATGGGTGAGTTTTATAGATTACTTTTTTTTCTTGTATAGATGTCATGAATTCAAAACTTAGTACTGTGTGTCTATATCAAATCATTTTCCCCCTCTGTGGGCCTCACTTCACTAGCAATCAACCTGAATTTCTTCATAAGATTCTCTCTAACATACTTAAGACATTTTGAATCCTAAGTATTATGAATACTTGATCTATTTAAATGGATAGTGTATTTGTTTAAACATCACTAAAAGAATTCACTTATGCACTGAGGTGTTAAAAGTATGGCTGAGGACTGATTCGTATAACCACTTAACAAGGTATTGACATGAGGACAAAAATTTTACGTGAATAAATAGGCCATCACAAAGTAAGCCACCAATGATGATTATACTACAATCACTTGTATGAATAGCCCAGTCATGTTAAGTGGGCCTAATCGGGAATGCACTGAAGAAGCTTTGTGTGCATTATAGTTCACAGGTACACTGGAGAGTTTTGCTTTCATGAAGGCAGTTGAATGTCATTTTGTTATACAAATGTGAGCCTTTATAATAGACTAGGGCTAAGAGAGCTGCTTGTGTCCATTGCCAAGACAACATAGAAGAAGACTCAAGAGACAGAGGTAACAGTTATTCAAATAGCACAGTTTGTTAGATCATGGTGCTGATAGCGCCATGTTGCAGATTCAATCCCCGAATGGGGCAGCTGCACAGTTCTGCATTGCAGGGGGTTATATTACAGGACCCTTAGGGTCCTTTCATGGGGACGCGGGTGGCTCTGTGGTCTAAACCACTGAACCTAGAGCTTGCTGATCAGAAGGTCGGCGGTTCGAATCCCCACAACGGGGTGAGCTCCCGTTGCTCGGTCCCAGCTCCTGCCAACCTAGCAGTTCGAAAGCATGCCAAAGTGCAAGTAGTTAATAGGTACTGCTCCAGCGGGAAGGTAAACGGTGTTTCTGTGCACTGCTCTGGTTTCACCAAAAGCGCCTTAGTCATGCTGGCCACATGATCTGGAAGCTGTACGCCGGCTCCCTTGGCCAGTAAAGTGAGATGAGCAGCACAACCCCAGAGTCATCTGTGACTGGACCTAACAGTCAGGGGTACCTTTACCTTTAGGATCCTTTTTAACTCTGCAGTTCTATGATTCTATGAAATATAATATTAGAAGATCTGCCAAACAGTAAACCAAATTATGTACATGAAGGGTTTAAACTGACATATATGAAGGAAGCATTCCTCCACTCCCTTGGTCATGCAAATAGACATATTTCATGACTCCTCAGACAGGGATTAGGAGACAATTCTCCCTCCCAGTGAAGTGAGCCTTGGGTATGTGAACCCAACATATGTACCCAGGCCTCACTAAAGATAAAGGTAAAGGATCCCTGGATGGTTATGTCCAGTTAAAGGTGACCATGCGACACTCATCTTGCTTTCAGGCCAAGGGAGCCAGCATTTGTCCACAGACAGCTTTCTGGGTCATGTGGCCAGCAGGACTAAACCACTTCTTGTGCAACAGAATGCCATGATGGAAACCAGAGTACCATTTACCTTCCCGCCACAGCAGTACCTATTTATCCACTGGCATTGGTGTGCTTTCAAACTGCTAGGTTGGCAGGAGCTGGCACAGAGCAATAGGAGCTCACCCCATTGTGGGGATTTGAACCACTGACCTTCCTATCAGCAAGCCCAAGGGGCTCTGTGGTTTAGACCACAGCACCACCCGTGTCCCTGCCAGGCCACACTAACTAAGGTGTTCAATGTCAGGTCTTAAGGGAGCCCCAAGGATCCTCCAAGCTAAAGACTGCGGAACATGACTCAAGAATATGCTTAAATCCCATAGTGCCTCAGGGTGCCTTCAAAAAAGTTCTTACATTCCTTTACCTTCCCACACTCAATGCCAAACATACTAAATAAGTACATCGAGAACAATTCAGAGATACCTGAATGGTGGACAGGGCAGTTAAATATGATGTAAATATCTAAACTGAAATATAAAAATCACTCCCAATTGCCTGTGTGTGTAGGAACCTGAGTGATTACTGGTGACAAGAGACAACTGAAGATTATCAGCAGGAGGAGAAAGCGTTCCTCATGCTGTGTTCCTTTGTGTTTTGGTAAACTTCCTAGCTTCTGGGCAAGCTCAACTGGACAATTTCTACTGAAATAAGTCAAAAGAAGTCACAGTTGCAGTGGGAAGCAATTCCCTTAACACATTTTAACTTAATTCCCCCCTCCACACACCCTAAATAATTTGTGCTCTAGAAGGGCTAATTTCGGTAGATTGCAGATGGGTACAGAGATATTTGTCTGGAGAAAGCATGACAATAAGTAGGAGGTTTGACTTGAGTGGAATCATAATTTAATCACTTGTTTCTTGCAAAAAGATAACTAAAATAACATCCAATGCAATAAATGATGCAAAAAAACAAAAACAAACCAGCAGCAACTCAGTGTATGAAGTGATGCAGAGTAATTTGGTAGCATCTGAAAACTACTTCACAAGGATTTGAACTATTTGATCTGTGGGTGTTTTCTATTTTTGTCACCTTTTTATATGAACTCCTCAAGAAATAATCTTGTCAAGAAGACGGCTGCTTTGCTGTAAAAGTACTTACATATTCTCATTAAAGATATGTCAGTTTCAGACACTTACTGCTCCATATTTACTTCAGGAAAATCTAGTAAACCTTGGCCTTTTAGGGATTAGTTATTACAGATGTGTCTGTTTTGTGCCATTTTGTCAGGGTTGCTAAATATAAGAATCTGAAAGATGATCATAAACTTGAGTCAAGCCTACTTGGACAACCCAATGGGGAGCATTTCTGATTCTTAAGCCACTGCATGGCAGTTTCATGGCACAAATTGGCCTCAAAAAAGCCCAGAGCCCTTCCAGCATTTTGCTTCCATAAGTGGCCAACCAGATTCCACTGGGAGCTGTAGAGCACGGTTGAAACTAAAAATGGGGTGAAAAGTTCCTCACACCCCATGAAATTAGTGGGCAAATATCGGCAGCTTTGTTGACATTTTGAGGGGTCGGAGATAGAGACTGTGTAGCTGAGTGGGTCTGAGCCTTCTTTAAATTAATAAATATCCTGCAAACACTCACAGCAGTGGAAAGTTCTCGGTCCACAGCGACTACAATTATCATGCCATTTCATGGGCTTTTCAAAATATGTAATAGCAATAAGAGTCCTTCAAGTTATTTATATTCATTCTACCCCCCCCCCAATGACTGGTGTCCATTGGGTCTGGTGGGGTGAAGGGGGGGCATCTAATTGTACCCTTGCACAGTTTTCAAATCCAGGAGCTGCTTTTGACTCCAAACTAAAGGAAAGGCTACTGAAAACCCTGCTCATTTTTCCTCTGCAGCCTAATATATCCAGTTAAAAAAACCAACCTTGTCTTAAGGATGAAAATAGTGATGTCATATTCTGCCACGTAAGTTTATTTTGTATTTTTTCCACCTGAAGACTGATTTTTCTACCAAAAGATACAGCTTAGGGAGATCAATTCTGATTATAAATATCCAGCCCTAGTCCCCCCCTGTCTTTGTAAGACTAAACAAGCACTTTAGCAAACCACACACACTGACTAAAGTGTTATTGAGCATTACCTTTCACAAAGACCATCATCCACATTATTTTCTGGCCTTGACATATGCTGAAAGTAACTGAAGAGGCAGGGGCATTTTGTGTGTAACCCCAACCTGTGGAATGACTGACTAGGGGCAAAAAAGGGTGTATAGTTTGTTCCAGCACTTGTTTGAACTTTTAAAGCAGAAAACTTTTTATGATGTTTGTTGAGCAGGAACTGAGGAAGAGTCATAATTGTTGACAGTGTTGCCATTTTTAGAGAACTTTCCACCCTGCCACAAATTTCTGTTTCTTTCTGCGTTTAGTTAAGGTTTCATAACGTGATACACCTTGGAACATCTATTTCACTGTTGTTGCTGTTGTCATTGTGTATTCAGCCATATATTATCAAAACATTTACTCAAGTACTGTACTGTTAAAAAAAAATATTAAGACACCATTTGTTATGACAATGGAATTGTTGCTAAGTAGCTAAACAAGAACACTCCCACAAAAAAAAGAAAATCAGGCAGTTCATGAAACTAGAGGGAATTTTAAAATAAGGATCCTGTTCCATATGAATTAGCATTAGTTTTAAAGTTGGAGCTCTTTGTGTCTGCCTTCATTGTTCATGTGGAAACTTTCTTTCTGATGCTGCCTCCCAAACATGTTGTGTAGTGTGCGTGCCGAAAAGGAAATTTATTGTATCTTCAAGTAAACAGGGGCTTCAGCTAGCCCTTTAAAGCTAAAGTCAATAGTACTTTTTGATTGAATCCCAAGGGATGAAGAATGAGACTTCCTGGCACCTGTGAGGACAGACAACCATTTGTGAAAGCAACGGTGGAGTTCAGAAGACAATGCATGACATTTTCAGAAGAGTGCTACAACATGACTAACTGTTGTAAGACATTGATTTTTGTGTGTGCTTCATTTCCTGAATTAGAGAACGAACTTGTTCCAGCTTGAGTAACCCTGGCTGAGATGTTAGAAGAATCGAATAAACCCATTTACAGTGTGCTGAGCAAGACACAAGGTGATCAAAACAATTGGTTTTTGTTTTGGTTTGGTTTTTTCACATGGACTTTTCTTCCTCATCTTTGCCTTAGTTTTGTTGAAGTATAACCAAACTCTTCCATGAGTCAGAAGGTCATATCTTTTATGTATCTGCAGCTTCCAACCACTAGACACTGACAGGGGGCTTCCAAACCATACCTGAAGCATAATACATGAAGAAGAAGAAATAAATACAGTTGTATGTTGTTCAGTGACAACAGTGTAGACAGAAGCATCCAGGTCAGCAACCTGCTTCTTGTGTGGCTGATTACATGTCAAACACTTAAAAAAAAAAAAGTTTAAAGGTGAACTTCCTTATGGTGCTTTGAGAACCACCGTTCTATAACTATTCTAATCAGTCAGCTCTTTAATTTACATAGCTGAGAACTGGTGAGCCTTGTGACGTTAACATATGAGAGTGCTAGAGGTGAAATAGTTAAACCGGTTACCCAATCAGGACCTGGGGGCGGAGTCAGAGGGACTATAAAACCAGCTCTGGGAGGGGCAAAGGGAGGAGTTCATTGGGAGGCTGGCTGGAGTGGGAGTGAATTGGGATAGAGTTTGTGGGTAGGTTGAGTTAGTGTAGCGAAATAAGCTGAGTCAGGAATAGTTAGGGGCTATGAAGACAAGTAAATATCTGAGAGGTGGTTTAGTGAGTGAGAGCAGATAGTGGAAGTTATAGGTCTGGATAGGCACCCCATGTTTGTACTTGGCCAATACCATTTATGAAACCACACGCTTGTTAAACTGCAATAAATAAACAGACGTTTATGTTCCACTTTAACCCTGACCGGACTTAGTATTGTACCAGGTAGGGCCTGGGTGGTGGCAGCGGGAAATCAAGTGGTGGCACAGGGGTCAATAGACGGTGAAATGTCTGGGGACCCTGTGTGATCGCCACAACCCTCAGATATTGTTGGATGATTATGCCCAACAACCCTGACCACTGGTTATGCTCCTTGGGGCTGATGGAAACTGGAGACTAATAACATTTGGAGAAAAGGGTCTTAGCTGAAGTTTCAGGAAGAAAAGTACTACAGTGGAGAAGAATGATAACGAGTTGTGAAGACACCCACTGAACTTCCACTTTTCCTTCAGTACATCACTTAACAAATGCAATGACAACTCAGTTTCTTCCTCAGACTTAGATGTTCCACTGGATATTCTATGCTGTTGAGAAGCAATGAGATCACACGTTGGTTAGCAATCTACATTAATGATACTTCCTGGTCTCAAACACAGGATGAGTAGAAATCCTCAGAGAAATTTAATTATTCATATACAAACACTTTTGGATTCCCATAAAGCTCTTCAGATGTTTTGCCCAAACACGAACCTTTCAACTGGTTTCCAAATGTTGCTTTAGAATCAGGCATGGCCAAAATTGGCCCTCCAGCTGTTTTGGGACTACTATTCCCATCATCCCTAGCTAACAGGACCAGTGGTCAGGAATGATGGGAATAGTAGTCCCAAAACAGCTTGGGGGACAAGTATGGCCATGCCCGCTTTAGATGGTATTAATTCAGCAGTAAGTAGTAATAATGTAAAATGTAGTCCTCTGTAACATGTGAAGGCATCCCTTTTTGTGTTTTTCTGTGCATCGTTCCCTTTCTACCCAACTGAATTTCCACTTCAAACTTCTCTGCAGAAGTGTTGTGAATCAGTTCAAGCGATTTAAGCAGATTGTTATTTCTCATTGAGCTTTAGATCCATTCATTATGGGTAGTTTCCCTTTAATCTCAAATACAATCCACTCAGAGTGAAAGTACACAGCTTTCTTTATTTTGTCTGGAAAACTAAATTGTCTTACAGCTGATAATGACTTGTCAAAGCTGATTGTAATTATTGAATGACAAAGAAGGCAATCTCGGTATAATTATGACATGCATACATACCAAACGAATGCACAACATTTTCATTTATCCCCTCACGACCCCCCACTTGTCTTTAACACGGTATTTCTCCCTTAATACTTTAAACCATGTATGTCAAGAATCTGTTTCCTTTGGAGAATAGTGAAGAGGCTGTTCATCGGACTGGTCCCAGGAGTATTTACCCAGTGCTGCATTTTATTTTTGAGTGACCAAAGTATTTGAAAACTACTTTACTCTGCTAGAAAAATGGTCCATTTAATCAGGCATTGTCTCTCTGACCATGGCCAGCTCCAGCTGCTGAAAAAGCAAAGGACTCATACCAAATCATTAATCCTGTCATTCATTGTCAGTCTTTGCAAAATATTCCATATTATTTCTGTGGATATTTTACCTCCGGGGGGGGGGGGGCAGCCGTCCACTTAAGAAGATATGCAGCTCCCCCGAAACAAATTCATTCCCTGCCATCTGCAGGTACAGTTGGGATTTGTGAAAGATTTCTGCTTCAAACCCTCGAGAGTCACTACTCCTAGGACAATACGGCGTTAATGCTCTGACTCAGTATGAAACCACTTCCCAATTTTATTAAAGCTGATCTGTGACTTGCCCCCACTTAACTGCCCCACATTTCAAGACCTCACAACCCAGGGCATGCTGTGTCTTAAGGAGACTTTAGGAAACAGTTATCTCCTGCTGCCTCCTTGTTAGGGCAACCCGGTCATAGCTTAAACCACCCGATGGGTATAGCATTTTATTTTATTTTTTGGCTTCTCCTTGGCAAAGTGTTTGCTGAAGAAAGCCAGGTGTTATCAACCACTCATGAGCCCCCTCCAACAAATGAGCCTTAAGAAATTGGCTGGGGGAGCCCTCCTTTTCTTACCTTGAAGCTACAGGGTGATGGTTGACATTTTACTACCCATTCCAAAAACAGTGGATGTGTCCTTCCCACCTCCATCTCAGTAGTCAAGTATAACCAACTGCTATGCGAGAGAGAAGAGAAAGACACCATCACATATCTGCTCATGGGCCAGCTCAGAGTTTCTGCATCTGTTGCTCCACTTGCTCATGTTCAGGAGAATGAAAGGAACAAATAAGAGAAGCTTGAAGAGGAAGTAAAAATAACTTGGTTTAACTGTATACAACTGGAGCAATGGACAAAGACGTAGTTAAGGGAAAACAAGAAGTGCAAAGAATATACAAAATTTGAAGGGAAAAAAGATTATAAAAGGGGGTACCAGTGAAATTTATAAAATATTAGTAGAAATGGAGGATCAAGAAGGAGCAATTAAAAGAGGTGTGGGAAAAGGAGACAACAGGGCAGAGAAACAAACTTTGAAAATGTTGTCTATAAGAATAAAAGAAAATTATTATAAATTAGTTTGGAGATGGTATTAAATGCCAGTCAGATTAAATCAAATAAACAAGGAACAATCGGTGTTATATTGGAGGAAATGCCAGGAAGCCGGGAAATTATGTTCACATGTGGTGGGGGTGCAAATAGGTACAATTTTGGGGGGGCAAAGGGTGTTTAAGGAGATAACAGATATCACTGGGTTAAAGCTGATCAAAAGTCCAGAGGTAGCATTATTATCAATTTATGATGGGGTGGAAAGTTCACAGGCTATGAAGGACTTGCTCACAAATTTATTGACAGCTGCACAAATTATTATAGCTAGGAAGTGGCAAGCAGAATATAAAATGGAAGAATGGTATAAAGAGGTGTGGGATATAGCTATTAATGATAAATTAGCATGTGCCATTAAGGTAAGATTGAATATGCAGGAGAAATGACTCTGCAGAGACATGGAAGGTGTTTGTAGAATTTGTACTGCTAAAACGGAAAGGGGTCAAACCATTACAAGAGATGTTGAAATTTTGGGAGGTTGGAAAGTTACAATGGAATGGTCTCAGTGGTGGGGTGCACATTTTCTTATTTATTTATAGTTATTACTTTGTCAAAATAAAATTTAATAAAATTTAGAAAGGAAGAAGAAGAATGAAAGATTACCCATATATGAGAAGCTTGTTTCTATTTATTTCTGTACCTTTTTTTTTTTGGTCTGAGTTCAGATATTTAAAGCTCTGCGTTCTCCTCCCACCCAACTTTTTAGTCTCTTCTCTTCCCCATCAAAAATATATTTAACGATTCTGATGTATGGATGTTATGGACTGCTTTGGGGATTCCAGTCAAAAAGAGGTACCGTATTTTTTGCTCTATAAGACGCACTAGAACACAAGACGCACCTAGTTTTTGGAGGAGGAAAAGAAGAAAAAAAATATTTTGAATCTCAGAAGCCAGAACAGCAAGAGGGATCACTATACAGTGAAAGCAGCAATCCCTCTTGCTGTTCTGGCTTCTTGGATAGCTGTGCAGCCTGCATTCACTCCATAAGACACACACACATTTCCCCTTACTTTTTAGGAGGGGAAAAAGTGAGTCTTATAGAGCAAAAAATACGGTATATAAATTAAAGAAGGAAGGAATCAACGCTGTGTCTCCAACGTACGGTCATGGTGGCTTGAGCTGATGGAAGTTGGGAGACTATTAGAGTTTGTTACTGTAGGTCCACAGGTTCCCCTCCCCTAAATTACAGATCAGAAGGATAGATTATCCAAACAATTGGCCAAAACAAGTGACAAACTTATAAATCAAAAGTAACACCTTGCATTCTCCCAGTGCTCTCCCCAAATGGGAGATGAGAGCCTAGAAAACACAGACCTGACAAGAGACTGCCAGTTTGACTTTATATACTGTGATTTCTCTTCTCCTTTCTTTCCCCCATTCTCTCCTCCATTCTGCAGATAACTCACTATCTATGAACGAAAGCTTGTCACTTGCGCTTAGCAAATGGACTGCAAAACTGTTGCTAATTTCTTTTCCTCAGTCTTCCAGAAGAAAAGAAAGTGCTGATGGTCTTCCATGGGAATCTGCGTCTTTTCCTCCTATTAACCCAATTCAGTTGATGAAGATGAAGTGTCACAACAATTGGTTACAGTGTTCATTGTTGGCTCTGCGCTCTCAAAAGCTTGCAACAGCATTATGTCTCTTCCAGTGTGTGCTTCTCACTTGAAAGCCAAGAATCTTTATTTTGTTTCCTGATTTGGATGAAAACTGAAATGAACATTTTTTCCTAGTGCTGTTTTTTTTCCCCCTTGCAGGCTTTTTTTTTTGTAAAAAAAATATTATTTAAACTTCAAATTGCTTAGCAGCTTCTGCCACGAACATCTTTGTTTTCTGAATCAGCCTCATGGATGCTTGTCAGAATAGTGTTGGGGATTATGCATGTTAACAGTTGCTTTGTAACTAGCGAAGGAAACTAAAAACATTGGACCAAGATTTTCATGAATACAGTGGTACCTCAGGTTACAGATGCTTCAGGTTACAAACGCTTTAGGTTACCGACTCCGCTAACCCAGAAATAGTACCTCGGGTTAAGAACTTTGCTTCAGGATGAGAACAGAAATCGTGCAGCGGCGGCGCAGCGGCAGCAGGAGGCCCCATCAGCTAAAGTGGTGCTTCAGGTTAAGAAAAGTTTCAGGTTAAGAATGGACCTCCGGGATGAATTAAGTTCTTAACCTGAGGTACCACTGTATCTGAAAGTACCTCATACTGAGTCAGACAATGGATTTATCTAACCCAGTGTTTTCCAGTCTGATGAACTATGGGTTTTCCCTCAGGCTGGAATCTTTTGTAGTTTTGCTATAGGAGATCTTTTAACAGGAAATGACAGAGATTGAACCCGGAACCTTGTGCTCCACAAAGTATTACCTAAAGACTGCAGTGTATGGCAGGTCAGGGGGGAGGTGCTTACATGACTTCCCATCATATGTGTTGCTTTGAATTACTGAGAAGGAGAGAAGGCGATGGAAGGCAGAGACAAGGATAGTATGGTGCAAAATGCAGCACCATATGAGTCCCTCGAACATTTGACTTGTTGTCACCTTGCCCCTCTCCCTCCCAGGAAGCCACGATGACATCAGTGATGAGACGTCAAGCAACTACCACCACCTTTCCCAGATGCTCATTATTGCCTAAACCTAAAGGACTCTTGTGCATCATGCCATATCATACCCCTTGGGTAGATTTTGTAGTTTATGAAAAAAAAGTCATATTTATGCACATGGAGGATGAATCTGGCTTTAGAAGGTATGCTGGTCATCAGGTAGGCTGTTTAGAAAGCACTCTCGCCACCTTCAAGAAAGCACAGGGTGGAGAATATGGCTGCTTAAGCAGTAGTGAAAGGACTCCTGGGACAAAAAAGAATGTAATAAATAGTAATCAGAACTACAAAAGTGGAACTGAGACCATATTTTATCCATCCCGGTGGGGATGTCCCTAAGGATGTAAAGGCTGGCCAACCTTGATATCGATGGCACTTCAGGATTGTTTATTTTTAAACCCAACAAACCTCTGAGTCCATGGTAATCCTGGAGCCATTGACAGCAGTACAAAATTGAATGGGCAAAAGATTTTAGAGCTGAGATGCTGACGTTGTGCTTTCTGGAGCACAGGTATTAAGCATGTGGGATGCGATTTTGGGATTCCTTCCTCCTCATTGTTGTCCTGTCCTTCACCTGCATATTAAAGATGTGAAGCTACAAATAATCTCTGGCCAGAGGGGTGGGGGTAAGAGAAGAAGTAAAGCAAGTGTGAGAGGGAAAAATATATTTATTGCAATATATAGAGAGGGAAAAGCTCAGCAGGCCCCAGTCATTAATTTTTTATGTGCTTTCTGTTAGGAAACGAATTAATGAATTTACTTTGAGCTATGACCTGAAACTCTCCAGGCCTCTTAGTCCTGCCAAACCTCAAAGCTATTATGTGTAAATTTTACAACAACCGTGATATCCCTCAGAGATAGCCCAGCCCAGAAAATAGGCATTTCATAAAGAATAAAGAGCCTGTCCACTTGTGAGAGGGGTGGATCCTGAAGAGAATGGCTCAGAGATGGAGAAGAGTAGGATAAGAAAGAGGCAGACAGACCTCCAGGAGGGAAGAAGAAAGAGGGGCTGCCTTTAAAAGACTTTCTCCGGCATTTCCATTCTAGTTAGCTGAACAGACAGCAAATGTCTCTTGCAACACCATAGGCTTTTTCTTCGCACTTGTAAGACGCACAGTGTTAGTTCAAAAAGGTCTTTGCTTGTCGGCAGCTCAAGAGGAACATTCAGGATCCTGAATTTTTCAGGGAAACGAAAAGGGGAGAAGGCGAACGGCCCACATTCAAACATATTCCCTTAGATTTTAATGGCTGCTTCCGCAGACGCCAAGGCATAGCAGCCCTCGAGAGAGATTTGAAGGTATCTTTAGGGGGTTCAGAGGACCTACCTTCAAAAAGAGAGGGGCTACAAGGGCATTCAAACAGGTCTTGCTGTCAATGAGCCCGGCAGCCATGTCCCTCTGTGGTTTGTACATTCAATACATCAGGTATATGTATTTAATAAATACAGGGTGGTATACAAATTTAATAAATAATAATAATATTTTTTCTTTGGCGATCACTCATAGCCAAGTAATATTGTCTTCCATAAACACAGTTTTAACAATGAGTCTGTAAGTCACTGTGGAGGCCAATTCTGGATACCTCCATAGTGGGGGCAGGGTTTTCCAGGTGGGAGTTGATGACGGTGAGGGTTTGCCAAGCATGCCTTCCTCTCAGCACGTTTCTCCCTTTTGTCCTGAGTTCAAGCGTCTTCGAAGTCCATTACAACTCTGGTAAAGGCTGTTCTCCAATTGGAGCACTCGCAGGCCGGCGTTTCCCAATTGTTGGTGTTTATACGGCATTTTTAAAGATTTGCCTTGAGAGAGTCTTTGAACCTCTTTTCTTGACCACCGACATTATGCTTCCCAATTTTAAATTCAGAATAGAGTAGTTGCTTTGGAAGATGATAATCAGGCATCTGCACAACATGACCAGTCCAATGAAGTTGATGTGGAAGAATCATTGCTTCAACACTGGTGATCTTTGCTTCTTCCAGTACACTGGCATTAGTTCACTGGTCTTTCCAAGTGATGTGTAAAAAATTTCAGAGATGGAATCTTTTGAGGAGTTGGAGATGGCGTTGATAAGTGGTCCATGTTTCACAAGCATACAGTAAGGTTGGTAGTACATAGCTTTGTAAACAAGTGTTTTGGTTTCCCTGTGAATGTCCCGTTCCTCAAACACTCTGCACTTCATTTGGGAGAAAGCTGCACTTGCAGAGATCAGGTGATGCTGGATTTCATTATCATCATCATCCATGTGAAAAAGGACTTCATGTGAAGTATGCACATCAAGGTACCTCACATTACATATGGAATATCCTGTAGCATACAATATCCCACCCTCAGTGCACAATGAGAATCCCTTTCTCCCATGTGCCATCTGAATCATCCCAGCAGTTTTATGTTTGTGAAAATGTTCTGGGGGAAAGCGTATAGGTAAAAGGTAAAGGACCCCTGGACAGTTAAGTCCAGTCAAATGTGACTATAGGGTTGTGATGCTCATCTGCTTTCAGGCCAAGGGAGCCGGTGTTTGTCCACAGACAGTTTTCCAGGCCATGTGGCCAGCATGACTAAACCACTCTGGTGCAACGGGACCAACCATGATGGAAACCAGCTTGCATGGAAATGCCGTCTACCTTCCCGCCACAGCGGTACCTATTTATCTACTTGCACTGGTGTGCTTTCGAATTGCTAGGTTGGCAGGAGCTGGGACGAAGCAACAGGAGCTCACTTTGTCATGGGAATTCAAACCGCTAACCTTCTGATCGGCAGGCCCAAGAGGCTCAGTGGTTTAGACCACAGCACCACCTGCATCCCTATATAGGTAAAGCCTTGAAATACATTGGGCTTGCTTCAACATTCCCTAGATATTTTTCCCTATGGGAAAATATCAGAAATCATTTCAACTTTAAATTGCACCGAGTGACAATCTAGGGATGTGATAACATTAGCCAATTTATCAAAACACATCAGTCTTTCTTCGATGAGAACGAATCCACAAATTTCCTTTGGGAATCAATTTGGCTAAATGTCAAAGGTTACTCCCTCCCTTTTACTCTTTGCCTGTCTGTCACACATAAGTACCCTTCCTGCCTTCCCTATCTCCTGTTTTGACACTCCATAGCCAAAAGTGAACAAAAAGTGTGGATTGGGACTTAGCCAGTCAGTCGTTGGATTTTTCACTTTTCTGAATGTTGCATAGCAGCTTAAACATCAAAATATGCATTTAAATGTGTGTTTTGAGAGAAAAATACAAAGTGACTAACATTTTGAGAGGGAAATTAGCATTTAATTAGCATTAAAGTACACATTTAAATATATGATTTGAGCAGAATTTCTTTAACATTGGACATGAATGGAGAAACATAATGGAATTATGAGTAAAACATTTGAAAGTGACTGGAAACAGTCAGATTTAGTCTCCCTTGCATATTCATACCCTGCTTCTTATGCCATTTGCAGCAGCTTTAAAAAACAAGTAAACAAAACCTTCATAATTCAGAAACCACTTAAGACATTACTAAAGGAACATATTGCATAAAACCATTTAAAAATCAGGGAATAGTTATTCCCTGCTCAGGTTATTGTTTCTCTCTTACTGCTGTCCAAGAAGTATGGAAGGAATTAATCTGCTGATTTCAGTTCCGCTGCATCCCTCAAGTTTCCTATCTTAAGTTTAGTTTACCACATTCACGCACTTAAAAGGCCTCATGAAAAGTTGTCAGCATTTCAACACACATTTCTTCTAAACTACGTACCTATTTTGTCGTGGCATTTTGCCCAATTTAATGCCTTTTTCTATGCCTTTGTCACTAATGTATGCATTTTTTTAATGAACACTTTGCTCAAATATATGCATTTTGGTGCTCTTTTTGTTGGAGAGATGCCTCATAAAATTCAGAGAAGTGTGAATTTCTAAAGATAGTTCTTTGTTTTGGTTCACGAAGTTTGAACCTATGTGAATTAGGTTCCCATTAAAATGTGAACAGAACTACATGTCTCCCCCATCCCAACCAAGGTCAACAGGTAGGAATATGGATGGAAAGACCTTCTAGAAGAGGCTGAAACCCAACCCCAAAGTGGATAATATGTGTAGGACCCCCTTTTAAAAAATAGTCAGCAAGGGGAGGGGGCTTGTGGAGGAAGAGGTGGTGACTATAAACACTTGGGAAAGACAACATTCTGGAGAGGTTTAGAGCAAACTCCTTTCTACAGAAATTTAGGAAGATCTGAATGCTGGTGGTGCCTTAGTGCATTTTGTGGTCCTACTACAGTAGAGCTTTCCAAACATTAGTGTGTTGGCTGCAGTGTGTAGGTGTGTCATATGAATGCTTCCCACGCTCCTCCTGGGGCTGGAAAGGTATTAGTTTAACCTCCGCTTTGCTAGTAAAACTGAATTACTGTGTCGCAAAATGATGCATGTCTAAAAAGTGTGTTACCAACATGAAAAGTTTGGAAAGCTCTAGAGTGCAAAAGATCAGCAATATTCCTGCTTTATGACACTTGGTTGCCAATAGGAATTTAAAGTTATTGCTCATTTTAACTCACCACTAAAACAGTATTTTACATAGTACTTGAAAAAGACAGTAACTGGTTCATTATCAATGTAAATAGATTTTTTCTTTTGTCCAGTGTGAGTATGATTCATGATTAATTATTTGCCATTGGTCTCAATCTCTCTCCCTCTCTTTCTCTCTCTTTGTATGAAGCTCCCCCGGTGATTAAGAAGCAATTTAAAATGCTTCTGGTGCCCAATTTGAAATGATGCATTAAAAAAAGAATAATTCATTGAACACAATATCATACGCCCTGAAATCCTATTTATTGCCCCACAACAAATGTGTGGCTTATATTTATTTGAAGCTTTCACATCCGAAAGCAAACCTTCCATACTTGCGGCTGAAGTTCACTGTCCCAAGTAATGGGGCAGCTTTCTCATCCATTTGTTTTGCAAGACGCTGCAAGTAAAGCTTAACGAAGTGGAAGATATAAGCTGTCCAATCTTCTGAGATAATGTATCAGGTAGCAAGCATAGGTCATCACTTTGATGCAGAGTTGGTTTAGGTTCCACCCTCAAAGACCTGCTGTAAACATTAAGCATGAATCTTCTTCTTCTTCTCCTTCTTCTTCTTCTTCTTCTTCTTCTTCTTCTTCTTCTTCTTCTTCTTCTTCTTCTTCTTCTTCTTCTTCTTGTCTCCTTTAGACTTCCAGGGCTGATATTGAGATGGAGGTGGAAAACTGAGATTTCTGCAGGAGTAGTGGAGGGAACGTTATTTCATATGTGGTGGACTTGCAAAAGGTTAAAAGAGTATTGGGAAATGATCCATAATGAATTGGAAAAAAATGCTTAAAAGTACTCCCTCTCCCCCCCAAAAAAAACCCACCCAGAGTCCTTTCTATTGGGGATAACTCAGACTGAAATTCTCAGGTGTCAAAAAAAGTTCTTTATGTATGCCACTACTGTTGCCCATGTTTTGTTAGCCCCCAAATGGAAAAGGCGTGAGGTCCCAACCAAAGATGAATGGCAACTTAAGTTGACAGAATATGCACAACTCGCAGACTTAACATATATAATAAGAGAACAAGAAGAACATGTGTTTAAAGAAGATTGGAAAAGGTTTATTGAATGTATGGGAAATAATTGTGTGCACCTGAAAACGCTGGCAGCATTAAGATAAATTCAACAGTGTAAATAAGTTTCGATGGATGCAATAATGGAATACTGAATGGTATAGTTTTTGTAAAATATGCAGGGGTTTATTATATGTAAAATGAGCCATGGAAAGAGAAGAAGGGAAGTCACTGATATCTTAAGGATGTAAAATGAGTATATTAAATTGTAAAACAGGAAACTTAATAAAAATTATATACAAAAAAGAGAGACTTGTACAGACTTTGGCTGTGCACACCATAGTTTAAATCACCCCCCCCCAAAAAAAATAATAATCTTGGGAACTATGCTTTGTTAGGGGTGCTGGGAATTGTAGCTCTGTGAGTGGTCCAGTTACCAGGAGTCTGTGGTGTGTACGTTTATATGCTTTAAATGTATAGTGTGTACACAGCTGAAGTCTAACCTGGCCTCTACCATCAGGTCATAGCTTCAGACTCCCAAAATGGTAAAAAAATAAATTAAAAAAATAATTTGGGTACTCCACATAATCAACATCATTCAGGAGACACACAAATACAAATTTATCAGGCAACGATTCAGTAGAAGGACGTTAACTGATGTGAAAAAACACACAAAGTGGAACCATTCAGACTCGAAAATGTAACCCTATTTGCAGAAGCCATCAAGCTTGCATTGATTTATTTAGGTATTTTTGGGGAAGAAATGTTATCCTGACCTGTTAAAATGTTCAGGAAATAGATTAACTGTGCTTGTTCAGTATTTATTGTCATTGCAACAGCCCTAAAATCCAAAATATGAACAATTTGTCTAATGGATTGAAAGGTCTAATTCCAGCATCCCCTCTGTAGCCTCAATTGAAATACAATTTGTAAAATTACTTTATAGATATTTAGGCCTGTGGCAGGGATCCTCCTTAGTGTCTCATTCGGCTTCCTGTCTTCTTCCTTTGGGGCAATGAGACACCAGACTGCGCTCTCTCTGGCAAGCATGGTTAACCCACATAGTAAAGGTAAAGGGTTCCCTGAGCACTAGGTCCAGTCGTGGCCGACCCTGGGGTTGTGGCGCTCATCTTGTTTTATTGGCTGAGGGAGCCGGTGTACAGCTTCCGGGTCATGTGGCCAGCATGACTAAGCCGCTTCTGGCGAACCAGAGCAGCACACAGAAACGCCGTTTACCTTCCCACCGGAGCTGTACCTGTTTATCTACTTGCACTTTGATGTGCTTTCGAACTGCTAGGTTGGAAGGAGCAGGGACCGAGCAATGGGAGCTCAACCCGTTGTGGGGATTCGAACCGCCCATCTTCTGATTGGCAAGCCCTAGGCAAAATGAATGAATTGGGAATCTGGATTTGGTATTTTTACCCAGGTGATTCATCATTGCTGAATCATCTAGCTTTTAGCACCATTTTCTATTCATATTTTGTATTGCTGTTGCATTTTGAGGGGGGATGTTGTTCAAAAAGGCTTCCCATAAATGCAATCAATGAATAAAAAAATAAAATGAGTTTTTAGTTTCATTCTTTTTGCTGTATTTTCCTTGCCTTTGCTATGAGTCCAATATTGATTCTGGAGATATATTTTGGCTATGGTTTTGTTGCATAGCGTACTAGCTCTAAAATGCAGAAGGATGTTAAGTCAGTGGCCTTACAACACACACAAAATAGTGTGCTGTTTCCCTTCTTGTTCCTAAAGCTGCATTACTTTAATAGATTGCAGTGATAGCTTTTATGGGGCACTTGCCCCAGCAACAACACTGCAGGATGAGAAAAGAATGTAGACTGTTACTTGTATATGCAGGTGAGGTTTGGAATTTTATTCCCAGGTTACCCTGATGCTAGGTGAATTCTTGAAGAGGACAGGAAATAATGGGATTCTAATTCAGTTAGGCCAGCCCAGTGATTTATTCCTGCTGCTACCACTATCACAATGGTAACATTTATGGAATTGTAACTGGTTGCTAGGTGCTGTTTCACATTTGTAAAAAAAGGGGGGGGAAGCAGTATTAAATTCAGTTGCAACTCCATTATAATGTTCATTCATTTATTTAATTTTTAAAAAATGATCTGGTTTTCTAATACTACAATATATCATCAATTTGGAATTCATAAAAATTTGTACTAATTCTGTTGCTCTGGATTGCACATTTTATGTTTCAAAAACAATTATACTATAATAACTGCTGTCATAATGGCTATTTTGTTGCACATCAGTACTGGGTGAACAAAGCACTTGTCTTGTGTATTTTTGATGCTAACCATATCTACATATGAAGTTACTTTCACCTGAATGCAACTGCTAGGAAATCAAATGATTTTCTCATTCCAAATCTATAATCAAACAACCAAGGGGGCTATTTTTCTAGAAATCGAAAAATGGAACTCACCATGAATGACTTCCTCAGTTCTCTTAGAATGGCAATGGTGCCAGAACTGAGTTCTGGTGAGTTCCGGCTGAAGAAAAGCTGGCTGAAGTCAATGGAAAATCTCTAAGTGATTTAAATGATTCAGGCTTGGTGATTTGACTGATTTGTTTCATATGCTTTCGCCTGATATATTTGAGCTTAATTGTTAGTAAGTTTATGGATTTATGTACATCTTCCTCTTAGTGAATTATCACTCAGTTATTTATAAAGCTGACCACTGCTGTTATATCAATATGTTCCATGCAGATGTTTTGAAATAGCAGAGCACACCAAGGCCAATATATCTGAATATAAAGGAAAATATGTATTCTATAGTGCCATATTTCCCTATGATTTCTGCAGCTGTGGTTCTTGAACTGTGTTGTACTGAGGATTGCAGCTATTTTTATAGCTATTTTTGTACACACCAGTTTGGTTGTAAGCTGTTTCTCTGTATAATGTTGCCACTAAATTTTTAAAAAATGCAGTTTCCACATGCTATCATTATTTGAAAATAATTGTTATTGCAAATATTTATAGGTTTGCACCCTATGTACTTTTCAGGGAGTTAAAATGAAGTATTTGTAAGCATTTGTAAGGAGCTGCAAGTCTTGCAAGGCAAATAGTTAGTGTTGACTAAGATTTTGCCCCAGAAAAATTGTCTCACTCTGGATATGACTGTTTATTTCAATGCAAAGATAGGCAAATTTATCAACTTTGGTTTCTCTCAGTTTTGCATTTCTCCAATCCTAAATTCAGTTCACATTGATTTCCTAAAAAAATAAAAAAATAAAAATAAAGATAGTTTTCATGAAACCTCATCAGCATTTCAGTAAAATTTCTTCACATATACACATTCATACGCAATTTTGCCGAATATAAAAAATTGCAAAGCAATTTTCTCTTTAATTCATTTGTATGCCATTTTCCATGAATATCTGCATTTTTAATGCACACTTTAATGTAGTTTCTGCATTTTTGTACACATTACTTGATGAGAGAACTGCCTTGCAAAATTCAGAAATGCATGAATTTTGAAGGATGACATAGTTCTGGTTTTCATAGAGTTTAAGAAAGTGCAATTAGGTAGGTTTGGTGGGCTGAATTTATTGTCCATCCCAATTTCTAAGTGCCTGGAATGAAGCCAAACAAGAAGGTGTTTGAAACACAAGAGAAATATTAAAACTCTTGATTTAATAAATACTTCTATCAACAGATAAAAAGCTTTTCATTCTATAGGGCTATCTACTACATGATGCTTCCCCCATTTTTTCCATACACTGTGGTATAAATACCTCCATTTATTAATTTTTATTATTTTTATTAGTAGCTTCCTTACACCCAAAGTGACTTAACAAAAACAAACATTAAAAGCAAGCATAAAAACAAACATTGAAAGAGAGTATAAAAACAAGCAAGCATAAACCCCCCCTAAAATGCTCCTGATGATATGCATAAAATAGCAGATTGAACTCAACTCCACTAAAAACTATGCATAAAATTAAGGTTGAAAGACCTGGGTGAATAAAAATGTTTTTGCCTGGTACCTAAAAACAGATAGTGATGGTGCCAGGTGTGTCTCTCCAGAGAGAGCATTCCACATATTGGGAGCCAGCACTGAGAAGGCTCCTTCTCATGTCACCATTTTCTACATGTCCCTTGGAAGGGCCTCAGATGATGAACACAGGGTACCAGTTGGTTCATGTGTGGAGAGGCAGAGTTTGTGGTACTGGGGTTCTAGTCATTTTATGCCCTCGTGGTCTCAGATAAGACCAAAACTCTGCAAGTCATAGGTTCAAAACCCTTAAACCAACAGTTTATCATTTAAATGTGTACTACTCCTCACAACAACAACAACAAAGCAACAAAAGAAATCTTACAGAGAACATTTAGATTGATTTTAGTGGTGAGGTGAAATCCAGATTCATCTGCATCTCTACCCGCCGGCTCGGAAGGATCTGACATTATTTTTTCCATTTTGAAGTTTGCATGAATGCCACAGACTCAGAGGTGGGTCTGAGAAGTCTCATTAAGGTTGGGGATAATCCTGGGAGAGGCCCCTTCCTGCTGCTCCTGATGAAAAGAGGGGGAGGTATCTGTGTGGGTCTCCTCCACTGCAGTATTCAGCCTATGCAGACTTTTAAGGCTGACTTCCATGCATGCATGGCTCATTCAGAGTGTCCAGTCATAGGGTGGTGAGATGCATCAGAATCAGGACCCCTGAACCTTGAATAGTTTTGTAGAAGAGCAAATTTCAGCAGCTACTTAGTTCATCATGGAATGCACTCTACTTGGGGCTACCTTTGAAGGTGACTCGGAAACTACAACTAATCCAGAATGCGGCAGCTAGACAGGTGACTGGGAGCGGCCGCCGAGACCATATAACACCGGTCTTGAAAGACCTACATTGGCTCCCAGTATGTTTCCGAGCACAATTCAAAGTGTTGGTGCTGACCTTTAAAGCCCTAAACGGCCTCGGTCCAGTATACCTGAAGGAGCGTCTCCACCCCCATCATTCTGCCCGGACACTGAGGTCCAGCGCCGAGGGCCTTCTGGCGGTTCCCTCATTGCGAGAAGCAAAGCTACAGGGAACCAGGCAGAGGGCCTTCTCGGTAGTGGCGCCCACCCTGTGGAACGCCCTTCCAGCAGATGTCAAATTGATAAACAGCTACCTGACATTCAGAAGACATCTTAAGGGAAGTTTTTAACGTGTGATATTTTACTGTATTTTTGGTTTTTATGGAAGCCGCCCAGAGTGGCTGGGGAGGCCCAGCCAGATGGGCGGGGTATAAATAATAAATTATTATTATTATTATTATTATTATTATTATTATTATTAAGCATTATCCGGATCTCAACAGAGCACCTAGGGCTTTCTGATTGAAATGGACTTAAGAGTACTTAAAATGAACAAATTTTTAGAGGATCCATTTCCAAACAAGGCACTGAGGGGGGGCATCAAGTTAGGACACCTAAGTCCTCTAAAAGGTTTTCTGAGAGTTCTTAAACAAACTTAGTAATGGGTCCTGCCCAATGGCCTATAATTATTTGTGCATGATTTCATCTTGCCCTCTGATAACTTTTGACATAGCATTTCCCCCCCTCCCCCAGCACGAAAAAGAACAATCTCCCCCAGAAAGAATTCCCCCAGCAAGAAGAACAATCAAGTTCAGAAATTATTCCCTTGATCAGATGCAGTTAACATTAAAAAAAGAGTGGCCATTTTTAACCTGACCTATTCAGTCCTCATTAACTGTATTTTCCCTCTTGCTCTTTTGTGCTATAAAGTGTTTCACAATACAATCCTACAGTGCAACATTTTTATTTTTATATCTGCTTATCAACAACACCCACATGGCTAAAATCAAAATACATTTTAAAAATAATTTTAATAATTCATGATTATTCTTTAATCTAGGAAAACAAATCACTTCCTTTCGAATATTGTGTTATAATATCCCCCGCAAAAGAAAATAAATTTATTTGATTTTCCCCCCCTGTGCCTGTTTCCACAATTTTGTTCTGTATTGTGTGTGCTTTCCCCTTGATCCCATTCCTTTGCTGTTCTTCTGCGTCTTTGTTCTGTCTGATGTACTGCTCCGTTCTTTGTGTAGGCAACACAATACAACAATGAGATTTCTCCAAGGAGTCCCTTTCCATTTGCTGCCCACATGCAGAATAGAGCCAACATTTCATGTGAAGTATAATAAGCACTGGTTTACCTTTATATTCTGAGTCATGAAATCTGACCCACTTTGATCTATATGTGGGAGGACTTTCTCCTTGAGAATGAAAAGATAAGATTTGATTTGGTGAATTGCCATGCACAAGAACACATTCCAGACCCACCATCTCCCAGAACCCGGTGAGCCTTAAAAGTAGGAGAGCAAAGATGTTGAAGACAGAGGACATTTAGTGGCAACTGTAGAGGAAGTGATGATGATGACGAATGAAGAAGTTTGAAATTAAAAAAGGACCGTAAGAAACTTTTCCTTGTCTTTATACTTTCCTGGGCAACCAGCCGGGAGCCACTGATAGCATCCTGACACCAGGCCTGCATGAGGAAATGAAGCTACAGGCAGCCTTTCATGTGAACTCCAAATCCTTACCTAGTCTGGAGTGAGGCATCGCTTATTTCTATTTTTTGGACTGCTCTTTTATACAAGCATGGTAGATCACAGAAGGTGTTATGTGCAAATGTAGACAGATACCCATGGATCTCAGCTTTCCTGGCTTGGAGCAACACACACACACACACACATACACATACATGTCTGCTGTTTTGTGCTAATCTGACAGATTGAGAAAGTTGTATTAAAAGAAAAAAATAAAGGTGTGAGCTTACAGGTAAACAGATAGGCAGTTTCCTGCTGATTTCCTGCAAGATCTTGCGAGATCTCATCAGTCTTGCAAGATGTCTAGGAGAGCAAAATATCTCTTGAGATTTAGGAGAGCTCTTGCAAGCCCTTTCATTGCAGGAGGCCTTTTGTTGGCGTTTGACGCCATTTTGGAGCAAATCGGACAATGTTGTGTTTTCGGTGAAATGGTGACCCCACAGGTTAGAGTGCCAGGGACTCATTTTGTTGGGAGCCATGAAACATGAGTTTTTCACCACCAAATGTTTGAGGGGGGCTTGTCCCACTGTTTGGTGCCACATTGGAGTGAATTGGACGACGTCAGATTTTTGCTGAAATCTTGACCCTGCGGGTTAGAGCTTCGAGGTCTCATTTTGTGGGTGCGATGAAACGTGTTCTCATGGCCAAACATTGCAGGGGACCTTGTCCCAATGTTTGCCTCCACTTTGGAATGACTTGACTGATGTCAAGATTTTCATGAAATCTTGACCCCATGGATTAGGGTGCTGAGGGCTCATAGTGTAGGGCGCTGTGAAATGTAGGGTTTACACTGCCAAATGTTGTAGGGGGCCATTTCTTGCTGTGTGGCACCACTTGGGAGTGAATCGGGCAAGTTTGGATTTTTGGCAAAATCTTGACCCTGTGGGTTAGGGCGCTGAGGGCTCATTTTGTGGGATGTTGTGAAATGTAGTGTTTTCACTGCCAAACATTGCAAGGGTCCATTTCTTGCTGTAATGTCTCTGCTTTGCAGTGAATCGGACAACGTTGGTTTTTCGATGAAATCTGATCCCGCGGGTTAGGGGACTGGGGGCTCGTTTTGTGTGGCGCCGTAAAACATAGTTTTTTTCACCCCCAAAGGTTGCAGGGGGGTATTTCTCATTGTATGGCACTGCTTTGGAGTGAATTGGGTGAATTGAGCGACTCCAGTTCTCTCTCATGTTCTAAATAGCTAAAGCTGCATTTTTAAAAAGTAAATTCTTTGCTACCATTTACCTAATTTGCAAATTTAAGAGGAAACGAACAATTTGGCATATATCTACCTAACTACAGTTTCACAAATATTGCATTATGGGTTACAAATTCATAAATGGCAAAAAAATAAATTAAAAAGTCACACTTGTGAGTGATTTCAGAATCTTGGACGCAGACTGCACATTTAAATAGAACTTCAAATTAGAAATGCACTTTTTTGGGGTCAGTAGAAAGCACAAGAAGTTCCCATTCAGCAATCCATCAGGCCTGAACAGAAGTCCCTAACTTTTAATTAATCAAAATAATTGCTGCAACAGGAGGTTACTAATGAGAACAAGCATGGTAGGTGGTTGGCATGTCCCGATCAATGTTTCAGACCAGAGCATTGTCAAGCAAAGGGCAGTTACATGATGTATCCTCTCGAAATAGCGAGTACATATGAAAATTCATCTGGACACAAAAAAGAATAATCCCACATTGTGGTTTGATGTTGGTATTTCTTATTAATCTATGGCACCAGAATCAACACAACTGCATATGAATGATGAGATTTGTCCCAGGGAGGAGCCATGCACAGTTCCTGTACTATAGCAAAGTTAGTGCTTCAAGTTGCGCAACCATTTCTGGAGCAGATCAGGTATATAATCATTCCGTATCAAGAACATGTTTAACAATATGACTGAAGGTGCTTTCTCATCATCACCACCACTGCTTCTGGCATAGAGATGTTGGGTCAAAAAGTGGACTTTCTAAGAAGAAAGAGAATTTTTTTCTAGCTCTTGACCCTACTTGTAAAGCATGCAGATCATAGAAGACAGAATTAATAGGAGTATTAGCCCTTATCATTTGTAGGAGACATTCTTGATTCTGTGCAATCAGTGGAATTATTATTTATTTCTATTATTTCTAATAATCAAATAGAATCGAGACACTTCACGTCCCATTTTATCTTTCTGATTGCACCCTTCAGTTTTCAGCAGTTAAGGTGGGTTTGGGTGTTTAAATTATCTCCAAATCCTTCTCCAAAGCTCTCACACTTCTTTAACAAGGAACAGAAATGAAAGGAGGATAAAAGATGCACACACGCACACACAAACACACAGGCTGGCAACCTGCTTCGAGTTAAGTTCAATGTGGGATCGAATGACTCCCCCATGCATTCACACCCGCTAGTTGCACCCAACACACACCAACAATATCTCCCCCAGTGGCTGTGTGTTCAGGATCAGTGTGAAGTACCTCAGTGTGCAGATGTACACACAAAGGGGTCTTCCATGTGAATGAGGAGACCCTCAACAATCAGGGGTCCTGCCTTTGTAGGAGACCTTCATGGCAATACCAACTTCACGGGCACCAAGCATGTGTAGATGAATAAATGTAGATGAATAAATGAGCAACTTATTTTTTTTTAAATAATATTTATTAAGGTTTTCCAAATTAAAACAAATTAAATCCAATTTATAAACTTTTTCCAATAATCAGGACTTCCCCTCCCCACCCCCTCTTGTATTCCAAATCTTCCAAATAAACAATTAAATTCAACAAATTCTTATCCCCAAATTACACTCATCATCAATAACCCAAATTTTTTTTCCAAGTTCCCATCCCCTAAGATCGATCTAATCCCTTCCACGAGGTCCCCCTTTTCAAATATAATGCAGATAAATATAAAATAAAGATAGAAAAAAAAATAATTTTACAACTTTTGGATTCCAAATTTCCCTCCCCCCTTTCCCTGTTGCTTTCCCCATATCCCTCCATTTCTAGTATCTTTCTGGAGTTCCCACATTTCACTAAGCCCATACCCCTCTGATTCTTTGCCAGTCATTTTTAATTGCGAGTGTCCGATCATAGAAGGAGTCTATCTCCAAAAGGGGCCCATTTCTTCTATCCAGATTTTTATATCCAGGAGTAAAAACTCCAATTTTATTTCCATAAGCTTGTCAAATCTGGATATCCCAAATGTTCCCACCTCCAGTTCGTTCTTATTTCTTTGTTTATTTCCCTGTTCTCCCGCAGGAATGTTCTTTTTCCAAAAGCTTCTAGTTTCTCTGCAGAGGCTTGTTATTCAGGAACCAAACGTTGCGTCATGTCCCTTTCATTTTCCAACAGATAAATCCATTGTATCCTATGGTGTGTAGGCCTCTGTAGACAAAATAATGTTCCATTTCTGCAGTTTCCCAGGAGATTAAAAACTCTGTTCAACTATTCAAGTTTCCTGTCGAAAACACATGCAATATCCCTCAGCTCCTCTAGATGGACCACAGCAGCTGAGCTCCCCTCCAGATCACATCCACCAGTCCAAATAGCTTGTTGATCCTTATTTGAAACAATTTATGTCCAATTTATAACAAATGTAACCGGCAAAGTCCTCATAACAAAGACTCCAATTTGTTCTTCCGTTTTGACAGCTCTTTGACAGCTGTCAAAACCTCCGTTGCTCTTCTCCAGGCATTTTCACGAATCGCTCCAGGGATTCCGGGGGGGGGGGGGTTACTTTTTAATACAAATTCCACCTTTCTCCTCCAGCTCAATCTTATATTTTCCCCTCACGAAGTTGCAGATTCATCAAGATAAGGTTACTCTCGATCTTAGTTATCAAGTCCTTTGTTTTGGCTCTTCTACAATTAAGGGGGGGCTGACTTCCTTTTTCCACCTCCCCCGTTCGCTCCAGATTTTAAAAATTTATCCCTCTTTTTAGTCCATACTCCAATTACTCGCGGGTTCTTCTTTTGGGTCTGAATTCTCAATAGAAGAAGCTAGCGCTCTCCACCGAATGGCATGCGGCTTCGCTCGGCAGGGGGAGCGGAGGACTCAAAGCACCACCCCTCCTCCTGGCGCCTGTTCTTTAGCCTTTAAAAAGGCTCTTTCGCGGGCCGGGGAGGGGCGCAAAGGTGCCAGCCGAGTCACCATGTCCATGGGCCCCGTGCCCATGGTTTTTGAGGGTCCCCGCGTCGCCGGCGCGGTAGGACCCAACCCCTGCCGAGCCGGCTCCCTCCGGAGCACGGAGGGAGCCCGCCATTCGGCGATGGCGCCAACCCGGAAGTCCTGAATAAATGAGCAACTTAAGTTAGTTTGGATATGCAGAAGATATTAAAAATAAATTGAATGAACCACAGAAAGAGGGGAAAGGAAGGCAAGTTTTGAAATGTCAAAATGCTTGTAAAATTAGTGAAATGTATAAACCTGAAAAGCATATTATTATTATTTTTAAAAAGAAATGATTTGGAGAGCACTATTAAGGGTCCCACATGGATCAAAAGCATGACTCATGTTATGCTTCAAGGGAAGTAATAGTTCCACTCTAGTCTGTCTTGGTTAGACCACACCTGGAATAGTGTGTCCAATTCTGGGCACCACAATTTAAGAAGTATGTTGACAAGCTGGAACATGTGCAGAGGAGGAGAACCAAGATGATTAAGGTGTAGCCTTATTGGAGTTCACCGATTGGGTCTGCGTTGCTCCGGGACAGGAGGAAGGAAGTCAAAATGACACCGAGTTGGTTCAAAGAAAGAGTTTATTCTGCTCTCTGGATAGCAGAAGGCACTTGCGTGATCAAGTCCACAGCAAGTCCAAAGAAATGACAAGTTTCATGCAGTATTTATATCCTCCAGGCACCCTCTCCCTCCTCCCCTCAGAGCCCAACCACATCAGCCTATGTACGCGGGTTGACATCACATATGTTCCTGCTCTGGCACTCTTAACCTTAAAAGGGATTTCCTTCCTGCACTCCTGACCATAAAAGGATATTCCTGTTCCTACTCCTATCTTGGAGCAAGAGGTCACTACTTCCGAGAACATGCTCTGGCGTTAGTCCCAGACTTGGGTCTCTGCATCATTTGTGGTCAGAACATAAGATATGTCTGTGTCTGTTCTACTGGTAGAGTCAAGGCCAGACTTGCCATCAAACTGATAAGGGAGAGAGCTGTGTTCTTGTTTTGCATTTGCTCAACGACTGAAGTTTATGCATTTTAGCTAAGGAGAAATGAGGATTTTGATGCAGTTTAAAAACTGCCTGCACAGTCAGTTTTTGGGTTTTGGAAACCCATTCTTTCATTTTCTTCAAAAGACGATTAAGGGTATGGAAACCTTGAGGAATTGATAAAACAATAAAATTAATTAGATCATGAATTCTGCATATATCAAAATTACTCCAAGACTAGTCTAATGTCTGAAAATCATTGACCCACCATATGTAAGCTTTAGTATTTAGTTTAGATCTGTCCTGTCTTACTTCAAAGTAGGCCTGCCAACCTTTTTATAGGCCAAAAAGATTTCTATTAACGGATTGCTTCTTCTGCTACCATACTGACTTTCAAACAGTGAGTGAGAGAGTGTGTCGTGACAAATTAAGAAAATATATTGGATGTGCCATCTACCACTCTGGGCCACTCAGAGTAGAGAAGCCCTATTAGAGATGAAGGGGGAATGATTTGATTTCCATTTTAATGCAAACCTATCTAATTTGCACTTCTC
This sequence comes from Podarcis melisellensis, assembly GCF_964234715.1. Lineage (NCBI taxonomy): Eukaryota > Metazoa > Chordata > Lepidosauria > Squamata > Lacertidae > Podarcis > Podarcis melisellensis. The sequence goes on along the minus strand of NC_138541.1, from coordinate 64,129,553 downwards.
ATACAACACACAAACTGAAACACAGCTGCCCTTCAAAAATCACACCAAATTTTGCAAGGCAGATCTTCCAAGGAATGCATACAAAAAGCATATATTAGGGGGAAAGTGCACACTACAAAGCTCATATTAGCAAAAACAATGTACAGTCGTACCTCAGAAGCCGAATGCCTTGCGAGTCGAACGTTTTGGCTCCCGAACGCCGCAAACCCGGAATTGAGTGTTCCAGTTTGTGAACGTTCTTTGGAACCCAAACGCTCGGCGGGGATTCCGTGGCTTCCGACTGGCTGCATAGTGTGATAAATAAATATATGCATGGTCTGATAAATTTTCATGTACAGTGGTACCTCAGGTTACATACGCTTCAGGTTACATACGCTTCAGGTTACAGACTCCGCTAACCCAGAAATAGTGCTTCAGGTTAAGAATTTTGCTTCATGATAAGGACAGAAATCATGCTCCGGCGGCATGGCGGCAGTGGGAGGCCCCATTAGCTAAAGTGGTGCTTCAGGTTAAGAACAGTTTCAGGTTAAGTATGGATTAAGTACTTAACCCGAGCTACCACTGTACAACAATACCCTGATGCAGAAATGGGGCAAAATAAACTTAAGTTTGGGCAAAAGTAAAAAAGAAATAGAGTGAAAAAGCAACTGACAGATTTGTCCACCGCTTAGCTTAATATTATCCTCCTTTTTGCCAGCATTTGGGCAGAATGTGCTCCCAAGAGAGGGAAGGGCAACTCACTGGGATTTCCTGGTTTCCTGCCGCTAACAGGTGTGAGGAAATCTATAAGACATCACCATTACGCAGCATGAGGCAATAATGATTGAGCTATTCAACAGCTCCAATGCGATGTCTGTCAATTGTTCTGGAAACTGATTGCAGAGAGAGATATACATGTATCTTTTTGAGTGTAAGAATTGTGTGACCCAGTTTTAATCCAAAAAATGGCAAGGGGAATGTGCAGGTATCAAAAGTTTGAGAAACTACCCTGGGATAATTAGCAAGCAGGCAGAATATAAACAAATAATTGCATAAATAGAACAGCAAACATAAGCACAGGTGACCTTAATAATAAAAATATTGCACGTTAGGAGACAATCTAATTTCCATTCAGAACCACTACTGTTTGCCTTCTGGAGATTTTCCCCTCTGCTGATTTTATAGAGCAGGATTTTTCCACATGCAGGTATTTCCAATATGATTTCTATTTCATTAATTCATTAACCTGACGGAGACATCCCAAATTAAAGTATTTCAATCAATATGTTCCAGTCTGCTGGAAACCACTTCGGTCATTCCATTTGATATGCTCAGAATGAAAACAAGGGTGCTACCGATTAGAGTCAATGTCTGCCAGCACAGCTTAGGAGAGTCTTTGATACAGCGTGAATCTGTATTTGTTACACAGCAAGCTGTTACAAAGCAATGTCATTTTGTAAAAAAATATGCATGCTGAAATAATTTATGTGCACCTCTTATAACGTTTTTTTGGCAAAAGTGCTGCCTTTGGCAATGCACCCAGAAATTACATTCTCAATGCACTTTACAAGAATATGTTAAACTGTCTAAATATCTTTGAATTCATGCATGTAATTCAATTGCACCCATTTCCTCTTACTTTTGGCATTCATAAAAGCTGTTAACTGGCACATTCAAGATGGCTTCTTCAGCTTCTTTCATATTCCGCCTCTAGTCATCTTTCCAGAGCAAGTTGTCCCATTCCAAACTTGCTAAGCTGCTTCTTTCATCATGCAGAATGGGAGATGTAAACAGAGACATATTCCAGAATGTAGATATTAACACTTGACCAGTATAAAAACCCTCCACAATCTCACATTTTGCAAAGATGCCAAGACCACTCACTGTAATCAAGGTTAGCCCCCTTATGTAGGGATCAGATGGGATTACCATGAGGAATTATAAAAGATACATCAAGCCATCGTGTCCACGATGAAAGCATTGTGTTGACTGGGTTTGATATATTGACGATAATTTCTGATTAAATCCCATAAGATTCTACATTCATGCCCTTTTGCCTCTACTGCCCATCTCTCTTGCTCGACAAGTCTCGTACGCAGCCCAGTTGCTTAGCCAGGCAGGCATCCTGGGCCATAAAGAAAGTGGGCAAGTTTCTTTGATGTAGGATGTTAATCTTAGGGCCAGGAAACAGGTTTCACATTAAGGTGATAATGGTCACTGTCCTCCTGGCCATCCTTCTTATCATATGTACTGATTGTTTATGACCTCCGGGGTTGCTGTATTCGCTCCTTTGTAGTTTTTCATTCATTTACTCCAGAGTATTTATGCCTAACTAGTGTTTATAGCTAAACTTTGTCCCCACGTGGGTTTGTGGAAATGCTCAGAAGAAATCTGATTGGTTCTTACGAACACTCTGTAAAAAGCTCTTTTGTGAATAAAACTACCTGGGCCAGGGGCTGCACACGGACAGGCACAGAGAGACACGATTATACGCACCCTTCCCAGAGTCTTGCTGGTTCAAGTCTCTGTGTGTATTCTTATTAATCAGAGTTCAATCCTTCCTTTACTTTGGGAACGCCTCCAAGTAAATATCGTTCTTTTACTTTGTGAACGCAACACCCTTAAGCACCCCTTCTTTCCAAATTGTTAATTTCCCCCCAACTGCCAGCTATGAGCAGGGCAGTGAGTTGGCAGCCAGCATTTTGGATAAGCTTCACTTCAGAGTTAACTTTGCATGTGAATGTTCCCCACATATGCACCACATCAAAGACAGGAGCATAGCTGCCGATGCCAGAGGACCAAGAATCTTCAGGCCCCCCAATCTTTTATTTTAAGGGCCACAGGGGCCCCTCATTGTGGAGGCCAAATGTGGAGCCTGGTGTGGGAAAATGTCAAGTACTCAATGTACTTCAGAATATGGCAGCATCCACAGAAAAGCGTATAGCAGAGATCTGAGGCTGGCAGAGGGTAAGATTAAAAATCTAAGTTTGACTATGGGTCAAACTGCATGCTTAGTATGAAATGTGCAGCAGTTTCTCCTAGTTATCTGTTTTATTACAAGTCATTGAGATCTCAGCCTATGGGATGGGGAACAAGTAATAGGGTGGCTTATGGGCCAAGGTATGTGGGATGCTTCTTTCATATAGTAATCTAGAAAGGCAGTATACTAACTAAAAGTGAAATGAAGTGAAGTGAACCTTTTTCAGCCTGAACACTGCATTCCCTTCTGGGCTACCAGAAGTGGCAGGAGCAGAGAGAGGACAAATTACCAGAAGAAGGAATATCCATCTGCCACACTCTGCACCATAGGCTAGTTTCTACACACCCCTCTCAATTCTCCACCTAGGCACGGAAGAGGCATTATCAGAATTCAGGTAAAGGTAAAAGGTAAAGGACCCCTGGATGGTTAAGTCCAGTCAAAGGCGACTATGGGGTTACGGCACTCATCTCGCTTTCAGGCCAAGGGAGCCAGTGTTTGTCCACAGACATGTGGCCAGCAGGACTGAACTGCTTCTGGCACAATGGGACACCATGATGGAAACCAGAGCACACGGAAATGTTGGTTACCTGCCCACCAAAGCAGTACCTATTTATCTACTTGCACTGGCATGATTTTGAACTGGAACTGCTGTTTACCTTCCTGCCGCAGCAGTGCCTATTTATCTACTTTCACTGGTGTGCTTTCGAACTGCTAGGTTGGCAGGAACTTGGACAGAGCAACGGGAGCTCACCTCGTCATGGGAATTTGAACCACCAACCTTCTGATTGGCAAGCTCAAGAGGCTCAGTGGTTTAGACCACAGCACCACTCGTGTCCCAGAATTCATGTATACAATCCCAGCCATGCAAAACTCTGAAGTAAGGTGGAAAGCAGAGCTGTGGCCCGCAGAGGGCAGATGTGTCTTGGGAGAGTTCCAAGGGCCAGATATAAACACTTGGAAAGACAATTATGGCCCAGAGACTTAAGGTTCCCTGCCTATGATGCAGGTGATACAAACCTCACAAGGCAGCAACAAACATACGCTTCAGGTTACTGACTCTGCTAACCCAGAAATATTACCTCGGGTTAAGAATTTTGCTTCAGGATGAGAACAGAAATTGTGCTCCCATTAGCTAAAGTGGTGCTTCAGGTTAAGAACAGTTTCAGATTAAGAACAGATCTCCAGAACGAATTAAGTTCTTAACCCGAGGTACCACTGTATATATAATAAGACAGGAGTCATGTAGGTGCCTACAAATCCACATATAAAATTATCCAACCACCTATCTGCAAGAAAATTAATTCACCCTAGCGTATTGCATCCCTCCATGTTAATCTGTGTCCATTTCCTGTGCTCTGGCTAAAGTTAATTGTTCCCTATTTTCCTACCTAAACAGCAGGCTTTTTTTTAAAAAAAAAAAAATGAATATATTCACTTTTAATCTATCACATGCTAGAAGGCTGCACTTTATGTTAATATCTTGGTCCTTGTGGAGCCATTCTCCTTCCATATACTGAAGGGAGTTGAATGGCAATCACTTACACTCAATGATAAATAAAGCACTTGAAAAGCCGGGCTGTATATAAAATGGGCTTTAAAGCTTTCCTTATATTACTAGCTCCCATTATGTCATTTTAATATTCCATGATGGCAAGGGTATAGACTTTATGGTGGAAAAGCTTGTGTTTGTTTCCTTCCCTGCATCTCACCACCAAAAAACCTTATGCAGAACTAGTAAAAGGCAATGATTGTGTTGGATTAATATCTACACAGGTAGATGTTAAATTGCAACTTCCTTGCAGAGAGTCATTTATGCACATGCTAGCTGTTGTAGCTCAGTAGCTGTCTGCCATTAGCAATTGTCCCCATCCTTGGACTTTTTGTCCCTTAAGAGATTTTTAAAAATCTGACTCAATACCTGGGCATTAAGTGCTTTTACACACAAATATGTGCATCGCCTGTTAGCTCTACATTTGATTGCTTTACAGTTGATGATGAGCAGCTAAATGTATGAATCACTTTTCCATAATGGATCTCCCTGGAGTGGGGGGGTCCTATTCAATGAGAAGGGCTGAAACCATCAGCCCTGCCAATGTAGTTGCATTACTGTTTATATGTATAGCATCTGAGTATGAATTAAGATTGTTTTACTTCTGCTGTGCCATATGGGTCACTGTAAAAAAGAAATTTTGTATCTGTTGATTGCCAACACCTGTTACTCGAATCAATATCGTGCTTGTCCATATAGCTCCACTCTCTAAAAGTTGCTGCTTACTACCTCGCTATAAAATCCACTGTCCTGTGATATCATATATGGTATGTATCATTATTGACGGTTTTTTATTAGTTTTGCTGCAAAGATGTGTGAGATTATGATATTGTATTTATTTGTATTACCTAGAGTTTATACTCTAGGCTGATCGCCGAAGAATTGATGCTTTTGAATTCTGGTGCTGGAGGAGACTCTTGAGAGTCCCATGGACTGCAAGAAGATCAAACCTATCCATTCTGAAGGAAATCAGCCCTGAGTGCTCACTGGAAGGACAGATCCTGAAGCTCGTGATGGGACGACGACGAGGAATGAGGAATGAGGCCAGGGAAAGGCTGACGCTGCAGCAAAAGGCTGCTGAACACGCCCCCACCGCGGCACCTGGTTGGGTAGCCACCGGGGGGGCGTGAGCACCAGCCAGGTGAGCTGGAGGCAGGGGCAACGCCCCCTGCTGGGCGGTGCTCGGGCTCCCGCCCACAACCACTCCCCTTTCTTTCAGGGAGGAGAGTCTTTATACTACTAATGAAGCCTAGGACAGCAAAACAAGGCTAATATTCGGGAAATCCTTGTCTTAGACTTTGTGAAAGGATTCTGTGGAACTGCAACAACATTTTGCAGACAGGTGGAATAGACACTTTCACATATATGGACCTTATGCATAAACTGATTAGAGACAGCATGTTCTCCTTCATGGAGAGCACGTGTTGCGGTGGGGGCCACCAGGACACTCCAAAGTTGGGGGCGGGCTAACTGATCGTTGGCCACTGATGTGATTGGGGCTTCCCTTGTTGTTGGGAAGAAATTAATGTTGCCATTTATTGATTGACAGCCAGAAATGCTAAAACTCCTTGCACGAGGCTAGGGCTTCCTCTTTTTGCCCGTCCCTCCCTCCCTAGAATAGGGTTGTTCGCTTTGACCTTGCTATGCCTGTCATGGGGTCGTCTGCTTTGGAGCGGGGGCCTGGTAGGAATTTTGTCCATCTGGCTGATTGGCTGGGGCCATTTGGTTTTTGCCTACTGCGTAGCAAATCGTCACAACTTGTAAGGTTGCGGTTAGGCATTGCTTTATGGTTTGGTTGGTTGAGGGGCATGGATTGGCTGTGCCTGCCCCTCTAATGCTGCTGCTGCAAGGGATTCCGTTAAAGGAACTGGGGGCTAACTATTGCTTGTCCACTCTGTCAAGGGGGCTCAGGCCATAGCAATGAGCTCCTGGTTGCATTTGGGGTGAGGGCAGGTTCCCTGCTCCGCGTAACCCCCAAGTGTATTCCCCCATTCTGACTTTCGCATCGTGCGGAATGTCAGTCTGTCCCCCATGGTGGGGGCAGATAGTCGCAACCAATGCCTAAGCAACCACTCACAAATTTGTATTTTAATAAAGTTGTGGCCAAAATTATGCCAAAAACCTTAAACAAAAATTTTGTGTGATGTGTGAGTTATTGGGGTGGACCTGGGGACCTCGACACGCAATGAACTGATCCATTGGGTCTTCTGCCTTTTTCGTTGAACTTTATGAGCTACTTCAGTTGAAATCTACAATTCAATACAATGAATAGTATATATTATTTTTTCAAACGTACAGCCGGTTACAACTTGTGTGTTTATTGAATGTAGCTGCATGATGCACGAACAGAAGACTGAACTGGAATGGCGTGTGTCGTGCTGATAATTCATCCTAATAAGCAGTTTGTTAAAAGTTGGCTCTCCACAGGATTTGTTAAGAGGGAGAGAGAGCAAGAGAGAGATTTCACATTTTAAACGTGTCGTTTTACTTTAACTCGCCCAATAAGCCAGAGATATGAAGGAAACAAACTCCTTCTGTAAATATATTTGTAAAATCAGGAGCAAATTTAACAGAATTGGCTGAATAATTGCAGATCTGCTTCTTTTGAATAGTTCTTGGTTTCAGTCTAATGCTCCATGTATTGTCTTGCAAAACAAACAATTAAGAAAATTGGGAGAAAGTTTAAGCATCTTTAGAAAAACTGGAATTAATTCCCCACTAATCAAACATCTGATTAGCAGCAACATGTGCCTCTCTTTTATCTTTCAAATGCAAATTCTCCCCCCCTTTTTTTACCAAAACAAAAACTAAATGAGTTTTAAATGGAAACCAAAGATTTCAAGTATACTAAAGCCTCAGCGCCTAGGACTTGCCGATCGAAAGGTCGGCAGTTCGAATCCCTGCAGCGGGGTGCGCTCCCGTTGCTCGGTCCCAGCGCCTGCCAACCTAGCAGTTCGAAAGCACCTCCGGGTGCAAGTAGATAAATAGGGACCGCTTACCAGCGGGAAGGTAAACGGCGTTTCCGTGTGCGGCTCTGGCTCACCAGAGCAGCGATGTCACGCTGGCCACGTGACCCGGAAGTGTCTCCGGACAGCGCTGGCCCCTGGCCTCTTAAGTGAGATGGGCGCACAACCCCAGAGTCTGTCAAGACTGGCCCGTACGGGCAGGGGTACCTTTACCTTTACCTTTTAACACTTTAAAAATCTCTGCATCAGACAGGAAAGCCAGAAGGAGGGGTGGTGCTGGTGAGGGAAGTAATTTCCATTTCAACTAAAATAAGGGGTTGGAAAGTCTGATGATAATGCACATAGGTCAGTCTATTGAATCAAGTGCCTTCATTTCCTATTTATAATCTCTATCCATTGACTATATTGTTATCTGAAATAGAATGAGATAAATGGCTTAAAATAAGATCCAAATAATTTTTTTTAGGTGATCCACATCATTCTGTCTGTAGATAGGGATAGACTGCTCTAAACATCGCAGTGGTGGGGTAATCCACTGGGATTTATTTTAATAGAAAAAATCATGAATAGCTGCAATTTTCTCATTTATCCCATTAAATATATATTCTTGTATGGATTTTTAAGTAGTGTACATATTTTTGCCAGCAATTTCTCTCAGCATAATCCTTTTTTGTATGTAATTTTCACTAATTACATACATTCACCTTCCCTGAATATATGCATTTTTGTAAACCTTGGTTGGAAAACTGCATCACAAAATTTAGAGAAGTGCAAATTTGGAAAGATGTCTGTGGTTCAGTTTGTGCATTGCTCTGGAAGAGTCTGAATTAAATATATTTGCCTTCAAATAAGAACTGAACTGAATTTCTCCCGCATCCCTAGCTCTCTTCTGTAAAACCTCCGCTACCACCACCAACATCTGAGTTTAAACTCCCTTTTATTCTGGCATTTCCATTTTGACTCTATAGTCTTAGTCTCCTTCTCTTCTCCCTTCCTTTTGTATCATGCCCCTTCCCCCATTAAATTTATTATATAGTAAGGCTCAAGTTTTCTTTCTTTCTTTCTTTCTTTCTTTCTTTCTTTCTTTCTTTCTTTCTTTCTTTCTTTCTTTCTGCAACAGAGGTTTTGCTCATGGCTTATCGATAATAACTACAGAACTGAGAGGCGATCAGGCCCATGACCATTTACTGAGCCAATTTCACCTGTTACCTGTTTGAACTCAAAGTCAACAGAACCTACAAAAGGATTTGTTAACAGAATCGGAAGACTATATGACTCACTTCAAATCTGCCAGGCAGGGCAAAACAACAAACCAGCATAGGTCAGTGCAATGTCCCCATAGCACAGACAGCATCTTATGCACTAGGGACACGGGTGGCACTGAGGTCTAAACCACTGAGCCTCTTGGGCTTGCCAAGTGGAAGGTCACAGTTCAAATCCCCGCAATGGAGTGAGCTCCCGTTGCTCTGTCCCAGCTCCTGCCAACCTAACAGTTTGAAAGTACGCCAGTGCAAGTAGATAAATAGGTATTGCTGGGGCAGGAAGGTAAACGGTGTTTCTGTGCGCTCTGGCTTCCATCCCAGTGTCTTGTTGCTCCAGAAGCAGTTTAGTCATACTGGCCACATGACCCAGAAAGCTGTCTGTGGACAAACATCGGCTTCCTTGGCCTGAAAGCAAGATGAGCACTGCAACCCCATAGTCGCCTTTGACTGGACTTAACTGTCCAGGGGTCCTTTGCCCTTTTTTTACTTATGCACTCTCAGAGGACAAGTTGAGTAGAAAATGACCACAGACCACAATCATCACAGAATGTAACCACTAGCCCCCCCTTCCCCCAATCATGGCATATTATATTTTGGTCACTATGTATGAAGTGGTATATAAATCTCAGAAATAAGTACTTTGATTGAGAGTCCAGAGGTAGCAGTATTATCAAATTACGATGGGGTGGAAGGCTTGCAGGCCAGGAAGGACTTGCTCACAGATTTAATGACAGCTGCATTAATTATGATAGCTAGGAAGTGGAAGGGGCAAGCAGAATATGAAATGGAAGAATGGTATAAAGAGGTGTGGGATATAGCTATTAATGATAAATTAACACGTGCCATTAAGGCAAGACAGGGAATATGCAGGAGAAATGATTTTGACAAGATATGGAGGGTGTTTGTAGAATTTGTACTGTCAAAATGGAAATGGGTCAAACCATCGCAAGAGGTGCTGAAATTTTGGGAGGTTGGATAGTTACAACGGAATGGTCCTGGTGGTGGGTGCACATTTTTTATTCTTATTTATTTATGGTTATTACTTTGTCAAAATAAAATATAATAATAATAATAATAATAATAATAATAATAATAATAATAATAATAATAAACAAAGACAAAAAGAGAAATAAATACTTAAAATAATGTTGACCACCAAATACCTATCAAACATTTGCAAATCTAGAATATTTACCATGATAATTCACAACAGTTGAGTTTAGGAATAATTTTGGGGATCAAAAGTAATTTCTTTCAGCTCAAATTACTACAGGCTAAAAATCAAAATGAATGAACTTACTGTTTCAAGCAGTCATTTATTTGATTCATTTCTCCCAGAAAGAGTGAGGTACCTAGGCATGGTGTAATATTCTACAGCACAGCACAGTTTGTTAGTTGCCAAGGTAACTCCATTTTCCTGAGATGTGTTTGTGGGTTTGGCTTTGCTCTTTGGAGTTATACACCCCTGTGGTGGAAAAATAAATGTGATCAGCTTATGCATGGGGGAATACAAAATGTGATGAACCATGGAAAATATTAAATTGCTGACATTTTGTGCTTCTGCTGTATAATTTCCTGAAGACTATTGTTACAGTGATTAGTTTCTTTCCCCGTGAATACAGTTTGAAAAATTGTAATTAGACATAGGAGCTGAAATAGGAAGGTCTATTACCACTTCATTATATCTGAGAAATAAGTGATGCAAGGGCTAAATTCTTTGCCACTTTGAAAACTAAGCAAACCATCAAATTCAGAGTGTGTGAGGGGACTATAACCTCTTTGGTGTTAAGTTTTGGCATGGTGGAGATGCAAAGTTTCAAGAAAGGACTGGAAAGGGATTAAAAAAACAGGGGTTTAGATTTTAGGTTGGGAAGTTCCATTTCATAATTTTATTAAATTATGTGAAATACTCAGTTAATTTGGAACACAGGGAACTTGTTTATTTTTTAGTTTTGGTTAGAACCATGTTTGTTAAATATCACATACCACACCAGTGACTAGAGAATAGAGAGATAAAATAATGGAGTGTGCAGATATGTCTAAATTAAAAGAATTTTTAAGACACCAAGAATGAAGGTAGACACAATACATGCTTTTTGATATAGTGGTGAAAAAATATTGATTACAATAAAAACAAAGGTTCATCGGAAGCCTTGGATTTACAATGCATTGATGATTTGATTTGCATGTTGTCCTCATTGTAAGTCGTCATGGGGTAATGGCTTCCTCTTGTATAGTTGTCAATTTTATTTCAAACAATTGATAGTTTTGTATAATTTGAGGAATAAAATAAGTTTTTACAAGTTAACAAATGGAAAGGGATAGTGAATATGGGTGTCCTGGTTATTCCTCCTTGCCTGCTGGTCAGTTTAATTCTGGGGTAAAATCCTAAAAAAACCTCAACAATTCAATCCCCCCAAAAAAGGTCAACACAATTTTGGTTGGCCCTGTGGTCGGCCCTCACTTCATCAAATCTGGCCCTCTTTGACAAAAGATTGGACACCACCAGTGGCGTAGTGTGGGGGGTGCAGGGGGGGCCGGCCGCACCGGGCGCAACATCTGGGGGTTAGGGAAATCCACGGGTTAGGGGGTGCAAATCCATGGGTTAGGGGGCACAAATTACTTGCCTTGCCCCGGGTGCTGATAACCCATGCTACGCCACTGGACACCACTGATGTTGGCCTTCATGAGCTGAAATATAAACTTCTGAATCAGGGAGCTTCTTATATTTACAGAGGTTTCTCATGCATTTTTGAACCTTGATTTTCTAGGTTTCCAAAATATGTGGGGAACCTCCCTGAGTACATGAAACTCCCTTATTCAGAAGTTCACCTTGCAACTTGTGGCAGGTGGCTGGAATAGCAATGAGCGCCAGAGCCAATACACTTGTCCCAGATCTTCTTCCTTGTGTGTTAACTCAAAACTGACATTAAGTTCTGACATAAGGAAGTTATGCTGGTGCATCTCTGTTTCAGCCAAGATGAGGAATGTGACCACCGTAGCCCTGGGAAAAGCCCAAGATCTGTTGAACCCAAACTTTTCCATCCCAGTGGATGTTGAACTTAGATTGCCCTATGAGCCAGTGAGACTTGAAAGGACTTCCCAGTGCATTTTGAGCTTGTCAAACAATCACTGGATGATGGCATTTAGATATTTCTACTTGCTTCCAAGATTATGGAAGCCACTCAACCAGCCTCATGCAGAGTTTGTCCGAGGCCTCAGACAAAGTTAGAAGCTCAAATAAAAAAACAGCCAGTCTCTGGCAGGGCCTCCCAGCTGGCTTAGGTCTCCAAGGCCTGGGGCAAGTAAACCCAGCCATCCACCCCCCCAAACAGGCCTGGTCTCAACAATAATTAGTGCATATTTTAGGGTTACATGTATAGTGCTGATTATTGACCTTCAGCACCTCTGATATTGATGAGCTAAAAGAAGCGGTATTATATTGGTATGAAATTACTGGCTTGTCATGATAGATCCCAGTCAGTCAAGAGTGAACCACAGAATGCAGAAATATGATGTTTTGTCCCATTAAACTTTAATTAGTTTAATGTAAATGCCCAGTGCACTTCCTTCTTTAAAAGTCTCACCACGGCAGAGGATTTCGCGCAGCAGCTAAGAAGGGCAGGAGAGGCAGCATCTTCCCAAAAAAGGAGTCCTGGAGCATGCGGTTTGTAAATCAAAAATAAGGTTTATTTACAAAACACCAAAAAACAATCCTGGCGACGAACCACACATCTCAGCAAAACACACACCCAAAAGGGAGAAGGGGGAAGAACAAACAAACAGGGGGACTATTTATACAGACTCATGTTCCTGGAAGCCTAATGACCTCCAGCTGCTCAGTGATTAGAGCGTTTCTGCTACTCTTTTAACCCTTTGATAGCAACACCCCCTCTCGCTCGTAACACTGAGCTGTACCAACCTTAATACAAATTTAAACCTGAACAGAAACATTTATGAGATTGCGGACTCAAAGCTTTTGTAAAACCGTCTGCAAGATTTTCTTGACTTGGACAATACTTTAGTTCAATTAAACCTTGTTTTACACTTTGGCATACATTTTGATAACGGATATCCAAGTGTTTTGTGTGCGCCTTGAATTGACCTGATTTAGCTAGTTTAATACAAGGTTGATTGTCTTCCCACACTCTGATAGGTAGGGAACATTCTCCAAACAATTCTTGTACCAGTTGCTTATAAAATTCCAGTTCTCTACATATATCTGATAACGCATTGAACTCAGATTCAGTTGAACTTAAAGCTATAAGTGATTGTTTTCTTGATCTCCAACCAATTAGTGCATTTCCAAATTTTATCGCCATTCCTGACACTGATTTTCTATCTGGTCCAGCATCTGCCCAACTGCTGTCGGCCCAACATTCAAGTTGTGTGCTGCCCTCTGCTGATAGTTTTAAGCGAAAGCTTTTGGTAGTTTGGAGATACCTTAAAACTCTTTTTACTCCTTGCCAAGCATGCATTGATGGTTTTTCAGCTTGTCTACACAGCATGTTGACAGCATAAGTTATATCGGGCCGAGTCCACTGTGCAATGTGGAGTAGACTGCCTATCGCTGACTGGTAAACCCCGGGATTACAGAACTCTGCCTTTTGCTCGGTTTGAGCATCCTTTGTGTAACTTAACTCCATTGGGGTTTTAACACCAGCACAGTTGTTCATTTTAAACCTTTCCAGCAACTGCTGGATTTTAGCTTCTTGGCTAAGCCAATAGTTACCATTTTCATCTTGCTGAATTTTAACTCCTAGATAAACAGATACATTGCCTAGTGATTTTATCTGAAACCTTTCTCCAAGCTTTGTGGCAAATTGTTGTGCAAGTTTATCATCCTTTCCACTGTATAATAAATAGTCAACAAATATCAAAACTGCTTCTTGTTCACATCCCGAGCCTTTTAGATAAAGACACGCATCTGCTGCGCTCTTTCTGAACCCCATGCTCTCTAGAGCATCGTTTAAGCAGGAATTCCAATTACGGGCGGACTGTTTCAACCCATAAATGGATTTGTGTAGGCGCCAGACCTGGTTTGGCTTGTCTCCTTCAAAACCTGGTGGTGGTGTCATATAGACTTCCTCCTGTAAGTCTGCATTTAAATAAGCCACATTGACATCAAAATGAAACAGCTTATTTCCCTTCTTAGCTGAAGAGGCTAGAAGCATTCTTAATGACTCCGATCTTGAAGTAGGGGCATAGATTTGAGAATAGTGAACACCTTTGCGCTGCGAAAACCCTTTTGCAACTAGTCGGGCTTTATATTGCAACTCTTCAGTAGTTGTGGGCTTTAAACGATATACCCATCGACAACCTACAGCTTGTTGCCCTTTCGGAAGCTCTGTACTTGTAAACACACCGAGAGACTTCATTGAAGCCATCTCTTTTTCCATTGCTTCCTGCCACTTTACGGCTTCTGAGCTTGGAAGCTGTTGTACTTCCATATAGCTTTCTGGCTCACACTGTGCCATATTTACGTATACACTTGTCACCTTAAACCGCTCTGGCGGCTTGCCCTTCGTGGCGCGTTTTGACCTGCGCAATTGCTCCTCTTGTGCCCCCTCTGACCGTTGGCTGTCAGAATCTGTCTCAGACTTTATATCTGGACGTGCCTCTAGGGATAAAGACCTCCGTTTAGATACCTCCCTTGGGCTTGGTGTTGCAGGTGACCTGCTTTGCTTTTGCTGTCTGCTAGGCCTACTGACTGGCGAAGTTGGAGCACTCCTAGATTCTGGCTTTTCTACCTTAGGAGAAGAACCTCGTGCCTGATCAGAATCTGCATCTGAACCATGTGCACCATCCCCTTCTGGCTCATCACTCTCTGGACTTTCTTTCTCAGCATGAATGCCTAAATCATCTCTCAAAATGTCAGGGTTAGCGTGTAAGTGAGTCCATCCGGACTGCTCACAAAAATCAGCGCTCCTACTGAGGACCACTCTTGTAGTATCCCCACCTGGGTCCACAAACCTCCAAGATTTGGCATGTGGTTCGTACCCGCAAAAGATGAGTTTCCTAGCCCTTGGACTTCCCTTTTTCCTTAACGCTTTTGGGATAAGTACATAGGCTTGAGATCCAAACACCCGAAAGTAATTAACTTTGGGCTTCTTCCCATATAAAGCAAAATAAGGCGTAGTATCAATTACCGAATTATATACTCGGTTCAGAATATGAGTAGCCGCCTGCCAGGCTTCCGCCCAGTAACTTTGAGGAAGTTTAGCATCAAACATGGAGTTTGCCAACTCTTGCAGAACCCTATTTTTACGTTTGGCCACGCCTCCTTCTTGGGGGGAATAAGGTGTAGACAGACGATGCTTAATTCCCTTTTTCTTAAAGAAATTCTGCAACACAGACCCGGTAAATTCTGACCCTCTGTCTGTCTGAAAAGCAAGTACTCTAGTACCGAATTCAAGTTCTACCGCATGAACCCAATTTTTAACTGTTTCTGCAGTATCTGCTTTTGTTTTGAGAGGAAAAAACCATGTAACCTTTGTTTTGTCATCCGAGAGACACAGTGCATACTTCGAACCTCCCATGCTAGCAACAGGCATTGGGCCACATAGGTCCATATGCACAAGTTGGAATACTTTGTCAGATTTCCTATCTGAACTGGGATAGCTGCATCTATGAACCTTCGCACTTTTGCATGCAGTACAATCCAAATACTTAGTACATTTGTTCAATTTGCACCCTTCTGATAATTCAGGTTGCCTTTTAACATACTGAAAATTAATATGCCCTAAACGGCGGTGCCATAAATGAACACAAGAATTATGGGTAGGCGTGTTCACACAACCAGCATGAACCTGTTCAACTTCATCTGGACTTGTCTCAAAATAATATAACCCATTTCTGCTTTCCACCTGCAAAAGAGATACGTTATTCTTTGAAATAGTGCAAACCCCATTTTCAAACACAGTTTTAAACCCATTTCTATCAAGTTCTGACACAGACAAAATACACCCCTTCAGTCCCTTTAGCACGTAGGCATCAATTTCTATTTGCAAACAATTCAAGAACACTGTGCCTACAGTCTCTAAGGAACGTTTAGTTGAATCTGCCATTGTCACAACTTTAGGGGTTTGCAAATGTCTGCAATTCTGCAAACGGACACTAGATGGCGCCACCAGGTGGTGAGATGCACCACTGTCGATCAACCAGCGTAGATTGCTGCCTTGGCCACGCCCTTGCATCAACGCCATTGCTGAAGCCATGTGCTGTGTGCTGTGGGAGTAGCCACGACCTCCTCCTCTTCTTCGACGTCCCCTGGAACTCCTTGTCTGGTAACTAGGGGTAACGGCCTTGTTGCTGTCTTGACCAGGTTCACGTGTGCAATTCCTGATTAGGTGGGAAGGGGAACCACAGCGAAAACAGTGTCTAGCTGCAAAAGCATTTACTGTGTGCTCAAACTCAGCATCAACACTCTTAGGCACAGCATAACTCCCCTTTAAAGACAAACCTCTTTCTCTTTGCCTTTTATCCTGTTCATCCGCAAGCCGAGAAGAAATGTATTCAAGGGTTAATTCAGTTGAAGGCATAGCTTCCAAAGTTAGAGCTAGAGTCTCATAGCTTTTATCAAGAGAAGACAACAATATGTATGACTGCTGCTCCATAGAGAAAGGAATGCCCAGCTGTCTTAGTTGATTAAAGGCAGACACCATTTTGGCAATATGTTCTTTCACACACGCTCCCGGTTGGAGACGTAAATCAAACAAACATCTTGTAGCATGGATCTTGGCCCCCGCAGTGTTTCTGGAATTTAACCGCTGCAGAACCGTCCAGACCTCATGCGTGTTCTTTAACTCAGAAACATAAGGCATTTGCTCTGGTCCCACTGCCAAAACTAGTAGACCTTGGGCTTTCCTGTCGCGTTTCTGTGAAGCTGCTGCTGCTGCTTTGGCTTCTGCAGACGCGTCTGCAGCTGCCTGTAAAGGCGGTGCTTCAGTACAGCTCCACAACTCTTTTGCTTGCAACCAAACCCTTACTCTAGCCTTCCAATCTTGCCAATTTTTCCCATTGAGTCGCGTAAACGGGACAGTAAAACTTTCCTGGGACTCTGCCATCCTCCCTGGGGCTTAGGAACGATACTCACACACCTGTAGACCGTCTCCCAGCTGCTGAGGTGGCTCCTTGAGGAATCAGACGTCTTCCAGCGAGTACAAACTGCGCAGTGCCTCTTTAAAACTTTTCTAGGCACGTTGCAGGACTCAAGCTGCTTTGGAGGCTTTCGTTGTCAGCAACCGCTTCAGTCTTCACTCCAGTCCTTGCATAAATCACTCTGAACTGCTCTCCTTATCTCCTTCTTGACGTACAAACAACCATAACCTGTCCCATTAAACTTTAATTAGTTTAATGTAAATGCCCAGTGCACTTCCTTCTTTAAAAGTCTCACCACGGCAGAGGATTTCGCGCAGCAGCTAAGAAGGGCAGGAGAGGCAGCATCTTCCCAAAAAAGGAGTCCTGGAGCATGCGGTTTGTAAATCAAAAATAAGGTTTATTTACAAAACACCAAAAAACAATCCTGGCGACGAACCACACATCTCAGCAAAACACACACCCAAAAGGGAGAAGGGGGAAGAACAAACAAACAGGGGGACTATTTATACAGACTCATGTTCCTGGAAGCCTAATGACCTCCAGCTGCTCAGTGATTAGAGCGTTTCTGCTACTCTTTTAACCCTTTGATAGCAACATGTTTGAATCCAATCAATGGGAGATGAGGCTTAGCTCATGAGGGAGAAATAATATTTAAATAAATGATGCTGAATGTCCATAGCAAAAGAGAGATTGTGAGGGATGCTGAACCAGCCAAATGTTCTGAAGAGTACCACTGAACCCATTGGAGGAAAATGAAAATATCCTAGAGTTTATTGGAGGAAGAGTGATGAATATCAGTGACTCTACTAATATACAACCCCTGTGCAAGTTTTTCTAGACATGCTTAGGATACCCAGATTTGCACATATTCCCATTAGATGCCCTAAATCATAATCTCCATTTATGTAGAATAAGAGATTTTCTGATTTTTAAGAGATAATAAGCATATGCTTTTGTTCCATTTGTTCACTTTCAGCTGGCTAGGCAAGACTTTCATCTTATCAGCTACTGAGTATGAAATTTCATATCCATTTTTTTAAAAAAATATATATTCATACACCTCTTTTCAATCTACCATGATCTACAGCAGTGTTTCCCAACCTTGTGCCTCCAGATGTTTTTGGCCTACAACTCCCATCATCCCTGACTAGCAAGACCAGTGGCAAGGGATGATGGGAATTGTAGGCCAAAAACAGCTGGAGGCACAAGGTTGGGAAACACTGATCTACAGGACAGTTAAGCATAAAGACATAAACATATTTTGTGACTATCCCCTCATATTTTTTCTGATACCCTGTTTTGATATTTTTAAAAACATCTCTGAGACAAGTTTAGTTTTGTACTTAATGAGCTTGCAGGTAGGATGATTACTACAGAGTAATAGCTGCTTGCCCCTTGAGTGTTTCCACAGATGTCAGAAGTAGCTCTCCAACTTTTTGCTAATGTATTCATTTGCCTGCAGAAATCCAGTGCTGGGTCATTCCATGCTGTGAATTGATTATAGCCTCTCTGGCTGCATGATTTTCCCATTATGCCCAATTTATAGGAGGTTGCGTTTGTTAGATTTGGATATCAATATGCTTGGAACTTTGGATCCTAGCTTCCTTAAAAAAGAAATTCAATGACATATTTTACAGCAGCAATAATTTAAATTGTAAACAGTTCAGGGACAGGGACCTGTCCCTTTGCTGTTGCTTCAGTTACTGTGATGATGTTATAAAATATAGAATATCAGCATTATCTGGAGAAACACTCCCTCCATTATCTAGCCCTGCATTCTCAAGAATTCAAGGGAAGCTCTTCTTTAAGTGTCCTCAACATCTGATGCTTGATGGACAAGGGAAAGGGAGACGCTTCTTCATACTTTCTCCTAAGTTATTTATTTATTATGGAATTATTTGCCTAAGAGCCAGCATGGTGTAGTGGTTAAGAGCAGTGTACTCGTAATCTGGTGAACCGGGTTCGATTCCCCACTCCTCCACATGCAGCTGCTGGGTGACCTTGAGCTAGTCACACTTCTCTGAAGTCTCTCAGCCCCACTCACCTCACAGAGTATTTGTTGTGCGGGAGGAAGGGAAAGGAGATTGTTAGCCGCTTTGAGACTCCTTAGGGTAGTGATAAAGCGGGATATCAAATCCAAACTCCTCCTCCTCCCACCCTGACTAGCTGGCTGGTTGAGATTTTAGCTCTCAGATTGACTTCGTGGTTTAGGCTGGTTGTTAGGTTTCACTGCTGTTTTCTGGATTGGCTGTTCCTGCTGCCAAGCTTCATAACTGTGTAAGCTACTTTGAGAACTTGTTTCTGGGCTGGAAACTGCATATATTTTTCAATGCATAAATAAAAGAAATCACAAATATTTAAAAATCCAGTGCTGTTTATAAAAGGCTCAGATATGTTAGTGAGGATCCCCCAGATCACTTGGAGCCAGTAAACAGTGGTTCTTCACTCCAAATCTCCTGATGACATCTCCCCAGGTCTTTAAGTAGATGTTAAATAGCACAAGGGACAAAATAGAATGCAGGACACCACAGGTCAACTCCCATGGTGCTAAAGAGTAGCTTCCCATAATTACTTTTTGGAAACGGCCCTGGAGGTAGGGGTGGAACTAATAAACCACAGGGCTGCCAAGTCTCAGCTCCCTGAGATGTTCCAAAAGGACACTGTGGTCACTTGTATCAAAGGCCACCAAGAGTTAGAGAAGACTTAGCAGAGATGAAGTCCCCCTATCTTTCTCCTGACAAATATCATCAACCAGAGTGACCAAGGTGATTTCCCTGGCCAGACCTGAAGCCAGACTGGAATGGATCTAAGTACAGTTGTACCTTGGTTGTTGAACGCCTTGGTACTCGTACGTTTTGGCTCCCAAATGCTGCAAACCCGGAAGTGAGTGTTCCAGTTTGAAATCTTTCTTTGAAACTCGAACATCTGACATGGCTTCCACGGCTTCCGATTGAATGCCGGAAGCTCCTGCAGGCAATCGGAAGCCACACCTTGGTTTCCAAACATTTTTGGAAGTCGAACGGACTTCCAGAATGGATTCCGTTCAAGAACCAAGGTACGACTGTAATCAGTTTTCTCCAAGCATGCCTAAAGTTGGACTGCCGTCATCTTCTCAAAGGGGATTTTTGCCACTGGGTGATAGTTGTTTAATACTTCTGGGTTCGGGGACATCTTAAGGAGGGGATTTGCGACATACCCCTCCCTCAGTGAAGCATAGATCACTCGCAGGATCCACCCAGTCAACCTCTGTGACTACTCACCTGTGCTTCTATGATATGGCATATGGTTTGACATGTTAGAAGGTAGCTTTCTGTGTTGCTGTAACCCCAGGCCCTTAGGAAAGGGAGAGCCATTGAACTGGGCACTTATGACATTAACATGATCAAATAATTCAGCTGACATTAAAGAATACATTTTATTTAATTAACATTTACAATCACCCTTCCCTACCTAAATAAAACTAATATTTTGCTGGGGGTGGGGGTTGCATAGAGGGTGCATTAGGTTGTGGGGCAAGTTCCCCCAGTTTCTTAGGTTTCTAAATGTGCCCACAGGCCCCCAAAGTTAGGTTTCTAAATGTGCCCACAGGCCCCCACAAGCTCTCACTTTACCACTCCACTACTGTGTTAAATCCCGTAATGAAAGGATGAGGTATTATTACATAGAACACACACTAAATGGTTCCTTCTCCAATCATTTCACTCTCTGCAGGACCACTAACTTTAATTTTCATTCTTGTCATGCCTTGCACACCCTGCCAGTGACTTGCTTCCATTGACTTTAAACAGGGAAGAAAACCTTAATAACTTTTGAGCCGCTTCTCAGAACTTCCCTAAACCAATGGAAACATCTGCTCCCCCGCAAACTTGAATAAAGTTACATCCATTCTAGTCACAAAAATTGGAAAGGAATGTATGATATGCCTGCAGATGAAAGGGTCAACATGTCACTTTTTGGCACGATTTAGCTTGCTGTCTATCAGATCGATTTGAAATTTGGCACAATCATAGACCTAATCAGTAGGTCATGTAAGCTGCATGTCAAGTTATTTGTTTTAGAATAAGCTATTTAATTTTGAAGCTTATAATGGTGAAACCTTGTTTTCCCTGCTCACCTTAACAGCAGAAGCACTCCCATGCCCCTCAGCATAGTCACTTTATTGCACTGTGGGTTAAACCACAGAGCCTAGGACTTGCCAATCAGAAGGTCGGCAGTTCGAATCCCCGGTATGGGGTGAGCTCCCGTTGCTCTGTCCCTGCTCCTGCCAACCAGCAGTTTGAAAGCACGTCAAAGTGCAAGTAAATACAAACAACTCAGAGGCCATGAAAGAAGGAAGGATAACAACAGGAAGATTTAAAGAAGGAACTATTGGAAACTCAAGGCAGTAGAAACATAAGATGATTAGAACCCCATTGAACTTGAAGCATGGAAAGCCCCAACAAAAAATTATAATTTGGCAGAATATTCGGATTATATGATATGTATTTGTATAATTTGGAATACTTAATGTGATTTATTGGATTGTTAAAATGGGAAATTTAATAAAAAAATTTTTTTTAAAAAAAGTGCAAGTAAATAAATAGGTACCGCTCCAGCAGGGAGGTAAACGGCATTTCCGTATGCTGTTCTAGTTCTCCAGAAGTGGCTTAGTCATGCTGGCCACATGACCCAGAAGCTGTACGCCGGCTCCCTCGGCCAATAAAGGGAGATGAGCACAGCAACTCCAGAGTCGGTCACGACTGGACCTAATGGTCAGGGGTCCCTTTACCTTTACCTTTACAGCTCAGTTTTATTGCATTGGCTGCATTCTTTATAAATATGTTAAAGAATGTTGGGGAAAGTGAGTATAGACCCCTTTATTCGTTTTTGCCTTTTGTTCAGTATCATTTACTCTAATTATAGCTTCCTGGTTTTTATACATAATCCATTCCTCATAGACTGTATTCTGCAATGTAGTGAACATTTCATTTCAGCCAAGGCTGCTGAAGGATTTTTTTCTAGGTCAATAAATGCTATATAAATGTCTTTCCCAATCTCTGGCCTTCTCTCTTTCAATATGCAGCTTTCTCTATTTCTCTTTGCTTCCTAAAACCAAATTCATTTCTACTTGTCATTTAATTTTGTTCCAGTCCTTTGAATGATCTTTGTTGGTTTTTCTTATTATTTAAGAAAACACATGGCTGAATACATTTGTTGTCCTGCATTCTTTGCATGTGCCTTTTGGGACATAGGTAACATTATATCCTCTCCTGCCTAAAAATCAAATGGCACATTACCATTCAGACATTTCTTTGATTAAACCTGCCATGTCATCTATTACTGCTGATTTATTTCTTCTCAGTTCCTCTAATGCTCTGACAAATTCCAGCTGAAATATTCACAGTTAAATTTTGGCATTTTACATCACTTCTTCTTTTTCTTTATGTTATTTCCTGAGAACACCTTCCCTGGCAGCAAAATCCTGTGAATGTCTACTCAGAAGTAAGATCCATGTTGGCCTTAGTCCTGCATGTGGACAGGGGAGAAAATTGATTCCATTCACACTTAATCCCAAATTTCTGAAACAATACATGAACCAAAACACAGGCAGCTTTGCAATGCAGTTTTCCAGCCAAATGTGTCCAAAAATCTACACACTTGGGGGAAATGGCACCTCAAAATGCATAAGTTATGGAAAGTAATGTATAGAAATGTATATTACAGGCAGAACGCAGGTGGTGCTGTGGTCTAAACCACTGAGCCTCTTGGGTTTGCCAGTCAGAAAGTTGGCGGTTCGGATCCCCATGGCGGAGTGAGCTTCCGTTGCTCTGTCTCAGCTCCGGCCAGCCTAGCAGTTCGAAAGCATACCAGTGCAAGTATATAAATAGGTACCACTGTGTCAGGAAGGTGAATGGCGTTTCTGTGTGCTCTGGCTTACATTATGGTGTCCCGTTGTGCCAGAAGCATGACTCAGAAAGCTATTTGCAGACAAACACTGGCTCCCTCAACCTGAAAGCTAGATGAGAGCTGCAACCCCATAGTCACCTTTGACTGGACTTAACCGTCCAGGGGTCCTTTACCTTTTACATGTTAAAGAGACACTAGCAAAATAGAATTACTGATTGTGGTTTGAAATGCAGTTTTAAAATACTCTCAGTGAAAGAAGATGGGGCAGTTTTTCATAAGAACATGAAAGGCTGCAGGATCAGACCAGTGGTCCATCTAGTCTAGCATCCTTTTCTCAGAGGAAACAAACAGTTGCCTGTGGGAAGTCCTAAAGCAGCTCCTGCAGTTTCTAGCAACTGGTGTTCAGAAGCATTCTTGCCTCCAACTGTGGAATCAGTTCACAGACATCTCAGCTAGAAGCCATTGTAATCTTATCCTCTGCGAATTTGAATAATTCTCTTTTAAAGCCATCTAGGTTGATGACATTCACTGACTCCTGTGGGAGTGAATGCCATAGTTTAAATATGCACTGTGTGGAAAAAGTCATATATATACATTAATCTGTCCTGAATCCTCCAACACCCAGCTTCATTGGAAATCTAGGAGCTGTACTGTTATGAGAGGGGAAGAAAAAAACCTTTCTGACAATGACCAAACTATTTATGTCTGTGACAACAGCAGCTGGAATAGTATATGCACAGAAATGGAAAGAAGAGAAGGTTTCAACAGAAGAGGAGTTGCATTTGAAAGTACAGTTGTACCTTGGTTCCTGAACGCCTTGGTACTTGGACGTTTTGACTCCCGAACGCCGGAAACCCAGAAGTGAGTGTTCTGGTTTGTGAACATTCTTTGGAACCCAAATGTCCAATGGGGCTTCTGTGGCTTCCGATTGGCTGCAGGAGCTTCCATCAGCCAATCAGAAGCTGCGCTTTGGTTTCTGAACATTTTGGAAGACAAACGGACTTCCGGAACGGATTCTGTTCGACTTCCAAGGTACGACTGTAATGGATTATGCAGAAATGGCAAAGCTGAGAGTGAAATTAAGAGGTCAAAATGACAAACTTTTTATAGAAGGATGAAGGCCTTTTGTGGACTATTTTTTTAAAAAATATGAAATTGTGTGCATATTTCAAGATAAAAGCAGAGGAAGAAAAATGTCAAAAAATTGTAACATAAACTTATTGTAATTGATAAAGCTATAGTGCAGTAGAAAAAGTTTGAATATGAACACTGTGGAGATGAGGGTGGGAAGTCAACTTATGAAAAAATGTATTTGTGTATTGTGAAAATGTTTGAATTTTTTTATATAAAAACGTGTCTGTGTGTGTGTGTGTACAAACTTTCCTCTAACCACTTTCTCAATGAGATGCATAATTTTCTAAACTTCTATCATGTCATCTCTTATGCACCATTTTACTACACTGAAAAGTCCCAAACTAGGAGAATTTCTACATCCCTTTGATCACTTTCGTCCAAATGATAATTCTGAAGCTCAGAACTGCAGTCACTCACAGGTAATAATTAAATAACGGAGACAGAAGAAGAAAAACGATCGTTCCTGAATGCTTAACAAATTTTACATCTCATCAACTTCATTATTTCTTTTCTTCCTTACAATTAGTCATTTGCTTCACACACAGAGAGAATTGCATGTGGAACATAGGAAATCTTCCAGGGATTCCATGATAATGTGTCATACCTTAAATTGCTTTTAAACTGCATTTTTTAAAAAGTACAGGTTTTCAGAATACCTTGAAGGAATAGAAACCTTTATATATTTGAATAGAAAAGCTAAAAAAACCCTCACAGAAATGGGATGTGCAGTCATTCATCTGTCAGACTGCTAGGATAGTAGGTCTCATTGTGTTTCATGGGATAGCTCCAGAGAGTTGTTGAAGTTGGGTCTTTTCTGGGGGTCCAATATCAGTTAGGAGCCCAGTAGCCCAACAATGTTGCCTTTCTCACTTTCTTTCTTCAAGGTGAAGAGGATCAGCACAACGGCATTTGTAATTTGAACACCCTTCGAGTTAAGAGGACCAAAGGGGGAGGCAGCGCCAGATTTACATATAAGCTAAACAAGCTATAGCTTAGGGCCCCACTCTCTTGGGGGCCCCAAAAATGTAAAGAAAAAAACACCTGGATGTACATTTCCAATATATAAGATAAAAAACAAATAAAATGGCTTTAGATACCTATTAGGTCCATAAATTGCCATATAGCATATATTCAACACAAAAAACAGCGACAATTTGTTGTTGACAAAGGACAGCTGGACATATAAAGGGCCCATTATTTTCAGTAACTTAGGGCCTCATCAAACTATGGTTGCCAGATGTCCCCATTTCCCAGTGACAGTCCCTGGATTTACAAATGTCCCTGGACAAAATCCGTCCCTGGAATGTCCCCAGATTCCATTTAATGTCCTTAGATTTATATTTTAAGTGTTGTAGATTTATTAGTAGGGAAAGAATGTTGCGTGATTGGTTCAATGGCACAAGACACATCATATGGGGACTTCCGGTGAGGCAAAATGGCAGTTGCCACGACAGTGAGCAGCTCCTGAAGCCAGCCAGTACCAACTGTGCTACCAGGCTGGCTCCAGATTGCTGAGACTGCTGCTGCCACTGCCAAGGGGGAATTGGGGATGCCCAGCACATCAACAGGGGGAATCCATTGACACATGTCCCATTAAACTTTAATTAGTTTAATGTAAATGCCCAGTGCACTTCCTTCTTTAAAAGTCTCACCACGGCAGAGGATTTCGCGCAGCAGCTAAGAAGGGCAGGAGAGGCAGCATCTTCCCAAAAAGGAGTCCTGGAGCATGCGGTTTGTAAATCAAAAATAAGGTTTATTTACAAAACACCAAAAAACAATCCTGGCGACGAACCACACATCTCAGCAAAACACACACCCAAAGGGAGAAGGGGAGAACAAACAAACAGGGGGACTATTTATACAGACTCATGTTCCTGGAAGCCTAATGACCTCCAGCTGCTCAGTGATTAGAGCGTTTCTGCTACTCTTTTAACCCTTTGATAGCAACACCCCCTCTCGCTCGTAACACTGAGCTGTACCAACCTTAATACAAATTTAAACCTGAACAGAAACATTTATGAGATTGCGGACTCAAAGCTTTTGTAAAACCGTCTGCGAGAT
This sequence comes from Podarcis melisellensis, assembly GCF_964234715.1. Classification (NCBI taxonomy): domain Eukaryota; kingdom Metazoa; phylum Chordata; class Lepidosauria; order Squamata; family Lacertidae; genus Podarcis; species Podarcis melisellensis. The sequence goes on along the minus strand of NC_138541.1, from coordinate 64,103,636 downwards.
TTTCTTGGCTTGGACAATACTTTAGTTCAATTAAACCTTGTTTTACACTTTGGCATACATTTTGATAACGGATATCCAAGTGTTTTGTGTGCGCCTTGAATTGACCTGATTTAGCTAGTTTAATACAAGGTTGATTGTCTTCCCACACTCTGATAGGTAGGGAACATTCTCCAAACAATTCTTGTACCAGTTGCTTATAAAATTCCAGTTCTCTACATATATCTGATAACGCATTGAACTCAGATTCAGTTGAACTTAAAGCTATAAGTGATTGTTTTCTTGATCTCCAACCAATTAGTGCATTTCCAAATTTTATCGCCATTCCTGACACTGATTTTCTATCTGGTCCAGCATCTGCCCAACTGCTGTCGGCCCAACATTCAAGTTGTGTGCTGCCCTCTGCTGATAGTTTTAAGCGAAAGCTTTTGGTAGTTTGGAGATACCTTAAAACTCTTTTTACTCCTTGCCAAGCATGCATTGATGGTTTTTCAGCTTGTCTACACAGCATGTTGACAGCATATGTTATATCGGGCCGAGTCCACTGTGCAATGTGGAGTAGACTGCCTATCGCTGACTGGTAAACCCCGGGATTACAGAACTCTGCCTTTTGCTCGGTTTGAGCATCCTTTGTGTAACTTAACTCCATTGGGGTTTTAACACCAGCACAGTTGTTCATTTTAAACCTTTCCAGCAACTGCTGGATTTTAGCTTCTTGGCTAAGCCAATAGTTACCATTTTCATCTTGCTGAATTTTAACTCCTAGATAAACAGATACATTGCCTAGTGATTTTATCTGAAACCTTTCTCCAAGCTTTGTGGCAAATTGTTGTGCAAGTTTATCATCCTTTCCACTGTATAATAAATCGTCAACAAATATCAAAACTGCTTCTTGTTCACATCCCGAGCCTTTTAGATAAAGACACGCATCTGCTGCGCTCTTTCTGAACCCCATGCTCTCTAGAGCATCGTTTAAGCAGGAATTCCAATTACGGGCAGACTGTTTCAACCCATAAATGGATTTGTGTAGGCGCCAGACCTGGTTTGGCTTGTCTCCTTCAAAACCTGGTGGTGGTGTCATATAGACTTCCTCCTGTAAGTCTGCATTTAAATAAGCCACATTGACATCAAAATGAAACAGCTTATTTCCCTTCTTAGCTGAAGAGGCTAGAAGCATTCTTAATGACTCCGATCTTGAAGTAGGGGCATAGATTTGAGAATAGTGAACACCTTTGCGCTGCGAAAACCCTTTTGCAACTAGCCGGGCTTTATATTGCAACTCTTCAGTAGTTGTGGGCTTTAAACGATATACCCATCGACAACCTACAGCTTGTTGCCCTTTCGGAAGCTCTGTACTTGTAAACACACCGAGAGACTTCATTGAAGCCATCTCTTTTTCCATTGCTTCCTGCCACTTTATGGCTTCAGAGCTTGGAAGCTGTTGTACTTCCATATAGCTTTCTGGCTCACACTGTGCCATATTTACGTATACACTTGTCACCTTAAACCGCTCTGGCGGCTTGCCCTTCGTTGCACGACTTGACCTGCGCAATTGCTCCTCTTGTGCCCCCTCTGACCGTTGGCTGTCAGAATCTGTCTCAGACTTTATATCTGGACGTGCCTCTAGGGATAAAGACCTCCGTTTAGATACCTCCCTTGGGCTTGGTGTTGCAGGTGACCTGCTTTGCTTTTGCTGTCTGCTAGGCCTACTGACTGGCGAAGTTGGAGCACTCCTAGATTCTGGCTTTTCTACCTTAGGAGAAGAACCTCGTGCGTGATCAGAATCTGCATCTGAACCATGTGCACCATCCCCTTCTGGCTCATCACTCTCTGGACTTTCTTTCTCAGCATGAATGCCTAAATCATCTCTCAAAATGTCAGGGTTAGCGTGTAAGTGAGTCCATCCGGACTGCTCACAAAAATCAGCGCTCCTACTGAGGACCACTCTTGTAGTATCCCCACCTGGGTCCACAAACCTCCAAGATTTGGCATGTGGTTCGTACCCGCAAAAGATGAGTTTCCTAGCCCTTGGACTTCCCTTTTTCCTTAACGCTTTTGGGATAAGTACATAGGCTTGAGATCCAAACACCCGAAAGTAATTAACTTTGGGCTTCTTCCCATATAAAGCAAAATAAGGCGTAGTATCAATTACCGAATTATATACTCGGTTCAGAATATGAGTAGCCGCCTGCCAGGCTTCCGCCCAGTAACTTTGAGGAAGTTTTGCATCAAACAACATAGAGTTTGCCAACTCTTGCAGAACCCTATTTTTACGTTTGGCCACGCCTCCTTCTTGGGGGGAATAAGGTGTAGACAGACGATGCTTAATTCCCTTTTTCTTAAAGAAATTCTGCAACACAGACCCGGTAAATTCTGACCCTCTGTCTGTCTGAAAAGCAAGTACTCTAGTACCGAATTCAAGTTCTACCGCATGAACCCAATTTTTAACTGTTTCTGCAGTATCTGCTTTTGTTTTGAGAGGAAAAAACCATGTAACCTTTGTTTTGTCATCCGAGAGACACAGTGCATACTTCGAACCTCCCATGCTAGCAACAGGCATTGGGCCACATAGGTCCATATGCACAAGTTGGAATACTTTGTCAGATTTCCTATCTGAACTGGGATAGCTGCATCTATGAACCTTCGCACTTTTGCATGCAGTACAATCCAAATACTTAGTACATTTGTTCAATTTGCACCCTTCTGATAATTCAGGTTGCCTTTTAACATACTGAAAATTAATATGCCCTAAACGGCGGTGCCATAAATGAACACAAGAATTATGGGTAGGCGTGTTCACACAACCAGCATGAACCTGTTCAACTTCATCTGGACTTGTCTCAAAATAATATAACCCATTTCTGCTTTCCACCTGCAAAAGAGATACGTTATTCTTTGAAATAGTGCAAACCCCATTTTCAAACACAGTTTTAAACCCATTTCTATCAAGTTCTGACACAGACAAAATACACCCCTTCAGTCCCTTTAGCACGTAGGCATCAATTTCTATTTGCAAACAATTCAAGAACACTGTGCCTACAGTCTCTAAGGAACGTTTAGTTGAATCTGCCATTGTCACAACTTTAGGGGTTTGCAAATGTCTGCAATTCTGCAAACGGACACTAGATGGCGCCACCAGGTGGTGAGATGCACCACTGTCGATCAACCAGCGTAGATTGCTGCCTTGGCCACGCCCTTGCATCAACGCCATTGCTGAAGCCATGTGCTGTGTGCTGTGGGAGTAGCCACGACCTCCTCCTCTTCTTCGACGTCCCCTGGAACTCCTTGTCTGGTAACTAGGGGTAACGGCCTTGTTGCTGTCTTGACCAGGTTCACGTGTGCAATTCCTGATTAGATGGGAAGGGGAACCACAGCGAAAACAGTGTCTAGCTGCAAAAGCATTTACTGTGTGCTCAAACTCAGCATCAACACTCTTAGGCACAGCATAACTCCCCTTTAAAGACAAATCTCTTTCTCTTTGCCTTTTATCCTGTTCATCCGCAAGCCAAGAAGAAATGTATTCAAGGGTTAATTCAGTTGAAGGCATAGCTTCCAAAGTTAGAGCTAGAGTCTCATAGCTTTTATCAAGAGAAGACAACAATATGTATGACTGCTGCTCCATAGAGAAAGGAATGCCCAGCTGCCTTAGTTGATTAAAGGCAGACACCATTTTGGCAATATGTTCTTTCACACACGCTCCCGGTTGGAGACGTAAATCAAACAAACATCTTGTAGCATGGATCTTGGCCCCCGCAGTGTTTCTGGAATTTAACCGCTGCAGAACCGTCCAGACCTCATGCGTGTTCTTTAACTCAGAAACATAAGGCATTTGCTCTGGTCCCACTGCCAAAACTAGTAGACCTTGGGCTTTCCTGTCGCGTTTCTGTGAAGCTGCTGCTGCTGCTTTGGCTTCTGCAGACGCGTCTGCAGCTGCCTGTAAAGGCGGTGCTTCAGTACAGCTCCACAACTCTTTTGCTTGCAACCAAACCCTTACTCTAGCCTTCCAATCTTGCCAATTTTTCCCATTGAGTCGCGTAAACGGGACAGTAAAACTTTCCTGGGACTCTGCCATCCTCCCTGGGGCTTAGGAACGATACTCACACACCTGTAGACCGTCTCCCAGCTGCTGAGGTGGCTCCTTGAGGAATCAGACGTCTTCCAGCGAGTACAAACTGCGCAGTGCCTCTTTAAAACTTTTCTAGGCACGTTGCAGGACTCAAGCTGCTTTGGAGGCTTTCGTTGTCAGCAACCGCTTCAGTCTTCACTCCAGTCCTTGCATAAATCACTCTGAACTGCTCTCCTTATCTCCTTCTTGACGTACAAACAACCATAACCTGTCCCATTAAACTTTAATTAGTTTAATGTAAATGCCCAGTGCACTTCCTTCTTTAAAAGTCTCACCACGGCAGAGGATTTCGCGCAGCAGCTAAGAAGGGCAGGAGAGGCAGCATCTTCCCAAAAAGGAGTCCTGGAGCATGCGGTTTGTAAATCAAAAATAAGGTTTATTTACAAAACACCAAAAAACAATCCTGGCGACGAACCACACATCTCAGCAAAACACACACCCAAAGGGAGAAGGGGAGAACAAACAAACAGGGGGACTATTTATACAGACTCATGTTCCTGGAAGCCTAATGACCTCCAGCTGCTCAGTGATTAAAGCGTTTCTGCTACTCTTTTAACCCTTTGATAGCAACAACACACACACCCCTGCGACCCAAATTGAGCCAGGAGCGAGAGCGCCTGGCCGACTGCCCAACATCGCTCTGGGGCCAGTAAAAACCCTGGAACTGATGCAGGGAGAAGGAGGAGAGAAGGAGAAGGAAGAGAGAGAAAGAGGAAGGAGAAAAAAGAGGGGAGCCCTGAGCTTACCGCGATGCCGCTGAGGAGGATGTTGGTTTGCAAGGCCCCTCTATGGAGGCTGGCCCCTCTCACTGTCCTCAGAGCTTGCTTACCGGTAACCTCCTCTGGCTGATATCTTGGACAGACCAGGGAGATTTTGATAGGCGACATTTTCCCAAGCATGGGCAAAATGCACAACCCCTCCCTCCTGCTTCCGCAGGGGAAAGAAAATAAGTCAGAAATCTATTTACTTGATGTTTATTTCTGACATTACAGCACTAGAGAAAAACACATCCTTTCAGTTCAGTTCTTCCAGCAAGTCTGACAAACTTCCTGAACATGCGCACACAGAAGGTTTCAAGTTACACTCTTCACAAAGACTTATCCAGCCCGTGAACGTCCTGGGAAATTCTTCTTTCCCACAGATAAGCGCATCATGTGGTGTCAACAATCTGGCTGTCTGCAGCGGTGATGTTTCCATATACTGACAGAGGAGAGGTAGGAGAGCACTAGGAGGGCAAGGACACGTGACCCGACCCAAGCCTACACAGTGGCTAACGCTCCAAGAGAGCAGGCCAGGGCCCAGAGGAAGGCCACACAACAGAGGAGACCACAGAAGAGAAGATATTACTTCTTTTAAAAACAAATAAATACAATTTTTAATAACTCCCTCCCCTCTTTTTTTTTTTTTTAAAGTGTCCCCAGAATCTTTGAAAAAGGTCTAGTAACTTTACATCAAACCTAAATCTGGCCCTGGTGGGAGGCTTACTAGAATGACTGCAAAGTGCTAGTGGCAACACAGACACTTCTTTTAGTAAGTGTCTCTAAAATGTGCAGCCATTTTAAAGTCAGTAAGTCAGTTTAGTTTGTTGTGTTTAGCGATCAGCCAATACACACATAAAAATAATAACAAGAATAGTGGCTTACATTTTCACTCCCTGACCTTTGGTGGACAAATCATTCCCCCTTTAAGAATTTGCAGCCATAATCTACCTATCTTTCGCTGGATCATGCCCGTTCATATTTTTTGCTCATTTTGGGACACGTTGTTTCATTCTCTGTCTCCATTATTCAATTACTGACTGTGAGTCACTGCAATTCTGACCTTCAGAATTCAAGTGTTCATTATGGTGGTTTGATGAACATAGGAGGAGGGCAGAAGGCACACGAGCATTCTAGCTCCACCCCCTTCTTCATTGCCCTCCAAATGTTCCAGGGTTTCTACAGAAATATACCTGTACACCTTTGTATTTTCTAGTATAGCTGCTTCACGCTTGCTTGAAAGACAGGTTTGTGTATTGAAAGATACCCATTTCCCGTTACAAAGGTCCTCAATGGAAATTCATAGGGGGGAAAGCCACTTCCAACGTAGAAGGAGGTGGGGTTGCGGGCTTCACCCTCCCACCATGCGTGCAGGGGCTGGCTCTCAGCCTCCGCGCGATTGAGGGAATCCCGATCGCATCATTCCCCTGGCAAGCCAATCGGCCGGCCTGGGGGGCGTGGCCTGCTCCATTTAACGCAGGGGCGGCCTGGGATCTCCCTCTTTGCCTCTTCAAGCTGTGCCTACCTTGTAGCAAATTGTCACAACTTCCTTGGTATTGGCGGTTAGGCATAGGAAGTGCCATCACCTCCCCCGCATATTGAAGGGTAGTCCGATAAAGGATTCCGGGGGGGCGTGGCCCTGTCCGAAGCCTATGGAGGTGAGGGCCTAAGGCACGCCCCTGAGCGGTGACCCTGGGGTAGTTCTTAGTTGATGTGCATCAGCAGGATTTCCCCTACTTGTGGTTAACCCTTCCTGGACTTCAAGTGAACAGGCTGAAGCCGGATATTTGGTTAGGACCAATGCCTAAGCCAATACCACTCATTCCTGTAACCAACAAAGTTGTGGCCATATTTAGCCCATTAACCTTAAATATCTGTGTCATGTGTCTTTATTTCCACTGGGGGGAGGCGGGAACTCGCCACGCAAATGGTTTCAGCATGTAAGACTGCAATCCTAACCACAGTAGGGGGCTAGTTCCGAGTAAATATACAGAGAATTCTGCAGCACATCCATCTCCATTCAATTTCACAATGTCATTCGAACAGATTTAAGTTTGAGCTCATGCTTAATTGCTGTCCCCGAGGATGCTCTTTTGAATTAGGGCATGTTATTAATTAACATTCATCATTCCAGTCCTAAAATCTAGTTCAAGGGGACGATCGTTTTAGAGGCACTCTAAACATTAGCGGGAACATCGCTTGCATTTGTTGCTCTGACTTTCGTTTTGCAGAAAAGAGCAAAGTGTTTCAGAATAATGCTGCTATTAGGGCTGGCTGAAGCCTGGTTTTGGAGTGCATTAAAACTCTAAGCAAACTTTAGCCTAGAGCTATGGATGAACACAGTCCTGGATGAATGTTGTTATGGAACAAAAATGAATGTGCAAGAACATAAAAAAGAGACCCAGCAGATATTGCTCAACAGGGAAGGAGAGACTTCAAGCTTGCAGGATTTTATTTTGTTTCCCACCCCACCTCAAACTTTGAGACCCACCAACCAGAACAAGGTGCAAAAGACATGCACTTAGAATTAAAGAATTATGAGCCATTTGCCTCTGTACACACAGCTGCACACTTTTTTTCTGAAGAGACTAGACTTCCTCTACCCACTAGGAACCATGGAATGTGGACACTCATCTACAAAAGGGAGCACATGTATTCTCGACATCATGCTTCACACTTCTCAACATGATGTTGCAATTACGCTTTTCTTCAGCTTCTTGGTAGAATTTCCACAAAATGTAGCCTACATTGAAACTCGAAGGATACCGGTTGGGCAACACAGCTGCATTATTTTCATGGCAATCAAATGGATTTTGACAAAATCATTGAATTGCTCTTGGTTGATTGTCGTATTGTATTTTGCCTTTCTTCTGAGGAGAGTACAGAGGAAGTGATAATAAACTGGAATTGTCCTGACTATCTTCTGAGGGAGTGTGGATGGAGAGAGGTTAAACCGAGGCCTTGTGATCAGCATGCATGACACAATCAAGAGTGGGGATAATCAAAAGGACTTCTCCACATGTTTTCAGTGCAAGAAGTAGGTTATGTGAACTCTTAGCAGATGCTGAAGTTTTGTACACAGGGAGAAGCCAAAAGAATCTAGATTGTAACAAAGGACATCACCACTCCCTTTTGTGTAGAGCAAAGTACTCCATTGTAATATACGCAGTTTGGTCCCTTTAACAATGAGATATGAAGTGAACACAAGCTAACAATAAATAAATAGAAGGCGTCCTTGGTATTCAACAACCTCAAACAAGAGAACAGTCAAGTCTTGCACTCATCTAAATGACTGTACCATTCAGACCATGGGTAGGCAAACTAAGGCCCGGGGGCTGGATCTGGTCCAATCGCCTTCTAAATCTGGCCCGCGGACAGTCCGGGAATCAGCGTGTTTTTGCATGAGTAGAATGTGTCCTTTTATTTAAAATGCATCTCTGGGTTATTTGTGGGGCATAGGAATTCATTCATCCCCCCCAAAAAAAAATATAGTCCTGCCCCCTACAAGGTCTGAGGGACAGTGGACCGGCCCCCTGCTGAAAAAGTTTGCTGACCCCTGATTCAGACCCAAGGCAAGGGATTGAACTAACCCCTGATGAGGGTAGTAGCCCGGCCACTGACCCCATTCTTTTCTTTCCCCCTTTCATTCTCATCCCACTCCATTATCTTCACACCTACTTGCCCCCATTCCCTCTTCTCTTCCTGCCCCACCCTAACTTACTTTTAACAACCTTTTTTTCATTTTCTGCTGTATTAGTGTCGCTGCTGATTTCTCTGCTAACCGCTTGCCTCTTTCATGTCTTGCATTGCTCTGAGTAAGGACCAACGGGTCCTTCAGAGGAAGGCTTGTGCTGTTTCAACAAATGGGGTGGCTGCTGGCGGCAAGCGGTGAGTGATTATTAGCACCCCCCCCAAAAAAAAAACACACACACACGGAGCATCTTACACATGGAAAAGTACAGTATATCAATGGGTGCTGTGTAGTGGGTGTACGTAGTTGACAAAACCCTTTTCTTTAAAAAAAATACGTATTGTTTTCAGGGTATCGTGTGCTGTATTTGACTTGCAAATATTGTTGTATACCGCCTTGATCTTTTCTGAGCAGGTAGTTTATCAATCAACAAATAGACAGACCTGCCTGCATGTTGGCCAGTTTTGCAACTTAGGAAGCATCCATTTGAAAGTGTATCTGTGCCTTGCATTGGGAGTACTGAGGGCATGAGGGGAATGAAGCAATGGGCAGGAGATCTGAGGTGCCTTCCCCTGAAGGCCAAGGCTCTGCTGCCCCAGAGCAGGCAGCCAAGAAATCTATGTCCAACACATGTTTGATACCATCTTGGAGATGCTTCCTGTGGTGATTGGCCGTTCTTTTGGAAATGTTTGTACAGGGGGAGAGAAAGGGTTAATAGGCAGACCAATAGAAAAGCCCAGAGGCGGAGCCTACCTGTTTTTAAAAGGCTTAGCCAGTTGGGGAAAAAGCAGTTGGAAGACAGATGGAAATAGAGGACAGTTAGTGCAGTTGGTTCTTGTATGAGGGGTGGTAGAAGAGTTAGAGACAGGATAAAATACAGTGGTACCTCGGGTTACAGATGCTTTATGTTACAGACTCCGCTAACCCAGAAATAGTACCTTGGGTTAAGAACTTTGCTCCAGGATGAGAACAAAAATTGCACGGTGGTGGCACAGCAGCAGTGGGAGGCCCCATTAGCTAAAGTGGTACTCAGGTTAAGAACAGTTTCAGGTTAAGAACGGACCTCCAGAACAAATTAAGTTCTTAACCCGAGGTACCACTAAAAGGGTAATGCATTTAAATCAAATGCATTTAAAGTTTATTTGTGTTTGCAATAAACTACAATCTTCGTTGTTAACTTGAGAACCTGACTGAGACTAAGTGTTTTACCGGGGAGAACCTGGTTTGTGGCAGCGGATTAGTGGTCCATGAGATGACCGGGGGATCTGTACGAACACCACAAGCATCTTGGAGATGCTTCCCCTCCCTTTTCTATGGCTGAATGAGACCTGGAGAACCAGGTGCACATTGGTGGGGCATGGTGTGTTTTGCTAACCTCAGTCAGTCCCAGCAGCTGCCTGGCATTTCCAAGTACTGGCACCAGCCATGAGGCATTAATTTACCACAATGCAGGAAAAAAAAAATTTCCTTTGCTATACAAGAGCATCAAGAGGCTGCATGTACGATAATAAGCTTTGTCCTTGCTGCTTTTTCTCTGAGCTTTAAGGTACTTAAACATAAGAGGCAGACTCAAAGTGTTTGAGCTTCTTCCCCCTTTGCGCATTTCCATGATTAAAGTTCTATACAACACCCCCTGTTCTGATCCCAGATTGGCATGTGACTGCATATGGTTTTGTGTGTTTGTGCACACATGGCGTTGTATAGAAAATTTAAAAAGCCGGCTGCATAGTAATTTAGCACGCCACATTTTAGAAGCAATATGGAAACTGTTTCTAGGTAACAGGTTATTTCCTCATAATGTACTAATTAGCAGTGATCAACTTCCACTGGGTCAGCAGCTGTAATTAGAAGAAACTGAATGCAAGCAAATTAGGTCTTGAAGGAGCACTAGCTTATGCAGGTAAGATGCGGAGACAGATGACTCAGCATGCATGCATATAATAGAGCCCTAGGGATGGTGTTTGAGAAAGTTGGTATGGGGGTGGGAAGCCCTTTTAAGACCAGACACACAAGTGCCCTCCTCCCGTGTCTGCTGTTTACCAGGACTGAAGGTGACCCTCATGGCCAAACAATGAGATAGACAAAGGAGAGAAAACATCATCAGGTGGCATTTTTTAAATATAGTATATCAAAGTTACTCTTTAAGAGATTAAAAAAGATGGAAAGGAGCTATGGGGAAAGCAGGATTAAGTCTGAAAAAACAGCAAGGTTGTTACATATTCTCTTCCGTGTGTGAGAGCGAGATATGGCCATCAACTGGGGGGGGGGCTCAAATATTTTTTTTGGGGGGGGCGGTTAAGACTCCTTGGCCCCTAGGAGTTGACTCCTACGGAGAGAAAGTTTGGTGAAATGAAGAAAATGTAACTTGAAAGGTCCTGTTTGGGTGGGGTATTAAAAGAAGCATTATGAAATATAGTGGTATGTTTAATGCAATATACGGTCTCTCCTTTTTCTGAGGGCCAAGTGAGGTGGGGAAAAAGATACGTGAGGATTACGAAGTGGGGAAAATGTGTCTTATTTCTTTGGCACCACCAAGGCCCCATCAAAATAACTCTCCCCACACTCCCTGAAGTTTTCAGTGGGAAGATCCTTCCATTGTCATAAGTGGAGCATTCTTTTCACTGCAATTTTGCCATTACAAGGATAGGGTGATAACGTTTCCCCCATGCCTCCTGGCTCTCCAATGCCAGGTATCGGCTAAAGAAAACACACACACCTGTATAAGGACAAGCTACACGATAAACATCCTTTCTGGTTTGACATTTGGGCCCTCTAGACCAGGCACCCCCAACCTGCAGCCTTCCAGATATTTTGGCCTAAAACTCCCATGATCCCTAGCTAGCAGGACCAGTGGTCAGGGATGATGGGAATTGTAGTCCAAAACATCTGGAGGGCTGAAGGTTGGGGATGCCTGCTCTAGACCAACAGGCTATCATGGGTTGAAACTAAGGATGGACTGTTCCATTTTGAGAAGGGGTTCATACTACCGAATGCTTTCCCATGGTGGATAAAGGTAAAGGTAAAGGTACCCCTGCCCGTACGGGCCAGTCTTGACAGACTCTGGGGTTGTGCGCCCATCTCACTTAAGAGGCCAGGGGCCAGCGCTGTCCGGAGACACTTCCGGGTCACGTGGCCAGCGTGACATCGCTGCTCTGGCGAGCCAGAGCCGCACACGGAAACACCGTTTACCTTCCCGCTGGTAAGCGGTCCCTATTTATCTACTTGCACCCGGAGGTGCTTTCGAACTGCTAGGTTGGCAGGCGCTGGGACCGAGCAGCGGGAGCGCACCCCGCCGCAGGGATTCGAACCGCCAACCTTTCGATCGGCAAGTCCTAGGCGCTGAGGCTTTAACCCACAGCGCCACCTCCGTCCCTTCCCATGGAGGATAAAATGCTACAAATATGGGGGGGGGGGTGAGAGAGAATGTAAGGGAGAATGGGCAGCTAGAATGGGCTGCTTCCTGACTTGCCAGGTTTCTACATGGGACAATGGAGTCTGAAATGGTACAGACCATCAAGAGTTTTGCCATATGGTGACCTGTTGCTTTAAAGAAGACAAGTAATTTCTGAGAAAACGCTCTTGCTTTCATTGTCACTTAGAAAGTTGTGGGTAGATATTATATATCGGTATAAATGCAGAAAGCAAGGTTGTGCACCATTACCTGATGCATAAAAATGGGCAGGAAACTAATCTTTAATTTACAAAGAATTAGCAGCAAAATGTGTGTATGTTTTGCAAACCCATACATATATGCGACAGATTGTATAAGTGTACTGCCTAGAGCTTGTTACATATACAGAATTAACAGGAATGTACAAATACTTCCCAAGAAACCCTGCTAGCATTACCAAAACCCTTTGTATCCCTTGAAATTTCTTGAACATTTGTTTAAAGGAGGAATGTCCACATTAGCCTAGAAATTCTGGTTTTGGCAAAATGTAGGAGAACTTAGATATTTATTACAACTTCTTTCTTTTTTTAATAATCTCTTTATTAAAGTTTTTCACATTGCAATGCCAGCTACAAAAACTACAAACAGAACAGGGGGAACAGAGTCCCCTCCTAGAGACAATTCTCAGTTCCCACTACCTACAGAGGGTTGCAGTCCCTCTCAGCTTTAATCTGGGATCTCTCCTTTCCCCTCCACACTCTGGGAGACCAACACTTCTTCACCACATGCCTCTTCCTGGAAGTCCCCATTCAATTGCTTTGACAGTTTATTTCCCAGCTTGAACAAAAGATCTAACACCATTGAGAGGTAGTCAACATCAACACCAACAGCACAGCTTTGCTAGTCATCTGCATTCATGTTTTCTACTGAATCTGTCTGAGAAAAATCTGCAGATCTCATGAAAACTGTTTGCACTTCATTCTAAATTCCTGAGCTTCCCATTTCATTTCTGATGGAATGTGATGGCAAATCTAGCAAGGACATCTGCCGAGTTTTAACTGCTTTCGGTGCAAACAGTATCTGAAACCACATGTTGGGCAATCCCTTGAACCCAGAAGTCCAGCACTGGAGTCCTCCAGATGTTGGATTCTAACTCCAACAGAATCCTACCAGTCCTCATGACCACTAAGCTGAATGACCTTACAAGGGTATTAGGCCAATTCAGGAAGGAAATGTTATCAATGGTTACAAGACATGGAAACCATGCTCTACTTCCAACCACAGAGAAAGAATGACTCGCTGAACACTAGCTGCTGGGGGTCAGAATCCCAGGAGGACTATCCCATTCATGTTCTGCTTGTGGAATTCCCATGAGTATTTGAGTGACTACTATGACTACCAAATGCAGAACTAGATGGGGCTTTGGTCTGATTCAACAAGGTCCTTCTCTCTCTCTGTAATTTATTTATTTGGATTTGCAAATTAAAATTTTACAGTCACATACACAACTTACAACATAAAAACAAGATTCCAAGGAATCTCTTGGACTTCCCTCCTCCTTTTTGTGGGTCCTATTGCTAATCATTTCCTCCTGCATCTTTTATGACAATCCAAACTTTTCACCTCCCCATTGTGTCCAAAATTCACCATTAAACTACAAGTGATATTCCAATCCTACTAATGATTTTAACTGTTTACAATGGTTTTTAAGATGTTTCCCCCATTCCTTATTAAAATTTTGGTCTTCCTGATTTCTGATTCTTCCAGTCATTTTGGCCATTTCAACATAATCCATCAACTTGATCTTTCTCTGGTAGGGACTTTATCTTCTTTCCATCTCTGGGCCAATAACATCTGCACAGTCGTGGTTGCATACATAAATAGTCCTTTCTTCTCCCTTGGGATTTTGACACATAGAATTCCTAAAAGGAAGGCTTCAGGGTTTTTTAGCAAAGGTTATTTTAAACATTTTCCCCCAACTCATTATATATAATTTCACAAAATTATTTTACTACCTTATATTTCCACCACATATGATAAACCAGCAAGGTCCTTCTCATGTTGGGCCAAGACAATGTGGTCAATTGTCAGGGCTGGTGGGAGTTCTACTCTATTCTCCAGATGAGGAAGCCACTCTGGCAGGGACAGTGCTACAAGCAAACAAGGGTTGTTTGCACCCACCATTGATTTTGTACAATCCCCACTTCCCTCTCTTTGGGGCGATTGCCTCAAACTTCCCTCTGTCTATTATTAATTTATTGTAGCAGAAGAAAAAGGAGAATATATATGCATTTGCTCTTACTGGCTAGGGGAAAATGTGTATATATGTAGAAATGGTGTGTAGCTATGACACTGCTTAAAATTTTCGAGACAGACATCCTTCTCGAATAATGGAATCCTCATTTGCAACGATAAACCACATGGGGTTGTTGATTACAGCTGGATCAATGCATTGATGCAGATTTACACGGCTAATTAAAGGTGTAAATCTCTCCAGCACAGAAGGCCATTGCAAATCCAAAAGCCTGCTTAATTCCACTTAAGTCCCTCTTTAGATTATCACTTGTTTCCAGTCACACAAAATGTATTTTCAATTATAGTTGTCATGAGTGTGCGAGACTTAGAAAGTGAAGAAGAAAGCCACATAACTTATAAAGTTCTTAAAAAGCCACACAAAAACAAAGAAAAGGTTTCAGGGTTTGTATATTCTTGCACTTTGTAAAAGAATAGTTCTGAACTTGCCTTCCTACCGAACAATATTTTTCATGTCTACTCAAAAGGAAGTCCAGCTAGACTCAATGGGACTCAGTATATATAGGATTTTACTGTTTCTCAGACCATATAGTAAGCCACGATAATTAAGCTTCCCTTGGTGAGCAGATTGCAAATTTCTTATACATAGGGACAGGGACATCATTATAAACACTTATTCTTAAAACACACCACCATATTTCAATGTACTTTGTGAATATTGCTTTCCCACAGCTGGAGAAAGTCTTCACCAAGATAAGGTTCCAGCAAATGCCATTGACTTACTTAGCTTTCCTGTATTGAAATCATAATTGACCCTTGTTTTATATTTTATTATTGTCCTTCCTTCAATGGCCTATGGCTACAAGCAATATCTTTGGATATATTTGTCTATTTCTGGGTAAAATAAAAATATTTGATGAGGAATTCTTTTCTGACTCAGTTTTTAATCTGAGATGGGGAGAATTCAAAGTTTGTGATAAGTACTGTGAGCCCCAAAAACTTGTATGTATGAGCCTAAAGATGAGCTCAGCAACATCTCTAAATCCTATGAACACTTATTTTGATAATGTCCATTCAATACTATGGGGTTTCCTTCTGGGTACACAAGCTTAAAATTTGCCTAATTTCTGAAGAAGCTCAGTGGTACAACATCTTTGCATGCAGAAGGTCCTGAAATCCAGGAAAGCTGCTGTCATTCATTTTGGAACTAGTACTGAGCTAGATCGACCAATGATTTTACTCAGTATAAGGCATCTTCCTAATCTGTCAAACGTTTATGTATTTTTCTAAACAATTCTTTCTTGTACCTTCTTCCAAAACTTCCCACTAATTTTGCTGTTGTAGTAATGGTTCAAGAAAGCCTAGAATGGAGCTGGAGATGTTATCTGTTGACCTAATGAAATAAAACTGCACTTTAGATTGCTATCTGCCTATGCAACGTCTACAAGTGCCAATTTACAATGCTATTTTATTTTATTTTATTTTGTTGATCTCTGCCATCATCTCCCGGGTGAACAGGTCAATCCTGTTGTTGTTTTTTTAAAAAGAAACTTCATGTAGTTGCTATATATCTATATAGCTATATATCCCACTCTATTTCCTCTAAGGAGAAAGAGCAAAGGCAGAACACAGAAGTATGGCTAAAATACACACATAGATCCTTGATTCCTGTATACTTGGAACTAGTATTACTAACCACTACTAATTAGTGGTACAAGGGACGTGGGTGGTGCTGTGGGTTAAACCATAGAGCCTAGGGCTTGCCGCTCAGAAGGGCGGCAGTTCGAATCCCCGCAATGGGGTGAGCTCCCATTGCTCAGTCCCAGCTCCTGCCAACCTATCAGTTCGAAAGCCCGTCAAAGTGCAAGTAGATAAATAGGTACGGCTCCAGCGGGAAGGTAAACGGCGTTTCCGTGTGCTGCTCTGGTTCGCCAGAAGCGGCTTAGTCATGCTGGCCACATGACCCGAAGCTGTACGCTGCCTCCCTCAGCCAATAAAGCGAGATGAGCGCCTCAACCTGGACCTAATGGTCAGGGGTCCCTTTACCCTTTACCTTTACTAATTAGTGGTATTTTATTGCAGGCATATTCCAAAACATGTTATTGATGCTATAATATGCATTAGTTGTGGATACTGGACCATCTACACAGCCTTCCACTTCATTAGATGTTCTGGGATTCTTCCTCCGTGTTACCATGTTATTGCCACCCGGAAGGGACAAAACAACAACAATGGGATATTTGTAGTATAAAAAGTTACAGGACTTCAGTGAGTCATAGGAAACGCACTGATTGGAAACTGAGTGTTATGTCTGCCATTTGCAACCATGGACAGTACTGAAACCTGGATCGTGTACAGCTGCCCTGATACCATCCTGAGCACCAATCACAATGAATGCACATGAATCTAGAGTGGCCTCTGTTTCACACATGCATGCCACTCATCAGTCATCTAGCTGTGATTGACATGCATGTGTGACTGGGCAATCACGAAAGTAATACCACAGATGAAACTTGTTTATCACTTAACATCAGCTCCGCACAATGCTCCTTAGGGAAGTCAGTTCAGCTGCCAAGTCATCACAAGCATAGCAGTCAACTGTAGATAAATTAAGCAATCTACATGCATTGTGGATTGGCAGCAACTGCACTGGAAAAAGTGTGGTTTATGCATTGTGTAAGCTTTCTCTGTGATATTGTATTTTTCATGTCCCATTTACATTATAAACATCACCCCTAAATGTATAATCAAGGTCAAAACATTCATGCATGAATCAGGATGGAGAAACTAAGAAAGATTTTTTCGTCCTGGGGGGGGATGAATCAGTGGGAAACTGAAATGGAACACATGGTCAAGGAAACAGAACATTAAACAATTTTTTCCTTGAAATCACCTCTGCAAAACTCAGGAGTTACTATAATGCTAGTCAGAAAGTATAACACAGGCTGTTGGGGATAAGCAGTGTCCAGTGCACAGCGGAATGATGAAAAGTATGTACCAACATGCTCTATACTACTTTATTTACAGTTCAAAGCTGGTATGTTACAGAAAAACATCTTCCCTACTGCCGGAGCAGAGAAAGCGTCATCTCTCCTCTAAAGCACGGAGAGAATCTCCAACTGAAACTGCAAAGCACAGTGAAAAACAGGAAACCAGTGTACGTCACATCCAGTCTCCATTCCCGTGGGAAAACCTCCAACAGTACAGACTCTGTGGAATGTAAACAACCTGTCTCGTGACAAGCACTTCGCTGCACAGAGAAGAAAGCAGAAACCAACATCCTCCCCCTTTCTGTGAACATTTCTGGGCAGCGTGTTCGTACAATATCAGTACAAACCCAACTTCTGCACATAGGTACAGTGTTGATCCCTTGATACAATCTTGGACAATACATCAGCAGGAATTTCATTACCTGGCATATAGGACACCGTTACGAGTCCCTTCTGAATATGTTCCCTAGCATGTTGCACCTTCAATTGTAAGTGCTTCGTGCTTTGCTTACAACCTTCAGAATTCAGCAAAGCCAAACATGCTTTGTTGTCCTGGTAAACCTGGATTGGACATTTGACAGGAATTTTCATGTCTTTGCACAATTGTAACAACCATTCACAATCTTTAAGTGAATAAGACAGTGCATTCAGTTCAGCTTCACAAGTACTTAAGCTAACTGTTGTTTGCTTCTTGCATGACCAATCAAATAGACCCTGATTGTACTTATAGCAAACTCCAGACGTACTTTTCCTGTCTGTAGTGTCACTTCCAAAACTTGCATCTGCAAATATCTCAAGACCACCAGACTTCTGATTGTTAAATCTCAGTCTGTAATGCATAGTGCCTTTCAAATACCGCGCTATGCGTTTCAGAGCTTTCCAATCCTTAACACTAGGATTGTTGACTTGTCTGCTTAGCAAATTACAGCTAACAGCAATGTCTGGTCTTGAACATCTGGCAATGAAGTTTAGCTTGCCTAGCACACTTCTGTACAGTGTAGTGTCAGAAAATGCTTCTTCAGTGTCATCTACCTGATAACCTGTTGTCATCGGTGTGTCTACAGGGTTAGCATCCATCAGGTTTAGCTTGCTTAACACATCAGCAATTTTCCGTGACTGGTGTACTAGAATGTTACCATCTTGATCTCTCTCTATTTCCAGAGATAGGTAGTTGTTTACCTCACCAAGATCTTTCATGTCAAAGTGCTCTTTTAGTTGAGCTAGGGCGTTATTGTACATTGTGACATCTTTCCAAAAGAATAAAAGATCATCAACATAAAACAAACAATACAGTTTCTTTTGCCCCTCCTCTTTGACAAATACACATGGATCAGATTTCCCTTGCTTAAAACCTAGAGAAAACAATACTTCAGTGAGTTTTGAGTGCCAACACCGTGCACTTTGTTTGAGACCATAAAGGGACTTTTTCAGAGCACAAACAAATCCCTGTTTTACCTGTACGCCATCAGGTGGAAGCATATAAAGTGATTCATTTAGAGATCCGTACAGAAAAGCTGTATTTACATCATGGTGACTAATGTGTAGATTTTCTTCTGCAGCTAGCTTGAGCATAAGCCTAATGCTCTCATACCTCACTGTGGGTGAGTAGGTCTCATGATAGTCTTCACCTGGTACCTGAGCAAAACCTCTGGCTACCAACCTGGCTTTGTGTCTGACTATCTTTCCATTTTGATCAGTCTTTGCTTTGAAGACCCATTTGCTTCCAAGCAATTTCATTCCTGGAACTACTGGAACAAGTTCCCATGTTTTGTTCCTTTCCAAGGAATCAAGCTCAGCCTTCATGGCATTTAACCATGGCTCAGCTTCCTTTGAATCCAAATCCTGGATTTCTTGGAAACTTGAAGGTTCAAAAACCTTCTTGGAGCTTTTAACAGCTGTTACTGCTATCTTAGCAAACTCATCAGCAAATCTCTTTGGAGGTCTGCCTTTTGTGGCTCTCTGTGACCTGCGAATTAGCCTTAAGTCTTCAACACTCTCCTCTTCCTTCTTAGGAGAAAAGTGACCTATTGTGAACAATGGTTCCTCCAATTCTTGATCAGAGCTTTCAGAGGGTCGCATAGAGGCTTTCGCACTCTTGAAATCCTCTGAATCATCTGATTCAGTTTCAGACTCAGAATCAGAACCTTCATCAGTGGGTGTGGGTTGTTGCGGTTGCTTTTGACTATCCTCAGTCTCATCACTGTCATCAGGATAACATTGGAAAATTCCCACATTCTCCCCCCACTTGGCATTGTACTCAACACTTCTTGTGAGCTTAATTTCCTTAGAGTCAGTCATCATTATTCTGTAAGACCCTTTCTGATAACCTAGAAAGATACCATGCAATCCACACTTGTCTAATTTGGAGTTTTGTGGTGAGTGAACCCACATGTCCGAACCAAAAATTTTCATGTGTTTGATGTATGGCTTTTTGCCAAACATCTTCTCATAGGGGGTACAACCAATCGCTGAAGATAACCTGCGATTATAACTGTAAGTGAAACATGAGAGAGCTTCGGCCCAATAACTCTCTGGAAGATTTGCATCATGCAGCAAGGTCTTTAACCCTTGAAGCAATGTCTGATTTGCTCGTTCCGCAAGTCCATTCTGCCATGGCGAGCGAGGACTAGACAAATCGTGTTGAATTCCTTTCTCAGCCAGAAAAGCTTCAAACTGCTGAGAAGTGAATTCTCCCCCCCGGTCAGTGAAAAGAATCTTTATCTTCTTACCATGCACATTTCCCAACCAAGCACAGAATTCCTTGAACCTAGGAAAAGCCTCTGATTTCTGCTTGAGATTGTACACAAAAATATACCTGGAAAATGCATCAAGGAGAACCATGAAGTACCTATTCCCACCCAAAGAGGGCGCTAGTGGTCCAACCAAATCAGCATGAATAATTTGGTATGGTTCTGTAGCTTGCCTACTAGACACCTTACCTTTCGCAGCCATTTTCACCTTGTTTGCTGCGCATGCCTTGCACTTCATGTGGTACCTGCAGGGTTTAATAGTCATACCTTCAACCAAGGCAGGCATTTTAGATACTGCCTCAAAATGCAAATGACCAAATTTCCTGTGAAAATCGTGAATACATTCTGCATGCAAACTTTTGTTAGAACCTGCAATGCAACAAGTGTCATCCTGCACAACATCATCATAATACAAAACAAACAAACGATCAACAAATTCAGCATACAATTGATAATCATTTTTCTTGGTGATGATGCATCTATTGTTCTTAAAGGAAACGTCAATCTTCTTCTCAATCAGCTGTCCAACGCTGAGCAGATTATGCTTGGCATCCGGCACATAAAGAACATCCTGTATCGATAAGTCCAAACTGTGAAGAACAACAGTTCCGTAGCCTTTACTGGGGATAGTGTGGTCATCCGCCTGGTGAATCGCACCTTCCTGCGGTGTAAAAGACACAAACAGTCGCTTATCGTTGCACATGTGATGCGTTGCAGCTGAATCAACAACGAAGAAAGATCTAGACGTCTTCTGGACCTCTGCAACCTCCTCAACCTCTGCAACCTTTGGAGCGAAGCGTGAGACCATTGCCTTGTGCTGCGTTGTCCTGGACACCGGACCTTTGCCTTTGCTCTGGCCTTTTCCACGCGATGAGCTTCCACTGCGCTGCTCTGTCTTGGCCCTGGGATATTTGCATTCCCTCTTCATATGGCCTAGACGTCCACACGAGTAGCATTTCACTGCCTTCAAAGCTTTGGCGCCATCTGGTGGTTCCACTGCACTGCGGGATGACGACTGTGAAGTCTCCCCCTTGTTGATGCAGCTAGCACCGCGGCGATCCGCTTCATTCAATATCACGGCAGTAACATAGTCCACTGTTAGCTGAGCAGTTGGCTGTACAGCAATCTGAGTCGCAACAGACTCCCAACCTGAACCCAAAGATTGTAGTATCATGAAGGAATACACAGCCTCTGGAAAGTTGAGTCCTCTCTGTTGCAGCTCATGTCTCAGATTCTGCATCTCCATCAGATGTATACGCACATCTCCACCTTCAGCAAGAGCCATATTATGCAGCTTGTTAAAGTAAAACATAGTGGATCCAGCTTCTGTCCTCAAGTGAGCCTCTCTCAGAGCGTCCCAAATTTCTCTGGCTGAGGTCTTATCACGCAATAGACAGAGCTCTTCTGGGGATACTATCAATGTAAGAGTTCCCCTTGCCTTGGAATCCATAGCTTTCCATTCATCTGTAACTGGAGCTGGGGGGGTTTCTGAAATTACCTTAAACAGACCCTCTTTCCGCAGAATAGCCTCTGCATAGAGAACCCAGTCCGTATAGTTTTTCTTATTGAGCTTAGGAATCCCAAAAGCATCAGCTAGCTTTGCATCCGCCATTTCTGATGCGTTATAAATCAGACTGCTTTATACAAGCTGTGTCTGTGCTGCTCTGCTTACTTCAAACCTCATTCCAAAGGCAAATTCAAAGTTACTTTCACTTTCCCAGCCATCCAAGCCACTACGCTTGTGCCGTGGAAAACGGCTTTAAAAGTTCAAAGTCCAGCCTTAAAGCCATTAATTAGAAGCTGGCAGGCTGCCCGGAGCAGTAGCACATACCTTCATCAATCATCTTGACGCGCAGAGCAGATACCGTGCGTTCCGTCTCTCTGCCGCTGTTCCGATACTTTGCCGGCACTTCGTTTCTTTGCTCCTTTGTTCCTTTGCCAGGAGCCCGACTTCTGGAGTCCATTCTCAAAACACTGCGTTTTTCTGGGCCCGGAACCAAATGTTGGGGATAAGCAGTGTCCAGTGCACAGCGGAATGATGAAAAGTATGTACCAACATGCTCTATACTACTTTATTTACAGTTCAAAGCTGGTATGTTACAGAAAAACATCTTCCCTACTGCCGGAGCAGAGAAAGCGTCATCTCTCCTCTAAAGCACGGAGAGAATCTCCAACTGAAACTGCAAAGCACAGTGAAAAACAGGAAACCAGTGTACGTCACATCCAGTCTCCATTCCCGTGGGAAAACCTCCAACAGTACAGACTCTGTGGAATGTAAACAACCTGTCTCGTGACAAGCACTTTGCTGCACAGAGAAGAAAGCAGAAACCAACACAGGCTTCCTCAACCTCAGCCCTCCAGATGTTTTTAGCCTACAACTCCCATGATCCCTAGCTAGCAGGACCAGTGGTCAGGGATGATGGGAATGGTAGTCTCAAAACATCTGGAGGGCTGAGGTTGAGGAAGGCTGGTATAACACATTGCCTTATGATTTTTGAAATAAGCAGATTACCAATAGATTATTATATTAACACATCAATGAAAGAGCTTGATGTCTAGAAGTCATGGGCGGTCCCATGTTACTGTGTGCATTGCATTATAGGGAAAAAATATTGTATACATTATATGGATTATGGTGGGAACTTCAAATAGATTAGTAGCTGCATTGAATATAAATAATAAAAAATCAGGGTATGCATACATATATGAATGTATGAATCAGCGGTTCATGAGTGCACACACTGAACTCAGTGGATGTGGCTCATGTGAATGTACATCCCTAATTGGGGTCTCTTAGCTACATGCAACGGGACACAGGTGGTGCTGTGGTCTAAACCACTGAGCCTCTTGCGTTGGCTGATCAGAAGGTTGGCGGTTCGATTCCCTGCGGCGGGGTGAGCTCTTGTTCCTCTGTCCCAGCTCCTGCCAACCTAGCAGCTCAAAAGCACATCAAAGTGCAAGTAGATAAATAGATCTACGGTGGGAAGGTAAACGACTTTTCTGTGCGCTGCTCTGGTTTCTGTGTTCCGTTGTACCAGAAGCGGCTTAGTCATGCTGGCCACATGACCCGGAAAAACTGTCTGTGGACAAACACTGGCTCCCTTCGCCGCTAAAGCGAGATGAGCACCACAACCCCAGGTTCGTCTGCAACTGGAGTTAACTGTCAGGGGTCCTTTACCTTTACCTTTTTAGCTACATGCAACAGAGAATAGTGAGACCTGGAAGTAGACATGTGTTTCCAGGCTTGGACATATGAATTTTGGGGAACAAAGTGCTCATCACAAATATTTTAATATAATCTGGAAAATAATATCTTCCATACAACTCTCTCACCAATTCATCCTGTCCCCAACCACCTACCAATCTCTAAAGCCACTCATCACTACATTTAGCCACTGATCATCTACTGGTCAAAGTCACCAGCCCCACCCATGCATGGCTGGAGAAAGTACAGCCCCCAACTGCCAATGCTCAGAGATGTCACAGGAACAGGTCACCACGTCTACCACTAAAGAATTAGCTGAATGATGACCAGGCCCAGCAGGGAAGGTGGAAGGGGTGATGAACGGTCTGACATATAAAGGCTGGAAGAAGCGATCGTGAATGATTTTTCTTCTGCCACACCCAGGGGTGTTGAAGGGGGTGCGGAAGGGGTGGTCCACCCCAGGCACCACTCGGGGTGTGTGTGACAAGATGGCCCACTGCCTCCCCCCAGCTGTAGAGCGACTGAGGGTGCACACACAGTTAGTATGGGCGCCGCTTGCATGACATCCGTACAGGCTGCCTCTCACATGGCGAATGTACAGGCTGTCAGAGAGCATTCCTCCGCCACTGGCCACACCTGCCAATAAGTAGGCGAAGAAGAAGAAGAAGAAGAAGAAGAAGAAGAAGAAGAAGAAGAAGAAGAAGAAGAAGAAGAAGAAGAAGAAGAAGAGGAAGAGTCTGGATTTGATATCCCGCTTTATCACTACCCTAAGGAGTCTCAAAGTGGCTAACATTCTCTTTTCCCTTCCTCCCCCACAACAAACACTCTGTCAGGTGAGTGAGGCTGAGAGACTTCAGAGAAGTGTGACTCGCGCAAGGTCACCCAGCAGCTGCATGTGGAGGAGCCGGGAAGCGAACCCGGTTCACCAGATTATGAGACTACTTCTTTTAACCACTACACCACACTGGCAGAGTCAGCTAAAGTAGCTAGCTAGCACAAAGAAGAGACTACTTCTTTTAACCACTACACCACACTGGCAGAGTCAGCTAAAGTAGCTAGCTAGCACATGCATCAACATTGAGATATCTTCTTGTGAGAGCCCCAGTCTTGCAATATTTTTAAGAATGTAAGAGGAGACAAAGGCCCATCTAGTCTAGCACTCATTTTTGCAGTCACTAACCAGATTTCCTTGGGAAGCTTGCAAGCAAAGTGATTCCTTCCAGTTAGGTGGGGGCAAACACACGCAATGATGTGCAGAGGCAACATTTGGTCTTATGTACTAGTGGCTCCAGATATGAGTAGGAGGGACATCTCCCTCTACAACAGATGAACTCTTCAAGCTTAGCTGGGACCTCGTCGGTCATGGTTTCCCACTGCAGAAGCATATGGAAACCAAATTCATGCTTGTTAATATGCAATGTTTGAAGTGGGCCTAATGTGCTAGTTTTGGTTCTTTAGACAGCATTTAGCAAAATTACTGTTTTCTTGGCAGTCAGAAAGAAAACTCTGAATGGTGCTCCAATTATTTTACCATATTGGTTTGTAGCCAGGGAGCAGTGGGATGGACACCTTGGAATATAAGTTGGGCAGGCAGGAAACATCAGCAGGGAATGCTTTCAACAGGTACAGCAGAGGAATCAGTGAAGTCTGCAAGACAAAGAAAAGCAGCAGCAACAGACAGAATGTTGTTCATTTTTCTAATGGTATTTATTCTTAGGGTTGTTTGCATGATTTAAGAAGGAGGTCCCACTGTGCCACATTTCTTTTCATTTCTTGTAATCCTATTCTGTTTTTAATTAATGAGAGGCAAAAAAGCCTTCCTTTTCCTTCACTCAAAGTTCACTGTTTAAAAATAGATGGAAAATCGCGTCCTCCTCACAGAGGCCATGTGTTGCAGTGAGATCATCAGGACTGACCTCACTGTTTGTGTGGGTGGGAGCGATTGGATAGCCACAACAACCCTGATTGGTGGCCCCTTGGTTGCTGGGCAAATCTGGCCAATGGGGGATTTTGTGTATTAACCGAGGGACCTTTATATACCGCTGCACGTTGTGTAGGGCTTCCACTTTTTGCTTCACACACCAGATCACCCACCCTCCCTATATTTAGGGTCTTGCTATGACCTTGCTATGCTGTCATGGGTCATCTGCTGTTGGGACAGGGGCCCGGTAGGAATTTTCCCATTTGTCTGATTGGCTGGTGCCACTTGGGTTTGCCACATAGCAAATCGTCACAACTTTGTAAGGTTTGGCAGTTAGGCATTGGTTCAAGGTGATCGGGGGAGGGGGGGTTGGAGCACCTGTCCCCTCCAATGTGCAAAGGTATTCCATTAAAGGAATCCAGGGATTCACCATGCTTTTGTCAACCCCTTTCAGGGGGTAGGGCCACGCAAGAGTCCCTGGGAGCATTTGGGGTGAGCTTGAGTCTGATCCTGGACCATTGCTCCCCCACAATGTTTACCTCTACTGACAATGTGGTGGGGTCCAGTCGTCAGTGCTGCCCTGCTGAGGTCAGGGGCAGCTAGTCGGGAACCAATGCCTAAACAAGCACTCACTATCTGTAATCAATAAAGTTGTGGCCAACATTATGCCAATAACCTAAAAACTAAATTCCGTGTCAATTGTATTGGGAAGCTCCTGGGGATCTTAACATGCAAACATAAACACTGTGACTACTGACTTTCCTGCTTGGGCCTGTTGATTTAGAACAAATTCAGAAATTAAATGGTAATGTGCTATAGCCATCTTTGGACTGTACCACCTCAAGATTCACCTGAGGTAAATCACATATCTGCATGTGGATTTCTAACCAGACTTTTCTGCATTTGCAAAACTACCCTGGCAAGGTAATGGTAAGGCTCGACTCTCATGGGGTCTCGGGCAATAATGCCTTCACATTCTGATGTATTACAGTCTGGAATAAATGTTTGGACTGGCTTTTACTTTGTATTTTGTGAGACAAAGAGGAGCAGTTGCTACTGACTTTTACTAGCACACCGTAGGAAGGAATTTGGTTTTTAATAAGGTTCAGGATGTAGAAATCACTGTGGTTTGCTAGGAAGCTCTATTTAAAATGACTGTGCTTTTAAGGAAAATGTTGCCAACAAGTTTCAGCCAGAGTAAATAGGAGGAAAGTTTGGTGCTTTGTTTCTCAGGCAAATAATCTAAAGAATTTCAAGGCTGACTTGTGATGTTTCTCAGAGGGTGCTTCATTCATCCATGGCTGTCCTTGGCAAATTAGAATTTTGGCCTTCAGCCTTCTGTTTTATCATACGCCATGCAACAAAATAATAACACATTAGCAGTTAAGTCCTCTACATGTCTACTCATAAGAAGGCCACTTCAGGTTCACTCAGTCAAAAGATCAACAGCTAAGACAATGTGTTTTCTCATTTTTGTGTGTAGGGCAGGTAAGAATGGCATGTACAATCAGCCTTTTGGGGCAAATAGGTAGGCTTGGTAGGCCTCTGAAACAGAATTTCCCCACTACTGTTGTAGTGGCTAGAATGCTACACTAAGTTTGAGGAGATTCATTTTCTTCAAATCCCAGTCTAACCACTAATGTATTTTCTGAGGGTTAAAAGGTAAAGGGACCCCTGACCATCACGTCCAGTCGTGACCGACTCTGGGGTTGCGGTGCTCATCTTGCTTTATTGGCCGAGGGAGCCGGCGTACAGCTTCCGGGTCATGTGGCCAGCATGACTAAGCCTCTTCTGGTGAACCAAAGCAGCGCACGGAAAAGCCGTTTACCTTCCCGCCGGAGTGGTACCTATTTATCTACTTGCACTTTGACGTGCTTTCAAACTGCTAGGTTGGCAGGAGCAGGGACTGAGCAGCAGGATCTCATTCCATCGCGGGGATTCGAACCACCAACCTTCTGATTGGCAAGTCCTAGGCTCTGTGGTTTAACCCACAGCGCCACCCGCATCCCTTTCTGAGGGTTTAGGGGCCAATAATTGGTACTCAGCCTAACCTAGCACACATGACCATTCCTGAGGAAAGCTGGCATTGTGAAATGAGGAATAATCTCACAGAATATGTACCACTTCAAGATGCTAGCAATCCCCCTGGCTTTGATGTATGATGCCCTTTAATGTTATGGGATTTCTCACAAGTAGAGAAATAATGTTGCCTCAATCCCACTGGTCACCACCAGCTGGACCTAACTCTGTTATTTTTTGTGCACCTTACCTCAGAATTCTATGTAACATAGACACTTCAGTAAGATTAATTCTAAGTGATGCACTTCAGCTTCCTATTTGAAGCACTTAAAAAAAAAAATAAGGCTTTACATAAGTAAAAAAAAAAGGGCTACATTTTTAAAAAGAAGCAGAGGCTTCCAATTGATCAAGATTAACACCATCTTTTAAAAGTCTGAAGCAGAATATCTCATGCCCTCAGCTTGGTACCTGCTTCAACAGTAGATTTATGTAGAAGAAGTTGCTGTTGTTCCATTGGGTAGCACTATACAAGGGGTGGAACTGAATGGGCCATGGGTTTGTGAGCAGCTTAGTAGCTTGGTCCTACTGCATCTGTGGCCTGGAGACTAGGGAATAGCAGAAGTATGGAAATTCCATGGAACAGGGAGAGAAGAAGACTTCATTGGTGTCCAACATCAAACTGTTGGGACAATCTGGGATTGTGAAAAGTGGTTAACAGACCCATAAGCTTTAAGGTCCGGTGCAAGAAGGGGGAATATTGCAGTATTGTATTTGGCCATCATAATGATGAACAGCTGTACAATATAGCAGAATTCACCAATCTATCATTTTCTCTACTTCTGTGAGACTCCATTGGGGAAATGTGCTAATCTGGCCCAATTTTGCTCACTCTTTACTCAAATTAATACACCAGGGGTGCGCCAGAATATATCTGATAAATTTTGCTAGTCTTATTTGAAGCCTTTTCACTTTAGATGAAGTTTGGGAGCATCTCTCCTTATAATTAACAGAAGAAGACTTTTGTTCAGCATCTTCAAGACCATTGTTTTGCTTCTCTCACCTATTTATACTGCTTGTTCAGTTACATTCTCTTGACACACAGTTTCTGCAAATGTTTATGATGATAATATGCAATGTGTTCAGCTCCATCATATTTTGATCCTTGGGTCTGCATTATCAAGTATGACAGGTATGTAATATATTTTATTTCCCTTTAGGTTTTAGCTCTCTGCATATATGCTTATATATGGGATTTGCTTGCAGAACAGACTATAATAGGGAAGAGACAAAAGCAAGTCAAGTGGAAATACAATTCTCTTGTCATTAATAGTTCACCATTTCCTTTTTATGACATCAAAGTAGATTTTCACACATCCTTTTCTCGGGAAAATTTGCATTTCCCCCAAAACTATTTCCTCTGAGAACTTCAAGAACAAACTAAATGCTTTTTGGAACTCATATTGTATCTCTGTGTTCCCATATTGAACTGTATCCTTTAGCAGAATTTGAACAGGAACTATCAGGCTTGAACTCAAGATGGTTTGACAACTGTTTAAGACCTGTGACCACTTCTTTGGTGATCCTTATTTCTTGGCCTATTTCCTCAAGTTTCATTCTTTTATTTATAGTCCAGGGAACACAAACTCTCAGGAAGAAAATAACCAGCATTTCTCATTTGCATGAGAAATGGTATGGCCTGTTACAGCGTACTTTCCCTTTTATTTACATATTATTATTTAGTGTAGTTTTTATCTTTTATGAAGAGTAAACTCAAAGGCAACTTTCAGCAGTCTAGGTTCCTTCAGAATTTCAAGTCTGCCTCATAGTTCAAGAGGAAACCTGGTAAGGCTGCTACGTCTACAGGAAATCCAAGCCTTTTGTCATCATTAGGAAATTACATGTCCAATAATATTGTTTAAGCAATATTCTTATACGTTCCCTCTTATTTTCCTCCACCATTCCATCTCCTAGTCATTGCCTGACTCCTCTCCCCCCAGAGTCCAGAATACTGACCTCATCTTTTTTTATTTAGCTTTCCTCCCACCAAGTGACTAAGGCTTCCAACTGCTAGCCTTTGTATGCTGTTATATATATCTGCCCCTCTTGTTGTTTGCCTGAGTTTTTATCTATTGAAAGGAGGGGGGGACATCACGATACCAGCCAATTACCAGCTCAACTGTATTCATTCATTCAGTCACAGATAGGTAGCCGTGTTGGTCTGCCATAGTCAAAACAAAAAAAAATTCCTTCCAGTAGCACCTTAAAGACCAACTAAGTTCTTGGTATGAGCTTTTGTGTGCATGCACACTTCTTCAGATACAGAAGTGTGTATCTGAAGAAGTGTGCATGCACACGAAAGCTCATACCAAGAACTAACTTAGTTGGTCTTTAAGGTGCTACTGGAAGGAATTTTTTTTGTTTTCATTCAGTCAGTCAATGATAAGGCCAAAGAGGGCTGAAGACCGGGGTAACCTGTGAACAGCTCCTTACATGCCCCAATCTATGCACGTAAAAGAACTTTATTGTTCTTTATTGTTTAGGTTTGGTTTAACTCCCTGCTTGCAAGTGCTCAAATCTGGCTGCATTGTGCCCACAGTGAATAAATAGTTCAGTTTCTGAAAGTAGGCACCCAAATGGAAATTATCTCTGTGGACTCATTTTGCCATTTGCAGAAGCTGAATAGAAATCTCAGTGTAAATGAGGAACCTTTAATTTTAGTGTTGAAGTCAATAGTTTTGAAGTGACGATTTCCATATATTATGTCACGGTATCCTTTAGCCTTTTCTACCAAGCACTTAAATTCATGCATTTGAAGTCTGTCTTCTGTTGAGGTAATGAGCTCGCAACATTTTTTTATTATCTATTATAGTCTAAAGGGGAATGGAAATCTAAGTGGTTCAGACAAGGATTCATTATTATATATATTTTTCTCACTAAGTAGCTTGATTTACACCCTCCCCCCCAACCCAATATTTTACTTACTTGTAATTTTTTAGTTTTTGAGTAGGTCCTGCTAGCATTAGCACACCATTTCTCCCTTGAGGATGAATTCTGACTGCCAGTTTATTCCACATTTTATTTTATGCAGTTGGAATCACTAATAGAACTGTTCTGTTGCTTTGCACACAGAAATAGAAATTGCAACAAGTTCAGCATGCATTACATTAGATGCTATTCACAGCTGACTCTGCCCTTGCTCCCATATGTGTCCACTCTCATGTGAATGTTGCAAATGTGTAATTTGTAATTTCCATTGGTTTGCAAAGGGGAAGTTCAGAAATACAATTCTGTTTGCTTCCCCCAGCCTTGCTGCTTGCAGCCACGCTGGGATGG
This sequence comes from Podarcis melisellensis, assembly GCF_964234715.1. Lineage (NCBI taxonomy): Eukaryota > Metazoa > Chordata > Lepidosauria > Squamata > Lacertidae > Podarcis > Podarcis melisellensis. Next base: position 64,073,202 of record NC_138541.1, on the reverse strand, counting down.
GTGGGGATAAGGGAGATGGCAACTGACGTGGCATGTCAGATAGTAGACTAGTTAACAGCATTCAAGGGGCATCCTTTCAGAAATCACAGTTGAGTGAATTTTGGAACTTTCCTTCTCTCTGACCTTGAAAATCAGTGTGGCATCTCAGTACTGAAGGGGATTGATGAAGATGGTTTGGTAGGTGCCTTTTTGCTCATGGTGTACAAACTCATCCCACTATCGCCTCTGTAAGTGCTATAAAGGGCTGTGCTGAAATTTTTCTAATGAGAACATTCGGACAATGTCTGGGTAACTGAGAGAGGGTGATGAACTGGGTAGAGAAAGGTGGCGCTATTGGGTTTTTGTTGTTGTTATTATTATGTATTTTGTGGTTTTATTTCTTGATTTTATTCTGTGAACTGCCCTGAGACCGCCTAGGTATAGGGGGGTATATAAATTCAAATAGTAATAAGAAGGAAGGAAGGAAGGAAGGAAGGAAGGAAGGAAGGAAGGAAGGAAGGAAGGAAGGAAGGAAGGAAGGAAGGAAGGAAGGAAGGAAGGAAAAACTTTATCACTGCAATCCAATTTATTTACTTATTTTTTTTAAAAAAAATAATTTGCATTTTCAAAAACAGGAATAGAGAGCATATTTAACCCCCTCCCCCCATCTCACTTACAAAATACAGCATATGTAAATATACCATATGACTTACCTTCCACACTTCTCCTGGTTCCTTTGCTTTTCTTCTACTCCACTTAATCTACATCTTTTTAATCATCCAATTTGTTATCTATTAAATACTCTATCTGTTTCAACTCTGCTGGATTTACCCAAGACCTGCTAAGCTATATATTTGTCTATATTGGTTCTGAAATTTTTCAATAAACACTATCCATCCCTCTTTATATTCCTCATCTTCGTTTTGTCTTATCCTGTTTGTCAGACCAGCCACTTCAGCATATTCAAACGTATTACACTGCACTCTTCCTTGGTGGGTACTATACTTGTTCTCCACCTTTGTGCAAATAAGGTTCTAGCAGCAGCACTGGCATATAGTAATAAACTCTTTTGTTTTTGGGAGACCTCCGTTGTTACCATCCTCAAAAGGACTGAATATAGTGATATAATTAGACAAAGGACTGAAAGATGATCAACAGGTACGCATGAGATTTCTGTTGCTGGACTGCACTACCTGAAGCTGCAGGTATGAAAATGAATGTATGAAGAGGGATTATTGTCCCTGGCAAATGATAGGACAGACAAGGGTTGGCACGGGATATGTCCAACACAACTGGGACGCCCAGTATATTTTATGGGATCGAGCTGCCCTACCCTTTGTGCTTCTTATCAGAGGTGTGTATATGGAGAGAGGAGGAGGCATAGTGGATTCAATCTATGTCAATAATGACATCATCAAGTCTTGTCACTTTCTCTTTCTAATATAAATAAATGTGTCTCAATTCAGTTTGTGAATGGTTGGAAGACTTTTTCTAAACACTTTTTTAAAGGGTGGGTTGTAGCCTCTAGAGTTACTAATGTTCATGCTAGGACTCAAGGAGACTGAGAAAAATGCACTTTCAAGGGCCCCTGATGCCTGGCACACTGTGACTGGAGCATTTAAAGAGCTAGAGAAGTATTAAGTGAGGAGCAGTTGCTCAGTTACTTATCAAAGCTGGATAATCACTTTTTTTGAGGAGATAGTATTCCATTTGTAATATAGCTGAGCTCCACAAGGTTCACAAGTTCATATTTGTTGTTGTTTAGTCATTTAGTCATGTCTGACTCTTCGTGACCCCATGGACCTGGGCATGCCAGGCACTCCTGTCTTCCACTGCCTTCCGCAGTTTGGTCAAACTCATGTTAGTATCTTCAAGAACACTGTCCAACCATCTCGTCCGATGTCATCCCCTTCTCCTTGTGCCCTCAATCTTTCCCAACATCAGGGACTTTGGGGGGGAGTCTTCTCTTCTCATGAGGTGCCCAAAATATTGGAGCCTCAGCTTCACGATCTGTCCTTCCAGTGAGCACTCAGGCCTGATTTCCTTCAGAATGGAGAGGTTTGATCTTCTTGCAGTCTATGGGACTCTCAAGGGTCTCCTCCAGCACTGTAATTCAAAAGCATCAATTCTTTGGCGCTTCAATCAATCAGCCTTCTTTATGGTCCAGCTCTCACTTCCATACATCACTACTGGGAAACCATAGCTTTAATTATATGGACCTTTGTCGGCAAAGTGAAGTCTCTGCTTTTTAAGATGCTGTCTAGGTTTGCCATCGCTTTTCTCCCAAGAATCAGGCGTCTTTTAATTTCGTGACTGCTGTCACCATCTGCAGTGATCACGGAGCCCAAGAAAGTAAAATCTCTCACTGCCTCCATTTCTTCCCCTGCTATTTGCCAGGAGGTGATGGGACCAGCGGCCATGATCTTTGCCATCTCATGGAAATAAAAACATCAGGTGGTATAAATTTGAAGTAAACAAGTCATCTTCAACTTTCCCTTTCTCTCCCCACCTCTCTTTTTAGTAATTCTCCAGCTTTTATATCTCCCAGCAATATAAGGAGAAACATATAGGTAACTTTATATGAACTGATCATTAAGAAGTAGTATCTTTCATAGGGGTAGAGCTGAAGTCCTCTCCATCCTCCAGGATTAGAGTTGTCATTTTGTTCCAGCTGAAAACAGTGACTATATCATTTCCCTGGCTCACAGAATAGGCATTGCTTTTCCTGGCTTGAGAACAAATTAGCGGGCACAAGGCACTTATTGTTCTGGTTTTAGAACATCTTGGTGGGAACTAGACATTTATTTCTTGGCAGAGTGAGTGCTTGGCACTCATTATCCGGATGGGAGTGTTAGGTTGGGGAACAGCACTGTAGTTCCAAACCGCAGGAGCATCTCACACATTGTATGCTGGCAAGGCAGCTACAGCTGATACCAGCTCTCTGATGAGGAAGAATATAAGAGGTCTGCTGGATCTGGAGAAAAGCTGATACTACATGATTTGTCATATTTCTTAAGATGCATTGTGGAGCAAGGTAGCAGCAGTCCATGACTGGGCAACTGAAGGCCGGAGAGCCAAATGTTCCCCTCTAGCCCATTGTCAGGCTTCGGGAATCAGGTTCCTCCCCCATGGCTGTAAATGAGCAGATCAAATGAAAGGGAATTCTTACCAGTTAGATTCTTTAATAATCACAGCGAAGGACAAAAGAAAGCATCTAACCAGAATGACGGTGCTCCCAGTTAAGGTCACTCCCCCCTCCATCCCTATTAATCTACATCACTCTTGCATCTTGTAATCTGAGCTTGTACCCTCTGTGCTTTCTGTTCTGATACTTTCTGAGCTCTTCTTGACCTTGGGCTGAGCAGAGGAATGCCGTCCAGAGACTGTGAATCTGTTAACCCTCTCTCTTCTAATGTTTCTTCTGCTAGCTGTTCCCCATCCAGTATTTCCCAGCTTCTGCCTTCTGAACTATGCCCCTCTGCAAGCCACTGTTCCAAATCTATACTGTCGTCCTGCTCCTGGGAAGATTCAGGATAAGGAGCAGGGGGAGGGGGTGGCTCCCACCATTCCTCCTCAGTGCAGCCCTCCTCGGCACAGTCCCTGACACCTATTTTATCTGGCTGTGGGGACCACACATCCTCCTCAAGCCCTCAGCCATATCCCTCACCATTCCTTCCTCTTATTCTCATTGAGTGTTTTGGGCTGGCTAGAATGTGCCGTTGAGCTCTGATAAATCCTCTTGCTTGCCTGGATGAAGGAAAGAGGGGCGTGTGAGTGTGTGTAGAAACTAGTAGAGCTGTGTGCAGCTATTCCACCTGCCTGTTGGCTCCAATCTGCCCTGATCTACCCCAGGACACCCCAAGGTCCGCTCTCCCCTCTCTGTATCCACCCCTGAAGCAATTTTGGAGCTGGTGGGGGCGAAGGATTTTTAGAAGTCCTATTTAGCCAGGAGGATACAGCAGGAGGAGGAGATGCCGTTTCTCCATCTCCTCCCTCCCAACAGAGAGCAGGCGATTTGACCCTGCTGGGTGCTGCTCCTTCACAAGCCATGCTAGCTGTGTTCTACTTCCACTGTCAGGGCAGTATACCTTTGAATACCTATTTCTGAGGATCACAGGTCGAGAGAGAGGTGATGCCCTTGGGTTCTGCTTGCAGGCTTCCCATGGGTCTTTGGTTGATCACTGTGAGAAAAGAGTGCCATGCTAGTTTGGCCACTGGAGTGATCCAGCAAAGCTGTTCTTACATTCTTATGGTCTGCTCATGGACTTTCAGGCTGGCCACAGGTAGGATGAGGGCTCTTCCTATATTTTCATGCAGCCTTTTCCCCACCCCAAATATAGATCAATCATCAGACCTTTTGCCATCGAGGGCCATGTTTGTTGATTTTTAAAATTGAAGAGCCGTAACTGAATCTTCATTGCCAAACTTCTTCCATTCTGGTGTAGTTATTTTGGGCCTTGGAGAGAGAAATTAGATTGATGGGTAGATCAGCGGAGAGGAGAGAGAACAACATATAAATACCCTAATAAGATCGAATTCTCATTTTGAATGCTAATCATAAAAAGGACCTTAACACGTTGCAGAGACATTAGAAGTCATTTTGCGCCTTCCATTTTGTGAATGGTTTTAGAATGGCTGCTAAACTGTCATTCACTAAGCGTTATGAAACCATTCAAACATAAGTTGTTCTGCTCTATGATCTTATGATAATTAACTAAATGTAGTTTCCATTGATCATCAGCATAAAAATATCTATAACTCTCCCCTTCCTTAGTCATTTAATTTTCAAGGAAATATTTGTGTGGGCTGCTTCTTTTTTAAAGATTGCAAAATGCAAATAAATAAAAGCATTAATCTTAAAGGATGAGCTCTCCATTATATTAAGAAGCATCCATTTTACCCATATTGTAATCCATCCTGCCTTTGTTTTGACATTGTGCAAGTTGGAATTGGATTCTATTTTATAGTTTGCCAAGAAAAAACTTCCCTGCTCTTTTAAGGACTGAAATGTGATCAACAGGTTTGCATTGGATTTCTGTTGCTGGACTGTACTATCTGAACCTGCAGGTGTGAAACGGAATGTATGAAAAAGGATTATTGTCCCTGGCAAATGATAGGACAGACAAGGGCTGACACGGGATATGTCCAACACAACTGGGACACCCAGTATATTTTATGGGGTTGAGCTGCCCTTCCATTTTCTTATCAGAGGCCCTCATGGGTTGCAAGGGTAACTTCTGAAGCAGGAAGCCTGCAGTTAGTATGTAGCCTTCTTGCATGATTGGAATATCAGGGTTCTAAATTTTGAACCTTGGAATACCAAGGTTCTAAATCATGCTGGGCTGGGGACGCAGGTGGCGCTGTGGGTTAAAGCCTCAGCGCCTAGGACTTGCCGATCGAAAGGTCGGCGGTTCGAATCCCTGCGGCGGGGTGCGCTCCCGCTGCTCAGTCCCAGCGCCTGCCAACCTAGCAGTTCGAAAGCACCTCCGGGTGCAAGTAGATAAATAGGGACCGCTTACCAGCGGGAAGGTAAACGGCGTTTCCGTGTGCGGCTCTGGCTCGCCAGAGCAGCGATGTCACGCTGGCCACGTGACCCGGAAGTGTCTCCGGACAGCGCTGGCCCCTGGCCTCTTAAGTGAGATGGGCGCACAACCCCAGAGTCTGTCAAGACTGGCCCGTACGGGCAGGGGTGCCTTTACCTTACCTTTAAATCATGCTGGGAGTTTTTTTTTTATTGTTGGATGTTTAAGACGAGAATGATAGTCAGCTCCAGTTGACTCTTGAAGAGGAAAACATTGTTGCCATAGAGCTGCATTAAATCGTACATTCATACACCATTAACTGCATTTATTTCTACCAGAGTGTATTTTTAGCAAGGATATTTGAATCTCCTCTTAACCCTAGGATTCTTAACTGCAGGACCTTTCCCTTCCATCTGCAGTGAGCGAGACATTTGCATGCTGCACGAAGAAAAAGAAAACATGTATTCTACATGAAACACAAATAGTCCAAAGCAAAAAAAGAGAAGGAAGGAAGGAATGTTAATATGATCAGTCATAATGAATAAATATATCATAATGAAGGGAACCCAGGGTTGCAGCCATTTTGCTAATGACCGTCCTGAATATAGTATGTGATTGAGAAGTGGCCTTATTTGGTTACTGTTGCTAAACATAACAAAACACTTCTTGCATTCTTCTATAAATTCCATGCCCTGTAGTTCTCCCCAGCATTACTTGTCTGTGTTGATGGTTGTTTTTCAATGTATTATCCAAACTAATGCCCTTTATGCAAGTTAGAAATAAACAACATGATGCCCTCCAGATCTTGTTGGACCACATCTCCCATCATTCCACTGCCTAGGACTATTCGAAATTGGAGTCCAACAACACCAGGAGAGCATCATGTTGACTACCTTTGCTCTAAGACATAGTTATCCAATAGCTGTATCCCGCTGAGCCTCTTGGGCTTGCCGATCAGAAGGTCAGCAGTTTGAATCCCCACAATGGGGTGAGCCCCCATTACTCTGTCCCAGCTGTGGACAAATACTGGCTCCCTCAGCCTGAAATTAAGGTGAGCATTGCAACCCCATAGTCGCCTTTGACTGGACTTAACCGTCCAGGCATCCGTTAACTTTAACTTTACCTTACATTATGGGTAGCTGGAATCTTTGCTGAAGGTATTCACCAGATACCCTTCCATGGAATGAGAGGGGGGTTTTTTGGCTTTGGAGGTAGGAGAGAGACAGCAGGAGAAGGAGGTTTAGAGAATCCTCTGAAGGTTTTCTTGAACATTCAAAGGTTATCAATTCTTTGGGGGCAAGCACCAGGCTGCCCTTTAATTTCAGACTAGGTGCTTGACCATCTTTCTGTCAGAGAATCTCTGGTGGGCCACCATAGTTAACAGGATGGGCTCTGTTTTTTAAAACATAGGTAATCTGCCCTGCATTTTGAGCTTTAACTTTTATGTGCATAATCTTCCTTTGGGGAATGTGAAACCTTATTTTGGCTTTCCATTTCCTCCATTCATAGAATTTATTTTACTTTTTTCATTTTTATAATGCCTTTCTATCCTGTAACAATTTCCCATGGGGGTTCACAACATAAATATGAAATAAGGATTCTGTTAAAACCAGTCCCAGCAATAAGAACAATATAACAGTAAAATATTTAAAAGCAAGAATAAAAAATTGTATCAGTCAACAGCAAAATCTTCATTGTAAAATCATAAAATTAGGTGGACAGGTGCCTATCAGCTTAGAAAAATGTGGATTTTACAAATGCTTCATAAATAAAGTTTCTGTGAAGTAATTCATATCTTTGGCAAAGACACCTCAAGCTCCTGGACGCTCTGAAGAATAGAAAAGGTAAAGGTAAAAGGTAAAGGACCCCTGGATGGTTAAGTCCAGTCAAAGGCGACTATGGGGTTGCCCTTTCAGGCCGAGGGAGCCGGCATTTGTCCACAGACAGCTTTCTGGATCATGTGACCAGCATGACTAAACCACTTCTGGTGCAATGGGACACTGTGATGGAAACCAGAGCACATGGAAGAGCCGTTTAACTTCCCTCCGCAGCAGTACCTATTTATCTACTTGCACTGGCGTGCTTTCGAACTATTAGGTTGGCAGGAGCTGGGATAGAGCAATGGGAACTCACCCCATTGTGGCGATTTGAACCGGCGACCTTCCAATCAGCATGTCCAAGAGACTCAGTGGTTTAGACCACAGTGCCACCCACATCCCTCATTATGTCCCCATAATGTATGGAAACATAGGAGCCAACTGAGGGGCTTGAGGTCCCTTTACCCCACCCCTGTAAAATATTTGAGGGGGCTGGGTCCTCCCTAAGTGAATGGGCACTGCCACTCAAATGGAGCATGTGTGCCACATCTTGTGGGGTGGGGCTTACTTGGGCCCCTCCAATATTTTATTCAAGTTGGCACCTCTGTATGGGCATCATTTTCATATGTGAAATCATGGGTCTTGTCTAGCCCATGACTCCTCATTGAGAAAAAGAAGCTCTTAAAGTCATTTGTGGCGGATCTTCATTGGATGCTACTACCAGCTGCAATCCCATTGCGCTTTCCCAATATGATGTGGAAAACTTTTTTTGCTATAGGAAGTGGAGGCATGGTGACAGCATCCTAGGACAGAGCATGTGAACAGAGTCAAGGAAGTGGACTTGATTTTGCTTGCAACTATTTGAAGATGATTTCCATAAATGGCTGGTAGGTTGTCTTTGTCTTGCTGAATCACAAGTTATGCAGGCTTACCACAGAGTCTCGCAAGTAGCTAACACGAGTGAGAAAGTTGCATAAGATATCTGAAGAACCAAAATCAACCACATTTCCCACAGACCACATACAGTACTCAAAGAGTTATTTAATGCCTAGGAGTAATATTGATTTCTTTTTTCTGCTGACAAGCTATTTCAGAAGAAGGAGAAGTGCCTTTATTGTAACCACTGTCAGCATTGTTGAAATATGTTCTGTTAAATGAATTTCCTAACTGTTACCTCTCTTGGTACTCTTAATTATTTGTTTCAATTAGTGTTAGTGCTGCTGAGACAAAATATTACACTAGCAGCAGGCTATAAAAGTATTGCCTTGGCACTGTAAGGGAATACCTTTTATTGTGAATGCAAGTATTTCGTAGTGTAGTGAGAATAATGCTAATTTGTCACAGACAATGAGGTATAACATTTCAGTTTTGGAGAATAAGTACATTTTCCCATATTTTCTCCTGCAGTACCTTTTTCAGGAAAGATAATATATATAAAAAAATGAATTGAGGTTAGTAAGAAATAGGTTTTATGCTTACACTGAGTGACTTAATTAGACTTCCCCCAATTACAAATTAAATGAATATTCTCCAGTATTCAAGTTTAATGGTCATTTTCAGACTTGTCACTCCATTTTTGAATATTAATTATTTTTATTTATTTATCAAAGTATTTTTGTGCAGTCCTCTAATAAAATATTAGAGTGAGGTACAGCATTAAATATTATAAATGGAAACTACAAAAATTGTTTACTTTTTTTAAAAAAAAGAACATCGCCACAAAATTAAATTGCAGAGGTGTCAAATTAAGTTGTTCACCCATAAAGTGGATTGGGTAGGGGAGGGACTGTGATTCTATATATGAAGGAGAGTGGAGACAAATTCTGCCCAAGGGTCACCCCCCCCCTTTAAGGTCAACTTTCATGATATTTTCCCTAAAGTGTGAAAAGAGAGAGAGAGAGAGAGAGAGAGAGAGAGAGAGAGAGAGAGAGAGAGAGAGGGAGGGAGGGAGGGTATAATACATCAACCTTCACCCTTCATCAGTTGTGCCCTCAGGGCAGCTCACAATAATATATCAATGCAAGTGATCAGAATTTAGGACATGAGTAGGCAACCATCAACCCACACTGCCTCTTAGAGAGCCAGTGTGGTGTAGGGGTTAAGAGTGGTGGACTCGTAATCTGGTGAACTGGGTTCGCTTCTCCACTCTTCCACAGGCAGCTGCTGGGTGACCTTGGGCTAGTCACACTTCTCTGAAGTCTCTCAGCCTAACTCACCTCACAGAGTGTTTGTTGTGGGGGAGGAAGGGAAAGGAGATTGTTAGCCGATTTGAGACTCCTTAAGGGTAGTGAAAGGTGGGATATCAAGTCCAAACTCTTCTTCTTCTCTTGATTTGCACATGGCATCTGTTTCTTGGCCCTGTCTCCTGTGTGGTAATTAGACTTAGAAATACAAGCTCCTATTGGCTCTAATTTGGCTTGGGGTGGTATGACTTAGTTGTTTGATGTCAAATATCCTACTTCCTCCCCATCAGACATAAATTCTTGTCTTTGGATGGTAGAATATAGTTTTTATCTCCAGTTATAATCTCAAGGATGGCTACATTTGGCATTCCCCGATGCAAACCAATTTCATAGGTATGTATGTTGGTCCACTGGGAAAAATCCAACAGTCACAGCAGGATTTTATTAGGGTCAACCAAAATGTCAAAAAGAGATGAGCAATATTTCAAATTACTCAGAGCTTTATCAAAACACGGGAATTGGGGGGGGGGAGAGAGTGAAAGCCCCTAAGTCTGCAAAGAGTAGCAGTTTTGAGAGAGAGAGAGAGAGAGAGAGAGAGAGAGAGAGAGAGAGAGAGAGAGCGCAGAAGGAATTGTGTTGACTTAAATTAGCTTCTGCTAGGTGCTAAACTAAAAGTTAGGCTTAGAAATAAAAACTCCTATTGGCTCTAATTTGGCTTGAGGGGGGAAGTTCCCATTAAAGCAAACAAGAGCTTATTTCCAAACCTAATTGTCGTACAAGTGCCAGACTATCAGCTGGAGAGAGAATTCTTTCCTGCATAGTGTGGTGCCAGCAAAAAAAAAAAAATCCCTCCCATGCAGCAATTAGACTCAGGGAGGGGGGAACTCCCATTAGTGTAAATAGAAACTTTCTTCTAAGCCTAATAATTGCATTGGGCAGGAATTTTCTTTGGGATTACAGCTGGGGTGGCGGAAGAGACAGAAAACCCCTCTTGCTGTGTGTGAATGGATGTATTTGTGCAGATGGATGGGGTTGTCCTGTCCTAGCAAAGCAGAACCCATAGGCAAGTAAAGAGGGTACAGATCCAGAAAGCAGTCTGTAGCAGAATGAGAAGACTGGCAAGGTTTCATCAGGCCTAGGATGCCTGAAGACAAGGGAGGTTGGCAGCTTTTACTTCAGGACCCTGGACAGAGCCCACAGACTAGACAACTAAGCCTTTGTATGCTCCTACAGTAGAGACTTTAAGAAGAGTCATTTGGCTTGGAACATGGAGCCAAGCATTCCTTTGTCTGTTCAAGAGTTTATGCCCAGAACACTGCAAGGTTACGACAACCTTTGCTTGGGGCCTGCACTCTCTGATTGGGGGTCATGATAGGTCTGTGGCACAATGAATCATCCATCAGCTCCACTGGCCCCATAGTAACTCACTTGGTAAACGCTGGATTCTGTTATGGCAGGTGGGAACAGGTGGGAACCAAGGTGTTTGTGTGACTGAACAGGTGTGTGTGTGTGTGTGTGTGTGTGTGTTAATGACTAGATGGGGTGTGTGAATGGAAGTGTGGGTGTAAATGGATTGTGGGTATGGATAGATGGAGTGGGTGTGGATAGATGGAGATTCAGGAAGCTTGAGTATGCATTCAAGTGTGGGAACTGGAAGTTCTGACTCAGTGTTGAGACAACATGGGGGAAAGACGAGGAATGGGAAGAGTGAGAGAATTTCAACTTAACATCATCACTACTATCAGGAAATTTTTGATGTCTGAAGTTTTACATTTCTTATGTGCTGTAAGCCACCCAGAGTGGCTGGGGAAACTCAGCCAGATGGGCTGGGTATTATCATTATCATCATCACTACTGCAGCCACCACCACCTATTCCTTACTATTCAGTTTTCCTACAAGTAACAACTTTTGCTTTCCTACTGATATTCCAAAACTTCAAACTAGGTCAAAGGATTGTTGAAGACCTTGATAAGCTGCAAGTTCAGATTGTATACTTGGAATTGTTAAAATTCTCTCGTAAGCAACAATTGCTACTGCCACCCCACTTTCTCTCTTAAGATTCTTAAGAGGGTTATATATTTTGAGAACTGCTTGTCAGTGGTGGGTGGGGTCAGAGTCATCTCTCTCTCTCTCTCTCTCTCTCTCTCTCTCTCCCCCTAAAACAGAATGTAGTGATGATGCAGCCCTCAAAACATGCTCACCCTTAAGAAAATCTTACTCTCAAAAGAAAAAGAAATTCTCCCTACCCTTAATTTAGGAACTGTCAGCTGCCTAGCAACTTTGTGGGGGAAAGGGTTAAGGTACTACCATAAACCCTTCAGTCATCTTGATAAACAAAGAGTAAACTTTAATTTGCCTTATATGAAAATACTCTTTTTTTTCTTTTTGCATGCAGTTTAAAGTGTCCAAAGCCTCAAGGTGGAACGGGGGGGTTGAGATTCCCACTTGCCAAAAACAGGCTTCATTTTATAAACAGGAAGTTGCTATTTTCTTCATTCCTTCCCTCCTATCCACCCACACACAACAATGAAAAATATATATTGAGAAGAAGGGATATGCTTCTAAGACTGTATTGTAATTCCTGCAGAGAGGAAGAGGTGCCATCTGGTAATAACACAGGGGCTGAGCATGAATGAACAATAACAGACAAGTAAATGTAAATAGGCACTGCATAGCATTTTGCTTTCCTGGATGTTTATATTAAATAGATTCGTAATGAGCTGGAACATTTTGCTTAGGTTGGTGTTTTGTAGTTGCTCCACAGAGATTGCCACTTTGGGGAATATGACTCACTTGCCTATTAGACTGAAAACCTTACCAGACCAAACTAAAACTTCAGTTTGGAGGGTTTGTCAACAGAGAGTATACTAAAATGCAGAAGTATGGGAGGGGTGCCAAATAATTGAAATACTACTGCAAATTACTACATGAAAAATGCATGGGGACATTGATTGCCTGTGTGTATTAACTTTTCTAATATGATTGCTTCATCAATGAGTTCCATTTTATATCCAAAAATGAGTTTGTGTCAGGGAGATTATGAGAACGGAGAGTTTCTACTGATAGATGAGGTATACATTTGTTAAATATATACATTGGTTCACCCTTTGGATTTCTTCATACTTACATGCTCATCAATTGATGAGTGCAGCAACAAGTGATGATTTACATGTGTAGATGTGATCACTGATCAACTGAGCTTTCATATTGTCTTAGCAATTATGCTTTCCAGTTGAGAGTCAGTCTACATGCTCAGCTGTGAATGGATATTAAGTGACAATCATATACATATACATGTATAAAGTAGCCCACAGTCATTGCAACATCAAGAGTTTGACATACTTGTAGAATGGGTCATGACAGATGACAGACCTTTCATTCCATTTCATATCAGCTCAATGAGTTGCAGCTTTTACAAAAGTAGATCCATTCAAATCAATGTACCTAATATAGTTATGGTCATGAATTTCATTGGGTTTACCCTGAGCAAAGTTAGTTGAATACAACCAATACCTTTTAGTTGAATCAGTTTATACAGTCAGCCGTTGATCATCAAGTATAGTCAACTGCAGGTAAATCCAATGAACTGTGTGTGTGTGTGTGTGTGTGTGTGTGTGATATGTTCCATCTATGGGGTGGAGCAATGGAGATTGGGAGGAGCTGTCTTTTGGAAGTCAGTAATAAGGAATGAAGATGATTAAAGGAAAGTAGATAGAATATGTATTGGATATTGGATACTGATGTAAGCGATCACATGGTCTGAGTGACAAGACAGATTATTGTTTTGGTAGCAGAATTCTATACAAAAGTGAGGCAAATAAGATGTGACTGAGGAAAACTAAGGAGAGGAAGCTTGCAAGTCAAGGTAGGAGACGGGTGAGTCAGAATTTTAGTGGAAGAGCGGGGTTAGTGGGGTTTTGCAGTTTTTGAAAGGGAGAAGCTATATGACTTGCAGAAAGGTCACAGCCACATTTAAAGCACTCTTAAAGCACTTTAACAGTCATGGTTCCCCCCAAAGAATTCTGGGAACTATAGTTGTTAAGAATACCGAGAGTTGGTAGGAGACAAATCACAAATCTATAATTACCAATGCTCTTAACAAACTGTAGTTCCCTGGCTTCTTCAGAGGAAGCCATGACTATGAAAGTAATATAAGAGTGCTTTAAATTTATGTTGTAGGTGTGACCAAAGATTAAATGTATGAAGCAAGTAAGACAGGGAAATCAAAGGTAAATCAACTGCTGTGGGCCTGGTCCAGGCATCCCTCCAAATGTTTTGGCTTACAACTCCCATGATTCCTAGCTAACAGGTCCAGTGGTCAGGGATAATGGGAATTGTAGTTCAAAACATCTGGAGGGCCGAAGATTGGGGATGCCTGGCCTGGTCTATATTGCAGATGGCGGCACTGAATATTTCAAAGGATATGGAGGGTGATCATAGATAGGGATGTTTTGGAAGAAAGGTAAGTAATTCACTTTTGGACTTGCTGTGTTTGGGAAGGCAAAGAGCCATTGATTTCTGGTATGATCTGGAGACAACACATGACCCAAATGTTAACATGTTCCGAAATGAAATGCAATCAAAGCTGCTCACAACTTTATTTCCTTTTCAAGATTTCATTGCACAAGTCATGGTATAAAGAAAGGTTAAATATGGCCGAAGAGTTTGAAACAGCGGCATCAATTACAACATGAATATTTTGCCCTAGAGACAAGAAGATAGCAACACATTACATTACTTAAAATGTAATCACTCATCTTATCTGTCAGAAATTGCCTTCTTTCTCCTTTATCCAATCACACAGCTGTGTGTGACCGGAGTTAGGAATATTTCTTCAATCATTAAGAGTCTCTTGGAATAACAGCCATTAAAAAGAAGTTATCCGATTTGCAAGTTGAAAAAATATATACAAATTAGGCTCAGTGAATGGCCTGCCATCTTCTTCATTTTTCAAAAAATAAATATTGCCCTAAATAGAGAGTTTCTGTAATGCCACTACTGCATCTGTTGCATATTCTGGATCATATTGATCTCTTCAATAATGTTCTTCCTAGGGAGCAGGAGTGTGTGGAGGGGATAATGTTCTTCCTGAGCCTGATGATGATGATGATGATTTATACCCCACCCATCTGGCTGGGCTTTCCCAGCCACTCTGGGCAGCTTCCAACAAAATATTAAACTACAGTAATGCATCAAACATTAAAAGCTTCCCTAAACTCACACTCGCAGACCAGTGTTTCCCAGTTGTCAGTGTTTATACTACTTTTTAAAGATTTGACTTGAGAGAGCCTTTAAACCACTTTTGTTGTCCACCAGCATTACGCTTTCCGTTTTAAAGTTCAGTATAGAGTAGTTGCTTTGGAATACAATAATTGGGCATCCGCACAACATGACCAGTCCAACGAAGTTGATGTTGAAGAATAATTGCCTGTCTTCCCAGGTGATGAATCCCCCATATGCAGCTGAATTCCTGCTTCATCTGGAATGCATATTGAGGACCAAGGAGATGAAAGTTTACAAAAAACCATGAGCACAGAGCAGCCTTCATTTGAGGTGAATTTCCTGGTGGTAATGGAGTACGAGAGTCGCTCACACAAGATGGCAGTAGCAGTAGAGAGGAAGGGTTCTTGCTGACACCTGAGGTAAGTTACTTCCCTCAGTACATTCAATGACCCATGTGCACATCCGATGCAAGGAGGAAGGCAGGACTGTGCCCATCACCCCCTATTTTGATAGTCGCCTGTTCAGTGCAGAGATTGAAAGAAGACTGTAGGGGGAAGCCATATCACATTGTATGTTTGTATGTATGTATGTATGTCACCCGACACGGGTGGCGCTGTGAGTTAAACCACAGAGCCTAGGACTTGCCGATCAGAAGGTTGGCGGTTCGAATCCCAGTGGCGGGGTGAGCTCCCGTTGCTCGGTCCCTGCTCCTGCCAACCTAGCAGTTCGAAAGCACGTCAAAGTGCAAGTAGATAAATAGGTACTGCTCCGGCGGGAAGGTAAACGGCGTTTCCATGCGCTGCTCTGGTTCGCCAGAAGCGGCTTAGTCCTGCTGGCCACATGACCCGGAAAAACTGTCTGCGGACAAACGCTGGCTCCCTCGGCCAATAAAGTGAGATGAGCACCGCAACCCCAGAGTCGGTCACGACTGGACCTAACGGTCAGGGGTCCCTTTACCTTTACCCTTATGTATGTATGTATGTATGTATGGTCTCCATCTAATCAAGAACCTTGCGATCTGTTTGTGCACTGGTTCCTTTTGCAAATGCCACACTAAACATGTGGATATTTTGGGCAGGCCTGGTGGGGCATATGTCATTGGGGGCAGGGGCCAAGTTTATCTCCTTGATATACTGGCTGTACGGTTGGAAGGTGGATGGCAGAACTTCCTGTCTGTATGGGTGAAGAGGTGGAAGGAGAAGGATTGCAGTTTATGTCTTCATCAGAAGCACGACATGCTTTGTCACTTTTTCTTTAGCTACTTTAGCACTGAAGAAATTCGCAATAACGCATTAGTCATATTGGCACCTGATAGTAATGGAAATATGCAAGAGCACAGCAGTATAGTAAATGAGCCATGTAGTAATCCCAAGTCAGTTATTTATTTTTGGAAGTTAGCAATTATGATCTCTGGCGTGACACAACCACTTATTCCATATATTGTCAGCAACAGAGATGAGAGGAATGTTATAGGGGCTAGATCAAAATTTACCAGAGAATGATTTTATGATGAATGTTTGAAGTTTTTCTTCTTGGTTCCCTGTTCAAGAATTTCAACCCACTAAAATAAAAAAGCGGGACGCGGGTGGTGCTGTGGGTAAAACCTCAGTGCCTAGGGCTTGCTGATCACATGGTCGGCGGTTCGAATCCCCGCGGCGGGGTGAGTTCCCGTCTTTCGGTCCCAGCTCCTGCCCACCTAGCAGTTCAAAAGCACCCTTAAGTGCAAGTAGATAAATAGGTACCACTTTATGGCGGGAAGGTAAACGGCATTTCCATGTGCTGTGCTGGTGCTGGTTCGCCAGAGCAGCTTCGTCACGCTGGCCACGTGACCCGGAAGTGTCTCCAGACAGCACTGGCCCCCGGCCTCTTAAGTGAGATGGGCGCACAACCCTAGAGTCGGACACGACTGGCCCGTACGGGCAGGGGTACCTTTACCTTTACCTTTAAAATAAAAAACAAAAACAAAAAACCCACCCAAAAAACACCAGTGAACTGACCCCTTCAAATTATTTCCTCTTAATAAAGTGGTACAGATGTGGATATGATTTTATTTATTTATTTAGTATTATTAAAGGAAGCTATTGGTTTGGCCTCTGCTCTTTCCATGCCTCCTCACTTAGCCCACTGCTTTCTTTATACACCAATCTAACCTAGTAATTCATTTTCATTCATTTAACTAAGCCAACATTTCTTGAAAGATAACTTTCTGAGATATCTTCTGTTATGATCATCCTGAAACTGTCAGAGAATCCACACACGCACTCCTGAGAATATTTGGTACATTCCCTACACAATTTTGTCACTCACAAATAGGATGGCAATCCATTTTGTCTTGGCGTGGGGGAAGGGATATTGGCAAGCATTTCCCCCTCTAAAATGCCCCAGAAAAATGTCACAAGTAGGTAGTCTGGGGAAAAGGAAACAGCAAGGACTGTGCTGGGGAAAAATGAATACTACTCTCTCTGACAATTGTGTGGGGAAGAGGAAAATGAAGAACTGTTGTTGCTATCAGCAGTGAGTGTGGGAATGTTCAGGGTGGCAGGAGAAGATATATTGTTTATTAATATCCTTCCTAACTTGTGCTAGCAAGTTCCTTTATGTAGCAGAGCTACATTCCCCCTTTTAAATGCACAGCAGATAGCTGGTTACAGGTTTGTGTGAGCCTCTCACTATTATACATTCCTGGTAGGTTCCCTTAAATCCCTCTTAAAAGAATAAAGACGTGGCAATCTTATTCAAAGTCAATAAAAGAAGTTTACTCACATCAGTTCACAGTTGGATTCCTGAAGGCAGAATTAGTTACAAATATGTACATGTGGATCTACCCCAAATAATCCCAGTGCTTCTGCTAGCTGAGAGCTAGCAGAGCAGTCCTAGCTAGAAGCTGGTCAAATGAAAAAGGAAGTCAAAAGAGGGAGGTGTGCTGCGTGACCCGTCCATTTGTTACCTGGAAAGGTTAGGTCACGCCCACCTTCTATCACATGCAAAAGGAAGAATGCTCCAGCCAGGAGGAACAGGAAGTTTCAACTGGCTGGATCAAACATTCCCTTGCATGTATTCTCTAGGAATGTTGTACTTGACTGCCTGTCATGGATCCCACAGTGAGCAGTCTTCCTGAATTGTGCTTTCTCTGGAAAAACTCAAAGAAATCACTCCAGCTCGCCAATCAAATATGGGTGTGCAAATCTTACCGGCTATTTGGTCTCAGCCGTTCATGAAAATTAAGATAAAAGAATAACCCCGAAATCAAGATCAGCAGCTGAGAACATTAAAAATAAACAGTTAAGAAGACTTCTTAGTAGAATGAGGAAAAGAAAGTAGCTCTAGACAAATGTCTGAAAGAATGAGAGCTACAACAGAAAAGTTCTGAGGTTTTTTCCCTGATTAATTGTTCTTTTCTCAATTAATCTCACTTCAGAGAAGGAAGGAACACAAAGAAATGCTTCGTTGTTGAAGAATACACTGCTAAATTCACATTGGGGACCAATGTTGGTGAAAATGTGGATTGTGAATTTTTTTCCAGACCTTTTAGAAAGACACTGCAAGAAAATTGAAGTATTCCAATTGAACAAACGTGTGCAATCGTCTCCTATTTAGTGCGCGCAGGTTTTTTTTCTTCTTCTTAAAAGCACATTTTTCATTTTCCTCATCTAAACAAATGAAGGAAGTTTGCCTCTGCTCTGCCTAACAGAAAGAAGAACAGGGTCAGCCATATGTGGTCTTCTCACAGCTGTGACAAGAGAAGATGGTGTAAAGAAGCCATCTTTCCAATCACACGCTGCAGTCGAGTATATCTGACAGCTTGGCCTTAAGCACATGCTATTTCTGTCTATGTCTCATCCCAGGCTACTTATGAATTCTGACTAAGACCTAAGGCAGTAAAATGTACTTCTTACATTCATAAGTTCAATGTAAATTGTTTGTGGATAGATTCTAGTTTGGCCCTGCGTTCGTTATTCGTATTTTTGTTTCTTTGCTAGTTCTTGTATCAAGGGAAGTGTGAAGCTCTTCTGAAATATCCTGGTAGGCACACTGGAATGATTGGGGGTTTCCTTGAAATTCCTCAGATGTTTCACCTAAGGAGGAACCACCAAGTTGTTATCTGTGTGGTTGTAGCCTCTACCACATGAGTATGCACATTATCATGGGGCAACAGGCCCAAGCAGATGGCTCTCTATATGACTCCTCCCACCCCAAATGTCTACAAATTGAACATGGACACCTAGAGGAGGAAACCTGTGCACATAGGCTTCCATGGGCATAGAACCCTGCAATATCAGGGTTCCAGGTCCTGGGAATGTTTTTTTAAAAAAATATTTATGCTTTTTCAGGTTTATACATTTCACTAATTTTACAATCATTTTAACATTTCAAAACTTGACTTCCTTCCCCCTCTTTCTGTGGTTCCTTCAATTTATTTTTAATATCTTCTGCATATCCAAATTAACTTAATTTGCTCATTTAAACATCTGCTTTAAATATATACTCTTATCAAACTGCCAATATTCTTATCTGTTTACAATTTATCTGTAAATATTCAATAAAGAACTTTCCATTATTTTATAAAAAGTTTGCTGTCTTGATTTCTTATTCTTCCGGTAAGTTTTGCCATTTCTGCATATTCCATAAGTTTCTGTATCCATTCTTCCTTTGCTGGGACTTCTGCTTCTTTCCATTTTGGGCTGAGTAACATTCTTGCTGCTGTAGTAACATACATAAATAAGTTTCTATAAAGTTTAGGTAGTTCTGTCCCTATAATTCCCACAAGAAATGCTTCTGGTTTTTTTGTTTTTGTTTTAACAAACATCATTTTAAACATCCTTTTCAATTCATTATACATCATTTCCCAAAAAGCTTTAACCGTACTACAAGACCACCACATATGGTAAAAAAAGAAAGACCTTCTTTCTCTTTACATTTCCAATATTTATAGGTCCCGGGAAAGTTTAAACATATAGAAATCTGTGGGCCCAGACGTTTCCCCTGCAGATGTTCACATGTAACATATAGACATCAGGGCATGTTTTTGAGGCATGCTGGGTTCCACTACATTTGATTGTGCTTCTTCCCATATGAGTAATGTATGAAAGGGGCTTGTGTGAACTAGTTCTTTAGTAATTCCAGATTACCTATGAATTAGGTCTAGGCTACATTTCCAAGTAGTAGTGCTTTTATATCTACTATGATTTCTATATACAGTGGTACCTCGCAAGACGAATGCCTCGTAAGACGAAAAAGTCACAAGACAAAAGAGTTTTTCGTTTTTTTGAGTTATTTCGCAAGACGAATTTCCCTATGGGCTTGCTTCGCAAGACGAAAACATCTTGCAAGTTTGTTTCCTTTTTCTTAAAACCGTTAATACCCAGGGTGCATTGCTTGAAGAGGTGCAGTTGCGACTTGACTTCGAGGAGCAACTCATAGCACGCGGTGTGGTAGCCTTTTTTGAGGTTTTTGAAGACTTTGGTGATTTTTGAAGCTTTTCCAAAACTTCTTTTGCAGCCATTTGGTAAGCTAAACTTTTAAAACTTTTTTTTTTGGGGGGTTGGATTTTGGGTTGGGGTGTTTTCTAGGAGGTTTGGTGCTTTTGAATTTTTTGGATGTGAAACACTGATTTTTTTTTGGGGGGGGGTTGCAAAGGTAGGAGTGTGCTGCCATGGGGCCCAAGAAGACTGCTGCTGCAGAGGCCGGCGAGAGTAAGAAGGAGAAGGTTACGCTGGAAATCAAGAAGAAGATCATCTGGAAGCACGACGGTGGAATGCGTATGACAGACCTCTCCAGGGAGTACTGGAGGAATCCATCAACCATCGGGACCATCCTAAAGATGAGGGAGAAGATCCTTGCGACTGATGGAGCCAAGGGAGTCAAGGCAAGCAGAGGCTGGTTTGACTGGTTCAAGACGAGATCTGGAATCCACAGCATGGTCAGGCATGGAGAGGCTGCCAGTTCTGATGTTCCTGCGGCTGAAGACTTTGCAGCAGAGTTCCTGGAGGTTGTGATGACGGAGGTCTATGTTCCACAGCGGCTGTCCTCCGAAGAACTGAGGGACATTTGCCAGAAGTGGAAAGATGTGCAGGCTTTTGCACAGCGGCACCACCCTGACAAGGACCTGACACGTGACCTTGCGAACACCTTTGATACGAGGGTCATGTCGTCTTTCAGGGAGGTGCTGAAAAGGCGGATGAAGCAGCAGACCATGGACAGGTTCTTCAGCAAGAAGCAAAGAGTGGAAGAGGAACCTTCTTTGAGTTGTCCCCCAGAGTCTTAGAAAATGTATGTACAGTACTGTACACTTTGGTGATTTTTAAACTTTTTTTGACCATAGGAACGCATTAATTGATTTTCACTGCATTCCTATGGGAATCCGTGCTTCGCAAGATGAAAAATTCGCAGGACGAAAAACTCACAGAACGAATTAATTTCGTCTTGCGAGGTACCACTGTACTGTATTTCCCCATGTATAAGACTATATTTCCCCCCTATTCTTTCAAGTGTAAAATTGGGGGTCGTCTTATACACGGAAAGTGCATATGGGGGATTTCTTTATTTGGAGTCCCAAAATATAGGGGTTGTGTTCTACACGGAGGCGCGCTATACACAGAAAAATATGGTATATATGTTGTAAATATTAATTACTAATTTTAATACTGCATGAACATTAAATATTCACAGCAATACAAATTGCTTTTAGGATTCATTTACAGCAAACGTTTCTCAAAGTGTAATCATTTGCAACCTTTGCTATTCTTTAAACTGAGGAATAAAACTGTGATTGGGTTATGATGCTCATAGCTTATACCGTAAGGCAGATGGCTAAATTAAAAGAAGCTTAATGGTCTAAGGTTTTTGCATGTGTTTTCGATAATCCTGGGTTTTAAAACTTTGCTTAATAAGCAGATTTTGCTCCCACCGGCAGGGCCCTAGGATGCAGGCAGAAGCGAGGTGGGAATGCTTGTTCAGGCTCCAGGGGGAGACTTCATAATCATCATGGGAAAATGTAATCTAAATTGTAGGTCATGCTTGAGAATTGGGGGACGAGGAGGTGAAGGAGGCCATGACTAAATGGGCGATAGACATTGGTTATAATATTGACTTTGGGAGGTGGCTGGAATTATGGAACACCAACATAAAGTTCACGGCGTGTATGACACTAAGGGAAAACTTGTGGAAAATGATATATAGGTGGTACCACACGCCAGTGAAACTGGCTAAGATGTATAGGTTAAAGAATAAAAGATGTTGGAAATGTGGAGAGGTAGATGGTGATTTCTATCACATGTGGTGGTCATGTAGCAAAGTGAAAGGCTTTTGGAAATTGATCTATAACGAACTTAATTTTTTTTTAAATACACCTTTCCCAAAAAGCCTGAAGCTTTTCTGCTAGGAATGACGGGTAAAGAAATTTAAAAAGAAGATAAGATATTATTCCTATATGTTACTACAGCCGCAAGAATTATGTTAGCACAAAATTGGAAAACGGAAGTTATACCCAATATAAGTGATTGGCAGGTTAAAGTGATAAATTATGCTGAGCTCGCTAGAATAACAGGAAGAATAAGGGACCAAGATGAACAGAAATTTCATGATAATTGGAATAAATACTGGATGTATATTGGAACCAAATTGCAGACAACACTGGCGGGGTTGGAATAACTCTAACAGTAAGGGGCTACTATGTAAAAGAGATAAAATACGTGACCATACAATTTATTTGATACTTACCAAAGGAGTGGAGGGAAGTGTGGGGTGCTCTTTTAAGAGCAGTATATGCTAGACGGCCATAGCACTTGCAGGCAGGTGAACCTAACAGGGCCAGCCAGTAGACTGGAAGCTGGCTGCAGGTGCTCCAATAATCAGTGTCATTGAGATCACAGAAACAGAAGAAGCAAATGCAGTGATATCATTTAGAAACCCTGGAACACAGCTCTCAAGTCTTCAGGGCTCACAGAATAACCATCTCTGGTTTCCCAATGAGAGGGGACAGCAGATCTATTCCGACATCCCCCCCCCACACACAACATGCAAGAGGCACAGTATGTCCTTGCCACCCACTTTATTGCCTTCCATACGTTAGGCATTTATTTATTTCATAAAACTTATATACCACTTGATTGTTGTAAACCTCAAAGTGGTTTGCAAAAAGATAAACTTCTTTGCTGAGAACTCCTCATACAGTGGAACCCTGGAAGATCATGGTGTATAGCTGTAAAAAACAACAACACCAAACCTAACCTAAGAGCTTAAACAAAGAAGTTAAATGACACCAAACAATCCATCATATTTTTTCAGAGTGGAAGGGGATCCATATTGCAGATTTGTTCCAATAACTTATGCTTAGGCATTGGCCACTGGTTGAGAGCTTCTTGGTATGACAATCAAACTAGACTGAATACGGTGCTCAAATTAAAGTACCGTATTTTTCGCTCCATAAGATGCACTTTTTTACTCTTAAAAAAGTAAGGGGAAATGTCTGTGCAGCGAATGTGGAGCGAATGTGTGGTCCCTGGAGCCAAATTGCCAGAGTGCGGCACGCTCTTGTGCTGCTCTTTGGTGGTGGGGGGGGAGCCGCGCTCCTCTGCCAGCACCTTGGCTTCCCCCTGCAGCTCCAGGAAGCTTTGGAGCAGCGGGAGGGCTGTGCACCCATGCCCCACACTCCTGGTCTGCTGAATGAGGGTGGGGGGGGGGTGCTGCTCTGCTTTGGAGCAGTGGGCAGGCTGTTCTCTGAGAGAGGGGAGGAAGAGGACTGAGAGGAAAAAATGTGGCATTAGCAATGCTTTGGATGGAAACGAAAATGGTATTTTATATGAAGAGAGCGAAGAAAGTGAAGTCAGTGATTGTGAGCAACTGAGCTTCATAAATTCTGATTCTAGCAGTGATGAGTTCTTGGGGTTCACAGAAGACTAGAAGAGTACTCAAACCTTAAAGTCTCTCTTCATTTGTTAATGCCATTCTTGACTGCTGTTCACTTTACATGGCTGTAATATGATTCTGATATACCGGTTGTTTATTAAATACAGTAGTTTATACAACATTTGATTCAGAATATTTTTTTCTTGTTTTCTTCCTCTAAAAACTAGGTGCACCCTATGGTCGGGTGCGTCCTATAGAGCGAAAAATACAGTATGTTTATTGGAAAAAGCCAAGATCAGAAACCATGGTTTTATTTTGTATTTCCTCAATAAACTGTAGTTTAAACTAGCCACAGTATATGACTAGTGTAACAAGAGACCACAATGAGTTTAAATCCAGAAGTATATGCTTCAGATCTACTCCTTGTGGTCATGTTGGCGAAAGAGAGAGGCTGAAGAGTGCATAAGACCATGGTTTGCTCATTCATAATAGTGCCTGTTGATGGTTTAGCAATGCATTCAAACTGGGTCAATTAAAGGGAATGCAATGTTTATCTGTGAACAGTCCTCAGCATCCTAGGAAGAATTGGCTCAGGTATGGAGATACATTTTGTAGGTCAACTATGCTGACTTCCAAGTGGCAATCCCATGAAGCAAGGTAAGGTTTTGTTTTCTTTCAAACTCTTTGGACTCTTTTGTCCATGTTCAGCAAGGAAGATGACCCACGGTGCCCTTCTTCCCTTCTTTTCACACTCTTCATTTTCTTATGCCCTAAGTGACTGGATCTCCTCGATCTCCAAACCTCCTCATGTTCCTACTTCTTCAGCAGGGGGGGGGAATAAGCTTTTGAATCATGCCTTTGGAAACTAGGGGTCAGAGTGAAGTGTTCTCATACTGTAAATCTCTGTATTCAATGTCTGCTCTCCTGAAGATATGGATTCTCTGGCAGCATTACATTACCCCTTTGCATTTTCTTTTCTGTAACCAACAGGGAGATGTTTTGTTCCTGTTACCATTAGTGCCTCTGTAAGAATCAGCTTTACTAGCTAGCAGTGGCAAGCCAGGCTTGAGTCAGCTTACAACTCACCCCACCATGGAAAACATCAACAGTGATGGAGACCCCAGTAGACTAATGGAAGAAGCAGCTGGCAGAAATAAAACATCAGCAAGATATCAGAGGAATGCAGTGTGAGATTTATCCAGCAGAAGTAATATCCAGCTGTTCAACCAACAGGAGGTGTGCAGCTCAAAACCATCTTATTTTATATAATATTGTTTCAACATAAAAATAGATGTTGTTGTGTTTTAATCTATTTTACTGTTCGTTTTAATTACTTTAAAAAATGTTTTTAATTGTTTTCACTGTATTTTTTTAAATTACCATTTCAATATTTCTTGTAACCCACTTAGAGGTTTTCCTAAAATCCAGAGGTATATAAATCCACCCCCATACACACACAAAAACCCGGAAAGAAGATTTGACAAAATGTATGAAGTGGGGGAAATGTTAAGTTTGTTAAAATATAATGAATGAGAGGATCTGCCAATTAGCCTTAAAATTAAGGGCAGGTAGAAGAATTGATGATTACCTCTGAGGGAAGCATCCCTCATCCCCTGGGCATGTCAGCCACCACAGAATTTGTCCCAAGCCAAAGATGGGAAGTGTCCCCCTCCTTGCTAACTGAGCCTTGGGTAAAAAGGTAAAAAAAGTAAAGGACCTCTGAACAGTTAGGTCCAGTCAAAGGTGACTATGAAGTTGTGGCGCTCATCTCTCTTTCAGGTTGAGGGAGCTGGCGTTTATCCACAGACAGCTTTCCAGGTCATGTGGCCAGCACAACTAAGCTGCTTCTGGTGTAATGGAACACCGTGATGGCAACCAGAGCGCACGGAAACACTGTTTACCTTCCCGCCACAGAGGTACTATTTATCTACTTGCACTGGTGTGCTTTCGAACTGCTAGGTTGGCAGGAGCTGGGACAGAGCAATGGGAGCTCACCCCATCACAGGGATTCAAACTCCCGACCTTCTGATTGGCAAGCCCAAGAGGTTCAGTGGTTTAGACCACAGTGCCACCTGCAGCTGTGTACATCCTGCTGTCCAGGCCAGGTCCTAAGGGCACTCTCAAGTACCTCCAAACCTCAAACCATGGCTGATGTCTCAAGAATGCCCCGTATTCACATAATGCCTTAGAGTGCCAGTGAATTGAGGCCTTCCCTTCCCACATTGTAGAAGGAGGTTTGGCAATGCAAAGACTGACAGGGAGAAGAATGGGGAGAGCAGGCTTGAGTACCAGGCTCTCCTCTCGTTGGGCACTCAGATTCATGTGCCAGACCCCACTGCCAGAGAAAGAGATGACCTTGAGCTAGTAATAATAATAATAATAATAACAATTTGTTATTCATTATTTATTATTTATACCCTGCCCATCCGGCTGCCCCCCCCCCCCAGCCACTCTGGCGGCTTCCAACTGAATATTAAAACCAATACAGCATCAAACATTAAAAACTTCCCTAAACAGGGCCACCTTCAGAGCTTTTTCCTCTGAGGAAATAGAACTGGGTGATGGGCTGATGCAGATCCACCCCCAATGACAGCAGGAACACAATAGTAAAATAAATGCAAAATGTTAGTCCGTTTGCCAAACTTCTTCTCCTGATCTATTTTACAGGTGTCGACGGGAAAAGTACTGTTAGAAAGCTTAAAGGTAAAGGGACCCCTGACCATTAGGTCCAGTCGTAGCCGACTCTGGGGTTGCGGCGCTCATCTCGCTTTATTGGCCGAGGGAGCCGGCATACAGCTTCCGGGTCATGTGGCCACCATGACTAAGTCGCTTCTGGCTAACCAGAGCAGCACACGGAAACGCTGTTTACCTTCCCCTCAGAGCGGTACCTATTTATCTACTTGCACTTTGACATGCTTTCAAACTGCTACATTGGCAGGAGCAGGGACCGAGCAACGGGAGCTCACCCCGTTGGGGGGATTCAAACCGCCGACCTTCTGATCGGCAAGTCCTAGGCTCTGGGGGAACCTGCAAAATCTCAGTTGGAAAAGAGGACTCCCCCACTAAAAAAAAGGTCCTTCCCCTGCAATGTGGACTCTTTCCCTCTCCTCTAGGTAGTGGTGATGGGGGGAGAAAATTGATTCAGTTCATATTTTAAGGTGAACGTACCTAATACACACTTTCTTGAACAATGCAATGGAACGAAGCACATTCATCCTTCAAAATTTGCACTTCTCCAAATCATGCGTTGCAGTTGCCCAGCCAAGATAAATGTGTACACAAATGCATATGTTGGCAAAAATAACATGCAAAAATGTACATTGGGAAAATTGTTTTGGGAAATTGTGTATATTAGGGGAAACTGCATACATAAATGTGAATGTTAGGGAGGGGAAATGCATTAAATGAGATTTCATTTGGCCTAAAGTAAATAAATAAATCCCAAACTGGTGGGGAAATGTGGAGAAATGAAATTTAGATTGGAAAAATGAAACCCGAGGAGGAACGAAAATGGACAGAATTATCCATCTCTATTATTTATTTATTTATTTATTTATTTATTTATTTATTTATTTAAAAAAGGTATCAGTGCTTCTGTAACAATGCTTTGGCATTAACTAATACTCCTGCCCCCACCTTCATCTCAGACTAATGTGAGACTCACCTCATGGAAAGCAGAAAATATATTTATGCTTGACATTTCTGGAAGCAAAAGATCAAGAACAAACGTGGGTATATACAAATGAGCAACAGCCGACACAGCAAGAGTCTGGAAATGTAAGTTGAGTGACGGTGTAGGACCTTGAGAAGGAAAGACAGAGGAAAGAATCTGTCTCTGCTCCCTTCACCAACTCAGGGCTATAGTGCACTTTTATAGGCCACATTTCCATTTCCACTATTAAGTGGACATGTATTAGGTTCTGATTCCTTTTAAAAGGGAGAACTGTTCATCCAGTGATTGCATAAAACATCCTGGTTCGGAATTCAGTTTACTTGTTTCCTCCATTCAAACAACTTTCTGGAAATCATATTTAATATAGCTTAGGGTTGTCATATTTCAAAAAGTAAAACCAGGACACCCCAAGAGTTGTTGAGCTTTTTGAAGGAGAACCAGAAAGTTGTTGAGATTCTTTTTCTTTTTTTACAAAAATGGCAATGAATTTTCAATTGACTTGCCTAAGATCCAGCCTTTGAAATCCTGGTAATGTCTGGCTGCCAGGCTTTAAGATGGTACCTGCTGAAATGGGAGTGCTATTCCGTGTTCTTCCAGGATGTTCTTCTGTTTGCAAAGGCTGCCTGTTGCACTCTTACAATTGATATACCTGCAGGCCCGTCTCCACCCCCATCATTCAGCCCGGACACTGAGGTCCA
This sequence comes from Podarcis melisellensis, assembly GCF_964234715.1. Taxonomy (NCBI): domain Eukaryota; kingdom Metazoa; phylum Chordata; class Lepidosauria; order Squamata; family Lacertidae; genus Podarcis; species Podarcis melisellensis. The sequence goes on along the minus strand of NC_138541.1, from coordinate 64,045,259 downwards.
GCTCCGAGGGCCTTCTGGCAGTTCCTGCATTGTGTGTGTAGGCCACCCCTCAAATAACTTCACACATAACACGTAATTTTAGTTTTGGTTTTTGGGCACTATTTTGGCCACAACTTTATTAAAATACAAAATCAGTGAGTGGTTGTTTAGACATTGGTTATGACTATCTGTCCCCCTGCCTTGGACAGAACTGACATCCCGAGGTCCGATCGGTAGCCAGTAGAAGAGAAAGTCAAACTGGGGGGGGGGGTCATTTGAGCTAAGCGTCGGACCCACGCCGCTCACCCCAGCAGCTCCCCCAAAGCTTGCCTGCCCGGTCCTATAACAAGGATTCCCATAACAGGGATTGGGCGGTCCTGGTCCCATAACAGGGATTGGGCGAAATCGTGGCAAGCCCCAGGATTCCTTTAACGGAATTCCCTTCAGCGCAATAGGAGGGGCAGGCCCAGCCTGACCCCTCCACCACCAGCATATTATAACCAATGCCTAACCGCAACCTTACAAGTTGTGATGAATTGCTGAGTAGTAGGCAAAACCAAATGGCACAGCCAATCACCAAATGGCAAATTCCTACTAGGCCCCTGCTCCAAAGCAGACGACCCCATGACAGGCAAAGCAAGGTCAACCGGAAAGAGGGCGGGCGGGCGGGTGATCCGATGCACTCTGCAAAGAGAAAGAGAAACCAGAGTGCACCAATATTTAAAGACTATGGTCCCACCCACCCAATTTGCAACATACAATTTGCCCCAGCAACCCGGTTACCCAATCATGATGCCAGGCAACAACTATTAACCTGCCTAGCAACAAGAGGCCTGGCCTGGTGGCCCACACCGCAACACGTGCTCTCATTTATTGGAGAACACGCTTTGCGAGAAGTGAGGTTACAGGGAACCAGACAGAGGGCCTTCTCAGTAGCGCCGCCCACCCTGTGGAACGCCCTCCCATCAGATGTCAAGGAAATAAACAGCTATCCTATTTTCAAAAGACATCTGAAGGCAGACCTGTTTAGGGAAGTTTTTAATATTTAATGCTGTATTGTTTTTAACACTCGATTGGGAGCCGCCCAGAGTGGCTGGGGAAACTCAGCCAGATGGGTGGGGTACAAATAAATTATTATTATTATTATTATTATTATTATTATTATTATTATTATTATTATCAAGCCACACTCAGTAGTCACTATCCAAGGAACTACTTCAATCAAAGTCCAAAGATTTGTGTGCACTTCCTGCAAAAAGGAGATCCCCAAACTGCTTTTGACATTGCCCATATAACTCAATGGGACTTATATGGAGCTATAAGTCTCCAACCCACTTGTATCTGCATAGTCTGACATCTTCATTTGCACACTTTAGTGGTTTTCTTCTTGGTCCCATTGCAATGTGACAAAATGTGACAAAAATGGAATCTCAGAACTGAATTTTTTAAAAAACAACAACAATAAAAATCCCATTGATATTTCTATCTTAGTCCTCACTGGGAATTGTATATATGTTAAGCAGTTTTTACTGCAACCAATTACATATTGCCTTCCACAGTATTATTCTATGTCTGTCCATTCATACTGCTTTATGCTTTGTTGAGGTAGCTCGAACTGAATTCTCAGTCACTTGGTTGAATCAGTATAGCTCCTCTATAATTATTGGTTTACGAACTCTTTGCCACTCAAAAAACCCTTTGCTTTGTACAAGTTACAAGAATTCTTTACTCTGTAAAACAGCAATGAACGCAGTTTCAATTGCAATCTTGTAAAGAGACATTGAGAAATATAAAATGTCAGTGTGCGTTATGAAATCCATAGATAAATGACTTTTTGAGTGCTGACGTTACCTTTCAAGAGGCCTGAACATTGTTAAGTTTTAAAAGTTGTCAGGCTATGTCTTACAACTGAGATAGTATGATTTGCTGGCAACACAAAGCTATGTGCTCTTTGAAGTCGGGCCCTAAATTAGATCTGGGATATGATTCTTTGATGCTGAACATAAGTCAGTGATATTGAAGTTCAAATGAAAAGCTAGCTTACTTTTAGCCAGGGCTGTAATGAAACCCCACATCATTTGTTTTTGCAAAGAATTTTAGTATTAGTGAAAATAACTGCACTCATAATAAAGAGGTGAAACACTTGCCATTGGCTTAACTTTTTAAAGTGCACACTGGCATAACAGAGATCTGCAATGGATTTTGACTGTGCAAGACTATAATGTCAGCACTTCCTAGCGCCCTTTGCTGTTATAAGTTAGGGTGGCCTGATCTTGCCTAGTGCTGAGCCAAAATTTCACATAAGACAGAAGAAGATTGGAAAAAATGAGAAACCGAACAACCGAGGTAGACAGATTGGCCCACTCCAACTTTACACATTATGATTTTAGGTGTATCTAAGATGCTTAAACGAGCAGTGCAAAGAAATAGAGGAAAACAACAGAATGGGAAAAAACTTCAGGTGTCTTCTAAAAGTCAGATAATTGTTTATTTCCTTGACATATGCTAGGAGGGTTTCCACACCAAGAAGGCCGTCTGTCTGGTTGCTTGTAACCTCACTTCTCGCAGTGAGGGAACCACCAGAACGCCCTTGGAGCTGAACCTCAGCAATAGCAGCAGCAACAACAACAACACACACACACACACACACACACACCAAGCACTCTAGACGACTAAAGATTTCAGCTTCTTATTCATCAGTATCAGCTGGAACCTACATATGAACAATAAACCCAGGCAGATTCAAGCAGAGATCTGGCATCCCTCTCCCCCACCCCCCCTCCCCCACCCCACCCTTTTGCTGCTTCTGGCCCACATTGCTGCAATTCAACTCCAAATTCAGGCTTTGTCCTTCTAACTAACTGTGAGGTTGGGCAGGGAACCCTACCCATTTGTCCTCTCACACAGATCCCCTTTCCTTTGTTTCACTTAATGGCCCATCACCCAGGCGATCACCTCAACACAGGAAGCTTGCCTAGCTTATATTTTAACACTTGCTGGACCCAGGTGTTACACCTACTTTTTCTCCCCCCGCCCCCTCAACTCATAACATTAGATATATTTCTCCACTCCATTATGTCTCACAATGCAAGAACCGTGAAATGTTAGTGGGTGACTTTAGCTTAAAATCTTTCTTGTTTAATCATGAGAGAGACAAAAATGCCTTTGGGTTATTCAGGTATGGTGAAAGGAGGCAGGAGTTAATGATGTTGTTAGTACACTGATGGATATTTGTCCTCTAAGGAACTTGAATGACAGGTTATACAATAGGCTTAGCCATTCCTGAGGCAGTTCAGTGCTGCCTGCCTTTGCTTTAGGTAGCAAAAGCCACGTAGGCAGAAAGCCAAGATTCTGACATACCTCATCATTACCTTTTCCTTTAAAAACTCATGCGCACACAGAGGAACTGACAAAATGAGCATGTTTCGAGTTGGATAATAAGTTATTATTCAGCACCAGTATGACTGTAGGGATTGCCAAGTGTTTTGCTTTTTCAAAGACACAGTAGCAGCAGTTGCCTTCCTCAATAAACGTTCCATTGTGCAGTGATGATTCTTGACCTATGGCTACCCGATAACATGGGAACCACCTCCTCCCTGCCACCCTGTTCTTACATCTATTTCTTCGTGGCGTGGAAAAGGTGAAAGGCATTTGTGACTCATCTTTGAAAGAAGAGGCTGTCTCCATTAAGAGGCTGTCTCCATGTACACATTCAAATAATTAGGGAGAAAAAGGTTCTCACCGTGAGTGAAGTGAAGCTTTCTCAGTGGATGCTAGCCTCAGTGGGACCAGGTCAGGAAAGAATAGAAAGGTAATTGTGTCAGAATGGAGTAAACTAACTCTCTCTCTCTCTCTCTCTCTCACACACACACACACACACAAACACACAAACTGAGGGAGGGAGGAAAAACCTAGTCACACCCAAATGAGAATGTTAAATGACTTATAAGGACCCAAGGCAACGTTAAATGAAAAACTCTGAATGGCCAGCAAAATACACATGCACAGTTCTGATTCCTCACATGTACAGTGGTACCTCGGGTTAAGTACTTAATTTGTTCTGGAGGTCCGTTCTTAACCTGAAACTGTTCTTAACCTGAAGCACCACTTTAGCTAATGGGGCCTCCTGCTGCCGCCGCGCCGCCGGAGCACGATTTCTGTTGTCATCCTGAAGCAAAGTTCTTAACCTGAAGCACTATTTCTGGGTTAGCGGAGTGTGTAACCTGAAGCGTATATAACCCGAGGTACCACTGTACTCTGAAGTGACGTAGCCTGGCAAAAGACACAGGAGGCTGCTAATCATGTGTGTTAGATTTTAAGGGTCATATCATGACATAAGCCATCTGCGTTTGAAACAAATCAGCATAAAGTCAACACTACGGTTCTAGTGCTACAAAAGAAAGAGATGAACTTTTCTCTATCCATTTCCCCCCATGCCATGAATAATTTTGCAGACTTCTATCATGCCACCTCTTGCGTTGCCTTTTCTCTAAACTATGAAGTCCCAAATGCTCCAACCATTATTCATAGGAGAGTTGCTCCAACCCCTTGATCATTTGGGTGCCCTTTTCATCCTTTTTGAGGTGAGGCAACCAGAATGTTTTGTTTTGAGTTTTGGTGTAGCTGTGCTGAATAGTAATAATGACACACCATTAAATGATGAGCACAGTTGCAAGAGGAAGCAATTTTCCAGGTAGTGGATTTGAACAGTTCTTTTGAAAAAGTGGATTATGCTGGAATAATGTTAAGCGACACCCTTTGTTTTGTTACTTGCTTCTGAAGACACACTTTTCTATGCATTTCTTTTTGACCACCTTGAATGAAGGGATCGCCAACCCCCTTCAGTAGGCTTAGCATTTTGTTGTCTTTCTTTCCTTTAATATTCTACTCAGGTAGATACAACTTTGGTGATTCTTTCAGCACAGGTAACACAGCAGTTGACTGTCTTGCTTCATGATTTATTGTAATTAGTGAATGGCTTCAAGTTTATTATTATGGTTAAGCAAGCAGAAAGTCATGGGGCTGTGGGCTTTATTTATCTTTCCTATCTCCAGCTAAGTAACATTCCCTGCATTTAAAACAGAAATGGAACCAAAATTTAAAGAGGTAACTGTGCTAATACAGTGGTGCCCCGCAAGACGAATGCCTCGCAAGACGAAAAACCCGCAAGACGAAAGGGTTTTTCGGGTTTTGCGACGCTTCGCTAGACGATTTTCCCTATGGGCTTGCATCGCAAGACGAAAGCCCATAGGGAAATCTCGGGGACCTTTTTTAAAATGCTGGCGGTGGGGAGCAAAGCCTTTTTCCCCCCTCCGGACTTCAGAAGAGGTCCAGGAAGGCCGGCGGGGGCGAAAGGCTTTGCTCCCCACCGCCAGCATTTTAAAAGCGGTCCGGGATAGCAGGGAAGCGCTTCCCGCTATCCCAGACGGCTTTTGAAGGCAGGCAGGGGGGGCAAAGACTTTTGCCCCCCCGCCCGCCTTGGGAAGAGGTCCTGGACCTCTTCCCAAGGTGGGCGGGGGGCAAAAGTCTTTGCCCCCCCTGCCTGCCTAACCGGGGGCTTTTAAATCGCCCCGGGACTGTCCGGGGCGATTTAAAAGCCCCCGGACGGCTTTTGAAGCCTCCCCCCGCCGCCCAGCATCGGGGCATCGTCCCGATGCCGGGCGACGGGGTGAGAAAGCCTCCCCCCGCCGCCCGGCTTCGGGGCATCGTCCCGATGCCGGGCGACGGGGCGAGAAAGCCTCCCCCCGCCGCCCGGCTTCGGGCCATCGTCCCGATGCCGGGCGACGGGGCGGGAAAGCCTCCCCCCGCCGCCCGGCTTCGGGGCATCGTCCCGATGCCGGGCGACGGGGCGAGAAAGCCTCCCCCCCGCCGCCCGGCTTCGGGGCATCGTCCCGATGCCGGGCGACGGGGCGGGAAAGCCTCCCCCCGCCGCCCGGCTTCGGGGCATCGTCCCGATGCCGGGCGACGGGGCGAGAAAGCCTCCCCCCGCCGCCTGGCATCGGAACCATGTCCCGATGCCGGGCGACGGGGCGAGAAAGCCTCCCCCCGCCGCCTGGCATCGGAACCATGTCCCGATGCCGGGCGACGGGGCGAGAAAGCCTCCCCCCGCCGCCCGGCTTCAGGGCATCGTCCCGATGCCGGGCGACGGGGCGAGAAAGCCTCCCCCCGCCGCCCGGCATCGGAACGATGTCCCGAAGCCCGGCAGCGGGGCGGGAAAGCCTGGGCGCGCTTGCAACTCTCCGCAAGGAGAGGTCCGCGCCTCTCCTGGACCTTTTCTGAAGGCAGGCGGGGGGGGCAAAAGTCTTTGTCCCCCCTGCCTGCCTTCCCAGGGGCTTTTAAATCGCCCCGGACAGCGGAGAAGTCCTCCGCTGTCCCGGGCGATTTTAAAATGCCGCCCGCCAGAAGAGGTCGGGGGAAGGCGGTTTCCATAGGAACGCATTAATTGATTTTCAATGCATTCCTATGGAAAACCGTGCATCGCAAGACGAAAAACTCGCAAGACGAAGAGACTTGTGGAACGAATTAATTTCGTCTTGCGAGGCACCACTGTATCACCTTTGAAATGTCCTATATCTTCTGGTTTGATTTTTCTTGTTGTTGGAGGCTTCTACTTTCTTGGGACATGGGTGGCGCTGTGGGTAAATGCCTCAGCGCCTAGGACTTGCTTCCTGTTGTTTAGTCAGAATCTACTTTCTCATAGCTTTAATCCATTAGTTTGGGTCCTATTGGGACCTATTGGGTCCTCCAGATCAGGAGAAAACAAGCTTGCTCCATCTTCCATATCCACTTCCCTCAACCACTCCTCATAAGGCTCGGTTTCCAGACCCTTTATCATCTTTGTCACCCTCTTCTGCACATGTTCCAGCTTGTCGGTTTCCTCCTTAATTTGTGGTGCACAGAAGATGATGAAGAAGAAGAAGAGGAGGAGGAGTTGTTTGGACTTAATATCTTGCCTTTCACTCCCCTTAAGGAGTCTCAAAGCGGCTAACAATCTCCTTTCCCTTCCTCCCCCACAACAAACACTCTGTGAGGTGAGTGAGGCTGAGAGACTTCAGAGAAGTGTGACTAGCCCAAGGTCACCCAGCAGCTACATGTGGAGGAGCGGGGATGCAAACCTGCTTCACCAGATTACGAGTCTACTGCTCTTAACCAGTACACCATGCTGGCTCTCCACTGAAAACAGTCTGACCAGGGTGGAATAGAATGGGTCTATGACTTCTCTTGATTGGGACACTATGCTTCTGTTGATGCAGCCTAGAAGAGCATTCACTCTCTCTTTCCACCCTGCTGCATCACACTGTTGACTCATATTAAGCTGGTGGTCTACTAAGACCCCTAGATCCTTTTCATGTGTACTACTAGCAAGCCAGGTGTCCCCCATCTTATATATGTGCAGCTGGTTCTTCCTGCCTAAGTGCAGAATCTTAAATTTCTTCCTCTTTGAATTCATTTTGCTAGTTTCTGTTAATCTCTTATGGTCATTTTGAATCTCGATTCTGTCTTCTGTGGCATTAGCTACCCCTCCCAGTTTGGTGTCACCTGCTATTTTGATGAGCATCTCCTCAGTTCCTTCATCCAACCCATTTATAGAGATGTTGAACAGAACCCTGTGGCACCCCACCTGCCACTTTTTTCCAGGAAGATGAGGAACCATTAGTGAGAACTCTTTGAGGTTTGTCATCTTCCCCCCACCCAATATGCTGTAGCTATATATTACTTAGTAAAGGTAAAGGGACCCCTGACCATTAGGTCCAGTCGTGGCCGACTCTGGGGTTGCGGCGCTCATCTCGCTTTATTGGCTGAGGGAGCCGGCGTACAGCTTCCGGGTCATGTGGCCAGCATGACTAAGCCACTTCTGGCAAACCAGAGCAGCGCACAGAAATGCCGTTTACCTTCCCGCTGGAGTGGTACCTATTTATCTACTCGCATAAGTGGGCAGGAGCAGGGACCAAGCAACGGGAGCTCACCCCGTTGCGGGGATTCAAACCGCCGACCTTTCAATCGGCAAGCCCTAGGCTCAGTGGTTTAACCCACAGCGCCACCCATGTCCCAAATATATTACTTACTTTTTAACAAAAGTTTTATACTGCTTGACTGTTAATAAAAAGGAAACTCAACATAGTTATTAGCTTTATTAGTACCAACATCATTAATATCATACCAGTTAGATTACAAATTAGCCTGAGGGCCTATTTCAAGCTGCCAATGATTATCTTAAATGTTGATGAGTGCCCCACTGTCTTGCATTGGATTAGCTGAAGAATATCTGAGCTACTTTCACAAATTGGGGATTTGCTTTTGGGGAATATGGCAGAGATTGAATGTGCAGAGCAGATAAAGCAAGGGCCTCATCCCAGTGGGCCTTCAAACTTTAGTGGTACCCTGTGTGATGCCAGAATTGACCCCTGCCTGCCGCTTTTTTTGCCTTCTGTCACTGCTGCAGTGCCACCTGTAGCACCTTCTCAGCTTGGCACCCAGTGTGGGTAAACAAGTCATGCTCCCCTAAATCTTCCTCTGCTTCTCTCTGGTATGCAAGGAAGAAGCTGCATCGTGCTTGGACTCTTCATTTGTTCCACTGTGGTGGCTCTTTCTCGCAGGTGTTATCGGTGTAGCTTATTTCTGAGGTAACACAAATTCACCCCATTTGAGCCTCAAACACAGTCCTCCTCTACTCTATTCAGTTCCTCTCAATCCCACTTTTCTCTCAATTACAAAGCAGAGGGCATCTTGATGTTAGGATTCTTTTCCCGTGCTGCAGTCATGGGATTGTTTTTATCACACGACAGTGTATGTTTTCATTCCACATTGTGGGAAGTCATGGAGACAGGATGTTTGTATTACTGTGTTTCTGTGATGTAGGACGTTTGTCCTTTGTTCTTTCTCTTTGCTGTCTGATGCTGAAGAGGAAGGAGCTGAGTTACAATGCTCCGAGTGTGTATATGTAAATAAACATAGTTTAGCCAAATGCTGTGCTACTGAGTCCATACACTGACTGCCTATACTCTGCTGATCCTGAAGTGTGCTGGTGCCTCTAAGATATCAGTTACTGTGATGTCCGGGCTGGAGAAAGATTTTGAATCTCCTGAACAATCGACCAGGAGGGAGAGAACATGCCAGCCGGGCATGTGTTTCTGCCATACTCCTACTCGTGTCCTACTCCTGACACTTGAAAGACAGGGTTAGGCCCACTAAAAAGAGCCCCATTGAGTCTACTGCAGCAAATGGGTAGACTCACTGAGGTAATGAAAGGGAGGGAACCATACCAGAATAAGGTTTCAGGTATGTAGGTGCAATGGCTTTGCACATGCCTCAAATGTAAGGCAGCTAGCAGCACACATGCTCAGCACTGAGGCAAAATCAAACCAATCACGGGGAAGCAGTATTATCTATACTTAGGTGCCTTATAAGGGAAAAGGGGGAAACTAAGAGATCTGATTGGGTGGCAGAATTTGTAATATCCATGATGTATATAAAAGCATGTGAGGCCCTATGTTCGGGGTCCAGTCTTTGTGGAACAATCCCGCTGGACCAAACTTCTGTGAAGAAATAAAGTTTGGAATCCTTTTTCACTCTGTCTCGTGGATGCCACTGTTCACTCATGATGTAGTAAAGGCTTTTCCTGCAACAAGGGTCCATGAAGGGTGCTTTGCTCTCCGAAAACTGAAGCTGATAACAAAGAAGGAGCAGGGGTAAAGCCCAGGAAATGAACTGGGGGGAGAGACTGATGGATGGAAAGAAGTGAGACTGGGTGGGGATAAGCAAGAGTCTAGCTATGGTTACAATAGACACTGTTCCAGAACAGGAAGGAAGGAAATCAGAGCCAGAACAAAAACATGAAAAGGAACAGCCAACAGTTGTGTTAATTCTGGGCGTATTGGCAGGGTATAGGGGCCTCCCTTCACTTTCAGGCCTCTTACAGCCTTGTGGGAGCACCTATCAAGAAACCTTTTAAAGCATGATAGAGTTACCACCTGTTTGGCCTCCATCTCCCCTGAACAGCTGATTGGCAGGATAGTAATTTTGAATGAAGGTATATTACACTTCACACAGCCTCCAGCTGTTTGGTTGGCCTGGGGGCATGGAGCAAGCATTTGTCCATGTGATTCCCTATCCATCTGAGGAGATATGGATATAGCCCTCCTCATCCAAATGCAGAGCCCCATGCTGGATTTGTTGGGTTGCCAAAAGGCATTGTTGTTTCATTTAATTTCAATTGGCATTTCGTAATTTGCCTTGGCTTTTAATGACTGCATTTTTCTGTTGCTGGCTGTACTAGTGTTTACATCTTTCTACATTACTATAATTGCATATATGCAATTATAATATTTAAGTGCTGTTACCCATGTATGCTTTTGTATTCCATTTTGTTTCTATATTACACTGAGTATGTTTTCAAAAGGTATTTATTTAATGTAGTAAAGAAACAACAATGCCAAAAATTTGCATTAGGATTGACAAGCAGTTAATGCATAGTTCATTCATCATCTGCCTTTATTTTTTTCACAGGACAATTCTATGCATATCTACACAGAAGTAAGTCCTGTTAAGTTCTATGAGTTGGTTGCCTTTTTAAAACACTGAAACAACTAAGCAATTTGTATAGTGCATTCAGTTTGTATGGAAATTACAGATTAGCAACTGGAATACAGGCAAGGATATGATATTTGGGATTATTTGTGAATCTATAAAGAGAATTATTATCTGACCTGCACCTCTCAGATGAATGTGCAGATTGGAACTTGGCTATCCACCAGATTTTTCATGTTGAGGTGTCACTCTCAGCCGTGGGTTTAAAATGCGATTTTGAGATAAAAGATACACATAAATTAGTTCCAGGTTGAAAGTCCCCTCCCCTTTGGATGATCAATGTGTCCTCCATAAAAGCGGGGTCATGTTCAGGAATTTTAGGGACAGGGTACCACATTGTAGCAACTTTCAGTGGAATTGTTTTTAACACGGCTGGGTTGCACCCATCTGTTGGCTGAACAGCCTCTTCTTCTTCCACCATATCTGGCACACCTTCTTCTGTTAAGACTGCCCTGACTCTCCTCACTCCAATTGCTCCATAAATCAGTGGTCTTCTCTCTTGGGCCCTTCCCCTGGTCCCCTGCCTCCTCCACCACACTCTTTGGAGTCCTGCCAGTCCCTGAAACTGACTATAACTAATCCAGCCATCAGGTCTGTGTCTCCCAGACCGAAATGCATTTACCTGATTCAGGCTTCATTTATAAATGCTGAATATTCACCAAGCAGGAAGCACTAAACAGACCACAGTGCTCAGGCTTGCCAATCAAAGGTTTGGCAGTTCAAATCCATGCGATGGGGTGAGCTCCCATTGCTCTGTCCCAGCTCCAGCCAACCTAGCAGTTCGAAAGCACACCAGTGCAAGTAGATAAATAGGTACCTCTGTAGCGGGAAGGTAAACGGCGTTTCCGTGCACTCTGGTTTCCGTCATGGTGTCTTGTTGCACCAGAAGCAGCCAGCCACATGACTCGAAAAGCTGTCTGTGGACAAACGCCAACTCCCTCAGCCTGAAAAGCGAGATGAGTGCTGCAACCCCATAGTCGCCTTTGACTGGACTTAACCATCAAGGGGTTCTTTACCTTGTTGTTATTGTTGTTGTTGTTGTTGTTACTAAACAGATGGGTCAGATTTGACAGTTACACTCCGACTTCAGCAGAGGCCACAAATTCCCCACCCAAGCACAAAACATATATGCAGCATCTCTCCTTACAGGAGTATGGATGTGCATTGAAGGATTAAAGGATGTAATGTAAGCATGCTGTTTGTCCATGTCCCACCCACAACGTCTCTGCCATTCTTCCAACATATATTCACTGCTGGGGTGGCTCTGAGGTGTCCCACAGGCATATGGGGTATTCCAGCCTAGTGTCCTAAGCCAGGAAAACTTGAGTATGGTATTATGTTCTGAAGCTTGCATTCCTAATTAAGTTACACATGTCCAAAAGCACTTCACATAAATGACCTCAGTCAGCCTTGTAACAGCCCTGTTGTATAAAAGAACTAAAGGTAAGATAGGTTAATGTTATTATCCCCATAGTGAAGAGTGAGGGGACTGAGGCTGAGAGACAGGAGCTTGTCGAAGGCTTCTCTAATGAATTCATGGCTGTAGTGAGATTTGAACTGAAGGCTTGCTGGCTCACAGCTGAAAGTCCACTCTGCTCCACTGGCTATGCATATTGACAGTGTTAGTATTATATCGCTAAAAAAAAAAAAAAAAAAGCATCACTCTCCGTCTCTTTCTTCATTTCGAAATATGATTTTGGAGAAAAGCCAGGCAGTCAAATTGTCCATCAGTCTCAAAATTGCTTCATGATTAAGGAACCTGGAGTAGAAAATAGGAAGCAGGTAGATGTTAATAAATCACAGCCCAGTGGGAGATGAGGAAAGTTACCTCTATCACTGTACTTTCTAGACTGTGGGACATGGAAGGAGAATGCCTTAGGGATCCTAGCTGCTCCTGGCATTGCATTTTCTTGCTTACATTTTGGAAATATGTTTACAGAAGCATTCTGAAAATGTATGAATGCCAGAAATGCATGTCTTTGTAATGACAGCAAGGTCAAAGGCAAATGCGAAGTCTAAACTTCCTTCTCAGCCATTCTGGGATGAATAGAATTATTTGATTAATTGAGATTTAGGGCTGACTGAGATGTACACTGAGGACCCATGTATATCCTTAGGAATATGACAACGTTCCAATTTCATGTCCTCACCAACAAATGCCATTCACTGAGCAAGTCACCAACAGGAGAACAAGGGAATGTGTGCATGTGTGCGTGTGTGGTCTCTGTGTGAGCGGGAGATGTGCACTTGGGAAGAGAAAGAGAGTGAGGTGTATATGTGAAGTTCGAGTGCCTGAGTGTGTGAGAAAGATGCATTTGTACCTGTGGTCTCTATATGTGCAATTGAGTATATAATGGGGTATGTTGTGGCTATGTTGTGTAATTTCCTAGCACTAGGGAAATGCTTCCAGTTGTTATTTAACGAAAACAGCATCCCCCACCAGGCAGCACATAGCTGTCTTCCTGGAACGTGAGGTTGCCTGTGTGGGTGGGAGCAGCAATTACTGTACATTACCCATCAACTGTCCCGATTCGACTGGAACATCCCGGAATTCCAGCTTCTGATTGGATCCCAGAAAATCCTGCTTTCAGTACTGCTCCGTCTCACAAATTAGCAGGATCCCATAAGAGCTCAGCACCGAAAGATGCACATTATTCATGCAAAAGAAGGCATCTGAACGGGAGTCCAGAGAAGGAGAGGAGGGGGCGCTGGTGGTGGTGCAGGCCAGGCCACCCCTGCCAGGCCCAGACAAATAAAGAGGAACCTTACTTCAGATCTGAAGCAAGCATTTCAACCCTCCAAGTTCTTCTCTGTCTTGGATTTTTCATCTGAAATGGGCTTTTTTAGCTGAACTTTTTATCCTTCCCTCCTACCCCCTTGCTTTTACTACAAGCTTGCCCCCCAGCCTCAGTAGCCAGGGGCCACACCGTTCCTGGTTGTTGTTGTTGTTGTTTAGTCGTATCTGACTCTTCATGACCCCGTGGACCAGAGCACGGCAGGCACTCCTGTCTTCCACTGCTCCCACAGTTTGGTCAAACTCATGCTGGTAGCTTCGAGAACACTATCCAACCTTCTCAACCTCTGTCGTCCCCTTCTCCTTGTGCCCTCCATCTTTCCCATCATCAAGGTCTTTTCCAGGGAGTCTTCTCTTCTCATGAGGTGGCCAAATTATTGGAGTCTCAGCTTCAGGAACTGTCCTTCCAGTGAGCACTCAGGGCTGATTTCCTTAAGAATGGATAGGTTTGATCTTCTTGCAGTCCATGGGACTCTCAAGCGTCTTCTCCAGCACCATAATTCAAAAGCATCAATTATTCAGTGATCAGCCTTCTTTATGGTCCAAGCTCTCACTTCCATACATCACTACTGGGAAACACCCTCCTGGTACACCTCTCCATTCCCTCCAAGTATTTGGCTCACTCATAAGAATGCAAGTGCTAGATGCTGAGGAAGAAGAAGAAGAAGAGTTTGGACTTGATATCCCGCTTTTCACTCCCCTTAAGGAGTCTCAAAGTGGCTAACATTCTCCTTCCCCTTCCTTCCCCACAACAAACACTCTGTGAAGTGAGTGAGGCTGAGAGACTTCAGAGAAGTGTGACTGGCCCAAGGTCACCCAGCAGCTGCATGTGGAGGAGCGGAGACGCGAACCCGGTTCACCAGATTACAAGTCTACTGCTCTTAACCACTACACCACACTGGCTGCACACTGCAGTTGGTAATGGGACCAAAAGACGTGCGTTCCAATTTTAATCAGTGGAATGTTGAATGCTGTACTCTCTCTAGTGATATATCATGCCATTATCACATGCAGCCATTCTGTTTTATTTCACACCCTTTGGAGCCATTTTTGTTACATCACACCCCCCACATAGCCATTTTGGGATTGGCAGTCCCAACACTTCTTCAACATTTGAAATGTGCCCACTAGTCCCAAACATTTGACACTGTTTCAAGGAATTTCATTGGTGTTGAGGAATATAAAAATTTAGTTGGCTGTTTCAACCTTTTCTGGGATTAATACAGAACTGTTCTTGATCTTAAAATCTGCTGCTGCTGACTGCAGTACACAGTTTCTTGCACGTAATAACATCCTGTTATCTTTTTATAGGCACATGAAATAAAACATATATTTCTCTTAAAGAGAGAGAGAGAGAAAGAGAGATGGAATAAGAATGATAAATCACTTGTTCAATGAAAAGCCAGAATATGCTTTTATAGAACCGGCATTATGAAAGGGAATGTTTAGCTACAAAAGCAGTTGTGAAAGTCTTGTATGATATTTTTCTTCCGTTCAGTTTGTAAGTTGCCTCTTAATAACAAATCAAACAAACAAAGAAAGAAACAGGAGCATAGATCCCTGCTGAGAGCATGATTTGTGACTGAAGTACCAAAGCAATTCAGCAGTGAATTGGGATTCATGTCCGCTTTAAAAAGGAAGTCATCAACTCCATTACTTCTAATATCAAGCATGATTGTACCTTCTATGCTAAATCACAAAATGCACCATTGCAAACCTTCCCAACCATCATTTCTTTCATAGCAGCAAGAGGACAAATAGGTGCAATTTGTCTATTTTACTAGAATATTAACAAACTTGGTCACAATCTACTCTAATAAATAATCTAGTTTGTCTGTGGAAATATTGTGGAATAGCCTGTTTTCTAGGGTGTGTTTGCTATGTTGTTGGTTTAACATTCTCATGAAAAATGTGCCATTGATTTCAGATACTGTCTCATTATATTGTGTGCCACTGTATTTGGGGCTGTGCAGTGTTTTGATGTTCCAAGTTTTAATACTGCAAAGGTCACCCTTGAGCATAGAAAGGTTAAGAGGTTACTAAAGGAATCCTTTATTCCCCCTCCCAAATCAATTCTCTGAAACCTAATGTGACATTCTCAAACATCTCTACATCTGTTTTCTTCATTAATAGAGAAAACACAGTTGTTATATTGGCACTTGCTGTTAGCAACATTATAATATAATGAGGACATATATTGCAATTCCATTAAAACCTGAACTTCAGGCATTAATTTGTGTGTGTGTGTGAGAGAGAGTTGTCTGTGTGAGTTGTCTGTGTATGCACAATGCAGTAGCCTGAAATTTATTTTGTATGTTGTCAGCCTCAACACTGATCTGTTCTGCAAAACTATGACCAACAAGTCATTAAGTTATATTTATGCTATGGAGAAGAAGAAGAAGAAATATTATAGCCCTTGCCATTTTATACAATTTCTGATAGGAGAGTTTACTAGCTCTTCAAATTAGGGTATAACAACATTTTCCAAATGCAGCCATTATGACTTGGCTCCAAAGTAGCACAACAACTTCCCTTTGCATAATGGTCCACCCTCTCCCGACCTGCCAAAAAGGTGAACCTGAAAAAGTGCAAGAAATTGTTTAGCGCTCCCAATTTCCTAAATCCTTAATTATGTGGCTTTATGTTATGCCAAATTTTAAATTTTATGGCAGTGTAAAATTGGGTGAGGAGTATGACGTACTCAGAACTAGGCAATTTTAAGGATTATATATTTACAGTTAATGGCTAGATGATTCTGGACAAACTTGTTTCTTTAAGTATTTACATAAGCATTTTAAGTACATACAACCTCCCCTCCCCGCCCCCCATTTGTGCAGGGGTTGTGTTGCAGGTCATTGCACATGACGTCAGAGCATGTATAAGCCCACCCCATCTGGTTACATCCCGTTGCACCCTGTTATGTCCCCTTTTCGTGCCAGTCCTTGGTTCATGGTGATGCACACTTGCACAGCCATGCATGCTTTGAATGTGCGGAAAATGGTTGTTTCCTGTATATCATTAAATTCTCAGTTGCCACAATCATACACCCAAAAAGAATATATATATGTGGGTCAAAATACATCTTAGGCTTAACATGTTGCTATGTCATTCGCTGGTGGGGTTTGGAATGAATGTAGCTATTCCACTGTGCAAGGGGAGAAAGCCCCACTGAGCTGATGCACTCTCAGAGACTGATGGAATCTGATGGATTCCTAAGTGCTCTGGAGGATTTTGTGGCTGACATGGCTGGTCCAGAATGTGGCAGCTAGACCAGTGACTGGGAGTGGCCTCCAAGACCATATAACACCAGTCCTGAAAGACCTACATTGGCTCCTAGTACATTTCTGAGCACAATTCAAAGTGTTGGTGCTGACCTTTAAAGCCCTAAATGGCCTTGGCCCAGTATATTTGAAGGAGCATCTCCACCCCCATTGTTCAGCCCGGATACTGAGGTCCAGCTCTGAGGGCCTTCTGGCAGTTCCCTCGCTGTGAGAAGTGAGGTTACAGGGAACCAGGCAGAGGACTTTCTCAGTAGTGGTGCCCGCCCTGTGGAACACCCTCCCATCAGACATCAAGGAAATAAGCAACTATCTGACTCTTAGAAGACATCTGAAGACAGCCCTGTTTAGGGAAGTTTTTAATGTTTGATGTTTTTATCATATTGTTAATATTTTGTTGGGATCCTCCCAGAGTGGCTGGGAGATGGGTGGGGTATAAATTCTTATTATTCTTATTCTTATTAATTATTATTACTGGTACTCCAAACAAGGAACCTGTCTCACTGTGGCAACACACTGTGCAAACTCTGAATTGGGTCTAGTCTGCTGCTGTGCTATTGTACTTTTTTTTTTTAGTATATTTGATTTGAAGTCATAACTGTTTGAGTTAATATTATTGTTTATAGAAGGTTATGACATAATCTTCCCTGGGATCATGAATGGACCATAAGTAAACAAAAGTCTTTTATAAATCTCAGTACTGTCACACTTTCCCCTATAGTCTAGAATTCATTCCCATGATAGAATCTCCTAGTTGGCTATGTTTGATCCCATATAACAGTGGTGGCAAACCTTTTAGAGACCGAGCGCCCAGACTGCAAACCAAAACCTACTTATTTATCGCAAAGTTGTTGAGCTTTTTTGAGGAGCTGCTGACCAACGTTCTGGAGCTTTTGGGGGGTCAGGGGTCGCAAAAGTTGCTTTGCTTTTTGGGGGGGTCTCAAAGCTGCTGAGCTTTTTAGTGGGGAGAGAGAACAGAAATAAATGACCAATAATACCTTTGCTGGAACTAACACGCAGCACCGACTTCATCGTCCGCCAAAGTGCAAAAAAAATCAGCACAATAAGGGTTAAAAAATGAATGTTGCTATGCCCAATCAGAAACAGCCACTGGCACAGCAAATTGGAAAACAGACCAATCGCGGAACACAATCTCCGGCCACCAGCAAATTTTTATTTATTTTTTTTTAAAAAAAAGATTCTGGGTTTCAACAGCGGACACAATGCAGATGGGCCGATGGCATGTGTGCCAGCAGTGAGGGCTCTGTGTGCCAAGTGTGGCATGCTTGCCATAGGTTCACCACTGCTGCCATATAAAGTCAATGTACTGGTATATACAATGCAAACAACACATTTGTTACTATATAATACAAAGTACATTGAAAAGCTAAGAACTTCCTTTCTACTTGTAATATGTATGGTATTTTCAGGCTAATTTCACCTCCAGGTCAAACCTGCAAAGTTATTTCAAAAGAACTGCGGCATGGGTTGCTGTTGTCTATTTTAATTAAATCACACCAAGTGAGATGCATGGGGGTGTACCAATTTCAGGTTGTCAAAAAGAGGCAAATCTGCCAAACACAAATATAAGAAGAAAATGTTTTTTGTGAGATTGTAATGTGATGCATATTCTGAACATATTATGCTATAAATGACTAGAAATGGCTTGGGCGGTAAGTTGATTTTTAATTAGCCGGTTCTTGACATTGTCGTGTTCGTAAAGCTTACATTTTAAATCATCCGTCAGCTGCAAAACACCACTATGGAGCATGACATCCAATTATATTAGTAAAATAACCTGCATAAAGTAGATGGATGAAAAGCTGAAAATGATAAAGCGTGTTCTCCCTAACAGAGAGCACGTGTTGCGGTTGGGGAAACAGGCCACCCTGCAGTGACTAGGCAAATTTGGTGAGGAACCCAAGCCTTTAAGTGGTTAACTTTGGGTTGCTGGGGAGTTTTGATTGTTGCCAATTTGGAGGAGGGGTCAGAGTCTTTAAATACAGGGGCCAGACGTAGGACGTCCTCTTGGCCATTTTTGCACCGGATCATTTGGAGCACTTGGACAATCTTCTCATTGTCTGGTTACATTTCTTTATTTCTTTATTTCCCCTTTCTTTTTAATCCTCTCTAGTCCCTTAAATAATTTAATTCCCCCCTTTTCCTGTTCTATTTCCCACCCCACCCCTTACCCTGCCCTGTGGGAAGATTCTCCCTGTATCTGTGGCTTGCCTTTCCCAATAGGGAAAGAGCCCCCGTTAGGGGCTTTCTTTCGCAAAAGGTTTCCCCCATTTCTCTCGTTGAAATTGTGGGGCTAGTCAGGGCTATTCCCAGCTTAGCTGGAATCACTTTCGTTTATAGTATCCCCGAAGGTTGGCTTTAATTTGAGTGTGTGCAGCGCTGTTGGCCAAATTTTAAGCTAGCCTTGGGTGGGAGCACTAATTTGGCTTCCTTTAATATTGCTATGAGACTAAGATTTTCAAGAGCAGAAACAGGGAGGCCTATTCGGCCTGCACATTAACTTCCAAGCCTAAGTCTGCTACAGGTAGCAGTTAATTGTTAAGTCTCTGTAACGTGACTCATTCTCGCTATAGGAATGTATCTGCTTGCAGGCCCAGTTGCTCCTAATGTATATCTGAGGCAGACGGCCCCAGAGGCTCTCTGCCTCCAAGGATTGGAGCACTCTGTATATGCTCTTGAACTATGCCATTTCTGAACAAGTTTATTTTCTTTAAGTTTGTTTTGCCCTGATAGTGGTGAATGCCATTTTAGAGACGAGCCATTGTGGCTTAGTGGCTAAAGTGTAAGACTAGGACCTGGGAGACAGGGTTCATAACCCCCTCTTAGCCATTGTTATAACAAAACAAAACTAACTGCTCCTTTTAGGCTATTCTGTTGCTGGGTAGTTCTGCCCATTTGTGATAAAAGAACTTTGGGTTTTCTTGAAGGGGTGCTTCCTTCTAAAAGGGCAAGCTGTGGGCTACCTCAACTCTCCTATTTCACTGGAAACAATTATGCCTGGCCTAGCAGGTGATCCTAGGGCTTTGTCCTAGAATTTGATGGCCTGGAAGCGTTTCCGGCCTGAATAGTGTCCTTATGTGGTCTATAAGCATTGGTTTCACTGGGTCAGCGCATAGTGCCGGTAATGCCCAGGTTGCAGGATTGGTCCCTGTATGGGACAGCTGCATGCTCCCCCATTGCTCTACCTGGACACCTAGGTCCTTTTGGTGTTTACCTCACTGCGAGGGATGTAACGGGCGCCACGTTTGCAATATGCAAGTGGGAGAAAGCACCTTTGCGTGCCCGCATTGCAGTTTGTTCTGTGCGTTGCAGGGCACAGCGCTGCACGGGCTGCAATTGCATTGCATTGCGTGAGAGATTTGCAGTTGCATTGCACAGGGGTGTGTGCATTGCACAGAGAGTGTGTTTGCATTGCACGGAGTGTATTGTTGCATTGCACAGGGGTGTGTTGTTGCATTGCACGGAGTGTGTTGTTGCATCGTACGGAAGGTGCGGTTGCATTGCACAGAGAGTGTGTGTGTGCATTGCGCGGAGTGTGTAGTTGCATTGCACGGAATTTGTGTGCATTGCATGGAGGGTGTAGTTGCATTGCACAGAGTCTGTTTTTTGCATTGCACAGAGTGTGTGTGCATTGCACAGAGTGCGTAGTTGCATTGCACGGAGGGTTTGTGTGTGCATTGCACGGAGTGTGTAGTTGCATTGAACGGAGGGTGTGTGCAGTGCACAGAGTGTGTAGTTGCATTGCACAGAGCGTGTTTTTTGCATTGCACGGAGTGTGTAGTTGCATTGAACGGAGTATGTAGTTGCATTGCACGGAGGGTTTGTGTGTGCAGTGCACGGAGTGTGTAGTTGCATTGCACAGAGCATGTTTTTTGCATTGCACGGAGTGTGTAGTTGCATTGAACAGAGTATGTAGTTGCATTGCACGGAGGGTTTGTGTGTGCATTGCACGGAGTGTGTAGTTGCATTGCACAGAGCGTGTTTTTTGCATTGCACAGAGTGTGTGTCGGAAAAGGAAGCTGGCTCGGCGGCAGCTTTGTCAGGACTTCTTTAGGGGTTCTGGCCAGCGTCGGCCCTGTAAATTTGCATATCATGATGGCAGCACAAGATGCCCCCTGCCCAAGCGGGGGCTGGAAGCTGGCAAGCAATAGCTCAATACCTTTTGCCCTTATTCCCATTTTATTTAGGGATCCAGTGGATATCGTTGCTAAAACAAACCACTTGCCTATGGAGAAGCTGTCTGCCTTGAAGAAAGTTATTTTGTAATACTTCCTCTGGGCCACTTAATTAATCTTCCCACTAGGCCAAGCTGCCTGCGGCCTGAGGTGCCCTTACCTTTGTGTATGCCTACCAAGTGTGGTGAAGGCAGATATCAGGCGATGGTAGCAATTCCTGAATGGATGCAATAGTAGTTCGTCATGGCAGGATACCTTGAACCTGCACAAGGATTTTCAGGTTCATGCTGGTGCTGCTGGATCTTTGCCCTTTGGTTTTATTTCAAGGGCCGCTGGTGTGCAAAGCTATGGCCTCAAGCCCGGTGTGGTGAGGCAATCATGTGACATAACTTTTCTTGAGTTTTCCCCATTGTAGTAGCAGTTCACATGTGGCCCGAGGAGTTCAGTGACCATCGGATCTGCTTTTGGTCTGATAACCAGGTAGTGGTGAGCGTCTTGGCAAAACAGTCCTCACGCTCCAGCAGATTCTCCGCCCCTCCGCTCACGCTTTCGAACTGCGCCGCTTAAGGTTTAATATTGTGCTTTCCTCTCTCCAAATTACGGGATCCTCTAATGATGTTGCTGTCACTCTATCCCATTTTCAGATGAAGTGCTTCAGATCTCAGCTGTTGCCAGACTTTTCCAGACCACCTGTGGCATTTTGACAACAATTAGTATTTACAGAGAGCAGCAGCTTCCATTTCCCCTTCTGCTTTTAGCTCTTATGGGATGGCCTGGATGGATTTCTTAGCCTTAAGCTGGCAGTCCTCGGCCATTCAGATGAATTGGCCCCTATCCTCTGAGCAGATCCTGCAGTATTTGGTCCACCTGCTGCAGATTGGGCGTGCTGTTATAACTATCAGAATTCAGTCCGCTGCAATATCTGTTACACTGAAGCTTAATTTTCAGAGACCCTTGTATAAAGTTTATAGTGCGCAGGGCCTTGGAAGGTTGGAATAGGCTCCAACCTCATAGGACAGCGGGCAGGAAGTTTGTCAATTTTACCTATGTAGTATCTGCAACAAGTTAAAACTTGTCTGCTGGTTAAAGATCAAGGCGAGATTCCTTTCAGTAGTCCATTGCATTTTCGCACTGAGGGTTAGGAAAATGGTTGTTGGTGCCAGCATGGGGCTGAGAGTCTGGAGGCTTATTGCTTCAGGACTTTTCCTTATCCTTTGGAGCTTGTCTTTAGAATCGGGAACTCAAAAACAGACTTAGTGGGCAGGAGTGCCACAATCAGGGTTCCCGCCACAAGTGAGGAGGGCCCTTGCCTGGTTATGGATAACATAATATTTGGCTTTTCATTCCCTGGGGGCTGGCCCGCTCCTAGTGCATGAAAATGGGTTCCCGTTAGCCAGGCATCAATGTGCTTACGTCATGCACCAGTTATCACAGCCTGCGGCTTGCTTACCGCTGAACACGCCTCATTCCTTCCGAATAGGACTGCTGCAAAGGCTGCACACTGGGGTCCTTGTCAGTAGACAGGATTGTGAATACGGGTCGTTGGAAGTCTGACGCTGACAAGGGTTATATCAAGAAGTGTCAAATGATGTCTGTGCTGATGCTTGTCTGTTATTTCCTTTTTTCATAGGAGCAGCTGTGCACATTTGGGTCACAGCATTGTACACTAGGCTGACAAGCATGTTGACGAGTTTGGAATGGGGCGCCATCTCAGTCTTCCTGCCCATGTGAACATTTACTGGATGTCCAGATGGGGAATGCTTTGGGAGGAGATCCTTCCTTGGGTGTGGTCGAGTGTGACCTGTGCAGGTCCTCCCGCAGTGCTGGTGGTACAGCTGGGCGAGAATATTTGCTGTCTTCCTCCAGCATAAGTTTGCATTCCTGCATGCAAGAGGACTTGGATTGAGTTGATGGCAGCTCTCCCTGGACTCAAAATAATTTAAGGCATTGGTTCAAGGTGGTCTGGAGGGGGGGGGGGTTGGAGCACATGTCCCCTCCAATGCGCAAAGATATTCCATTAAGGGAATCCAAGGATTCGCTATGCTTTTGTCGACCCTTTTCGAGGGGTAGGGCCACACAAGAGTCCCTGGGAGCATTTGGGGGTGAGCTTGAGTCTGATCCTGTTTCATTGCTCCCCCACACTGTTTATTTTTACTGACGATATGGTGGGGCCCAGTCATCGGTGCTGCCCTGCTAAGGTCAGGTGCAGCTAGTCGGGAACCAATGCCTAGACAAACTACCACTGAGCAGGCCAGAAAGCATGTTAATAAGGTGGTGGACAATAGAATAAAATAAAGTAAATATAATAAAATAAAATAACAAATAAAATAAAATAGGCCCTTGCTTTAGGTGGTTCTGTAATATTGCACCCTGCTATTTTCTTCAAGGCTGTTGCCCTCTTTAGGGCAGATGGGGTGCATCTTTCCCCTAAGGGGAACGACGCCTGGCGGGATGCGATTGCCTTGGGATTATTTGCTTCCCCTCAATGTTTGCTGGTACTGACGATATGGTGGGGCCCAGTCATCAGTGCTGCCCTGCTGAGGTCAGGTGCTGCTAGTCGTGAACCAATGGGGCCTCTGCTAAGGCATGAGAATGGTTTGCCCCTGTCAAGACACCAGTTTGCAAAGGTGATGCGTAAGGCGATTCTGGCTTGTGGCGGCACAGCACAAGGTTTCGCCCCCCATTCTTTTAGGATAGGGGCTGCCACGACAGCTGCCCACTGGGGCTTGTCAGCTGCCAGAATAAAGGATTTGGGTCGCTGGAAATCAAATGCGTTCAAAGGTTATGTTCGCTGACAATTGGTATCTTACACTGCTTTTATTTTATACTTTTATTAGGTTTAGCGGTGGTCCGCATTTGGATGGTGGGGCACAGTATCGTCCATTGGGCTGGCGTCGCAGCACAGCAATCTGGATGGGGTCCAGATCTCGGTCTTCCTCCACACGTTCAGTTGTCCTGGCTGTCCAGACGAGGAATGCGCTGGTCAGAGTTCCTGCCAAGTATCCGGAGGCAGTTGCTCCTGGAGGGGCCGCCAGCTGCTATTGTGGTGCAGCTGGGCGAGAACGACATAGTGACCATGGACTGCTTGTCACTACGTGCTGCAATTTTGGGTGACCTGGAGACGCTGCGGGCAATGGTGCCAACAGCGAGAATCTTTTGGTCAAAGCTCTTGCAACGCTGCGTTTGGAGGGGCAGTCGTTGCCCGGCCGCCACTGAAAGGGCCAGAAAACGCATCAATGCTGCGGTGGTCAAAAAGGTTTTGGAGCTGGGTGGTGATGTGATTTCCCACCCCAAGATTCTTTTTCAGAGGCCATCCTTTTTTTCCCCAGTGCTGATGGTGTGCACCTTTCTGCTTCAGGGAATGAGGCTTGGATTGGTGCGGTGGTGACCAAGCTGAGGTCTTGGTTGAGGCTGTGAGTGGTTTGGCGGTGAGCTGAGGGCTCCATGGCGGTTAGGCATTGGTTAAATTGGTGCTTGGAGGGGTAAGTGCCTATCCCTCCAAATGATGCGAAGGGAATTCCGTTAAAGGAATCCAGGGGCTTGCCATTCTTTTCGTCCTTGTCCCCGGAGTCGGACTTGGGCCGTGCAAGCCCCACCGGAACATGAGGGTGAGAAGTGTTAGTCTGATTCCCAGCTTCATTTCTCACCCAATACTTGTTTCCCACGCTGGCTTCCGCTGGAATCCGGAAGGGCCAGCTCTGTCCCTGAGGGCATGGACAGATAGTCAACCAATGCCTAAGCAACCACTCACATTTTTTGTATTTTAATAAAGTTGTGGCCAAAATTATGCCAAAAACCTTAAACAAAAAAAATCATGTGTGAAGTGTGAATTTTTTGGTGGGTGGCATTGTGGGACTCAACACGCAAAGCGTGTTCTCCCTAACAGAGAGCACGTGTTGCGGTTGGGGAAACAGGCCACCCTGCAGTGACTAGGCAAATTTGGTGAGGAACCCAAGCCTTTAAGTGGTTAACTTTGGGTTGCTGGGGAGTTTTGATTGTTGCCAATTTGGAGGAGGGGTCAGAGTCTTTAAATACAGGGGCCAGACGTAGGACGTCCTCTTGGCCATTTTTGCACCGGATCACCCGCCCTCCCTCCCTTTTATAGGGTGTTTTTTTCATATCGCTTGACCTTGCTATGCCTGTCATGGGGTCGTTCGCCTTGGTGCGGGGGCCTGGTAGGAATTTTGCCATCTGGCTGATTGGCTGGTGCCATTTGGTTTTTGCCTACTGCGTAGCAAATCGTCACAACTTGTAAGGTTGGCGGTTAGGCATTGGTTAAATTGGTGCTTGGAGGGGTAAGTGCCTATCCCTCCAAATGATGCGAAGGGAATTCCGTTAAAGGAATCCAGGGGCTTGCCATTCTTTTCGTCCTTGTCCCCGGAGTCGGACTTGGGCCGTGCAAGCCCCACCGGAACATGAGGGTGAGAAGTGTTAGTCTGATTCCCAGCTTCATTTCTCACCCAATACTTGTTTCCCACGCTGGCTTCCGCTGGAATCCGGAAGGGCCAGCTCTGTCCCTGAGGGCATGGACAGATAGTCAACCAATGCCTAAGCAACCACTCACATTTTTTGTATTTTAATAAAGTTGTGGCCAAAATTATGCCAAAAACCTTAAACAAAAAAAATCGTGTGAAGTGTGAATTTTTTGGTGGGTGGCATTGTGGGACTCAACACGCAAATTAAACTATACAGGAATGTGGACCCAAAACACAACACAACTAGTTTTGCACACCAAAGGGAGCTTGGGACTTCTCAACTTCTGCAATTTTCATCCGGCTGGCATGACATTTTTAGACTTTCTTCTTACTACCATTTCAGATGCCTATAATCCACACAATCTAGCATCTCTGTGTGTGTGCATGTGCATAACTTTTACTGATATTGTAATCTGCACAGGTTGTTCCAGACTATTTCAGTTTCCCAGACTATTTCAGTTTCCCATCTAAAAAGAAATATTTGAGAAATGAATGATACAAACAAGAAACGAGAATGAAAAATGAATGCACCCCACATCCCGGGGTCAGGAACTCATTTGTTCATATTTCCATCCTTTTTGGAAATAATAATTATTTATTTCATTTTTTATTTGTTTTCAAAAGCAGATGGGTATCCCATTTGCGCCTAAGGTGGGTGACTATTATGAAGCAGTATGTAGAATTATTGGAAATCAAATGGCACTGCAATGATCATCTGTCCTCTTTAAATCTAAATCACAATTCAAAAAATAAATAAATCTAGAAATCAGATTGAACTGGTTCGGCAATAAAATTCCCTTATTAACTTTAAGAGAGTTGTTATTCATTGCAGTCCTGCAAATCTGAGAGGGACCCCTGGGGTAACAATGTCCTTGCTGGGATGGAGTGGAGCAGAGCTCTCCACCATCACACATAGAGGCCTACGTGCTTGTTCCCTGTTCCCTGTTCCAGTCCTCTCACTCCACTAGAAGTTTCTGGTAGCAGACCCACCAAGCCCTCTGGTCTGGAGCTCCTGCTGCTGCTGAATGCCAAATTGGTCCTTAAGAAAACCATGCTTATCCATGTCTTGATTGCAGATGAGCAGGCTGATCCAGATTGTATTACCAAGACTTGAATGAATGAGCTGAGTGGGCCTCAGCTGGATCCACCTGGGTTTTCTTTTTTATTTTCTTTTTGATATTTTTTTTAAATCGATTTTACAAGTGTAAGGTTTTAACAGTACCAAGTCCATATCCATATACAGTGGTACCTTGGTTCTTAAACTGAATCCTTTCTGGAAGTCCATTCCAAAACCAAAGCGTTCCAAAACCAAGGCACGCTTTCCCATAGAAAGGAATGCAACATGGATCAGTTCCAGACTTTGAAAAACAACCCCTAAAACAGCAATTTAACATGGATTTTACTATCTAACAAGGCAACTGATCAATAAAATGAAAGCAATAAACAATGTACTGAAGTCACACAATCAATCAATCAGTAGCTGAACTGGGTTCCACACAATCACAATAATAATAATAAAGAGCCGCAAAAACCCAAAATAATGAGCAAAAACAGACAGACCTCAGCATAACACTCAAAATGGAAGTGTGGCACTCAAATCAGAAGCGTAACACTCAAAATGGAGCATGTTCGGCTTCTGAAAAAAGTTCACTAACTGAAACACTTATTTCCAGGTTTGCAGTGTTTGAGTTCCAATTGTTTGAGTACCAAAGATACCACTGTATAGAGATTTCTCTGAATCTCCAGACTTCCCAGTCCTATTGTCAACCTTTTCAACTGCATATGATTTCATAATCCATATTTTGTATCTCTCCATATTGTCCATAGTGTTTGTTACATGACAAGTGATATTAGAATCCTGCTAATGTTTTCATCTGCTTACAGTGGTCTCCTAAATAAATTATAAATTCTTCCCATTCTTTCTTGAAGATTTTGCCTTCCTGGTTCCTGAGCAGCTTGGTTTGCCATTCCTCTCTGGTAGCGACTTTATCTTCTTTCCATCTCTGGGCTAGTAGCATCCGTACAGCTGTTGTCACGTACATGAAAAGTCTTTTCTGCTCCTTTGGGATTTCAGTACCTACAATTCCTAATTAAAAAAGCTTCTGCTTTTTTAAAGAAAGGTTATTTTAAACATTTTCTCAATTCATTGTATATCATTTCCCAGAATGCTTTTATTACCTTACACGACCACCACATATGGTTAAAAGGTACCTTCTTTTTTTTTACATTTCCAGCACGTATTTGTACTTGTCTTATACATTTTTGCTAACTTAAGCCTCTCCTCCTCCCAGAGGGGAGGGTTTGTGAGCAGGAGATGATTCCTGTGTCATGCAGGGGGCGTTCCTCCCCCTGCTTCAACTCCAGGGCTGGCGCGCCACGCCCCTCCCCGGTTGGGCACCCAATAGGGAAGCTCGGCATGTGACCGCGCCAGCCATCCCCGCCATTTTCTTCGAGTCACCCACCCTCCACTCCCTTTAGATTACTTGTCTTATACATTTTTGCTAACTTACTAGGAGTCAAATACCACCAGTACATCAAGCTCATATAAATTTCTTTCAGCGTACAACATGCTGAGAATTTCAGGTTGGTTTTCCATGGTCTTTCCTATCCACCTGGGTTTTCACTACTGAGTTAAACTGGGAGTCCACAGCTGGATGAAACAGAGACTTAATAAAGTACACCAGTGATAAGGAGAGTCTCTCATACACTGGGTGTTTGGGTGGGAAAGAACCTGATACTTTGTGAACACTTCTTCCACCACAATACCTATCCTTATCTTGACATTATATATCCTTATTTACACATTGGTACAGGAGTGGTGATGCAACATGCTGGAACTAACTTCATTGCTATGCGAGCTACCGCATAATGGCGCAGAAGAAAAAATTTGTGCAGGTTGGCATACAGGGCTGGAAAAAAATTCAGTACTTTCTGAGCTTTCCATTTCTAGACAATTCTGCAAATTCAGGAGCCCCCTCCTCCATTGGTTTGGCTCATCTAACATTTTGACATCACCTGACTTCTTTTTAGGGGGTAGGCATGGGGGGAAACACATTGATACCTCTTATATCTAAGCAAGACTTCCTGGCAAGATTTTCCAGCAGATTCCGAAGTGGGCTGGATTTCAGATGCAACAAGGGGATCAAGAGAAAAGCAGACAAAACAGGAAACACATTTTTTTTTTTACTTCAGATGTTTACAAATTGATTTTCTGCATACTGCTTTTGCCAAACTGGTTTTCTTCAGATATTTTGGACCGCAATATCTCAGCAACAGCACTGAGGTCTGCTCAGCTATCCCATTTTATTCAGAATAAATGTCACACTTCTTCCAAAATAGGTGGCAGATCACCAGGTTGGCAAAGCTTGTGCTACAGGGTGCTAGCCAGGATTCTTGGTGTCCTGTAGGATCTAACACTGTACATTAGAAAGCAACTAATGTGCTCTTGCGGGTGTTGGTATGGGGGAGGGGTGAGTTCAGAAGATTAGTAGTCTTTTCTGGAAATCTTGTCAGCTATTATTGATCTTCCATTTGGGAACCCTTGATAGTTTTCCAAGGAGTCCCCAAGTTCTCCAGAACTCATTTACAAAAACAAAAATCAAGTTAGAAAGTCAGTGTAAGGAACTGAATGACCTTTTTGCTCTTCTGAGTTGCTCATTTACCAACAAAGCCATCATTATCAGCAATAATCATTCTAATATTTGTTGCCACCTTGTGGCCAAAAGGCAACAACTGCTTAGCAAAATAAAATGAACTCGAAATGGAGATCAGTTGTTTTCCAGGCTGAAACATCTATGAACTCAGCCTCCAAAGTGAAACTTTTTGGGTACACCTAGATTTCTGGTTTCAACTTCATTTTTTTATATTTATAATTGATTATACAAACATAAAAAGGAAGACAATTGTGCTGTAAGTTCAATCGTCTGCTGACATTCACTCACAGCAAAATACTAGGGTCTTATAATGCAGCCAGTATCTCAGCAACAACACATGCACCGAGGTTCACTATATCTGCTATGTGTCTGCTCCACTTTCCTATTTTTATTCAAAATAAATAAGCAACATTTCTTCCAGCTCATTTTATTCCCTTTTCCTTCCAGAATACCACTGGGCACAGAGTAAAAATCCAGATGAAAGTGGGCTCCTTTAATTCCCTCTCTCCCGATTTCTTTTAATTGGAGCTATTGGGAAGTTATCTTGCCTCTGGAGATATTGAACACACTATGCTCTGCTTTATAGATGAAGGTGGCTGTTTTTCTCAGAGACGGGCAAGACAGGATCACCAGGTAGCAATCCCAAGATTCTCTCTTTACCTTTAAATCTCCTGGAGAACTGGAAGCTAGGCAGTCATGACTTTTCATCTTCTGCATCCTGATATCATTCTCCCCTTTGCTTAGATATAAGAGGTATCAATGTGTTTTCCCCCACCCCAACCCCCCTAAAAAAGGAAGTCAGGTGATGTCAAATCTTAAGATGAGCCAAACCAATGGAGGAGGGGGCTCCTGAATTATCAGAATTGTCTAGAAATGGAAAGTTTGTGGTAGGCTGTAAACCTTGTAGTACCCATCCATCGGGAAGACAAGGGAGGGAACCTGTACTTCGGGTATAGGAAATATAAGCTCATGCTTCGTCAAAGCTAGAGTGTGCCTACTTTGAAGACCCGCTCTTGCAAGAACATATTGTATTCAATAAACACTTTGCTGCTTCACCAATTTTGTTCAGATTTTATTTTGAGGATCTCAAGAGCCACTTCTAACACTATGCAACCCTGGCAGGGGCAGGGGCAGGTGGGGCATCCGCAGGGGCACCACCCTACAGGATTCCACCGCCCAAGGTAGCTGCTTCCATCTGCCTCATGGGAGGGCCATGCTAAAAACCATATATCCTAAGAACCATATATCATAAAGACACCACAGTCTCCACTGTGCCTCATTTCCAAAAGTATTGCAAATGCTGGGTAAGTGCCTGGGCCCTGGGAATCTCACACTGCTTGAGGATTAGGGTAGCACACAACAAAATTGTGGCAACAGCTGACCTGATTTTATCAATAAGGTCACAGAGCCATATGCAGAAAAGACATATACATATAAATAAGCTTGGGCTCCCCCCCTTTTTTTGGTGCTTTTGTAATGCAGTGGTACCTTGGGTTAAGTACTTAATTCATTCTGGAGGTCCATTCTTAACCTGAAACTGTTCTTAACCTGAAGCACCACTTTAGCTAATTGGGCCTCCTGCTGCTGACGCACGCCGAAGCACGATTTCTGTTCTCATCCTGAAGCAAAGTTCTTAACCCGAGGTAATATTTCTGGGTTAGCGGAGTCTGTAACCTGAAGTGTATGTAACCTGAAGCATATGTAACCCAAGGTACCACTGTAATAATAAGAAGCAGCTCAACAACTTTCAAGGAGTCCTAGTTTTTACTTTTTGAAATATGGCAACCCTAATATAGAGCAGGCATTGGTGTAATATGGGGATTTTGGTGCAATTCTCCTTATTTCATCAGGTAGGGTTACGAGAAAGAAAGTTTGAAGGATTGCAAGGAACCTTTGGCATCAACTTAAAGTGATTTGTTGTTGACTTAAATGTGTGTGTTTTTCTTTACCTTAAGGTCACAGTATTGATTCTGGCAAAATACTGTAAATATTAAAACCCCAGGTCAATAAGCTTAACACTAACCTAAAAACATCAATAAATGCTTACCATCTGCAGAGCTGAAACAAGATCCTTATCTAAGACTTGGAGACGCATCACTTTCTTGGAGCTGAGAAGTTTGAGCATGTGTGTATCTATTTTCAATGGTGCTACAATAAATATGCCAGGCTGTGAAGCTCAGCAGAATTTCAGTAGGAAGTCCCATGTAAATTAATGGGGCTAGCATCCCTGTTAAAACACAAGCACACATTTTAGGGTCCGGGTGGGACAAACAATTCCCTCCCCCCGTTTTTTTTTTTTTTTTGAAAGGCCGTCCTATTTTAAGACCAAAAAAAATGGGTGGGGGAGGACATTAATACAGCAGTCATATACATGTGTCCAGAAATAAACTTCATTGAACTAAGGCCCCATCTGCATTTAAGGCATACCACTTTAAAAAGAGGGTGGTGATGTGGGTTAAACTACAGAGCCTAGGACTTGCCAGTCAGAAGGTTGGCAGTTCGAATCCCCGCAACGGGGTGAGCTCCCGTTGCTCGGTCCCAGCTCCTGCCAACCTAGCAGTTTGAAAGCACGTCAAAGTGCAAGTAGATAAATAGGTACCGCTCCAGCGGGAAGGTAAACGGTGTTTCCGTGCGCTGCTCTGGTTCACCAGAGGCAGCTTAGTCATGCTGGCCACATGACTCGGAAGCTGTACGCCAGCTCCCTTGGCCAAAAAAGCGAGATGAGCGCCGCAACCCCAGAGTCTGTCAAGACTGGACCTAATGGTCAGGTGTCTCTTTAACTTTACCTTACTTTAAAAAGAAATAACTTCTCCTAAAGAATCCCAGAACTGTAGTTTGTTAAGAATATGGAGTGTTCTTAGAAGACCCCTATTGGCCTCACAGAGTGAGAGTGGTTTAACAATTAATCCCTCTTCCCAGGGAATTCTGGCAATTGAAGTTGTGTGAGGGGACTAGGTATCTCCTAGCAACTCTTGGCATCCTTAATAAACTACAATTCCCAGGATTCTTTGGGGGGTGTCCTGCCTGCTTAAAGTGATATGATGCTGACTTAAATGTATAGTGCAAAAGGGGCTGTGGCGATCACACAGGGTCCCCGGACATTTAACAGTCTATTGATCCCTGTGCCACCACTGTGCTTGCTTCCCCACTGCCAACAACCCATTACTCTCGGGTAAAACACTGAGTACAGACAGTTGTTAAAAGTGAACCCAATAAACAAATTTATTTTATAAACATTAACAAGTTTATAGTTTCTCAGATAATATTTCTGTCAGTTTCATAACTTTAGTTTATTTACCGGCTTATACCTTCCTGATACCTTCTGACTGATTATCTCAACTGTTTGACTGACTCCACGTAATAAATTCTCTCACTCTCTCACATCAGACTAGCCCAACCCACAGACTTATCCTCTCTGTCTCGTCTCTAATTCCAGACTGACTTCTCAACCACTCTAACTCTAACTCCTCCCCTTGGGTTCCCCTTGGTTAGTCTGTTTACAATTAGTTAACCCTTTCCTTATGAACCCAGTATGATGTCACACCACCTAGGAGGGCAAACACCACAGGGGCCTTATTAGTCTTGGTCAAGTAAGCTCAGATCAACTGCATAATATCTTTACACAATATGGTGACTGGCCTCAAGTTTGGCTTCTGCTTTGTGGAACACAGGACCAAAGTGATTACATTAGCTCCAATGTTGGTTGGTGCCTGTCTCTCCCCTGTTTCCATTTCTACTCTTCCTTGATGAAGTCAGTGGTTACAGCATTGAAATCTTTTCCTGGCCCAGCAGTCCACACACTCATATGCTGATCAGCCTTGTAAGAGGATGGAGAAAGATCTATCAATTCCATTAAGTGCATCTCAATATAGGGAGAAGATGACTACATCCTTCCTACCTTCTATTGACGTGTGTGTGTGTGTGTGTGTGTGTGTGTGTGAGAGAGAGAGAGAGAGAGAGAGAGAGAGAGAGAGAGAGAGAGAGACTTTTTTCTGTTGAGGCCATATTCCCTCAGGGTCACAGGTCAGTGTCTACCCTTGCCATATGTGCTTCTGCAAAACAGTGGGAAGCAATTGCAAACCATAGTTATTCAGCACCCCTTGAAAACCTGGATGGAGCCGTGGTACAAATGGTCCATGGACCTAGTGTTGTACAAGCCCCATTTATAATAGATTTATTGTCTGGGAAGCAGAAGATCACCTGACTCCAACCCTGTCTGTAGTAGTGATGGTAATGTGGAACTACTTTTGTGGCATTGCTGCATCTGATCAGTTCGAAGGCAGTCATTGAGGACTGTTCTGGTAGTCTACAATTCACGTGGATTCAAGCTGTCCACACAAAAGAACCCTGGGAGTCTGAAATTCAAGGCACTTATTGCATTGAACAAGTTGAGAATGATGTATTGGATGTTTCCTGCTACATTTCTGATGCATTGTAACTCTGAACAACCGTTGCTGGCATCCATCTGTCTCAAGAACAATGGACCACACCTCTGTGGGTGAAGCCCACTGCATTAGCAGTACTGAAATGACCTCTCCGGGGTGCCAGCCTGGGCAGTGTGTATGGAGGTTCTGGGCTGCCCAGATGACAAGAGCTCCCTGTCGGCCTCGCTCATGTGGTACAAAGGAGAGCAGAGCAATTTGTTTGACACCAGCCTGGCTGCAGGAGTTGCTGGAAGGAGGCCCCATCCAACTCTCTTAGGGACTCCACTCTGGATTTGTGTATGGTTTACTCCTTAGCCTTTCTTTCCCCAAAGATATCCTGCAAGGCAGAAGTGGTTTAAGAGTTTCCCTTCTCCTAGATGGGCTACTTTACCTGATGGATGAGCCTCATCTGCCCCTCACTTCCCTCTATACCACTTGCAGGAATAATAATAATAATAATAATAATAATAATAATAATAATAATAAATTTTATTTATATCCCGCCCTCCCCAGCCGAAGCTGGACTCAGGGCGGCTAACAACACCAAGGTAGTGCAACATTATAAAACATTATAAAATTAATTAAAATCAAAATTGATGGCAACCATAAAGTTTTGTAAAGATTGCCAAAGGAGGGAGTCAGGCTGCTCCCTGACCAAAGGCCTGGCGGAACAGCTCTGTCTTGCAGGCCCTACGGAAAGATGTCAAGTCCTGCAGGGCCCTTGTCTCTTGTGACAGAGCATTCCACCAGGTTGGAGCCGCAGCCAAAAAAGCCCTGGCTCTAGTTGAGGCCAGCCTAACCTCTCTGTGGCCTGGGACCTTCAAGATGTTTTTATTTGAAGACCGTAAGTTCCTCTGTGGGGCATACCAGGAGAGGTGGCCCCGTAGGTACGAGGGTCCTAGGCCGTATAGGGCTTTGAAGGTTAAAACCAGCACCTTAAACCTGATCCTGTACTCCACCGGGAGCCAGTGCAGCTGGTATAGCACCGGATGAATGTGATCTCGCAGCGAAGACCCTATAAGGAGTCTCGCTGCGGCATTCTGCACCCGCTGGAGTTTTTGGGTCAGTCTCAAGGGCAGCCCCACGTAGAGCGAGTTACAATAATCCAGTCTGGAGGTGACCGTCGTGTGGATCACAGTGGCTAGGTCAGGGTGAGAGAGGTAAGGAGCCAACTGCTTAGCTTGGCGGAGATGAAAAAATGCCGCCTTTGTAATAGCTGCAATCTGCGCCTCCATGGAGAGGGAGGTATCGAAGATTACACCCAAACTCTTAACGGACGGTGCTGGCACTAATTGCACCCCCGCAAGAGATGGGAGTTGCCCCCTCAATCCCATATCGTCCCGTCCCAGCCAAAGGACCTCTGTCTTCGAAGGATTTAACTTCAACCGGCTCCCACGTAACCATCCAGCCACAGCCTCCAAACATCTGATCAGTGTGTCTGGGGTCGAGTCAGGATGGCCATCCATCAACAGATAGAGTTGGGTGTCATCAGCATACTGATGGCAGCCCAGCCCAAAACTCCGGACAAGCTGGGCGAGGGGGCGCATAAAGATGTTAAAAATCATCGGGAAGAGAATCGCACCCTGAGGCACTCCACACACCAAGGAGTGGCACGATGACAATTCCCCCCCAAGTGCCACCCTCTGTCCCCGACCAGAGAGAAACGATCGCAGCCATTGAAGGACTGTGCCCTGGATCCCCACGTCGGCAAGGCGGTGGTCCAGGAGTTCGTGATCGACCATGTCGAAAGCTGCTGACAGATCTAGAAGGATCAGCAGCCCCGACCCGCCTCGATCCAGCTGTCTATGAAGATCATCTGTTAGGGCAACCAGAGCCGTCTCGGTCCCATGACCAGCGCGGAAGCCGGACTGGAATGGATCCAGAGCCGATGTTTCATCCAGAAACCTCCCAAGCTGTTCGGCAACCGCTCTCTCAATCACCTTACCCAGGAATGGAAGATTCAAGACCGGGCGGTAATTGGGTAGATCTAAGGGATCTAATGATGTTTTCTTTAAGAGCGGACGCACCACTGCCTCCTTCAGTTCCCCTGGGAACAAACTGATTATATCCCCCAGGGGGGCCCGCACCTCGTCTGGACACGCTCTAATCAGCCAGGACGGGCACGGGTCAAGAGGACAAATAGTGGGCTTTCCAGCTCGGAAGAGTCTGTCCACATCAGCTGGGGATATCCAGTCAAAGTGGTCCAATACTGGACCCGAGGACAGCTGAGGGGCCTCCAGTTCCTTTATTGTATCCAAGTTGGCAGGGAGGTCATGGCGGAGCAACAGGACCTTCTCTGCAAAAAAGCTCGCAAATGCCTCACAGCTGTGTGTCAAATTGTTATTTAAATTTGGCTGTCCTTCCAGGGACGTTAAAGACCGAATTATACTAAATAATTGCGCCGGGCGAGAGCTAGCGGATGCAATGGAGGCTGAGAAGTAGGACTTCTTAGCGGCCTTCACTGCCATCTCGTAGGTTTTCATAAAAACCCTATAAGATGTTCTTGAAGCTCCGTCACGGGCACCCCGCCATACTCGCTCTAGCCGTCTGAGGTCCCGCTTCATTTTCCGGAGCTCCTCGGTAAACCAGGGAGCCCGATTTCTGCGGGGTTGCAGAGGGCGCTTAGGTGCAATCTCATTGATGGCTGCCAGGAGATGGGTATTCCAGCCCTCAACAAGCTCAGTCAATGAGTCGCCAGGGGGAGAAAGGTCCCGCAAGGCTTGACGGAATCTATCAGGGTCCATCAGCCTCTGCGGGCGAGCCCAAATCGGCTCGCCACCGAAGCAGGGTGGGGGTGGAACGTCAATCCTGGCTTTCAGAGCGTAGTGATCAGACCATGGCACCTTTATCGAAGGAATCATGATCACATCTATACCGACGCCAAAGATCAAATCCAGCGTGTGGCCTGCTTGATGTAACCACCTTATTGGCCATTGGACCCACTATTATTCTTGTCTGCTCAATCCACCAGAGCCTCCCTTCACACGCAGGGAAAGTCCCTAAGTCACTGAGGATTTGAGCCCCTTTGGCTATCTTCACCTAGTTTAGCCAGCCAGTCAAAGTTTCCTGTTTCCCAGAGTGCGGCCACTGTCACATTCTGCCAGCTTCGGGGAGCTACTGGTGAGAGCTAAGTGCAGGCTGGGGACCAAAGGTGGACAAACTACCTCAGAAGGACCATGGTGTGTCCCTCACTAGAGTAATACCCCACCACTAACACCCTATGCACCCCAATCCAGGACAACTAAATCAACTGTAATAACCAAAGGGACACTTTTCTTAGGAACAAATCCAGGTTTCCAGACCAACAATACCAGGTGACTGACAGCAGCCCTGCAGGCCTGATGTGCTGCCAGACTGAGCTAATGGCTGGTCTGCCCCATTTCCTGGTTACAGAACAAATGCAATCAAGACACTCAAATAGTAACTTCCGATTTGGCATTGAAATCGCAGCACTCAAGATTCTCATTTGAAATCCCAAGCGATGGCAGGAAAATATTCCCAGTCCAACCTCATAGATTGGTAGGAATTGGCAGAACAGCAGCAGCAGCAACAACAACTGTTAATGAAATAAATGTGAATGGGCCATGTTCTTTTTAACGGTGCCTTCTCATAAACATTCCATAAAACAGAAACAGTACACTGATGTAAATCTAATCAATGATTTTCGGAATGAATAATTTATCTGGTTCTATTGATCATAAAGATGTACAATCCGTCTCCTGAGAAAAGAGAAAGATGGGAAGAGCTGGAGTCAGGAGGGTAATTGTTTAAATGTGTTCTCCACAGCAGAAATGTTGCTTTCGTAGCTTTGTTGTAGCACCGCTTGCTTTCTTGTACTCTTCTAAAGATCACTGGCTATATTCTAAAGTTATGCAGCAGAAACAGCATAACTAAGTTCTTGGGACCTGAGTTAGCTAGGTCTGCATCATGGTTAAAGCCAACAATGGGCATAAACCCATATTATCATTTGGGAGGGGGGGTTAGATGAAGAGGGAGCCTGTAAATACATTTTTATTCCTGAGCCACCTTTCAAAAGTGTCCTATACTTTGTATTGTATATTATACATTTAATCATGGATTAGATAAATGAAATTAATGGATTTAAGTTCATTCATATTTTTAAACTTTAGCTCCAAAGTTTGCTTTCTCTGTTTCACATTTTTCCAATCTTCAGTTTAGTTCTCCTTTTTCCCACATCAATTTGCAACTTAGAAATGAGACATTTTAGTGCACCCCCAATACACATTTGTGTATGCTATTTCCCCTAATATAATAAATCTTGCATATTATTTTCATTAATATATGAAATATATTCCCCTAATATGTACATTTTTGCATACTTTTTTGTTGGAGAATTCCATTGCAATATTCAGAGAAGTGCAAATTTTGAAAGATTGCTGCATTTCGGTTTGTACCCTGCTTCTGGAAAAGCAAATTAGGCCCGTTCATATTTGGATAGGAACCAAAGCAATTTTCTTCCCTGTACTGCTTGCAATATATTGAAATAAGTATATGTGCAAATACTGAACATGCTCACTTGAAAGAGAACCAGATAGTTCCAATAGGGCAAACCAAATATTGTATAAACTGATGCGGGTGGGATACAGACACAGAAATGGGTTTCTGTTGAGGGTCTAATGAGATGAAACACTTGAGGGCAACCATTTTGAATTTGGTACAGATAAAATATCAATACAAATTGGGAAGAAAATAATGCTAAAAGGTCCATTGACAGGCTACAGGTCTTGGGATCCTCTATCAAACGAGTGGCCTGATCTGGTTAGGTTTTTAGCAGTAAACATGAAAGGAAACAATTGAGGAGGTGTAGGTTTGGCCTTGCGCAACTAACCCTTCCTGTGAGTCTTTGCAGGGGTATTCCTGCCTTTGAGGGCAGCCCAGCTGGGGCTTGATTGTCCAGACTAGGAGCCCTATTTGCCACAGGTGGTGGCCATGGAGACATCTAGCCTAACCTGGTTGAGGCAGGTACAACGTGGTTGAGTTGGAAGAGTATGATGGACCAAATATTGCTGAGGGCAACGTGGTTGAGTTGGAAGAGTAAGGTAAACGGGCCCCTGACTATTAGGTCCAGTCGTGGCCAACTCTGGGGTTGCGGCTCTCATCTCGCTTTATTGGCTTCCGGGTCATGTTGCCAGCATGACTAAGCCACTTCTGGCGAACCAGAGCAGCACACGGAAACGCTGTTTACCTTCCCGCCAGAGCGGTACCTATTTATCTACTTGCACTTTGATGTGCTTTTGAACTGCTACGTTGTCAGGAGCAGGGACCAAGCAATGGGAGCTCACCCCGTCATGCGGATTCGAACCGCCGACCTTCTGATTGGCAAGTCCTAGGCTCTGTGGTTTAACCCACAGAATGAGTTGGAAGAGTATAATGAACCAAATACTGCTGAGGTGTCCTATGGCTAGATTTGGTGCTGTATGCGGGTGAGGTGGGGGAAATGTTTCTTTGGAATTGTTCCTTTGGGGTTATGTCTTGGTGTAAGAGGATTTTTTATTGTTGTTTAAGAAGGTTTACTGTATGATGGTTTTTTTGTTGCTGTTTGAGGAGGTTTTTAGGAAATCTTGCTCCTTATAAGCCAACAATTTGGTTAAGTGCAATCAAGATTTTACAAAGATTTAATTTTTGAAAAAATCTTGCACTGGAAATACTATCAGTTAGGTGTATGGTAATTCACATAGAGAAACTCAGTCAATCCTTGTGTGTCGTTTCCAGCTTAAAAAGCAGAATAGCATCGGAGCATTGAATGGTAGTAGAACAATGTTATTTAAAAATTCACTTCAAAAGGTTACGGCATCTTTCCATAAATTAACTCTGGGGGATGAAGTCCATTATTGAAAATGCACTTTTTTGGCTTCATAATAATCCTCACAGTGGTGTATTAGTAATTTAGATCTGAATCCATTCATCCTGTATATATTATCATATTCATAGCTTGTCATTCTATATAGGAAAACATAACTGTGTATTTAGATTAGTTAGTCTTCCAAAGTCTTGAGAAACTAGGTTCAAGAGGTAGAACACAATGCTAGATTAGATTAGATTCATGACACATCTTGGTGCCATTCCTGAGTAGCTTCAATATTTTCATCGGTTCTTTAGTTATAACTTTGCAGTTCCTGTTCTTTTGTGACAGGGGTCACAGAAGTGGTCTTAAGGCTCTCATTGAGAGACCTCTTCAGAAAGATTGCCTGCCCCACTGCCCAGGGTCCATGTGCACACCACAGACATATTCTTTTTAAAAAAATAATTTTAATTAACTGGCCAATCACATCAAATTAAATCACATCACATAAATTCCAAATTACAAAGCCAAATTTTTAAATTTTGTTGGGGGAACCCATACTTCAAGATCCAAAGGGGGATTCAGATCATCTTCTTATTACTGTGTTAATGTCCAAATCAGTCCCAATCAGTCCAAACAAAGTTCATAATTCTATCCAGTCTTATCTTGGTGTTGCCACATCATATCTTGTTCATATAATTTCTCTTTTTCCTTTACGATCTCTTCTGTTAGTCTCCTTAAGCCGATAGCAAGTATAATATTCCTGTGTGGATTTCCCATTCCTCCACTAAGTCCAGATGGTTTCCATATATCTCCTTTGTAGATAACATCACTCTTTCCATCGTAAATTTTGGCATTTGTCGCTCTTAAGTCCCACGATTCACGATATGTAAACAACTCTATTTCTCTCTTTCTCCTCTCAGACCCAAGAGCTCCAACAATGCCTCCCAAAATGGTGACGACATTTTTAACAGCGTCACTCCAAAACTCTTAGCTTGCCAGCTTCATCTTGAAACATCACACCACAGACATATTCATGCAGGAAGCCTAGGCAGATATGACTGTATGCATCAAGGCTTCTACACAATCAGGAGCCCCAATTGTGTCAAATTTCAGACCTGTACATGCGAAGCCTTCCTTGCTGCAAACAATCATGCTCTACGTGTTACTACTTGGAGGTGAGCCACACCAGAACGTGGCGTGCTACTGTGCTGCATGGCCCTACTTATCCTTCAATAGAACACGTGTGCATAGAAATGTGCTGAATCAGAACACAGCACAGTCAGCAACCATTTCACACAGGGGTTCCATTCCTGGCCCCTGTATACGTCGGTGGAGCACGTATAAATGCACCCATAGCTGGATTAACATAGGTACTGGTCTATGGGCCCCACACCTTTTAGGGGGCCCCAAACAAAGGATCAAAATAAATACAAATTTTTGTGTAATAGAAAAATGGTTTATTAAAATTGTTGGTTGGTGAAATAAAAAAAGTTTTAGGAGATAATTTGCGAGGAGGTCCTGAGATTTCAAATGCCTCCATGGGGTTTAATCCGGCACTGAGTGTGCTCCACCCCATTATGTCATGAACCCCCCACCCTGCCCCCCACAGATTTTTAATTTATTAAGCTGTAATCATCCATACACATTCTTGTAAGTAATTCATATTAAATTTAATGGGTCTT
The DNA here is from genome assembly GCF_964234715.1 of Podarcis melisellensis. Lineage (NCBI taxonomy): Eukaryota > Metazoa > Chordata > Lepidosauria > Squamata > Lacertidae > Podarcis > Podarcis melisellensis. The sequence goes on along the minus strand of NC_138541.1, from coordinate 64,004,385 downwards.
ACTTTAAGTAGGGATACATAGGGTTGCACTGTAAATCTAACCAATTAATCAACATTGATGTTGCAGTTCTGTATCCCCCAAACTCCTTTGAAGCCTGCAGAAGTAGTCTGTTGGGATTACTGTGATGCAGACAGTTGGAGCTATTACTCTAAGGTACATGGGAAATTTCTGAGGGAGCAGCAGGCCGTGCAGGCTATTAATACACCTGACAAACAGAGCTCAAATGGTGAAATAAGCCACTTTCCACCTATTAAGGGAGGCTATTGTAAACCTAAATTATTAAAGCAAAGAAATGTTCATTGTCTCGAAGGGAAACAAATTCCCAAAGTCTTGAAAGGTGCTCCTTTAAAGAGTCAGATCAGTGGAAGGATCAATAGACGAGGCGCAGCTTTAAAAAGATTATAACCCAAAGAGATGTTGTGATGCTTAAGTCTGAAATGTGTGCTGGATTATTTTATAGGACAAGCTAGAAAAAGAAGATAAAGGGACTGTTCTTATCCAGCTCTGCTTGCAGCTATATAAAGGGAAAAAATATTGCAGTTCGGCACAAGAAACAAGTAAAAGGGTTTATTATTTTTCCAGCCAGTGCTGTATTCTGCAATTAAACATAAATATCTAAAACCATAGTGCTTGGATACTACATCTCTCTCTTGAACAAGATTAGATTAACGTAATAGCCTCTGCTACCAGTATGTCTAAAATAGATTGACGTACCAATGGAGAACCACAGAGCCATTTAATTGATAATTCTTCTATGAAATAGAAATGTTGCATTAAAGTTGGCCTGATAGTCAGGTTCCCCTCGGAGAATATATTTATGCTAATAAAACACACTTGCATAACCAGAACTGCTTTAGAAATAAGCACAAAATAAGAAATAGTTTAGGAAGCTTAATGGGCAGTAAATTAAGGAATCTGTTAACCGTGGGCTGTATACTTGTGCATGGAAGTAGACTGCATTTTAACTTGACAATGGACATATTTTTAGCTCTTATGAAACTTCGAGGCCTCAGTTCAGCTGCAGACACACTTTTTAAAAAGGCTCTTTGTAACTAACGGTATATGAGTCCAGAATGCAGATGAAGATGTGAAAGCCATTGAAAGCATCATGCTTCAGATGAACACCATCCATGTTCCCATGCACATATCAATGCACATCTAACTACACTCATAGAAAAGTAATATGGATTGGAGACCCTATTTCCAGGGCCTGTAGTTCCTTTACCTTCTCTCTATGAACTAGATCCCAGTTGTTTCCATGTAACATTCAAAATCACTTGCCAAAGCCAACCAAATCAAAGTTGGAAGGGACCCTGACAGTCATCTAATTCAAGCGGCTGCAAATCTAGGAATCTCAACTAAAGAATCCAACCTCTGTTTAAAAACCTCATTTCAGGGGGTTGGAAACTACATGCAGGAGATGCTCCCTGAGGTCCGTTTGTTGGTTCATGACTTGCTAAATAAATAATAATACAGCAATAATAACAACACAAATGTTATTTACTGTGCATAATTGTTTAAAATTAGAAAAAGTCAGGAAGGCATGATCTATGTATGCAAATAATGAAGAGCTGGTATGTTGGGAGGCATTAATTCAGCTGGGACCCTGATACTAAGAATTACAACTCTGAACTGGAGGACAAGCAATGATTGGGAACTCTTTCATATTGCTTGACATCTCCACTTGACATCTCACTCTGTTAAATTTAGAAAGTCTTTTTCTACAGACAACCAGTTTCCAATAAATTTGGCGATTGCATGGAAGAAGAAAATAGATACAGCAGCTACTGGAAGCACAGGCAAAAAGTCAAGTTGTTCTCTCTAGATGTTGACAGTTCTGTTCCATGAATGAACAGCAAAAGAAGGGTGTCTGGTGTTCATAATTCCATCTATTTGTTAAAAGCTCAGGAAGTCTAGTTAGAAACATTCAGTGCTCCTCAAGTCAAGCAAAATGGGTAGCATCATTATTCTTCAAGCATCTAACAGGGTAGGAGGTTACTTTTGCAGCACACATTCTAGCTTTCTCTTTGTGCTGTTTTCATTTTATATAATGCAATATATGCATGCAACCCCAGCCATTGAGCTCTTGTGATGTCCTAAAATATTGATTCACAAGCATTCTAACTTAACCTCAATGTGGAAGTGTCAATTGTTAAGATGAGTGTTGATGAACACTGCAGCTTCTGTTTACTAGAAAAGTCAAGGGTCAGTTTGGCTGGCCAAGTGTTGGGGGGGGGTAATATAGTTTTGTCTGGAAAGATAACAAAGCATGGGCAAGTAGGAAATCATGGAGATGGAACTGAATGGGAAGAGAACAAAAATGGAAGCGTGGAAGAATAGGAAGTAGGATGGGGAAAATCAGGATAGAACCAGTAGGAAGAATATGAGGCTGAGCAGACAAGAAACAAAAGGGATTAGGGAAAACAGTCTAGACTAATGAAGGGTGTGGACGGGAAAGGAATGCTTAGGGACGTAGAAAAGGCAGCAAAGCACTAGTGGGGAGAAAGGATAAAGTTCACATGTTGAACTAAGCATCCAAATCTCTTTCTCCATGTGTCAGTATTAACACCCACCAATCAAATAGAGTATCTCAAAGGTCTACAACTGGACAATTTTGATTGCCTCAATTAGACTGGTGGATGAAGTACCGTATTTCCTGTGGTAACTGAGCAATCCTAGGGTAGCTTGCTTACTAGCACAAGGTAATTTGGATGCTTATTTCCTTGAAATGGTGTACTTGTGTGCATTCCTCAAAGCTGCTGAGTCTTATTGTTCTCATGAACGACCGTATTTTTCGCTCTATAGAACGCACTCCCCCCCCCAAAAAAAAATGAAGGGGAAATGTGTTTGTCTCCTATGGAGCGAATGCAGGCTTCAGGCAGCTATCCGCAAGCCTTCTGAGCTCGGCGGGAGTTCCCCCCGTGCTCCGAAGGCTTGCGGATAGCAGCCTGCAGCCTGAAGCCCAGGGAGCGCAGCGCCAACTCCCGCTGCTTTCCTCGGGCTTCAGGCAGCTATCCGCAAGCCTTCAGAGCCCGGTGGGAGTTCCCACCGGGCTCTGAAGGCTTGCAGATTGCAGCCTGTTCTGGGGGCTGGGGTCGGGGGAAGCTCGGGCTTCCCCCGCCCCAGCCCCATGGCTAAAAACGAAGCCACGCGCAGCCTCTCCCGGCTGGAGAAGTTGTGCGTGGCTAAAGAGGAAGCCAAGACAGCCAGCGGGATGGATCCCGCTCGCTGTCTTGCCTTCTTTGCTCTTTGGGGCTGGGGAAAAAATGTTTGTTTTATCCCCCCCCCTAAAAACTAGGTGCGCCCTATGGTCCTGTGTGCCCTATGAAGCGAAAAATATGGTATCTGTCTTTATGGAGTGCACCTCTGGGGAGAAGTAAAACTGCTGCATTAGCAGCACCTAAGTGACCTCCTCAGGGCAATGTGCAGGTAGATCCTAGGCTGCCCAGATGACAAGACCCCCTTCTTGACCTCATTGATGTGGTTTGAATTAAAGCAGAGCAATATGGTTGGCAGCAGCTTGGCTATAGGAGTTGCTGAAAGGAGGCTCACAAGGCACCATCCAACTATCTTAGGGATTCCACTACAGATTTGTGTAGGGTTTACTCTGAAGCCTTTTCTTCTCCCAAGGATATCCTGTAAGGCTCAGTGTTTAGGATCAGTGTTTTCCTTCTCCTAGATGGGCTATCTTCCCAGGTTGATGAGCCTCATCTGCTGAGTGTGATGTATCAAATTTGAGGTGTTGCTTCATAATTCCAGGATTATACAATGTCTGGTGAATTGTCATGTGGCACCTAAATGCATTCGCCTTTTTCACTAATGGAGTTCAGGTGACAAATTTAGACTCAGCTGTTTCAGAGAACATCTGGGACAATGTATATTTAGGTGTGCCTGTGACTTGTCTGATTATGCTCTGTCCTTGGTGCTGTTTTTATAATGCCGGTATTTTATTATGACTAAAGTACTGTTGTTTCGATATTGTTGTTGAATTGTCTTCTAAATCCTTAAAAGATGGAAAACCTTAATATTTTGATAATATGTGGAGGTTATTCCACAACATCCCTGCAGAGTAGGTTAGGAATCCAGAAGAGATAGTAACTGGCCTGGGGATATCAAGTGAGCTTCATAAATGAGGAGAGATTTGAATCCAGGTTTCCCTTGTGCACTCTAGACACATTCATTCAAGCAACTTGGTAACTTGGCATTTTAAAAACTGGAATATATGCTATGAGGTCTGAGATACAGAGAATTTCAGCACAGGTTTTTACAACAAATCCATCCCCCATTCTTCCTGAGTATTGTACTGCTGGGGGGCAGCCATTTTGTTATACAAATTTACATGATGTGTGGTTGCTTCCCACACCAGTTTTAAAGCTTTTTTTTGTACTAGGCATGACACAAAAGTTTTCCAAGGAAAGGAAAAATAGCAAACAGCCCTCAGTACAACTAATAAGCACTCATTAATTTGGGGTTTTGTGGTGACTGTTTTATGTGTGGATTTTTTTACCCATAAGTTTTCCCATAAGTTTCCTACCCAACCCCCACCCCACAGGAACAAAGTGGGATGGGCTTTAAGGCATCCATGGATGAAACAGGATTGGATGGACTAACATAAATTCATTTGCCATAGTCTGAGATCAGCCAATTCTGGTGTTCCGAACAACTGGTTCAATTATGCATATCTCTCTCTCTCTCTCTCTCTCTCTCTCTCTGTTTCATCTTCTTGTTCAGATATAAGAAGTGCTCCCCACCAGCCAGAAACACACACTATTTCAGCCGAGGAATGCCCAGAGGGTTATTCTAGGGGAATGATGGAAGATAAGGTAAGTAGAAATTCTAGGCAACTACAAGTTTCTTCTAGGATTTTCTTGGAATAGCAAAGAAATATTTAGGTGAAAACATCCATCATTAATAGCCTTCCAGATGGCTATGTGCACTTAGAGAAAGATGAATAGTTACAACGCCAATAAAAATGTGAATATAATAGTGTAATTTTATATAATTTCCATTGTAATTGAAAGGTTTAGTAGGCGTGATTGATGCCAGTAGAAATGTACCAGTTATGAGGTACCTCAAATGGTGTGCCCATGGGTAATTAACAGGGAAGTAATCTTGGCCAATATAGTATTGAATATTCCCTAATCAAATGACACCCTGAGCATTGCAATCAAAAGAAAAGGTTTGCCGTTTTCGACATGCAGTAGTTAGTGAGTCCTGCCATCCGGTTTTGTTGAAATATATTTCATTAAAAGAGTGTTGTTGACGAAGTTCTTCCCCTGCCAGATGCATTTTGATACTCCTAATGCTACATAATTCAATGAGTGTTATATTGTGTAAGTCCCAAAAAGTTCTTCAGTGGCTATTTCTAAAACTATCTGTTTTCATGCAGGTTTCTTCCACTATGTTATCTGAAGGTGTTTCTATTTTTCAAAGTTCATCCACACAAAAACACAGATAGGTGTGCCCCTTTCCTTGACTTGGGGCATTCTCAGTTCTCATATTGCCTTGTATGCAGCCTGAAGAACACAATTTACATGGCTAAATGACTTTGGTACAAACACACAATATTCCTTGCAGACGACAATCTTGTATGCAGACTTCAGGAATATGGGATCTACTGTGCCTTTTACCAGAGCCCACACCAAATGGAGACAAGTGCAAAATACACTTAGAATTAAAGAATTCAGGGTGTAGTCCCAGAGCTGAGTTGAATTCATACTCCTACAACACAAAAATCAATTCTGCATTACCTACTCCATTTTTATTCATTTTATCAATACAATAGTCAGAAATCTTCAAGAAAATATCCCAGTTTCAGCCCTGGTTTTGTTTCTTTGTCTCTCTTTTACAGATTGGCAGCAGCCATTTCAGGAAGAAACCATGGAGAGAGGGGTGAAAGAAATAAGACAAATCTCACATTAGAAATATTAGCATAGGAAATAATGGAAATCATGGATTCAACATGTGAATGCTCACCTAATGAAAAGTTTCCACAGAATGCATTGTATTCGATAAGTGGGACCTGTGTGTATATTAATCAATGAATCAATAAATATATCTCCAGTTGGAATTCTGGATATAAATGATACAAAGCATGTATTCCTGTTGGAGTTTTGAAACGCTAGAAATAATATCACATTTAAGGGAACCAGAGTTAGGCCTCTCCCACTGGACTGGTTGTGTCAACTCTAACATCTATTTAAATTGGTTTTGCGAAATAACCTTTATCCAAAAGGAACCAACAGAGAATCGTTTTTGCCCTCATAATGTTACGGTGAGGTGCTGATAAATCTGGTGAACTGGTGCCTTGTGAGTACTTTGGATAGTGAGAACATGATGCAAAGCTGAGTGTTTGACACTGTCAAAGTACCCCAGAGGTGCTTTTCAAACAGTGCAATAAAGTTAATGCTATGTTGGATAACCCAGTTCATGCATTCCATTAGTTCAGTGACAACCTTTGCATGGTGGAGAGGAAGGGGTCTTGTACTCCCTTTTAGGAGAAGGGAGAATGATGTGAACTGAGCATTGTCCGGGATCCCTGTTCCCTCTGGACCGTCTAGAGGGGCTGGGAGCTGGGGGCAGTGGTTATGCAGTGGTTTCGCTCCTTCCTCCTGGGCCGGGTTCAGAAAGTGGTGGTGGGGGATGAGTGTTCAGACCCCTGGGCCCTCACTTGTGGGGTGCCTCAGGGTTCCGTCCTCTCCCCCATGCTTTTTAACATCTATATGAAGCTGCTGGGAGAGATCATCAGGGGGTTTGGACTGGGTGTCCATCAATATGCAGATGATACCCAGCTCTACCTCTCTTTCAAATCAGAACCAGTGAAGGCGGTGAAGGTCCTGTGTGAGTGCCTGGAGGCAGTTGGAGGATGGATGGCGGCTAATGGATTGAGGTTGAATCCTGACAAGACAGAAGTACTGTTTTTGGGGGACAGGGGGCGGGCTGGTGTGGAGGACTCCCTGGTCCTGAATAGGGTAACTGTGCCTCTGAAGGACCAGGTGCGCAGCCTGGGAGTCATTTTGGACTCACAGCTGTCCATGGAGGCGCAGGTCAATTCTGTATCCAGGGCAGCTGTCTACCAACTCCACCTGGTACGCAGGCTGAGACCCTACCTGCCCGCGGACTATCTCGCCAGAGTGGTGCATGCTCTGGTTATCTCCCGCTTGAACTACTGCAATGCGCTCTACGTGTGGCTACCTTTGAAGGTGACTCGGAAACTACAACTAATCCAGAATGCGGCAGCTAGACTGGTGACTGGGGGCGGCCGCTGAGACCACATAACACCGGTCTTGAAAGACCTACATTGGCTCCCAGTACGTTTCCGAGCACAATTCAAAGTGCTGGTGTTGACCTTTAAAGCCCTAAATGGCCTCGGCCCAGTATACCTGAAGGAGCGTCTCCACCCCCATCGTTCTGCCCGGACGCTGAGGTCCAGCGCCGAGGGCCTTCTGGCGGTTCCCTCATTGCGAGAAGCAAAGCTACAGGGTACCAGGCAGAGGGCCTTCTCGGTAGTGGCGCCTGCCCTGTGGAATGCCCTCCCATCAGATGTCAAAGCGATAAATAACTACCTGACATTCAGAAGACATCTTAAGGCAGCCCTGTTCAGGGAAGTTTTTAATCTGTGATATTTTTGTGTATTTTTGGTTTCTATGGAAGCCGCCCAGAGTGGCTGGGGAAACCCAGCCAGATGGGCGGGGTACAAATAATAAATTATTATTATTATTATTATTATTATTATTATTATTATTATTATTATTATTATTCCCTCAGCTTCCTTCACATAAACACACATTTTGGAATATTTAATTGTCTGCCACCACCAGTTCACTCAGAATGCTTTCAAAAACTTCCTAGAAGCTGGTATAGCAGTCTTAGGAATAAGATGGACACCAACACAGGATGACCTAAGACCAGCTTATTAAAGGGGTATTATGCACATAAGTGAATACTGTTACTTATATAGGTATCTTAAGGGTTCTGGTTGCTGCTTCAGGCAAAACAGAAGATGCCACCCTCCCACCAATTGTAGCCATTTCCTCTGCTGCCAAGACCATAGCTGTGGACGAGGAGGAAGGCAGCTGCCACAGCAGATGTGAAATTGTAGAGGAGCTCCAGAAGAGGCCAGATTCTCCACCTGAGATGACTGCCTCACCTTGCTTCATCGGAGGACTGGCTCTGCCCAAGAGACAGACACTGTTGTGGACACTCAATCTAATTGGCTTTTAGCTTCAGCCAAGTCCCCAAACATCCCCTCCTCCACATCCTCTCATGACCCCAGCCAGTTACAAGGGCCAATCTATATCTGTACCCCTAAGCTTGTCTGCTTGCACTTTGGGCTGCTGGATAGTTTAACCAACTTTTTTTAAAAAAACCAAAAATTCTTTTGGTAAGACCTTTACACAGGGCAGACTAACTCACTACTAGCTACCAACTCCTGATCTTCCCCAAACAAGTATTAAGGTAAAAGGTAAAAAAGGTAAAGGACTCCTGGACGGTTAAGTCCAGTCAAAGGCAACTATGGGGTGTGACACTCATCTACCCCTTTCAGTTGCTGGGTGAATGTCATTCAAAAAAAAGCAATAGCACAATCTTGAATTAGGGATGGGAGAAAACACACCCCTTCTGATACAGCTGACACTCAAAAAGTTCTGAAATAGTTTGATTCATTGGAGAATTATCACTAGCACCACTGCACAAACAACACTCTCCTTTTTGAGCGGTGACCAGTGAGTCTGCCTCCTCTAGCTTCCCCAACAATTCAACAACCTCCTTGTCTGTCTCCCACTGCTTATCTTCCACTCCTAAGAGAGATGGAGGGGAGAAAAGGAGGCCACTCACCTCTTCTTCGAGTGCCAGTGTGGTGTAGTGGTTAAGAGCAGTGGACTCGTAATCTGGGGAACCGGGTTCGCGTCTCCGCTCCTCCACATGCAGTTGCCGGGTGACCTTGGGCTATTCACACTTCTCTGAAGTCTCTCAGCCTCACTCACCTCACAGAGTGTTTGTTGTGGGGGAGGAAGGGAAAGGAGGTTGTTAGCCGCTTTGAGACTCCTTAGGGTAGTGATAAAGCGGGGTATCAAGTCCCAACTCCTCCTCTTCGTCTTCTTCTTCTTCCTCAGCATCTAGCACTTGTATTCCTACGAGTGAGCCAAATACTTGGAGGGAATGGAGAAGTGTACCAGGAGGGTGTGGCCTCTGGCAACTGAGGCTGGGGGGCAAGCTCGTAGTAAAAGCAAGGGGGTAGGAGGGAATGGCCCAAAGCCTCCAAAAAGTTGACAACCCTTGTGTGCAGCTTTGATCTTTACGGAGCCAGTTCCACTGTGTGATAAGCCTAAATTTACATTTACTCTCTGTCTGTGAGGAAATGGAAAGATTCCCCAGTTCTTCTGCCCCTAAAGCTCGTCAAGATATATTAATTGTTTGTAGCATTCTCATGAAAGAGCTGTGCAAGTACAGCATCTCTGTGGAGGCTGATAACTGGTATTTTAGGATTATGGAGAAACAAAGAGAAGGAGGCAAGGAGAAATGATATGGGACTTTTGTGTGCAACTATCACATTCCAGCACAATGCCATGAAACAAACTTAATTGTTCCGTTTGTAAGACTATCGCTGCATACTTGGGAAGTCTGAAAAGAGATTCCTCAATGTTTAAAACACTGGCTTAAATACAATTTTTGCTGCCATGGTAACCATCAGGTTAAGCACACACACCTTGAATTTCATTTTGTGATAGTAAGGTTAGCAATTTCCAAGGAATTATTGAGTTAAGACTCCATTAAGTCTACCATTTATCATTAACCTGTTATAAAATATATCTCGGCAATTTGAGGGTTTTATTTATTTATTTATTTTTTGAAAAAGCAGCAAGGTTTAATGATGATTAAATGGGAGGAAAGGTAATGAAACAAAACAATGAAGAAAATCAATATAAAGTTTATGTCATTGCTATGGCTACTTCACATATAAAAAGGTGGTCTTCCTTATGGTTTGTTTTTCTCCTGTACCCAGAGAGCCTGGGAAGAAATTCAAGAAGCCATGGCAGGGCACACTGTTGACTTCATATTTTGAGAAGTCCTTGAGCAAAATGCCCTTGTAGGAGGGCAGGCTCCCTGAGAGAACTACCCTCCGGGTCAGGCATAAGCTTTGCCCATTTGCTTGCCCTCTCCCACTAGAGGAGCTTCCCACATTCTCCGCTTCCCAGAAGGAGAGGTCCAGTCAAAAAGAGGCTTCTCCTTCTGGAGTTTTATTGTTGCTTGCATGCTTGGCAACAGCAGATAAAACTGGCCACAACGGAAAGCTGGAGAAAGCAAAACACTAAGTAGCCCTGGGGCTCAGCACTTGATCACCTGATGGGCTGTGAATCTCAGATGAAGCCCAGCAATGCGCACCCTTGATGTTGGCTTTGGGATGCTGGCTGGAGAAGGAGAAGCACCAGGGGTCCTAGGACTCAGCATATGGGTCTCTGGGGCTTTGTTTGAGAAAGTAACATGCACCGTCTCTAATGTGGATCTGCCACCAGTCTGTTGTGTTAGAGGTGTTCAGCAGAATCCTTGATCTGGACCTTGTGTAGAAAATGAGCTCTCTCCTCCAATAACGGGTTGAAATGTGTTATTGCAGAAGAGTCTTAAAACTAGTTACATATAGTTACATATAAAAGTAAAGGTAGGGACGCGGGTGGCGCTGTGGGTAAAACCTCAGCGCCTAGGACTTGCCGATCGCGTGGTCGGTGGTTCGAATCTCCGCGGCGGGGTGAGCTCCCGTCATTCGGTCCCAGCTCCTGCCCACCTAGCAGTTCGAAAACACCCTTAAGTGCAAGTAGATAAATAGGTACCACTTTATAGCGGGAAGGTATACGGTGTTTCCATGTGCTGCTCTGGTGCCGGTTCACCAGAGCAGCTTCGTCACGCTCGCCACGTGACCCGGAAGTGTCTGCGGACAGCGCTGGCTCCCGGCCTCTAGAGTGAGATGAGTGCACAACCCTAGAGTCTTTACCTTTAAAGGTAAAGGTAAAGGGACCCCTGACCATTAGGTCCAGTCGTGACCGACTCTGGGGTTGCGGCGCTCATCTCGCTTTATTGGCCAAGGGAGCTGGCGTACAGCTTCCGGGTTATGTGGCCAGCATGACTAAGCCGCTTCTGGAGAACCAGAGCAGCACACGGAAACACTGTTTACCTTCCTGTCGGAGCAGTACCTATTTATCTACTTGCACTTGGACGTGCTTTTGAACTGCTAGGTTGGCAGGAGCAGGGACCGAGTAATGGGAGCTCACCGTGTCACAGGGATTTGAACCAGTGTGGTGTAGTGGTTAAGAGCGGTAGATTTGTAATCTGAGGAACCGGGTTCGCGTCTCCGCTCCTCCACATGCAGCTGCTGGGTCACTTTGGGCTACTCACACTTCTTTGAAGTCTCTCAGCTCCACTCACCTCACAGAGTGTTTGTTGTGGGGGAGGAAGGGAAAGGAGAATGTTAGCCGTTTTGAGACACCTTAGGATAGTGATAAAGCGGGATATCAAATCCAAACTTTTCTTCTTCTGATCGGCAAACCCTAGGCTCTGTGGTTTAATGCACAGCGCCACCCGTGTCCCACACAGTTACATATAGTTACATACAATTACATATATAGCTACATGAACAAAATAACAAGGTAACACATGGCAAACAAGCAATGTGGCACATTCATTTAAAACCTTTATGAAGTTCCTTAAACATTCCTTGTTCTAGTCCCAGAGAGAGATCCTAAGCTTGTTCATCATTGCAGAGCTTCTTCTTTCTCAGAGCAGGTGATGCTGTTGGGCCTGTTGGGCTTGCTGATCAGAAGGTCACTGGTTTGAATCCCCATGACAGGGTGAGCTCCTGTTGCTTTGTCTCAGCTCCTGCCAACCTAGCAGTTTGAAAGCACACCAGTGCAAATAGATAAATAGGTACCGCTGCGGCAGGAAGGTAAACGTCATTTCTGTGCGTTCTGGTTTCCATCATGGTGTTCCATTGCACCAGAAGCGGTTTAGTCATGCTGGCCACATGACCATGAAAGTGAGATGAGAGCCACAACCCCATCGTTGCTTTTGACTGGACTTAACTGTCCAGGGGTCCTTGACTTTTTACCTTTTACTGCTGCTAGCCATTCCAAACATTTTCCTCTCACAGCAGCAAAGCCATGGAGTTTCTCATTACAGTAAGCAGATTCACCAGTGAAGTGGAGGATAAAAAACAGAGTGAAATAAAATGAAAAGTTCTCAGAGTACCTCTTAGCTGTTTAAAAACTTCCTTCTTTGCATACATTTAAATCATGCCCTCTAATGCTCTCCCTTTAAACTAGCAGACAGATTCTATTTCAAGTGAGGCTTTTAACTGACAGATAGAAAATTTCAGTCATAATTTATAGTCGTTTTAGAAATAATGGAAGAAAATGAGGTTTAGCTGATCTTTTCCCTCGGGATTGACCATAGGGCTATTAAGTGGTGCTTGGGCAAGATTGTGGTTTGTGCGCTCCCTGGTCACTCACCCATCTGGTTTTCTCATGGTTATCCCATGGCAGAAGAGAGGCCCTTCCAGAGCCTTGGATGTTAATTCCTGTTATCTCTGTTCCTCAGATATAATACAATTTTGTTGTTTATTCGTTTAGTCATGTCCGACTCTTCATGACCCCCTGGACCAGAGCACACCAGGCACTCCTGTCTTCCACTGCCTCCCGCAGTTTGGTCAGACTCATGCTAGTAGCTTCGAGAACACTATCCAAGCATCTTGTCCTCTGTCGTTCCCTTCTCCTTGTGCCCTCCTTCTTTCCCAACATCAAGGTCTTTTCCAGGGAGTCTTCATTTCTCATGAGGTGGCCAAAGTATTGGAGCCTCAGCTTCAGGATCTGTCCTTCCAATGAGCACTCAGGGCTGATTTCCTTCAGAATGGGGAGGTTTGATCTTCTTACAGTCCATGGGACTCTCAAGAGTCTCCTCCAGCACCATAATTCAAAAGCATCAATTCTTCAGCGATTAGCCTTCTTTATGGTCCAGCTCTCACTTCCATACAACACTACTGGGAAAACCATAGCTTTAACTATACGGACCTTTGTTGGCAAGGTGATGTCTCTGCTTTTAAGATGCTGTCTAGGTTTGTCATTGCTTTTCTCCCAACAAGCAGGCATCTTTTAGTTTCAAGACTGCTGTCACCATCTGCAGTGATCATGAAGCCCAAGAAAGTAAAATCTCTCACTGCCTCCATTTCATCCCCTTCTATTTGCCACCAGGTGATGGGCCTAGTGGCCATGATCTTCGTTTTTTTGATGTTGAGCTTCAGACCATATTTTGCACTCTCCTCTTTCACCCTCATTAAAAGGTTCTTTAATTCCTCCTCACTTTCTGCCATCAAGGTTGTGTCATCTGCATATCTGAGGTTGTTGATATTTCTTCCAGCAATCTTAATTCCGGCTTGGGATTCATCCAGCCCAGCCTTTCGCAATAGCCAGAAGCTATTGCCAATCACCACCTAATTATCTCTGTCAATTGAGTATCAACATCTAACCAGCCATGATTCTTCCCATGAAATTTGCCCCACTTGCCCTGATGAGTATTGATAAAGCCAAACCATCAACATAAGGATTAGGACTGCACTGAATATTCTCCAGTTTCTATTTTGTGGTGAAGTGATGGAAATAATTTTCAAATAGTCATCTTTTAAAATCTTCTACAGTATCATGGTTTCATAGAGCTCCTACTACTCCTACTACTGCCTCGGGTTACAGGTTTTTTTCTTAATCCTAGTTGGTTACACCAGTGATCCTAGCCTATCAGGAATCCTGTAACTATTATGTAGCTAATCAGGTTGGGCTGCATGATAATATCATGATAACATCATTTAAGTCAAACGTGATCCGTCTGTAAAATCAGGATACGGCAATGTAAACAAAGAAGTGAACTCCCCCCCCCCCCAGCAGTCCCCAAGAGGGAGGTATTTGCTCAGTGAAGTTATGCAGTTCTGAATAAATTCTTGAAAAATAGTAAAAAAAAAGTTTTGGTTCAGTCCTAGTTTAGGACAGCATTAGCATTTTAAGCATACTGAAAGGAATACAGAGGAAGCTTATCCTGAATTAGATGGCTCTGCTAGGTCTTGTTTTGAACAAATCACTAACCCACAAAGCCTATCATGTCACCTATAGTCTGTGGTGGCAATGTAATTTGATTAGGCAATCCTGCAGTTCTATACCGGAGCTGAACAAAGGTGAAATTTTGATTGTAGACAATAGTTTAATTTGCTCAGTGGGTAACCTTTTCTTCTGACTGATTTGGACTCCGAGACCACTTTTTCTACTGTGCTACAGAGAAAAGATATTTTTTTATTATTATTTTTTTTGGCAGGTTGCTTAGAATAACCCTTAGTTTCATAACACATACATTCACAGAGTAATAAATTGGAGTGCTTTAAAACATAGCTGCACATCTGCAGGAAGAAATTAGGTGTTGTATTATGTTACTGAAAGAAGCAAATTATCCTATTTCTAATAGAACAAATATTTACCTGCTGGTGAAATTGCAGGTATAATAGTTTTCCCAATTATCACTCCAAAGCTTGATCTACTGTAAATACACTGTAACACACCCAAATGTGTGCTATTGTGTAGCATATTTAATAAATTGTTCATTGATGTATCCAGCTATAACAAAAGAGCTAACATAATTATAAATAAACTGGGCAGAATTTACTGCAATCTTCTCATGCATAAGCTCCATTCAGATAAGTAAGAGTACAGTGGTACCTGTACGCTTCAGGTTACACACTCCGCTAACCCAGAAATAGTGCTTCAGGTTAAGAACTTTGCTTCAGGATAAGAACAGAAATTGGGCTCTGGCGGCGCAGCAGCAGAGGGAGGCCCCATTAGCTAAAGTGGTGCTTCAGGTTAAGAACAGTTTCAGGTTAAGAACGGACCTCCAGAACGAATTAAGTACTTAACTTGAGGTTCCACTGTAGTGGCATTTCATTGTGATGTTTTGTTGAATCTAACCTTATTCTCAACAAGGCCTGCCCCTCAGAGACAAAACCCCTCTATTTCTTTCTTCTCAAGTTAAATACAGTGGTACCTCGGGTTACATACGCTTCAGGTTACATACGCTTCAGGTTACAGACTCTGCTAACCCAGAAATAGTGCTTCAGGTTAAGAACTTTGCTTCAGGATAAGAACAGAAATCGGGCTCTGGCGGCAGCAGCAGGAGGCCCCATTAGCTAAAGTGGTGCTTCAGGTTAAGAACAGTTTCAGGTTAAGAACAGGCCTCTGGAACGAATTAAGTACTTAACTTGGGGTACCACTGTATTGTTAGATGTGTACTGTCGTACTGAAGGAATGGGTTTCCCAAACCCAAAACTGAACGTGCAGGCAGTTTGAAATGGGCACCAAAATCCCTATCCTTATTTTTCCTTAGCTAAAATCCATTAACTTGAGCTCTGAGTCAATTTATAAACAAAAACCCGGCTGTATAAACAAGTGCTCAGAGCCCTCTCCTTTATCAGTTGTGATGGCAAGGATGACCTTGGCTGTTCCAGTGGAGTAGGGATGACATGTCTAGGTCTTATATTACGTCCTGACGCACGGACCTAGTCCAGGAACAGCGCCAGAGTGTGTTCTTGGAGTTGGTGACCTCTTGCTCCAAGATAAGAGTTGGAACAGGAATACCCTTTTATGGTCTGAAGTACAGGAAGGAATACCCTTTTATGGGTAAGAATACCAGAGCAGGAACATATGTGATGTCAACCTGCGTGTATAGGCGGACGTATTTGGATTCCTGGGGAAGGAGGGAGAGGGTGCCTGGAGGATATATATACTGTATGAAATTTCTCATTTCTTTGGACTTGCTATGGACTGACCACGTAAGTGCCTATTTACTGCTCTGGAGAGCAGAAATAAAGAACTCTTTCTCTGAACCAACCCTTGGTGTTATTTGACTTCCTTCCTCCTGTCCGGGAGCAACGCAGTCCCAATCGGTGAACTCCAATAAGGCTACAGGACCGTCCCATCACATGATGCCAGGGTGTGAAAAGCTGGAGCTATTTAAGAATACTCCACCCTGCAACTCTTTCCATGTCTGCATTGCTTCCATTTCTAGAAGGCATGAAGTAGACCTGAGAGATGCCCAGTACTTCCTCACATTACTCTGGCAGTGTAAGAAGGTCATATGTGGGTCATACTCTCAGACCTATCAAAGTAAGAATATCAGAACACCGATCTAGGATCGGGAACAATGTAACAGATGCTCCTCTAGTACAACATTTTATTGAAGCATCTCATTCCGATGAGGACTTGACTTTTTTTTGTAATTTGGACGTATTTAGGTCCTATTGAACGAGCTAAAAAAATCCTCATTGTCACGGCCACCCAGGATGGGTCCCAGCTCACAAGAGACCTCACTCCGTTGCAGTTTATTTACAGGAAAAGTTTATTGAAGATTTCTGCTTCTCATACAGTTCAGCATTGTGGCCGTACGTCTGTCACGTTAGACCGCTGAAGTCCCCTCTGACTCCTCCCCTCTTCCACACCAACTTAATAGCCTGGCTCTAGACCACCTCTTCCTCTCCTTTCTTTTCCGCAGGGTCTTCCTGCCCCCCTGGGTTCCCTCTCTCCGTGACTCGCCTGAGGCTGAATCCTCTGCCGCCTCTTCCCCCCTCCTTCTGGCTTTGGGGCCGGGCTCCTCCCCTGAGCTCTCTCCACTTCCGCGCGCCTCTACGTTTGAACTTGGCGCGCGTACGTTGCTCCTGACCTTTCTTTCGACCGCTACACCACCCTTTGTTCTGCTCTCCACCCTTTCCGGCTGAACACCTTGCTCCAACCCCCTTTCTCTGTTCTCTCCTAATCCTGCTCCCTCCGAGAGGCTGACGACTCCACCCCCTTTACTCCGTTCCAGCTGAGACGCCTCTTGCTGCGTCTGTCTTCCACTGGGCTCCTCTCCGCTTCTCCCTTCTCCTCCCTTTTGCTTGATTAAGGTAACCCCCTTTTGAGAATCCTCTGACTCGCTGCTCAGACTCGTGGATTCCCTTAGAATTCCGTCATCTTCTTCCTCATCCTTCTGCCCCTCCTCCCACTTGCTCTCCGTCTCCTCTGTCATCTCCTCCTCTCTCCCAGAAACCCTGACATCCATCCCCCCCTCGAAGCCCCCCCTTCCCCCCTCCCGCTCGCCGGGTGCAGGTTGAGGAAAACGTGGTTCTTTCGGGGTCGGTTCAGGATACAGGTTGTCCACTTCAACGTTCTCCTCTGGCAGCTCCGTATATGTGTGTTCGAACTCGGGTTCCCCACCCAAAGACATCACAGTCTCTTCCTCCATCACTGTTTCTCCTGGCGCTGCCTGCCAAGGACCTACCATCCATCTCTGACTCCATGCCTCCCTTGGCTGATCCACCCACCAACAAGGGCCTGTCTCCTCCCCCCCCAGTCTCGGATCCCTGGTCGGGCTTGTTTCGGGCGTATGGCCCTCGGGCGAGGAGAA
Source organism: Podarcis melisellensis (assembly GCF_964234715.1). Taxonomy (NCBI): domain Eukaryota; kingdom Metazoa; phylum Chordata; class Lepidosauria; order Squamata; family Lacertidae; genus Podarcis; species Podarcis melisellensis. Next base: position 63,986,928 of record NC_138541.1, on the reverse strand, counting down.
ACCCTCGAACGTGCTGTCCGACAAAGTGGGCGTGAAAAGCCAATCATCAAAATACTCCTCGGGCATGGGCTTGTGCGGAAAAAGTGCATGGAACTCCTCCTTCAACAGGGGTTCGTCCAACGCGTAACCCGGCACCCAGCTATTGGCAGAGGCCGGAGTGCCTTCCCTGGCGAGAAAATATTCAACCCCCTCCTCCCCCCATCTCGAGTCCAGTATCTCGGTGACCTCGTTAAGAGGTTCTGGTCTTGGCGATTCCCCCCTCTCAGGCGCCCTCCTACGTGGCTCTGGGGGTGCTCCTGACTCTTGAAACCTGTGTGGGGTTTTGTAGGGAGTGAGCACCGACCTATGAAAGACCGGGTGCACCCTGGAACCCTCCGGAAGGGCTAGACGAAAAGCCACCGGATTGATCTTAGCCTCAACTTGATATGGCCCTAGCTGCCTGTGTCCTAACTTCTTCTTGGCCAATGACCTGGCCGGCATCGCGTGGGCTGCTAACCACACCCAGTCCCCAACCTGGATGTCCTCTCCCGCCCTCCTGTGCTTATCGGCCTGCACCTTATACGCCTGTTTTGCCAGCTCCAAATGTCTCCGCAGCTCCTCGTGCACCTCTTGCAACTCCGCTGCAAACTGGTCGGCATCTTGAGGCCCCCCCCCTCCTGGTGCCGCAAATCTCGGGAAGGTCCTGGGATGACGGCCATTGTTCGCGAAGAAAGGCGTCACCCCGGTGGATGCGTGTTTCGTGTTGTTGTAGGCGAATTCAGCCATCGGCAGATAGTCCACCCACGCCGCAGGTCGCTGGTTGGCGTAGCACCGCAGGTACTGCTGCATGATCGCGTTGACCCTCTCCGCTTGACCGTTGGTTTGTGGATGCCTCGCCGATGTCAGGTTGATTTTGACGTGCAAGATGCCCAGAAGCTTTCGCCAGAAAGTGGAAACAAACTGGCGCCCCCTGTCGGACAAGACGGACTGCGGAAGTCCATGCACTCTGAAGACGTGATCGATGAAGAGCTTTGCGGTCTGTTCTGCCGTCGCCACCTTGGCACAAGGGATGAAGTGCGCCATCTTGGTGAACAAGTCCACCACCACTAACACCGCCGTCTTACCTCTGGAGCTGGGCAGGTCTGTAACAAAGTCCAACGCTACCCTCTCCCACGGTTGCTGCGGTGTCTCCAGCGGTTCTAGCAATCCCGCCTGCTTCTGGTGCACTGGTTTGGACCTCTGGCAGATATCACACCTGGCGACGTAGTCCGCCACCTCTCCTCTCATCTGGGGCCACCAAAAGTCTCTAGCCACCAACTCCATCGTCTTCTCTTTGCCGAAATGGCCTGCACTAGGGGCGTCATGCAATTGTTGCAGAACCTTGGCTCGAAGCTCGTCGGTGGGCACGTAAAGGGCACCCTTACGAGTCAAAAGTCCATCTTGCAATTGAAACTCATCATTGTCTCGCGACCCTCCGCGTAGTTCCTCCATCTTAGACTGTGCAAACTGATCCCTTTGCAACGCGCGTCGCACCGCGTCCAGGTCGACTGCGATGGTAGCGCACGTCCACGCCTGCGGTGCGAAAATGTGCTTTGCTGCGATTGGAGCTGCTTCCTCCAAGTATTGCGGCTTTCGGGATAGCGCGTCTGCAATAACATTGGAGTCTCCTGGGATGTATTCTATTTTGAAGTCGAAGTCCGCGAAGAACTCCGCCCAGCGCATGTGTCGCTGGGTCTGCAACTTAGCCGTCCGCCAATACTCTAAGTTCTTGTGATCCGTGCGGACCTGCACCGTGTGCTTGGCTCCTATCAAGAAGTGTCGCCACGCTTTGAAAGCTGCATGAATGGCCAACAACTCCCTGTCCCATATGGTATAATTGCGCTCCGTCTTGCTGAGCTTCCGGGAGTAGAACGCACCCGGTCTCCAGTTGCCTTGTGAATCCTCTTGCAAAAGAACGGCCCCAACCGCTCTGTCTGACGCATCGGTCTCTACCCGCATGGGTCTGCCGGGATTCACGTGGAGCAGCTGCTCTTCGGAGGCGAAAAGACCCTTAAGCGTCCGGAAGGACCGCTCCGCTTGTTCGGTTCAGACGAACTTCTTCTTCTTGGAACTGAGGGTGTCAGTGATAGCCGCCGTCGCGTTCGCAAAGCCTTTAATAAACTTGCGGTAAAAATTGGCAAAGCCGATGAACCTCTGGACCTCTTTCCGATTTCGAGGGCTTTTCCAGTCCAACAGCGCTTGAACCTTAGCCCTGTCCATGGCCAGTCCCTCGTCGGACAACTTGTAGCCAAGGAAATCAACCTCTCTGACATCAAACTGGCATTTTTCCAACTTGGCGTACAGCCTGTGTTCCTTCAGCCTCTGCAGGACCTCCCTCACGTCCTTATCGTGATCCTCCGGCGATTCCGAGAAAATCAGGATATCGTCGAGAAAGCAGACACACTTTTTGTAGAGGAGACCTGCTAGCACGTGGTGCATAAATGCTTGAAAAACGTGGCTGCCATTTTGGAGGCCGAAAGGCATGACTCTGTATTCGTATGTGCCCAGAGGGGTGAACATGGCGGTCTTCCACTCATCTCCTTTCCGGATGCGGATGAGATTGTAAGCTCCACGTAGGTCCAGCTTGGTGAAAATCTTGCCCCTCCTGACGGTCGCTAAAAGGTCGTCAATCTTGGGCATGGGGAAAGCTTTGGGCTTAGTCAAGCTGTTTATGAACCTGTAATCCACTATAAGCCTTTTTTGGGGCGTGTCTTTCTTCTTCACAAAGAAAACAGGGCTGCCTCCCGCTGCTTTAGATTCCTGGATGAAACCGCGCTTGAGGTTATGGTCTATGAACTCCCGAAGCTCTTGCATTTCGTCCTCCGACATGGAGTACAGCTTGGCAGCAGGCAGTTGCGCCCCTGGCACTAAATCAATCGCGCAGTCGTAAGGTCTGTGAGGCGGCAACTTGTCAGCTTCCTTCTCACAGAAAACCTCCAAGAAGTCCTGGTACTTGTGAGGCACTGTTTGCACCATACCCAGATGCAACTGCTGCTCGGCTTCTCCTCCCTGATCGGTCTGAAAGCAATGCTGAGCACAATACGATGAACAAAAGGTGATCTGCCGCTGATACCACGCAACCGCGGGACTGTGCCTCTCCAGCCAACTCATGCCTAACACGATGGGCGTGTCCGATAAGTGGGTGACATTGAAACTAATAAGTTCTCGATGGTTGCCAATCTGCATCAGCATGGGAGGGGTTTGCTGCACCACTTGCCCACCCAGCAACTTCCTGCCGTCTACCGTGACCACGTTCAGAGGCGTCGTTGCAGGCAGGAGCGCCATGTTGTGCTGCTTAACGAACTGCAGTCCCACGAAGTCGGCGTTGCTTCCCGAATCGATCGTTATTGGAACCTCGAGGAGTCTCCCATCAGGCAGCTGGAGTGTTGCTGTGAGCAGAACTGCCGGTTTGGGAGGCAAAGGGTCCACGCTCTGCGGCGATGCTGGGGGCTTGTCTACAGATCCGCCTGGCTGAGCCCCAGGAGCTCTGCTTCCAGCCAGGCACTGTCGTTTCCCTGAAGTCGCTCCCCTGGTTGCACCTCTGCTGTCACAGTTGCCAGTGCCGCAGTGTGCTTCTGGAGCCTCTGGGGGCACTCTTTCGCCATATGGTGCGCACTGTCACAGATGTAACACTTCCTGGTTCCTCTAGGAGGCTTCGCTTTGGCTGCACCAGGGACAGGGCTCTGGGATGGCTTCTGAGCCCTAGCACCACCAATCTCCATTGGCTCCTCGCTGTCCTTCCCCATTGGCGAGGGGTGCGCACGGCTGAAATCCCTGTGCACAAAAGGGAGAGTCCTCGCTTGCGCACGCGCTTGGGGCCCGTCCTCCTCGTGCCACGGACGTCCCTCATGTCGAATTCCAATAGCTAAAGCCCGTTGCACCACGTCTTCTAGGGTCTGGGGTCTGTCCCCCCTAGCGATCTCATCCTTGATGGGGGGGCTCAATCCCTCCCAAAAAAGATCTCTGACCGGTTTACTGTCCTTTGGCCAATCTAAGGCGGTGAGCAATGCAAAAAATTTAGAGTGGTATTGGCGCACAGTCGCTTTCCCCTGCCTCAGCCCGTGCATTTGACGGCGCGCAATGTCCACATCCACAGAGGATTGAAAACAAGAATCCATCGCTTTGATGAACGCAGTTGAATTGCGACGGGCCGGTCCATCTTCGCGCCACAGATTGCGTAGCCAAGCCCTGGCCTCCCCATGCAGGTGCGAAACAATGAACCCCACTTTCTCCTCCTCATCTTTAAAATCGTGACGGAGTAAATGCAGTGCATACACGACGTCCGCTCTGAAATTGGGATAGTCTTGCAAGTTGCCATTAAAATGCGGAACCAGGGCACCCCCCCGCCGTCCAAGCGCAATGCCCTCCGCTCTGGATCCTGGGGCCCCCGCCCTGTCCGCGTGTTCCCACCTTGCCTGCAAATCCTGGCACGTCTTCTCCAAGTCGTCATTCTTCTTCTGCGAAGCAATGACTGCCGATGTGAGAGCGGTAACCTGATCCCGCAGTGCAACCAGCTGCTCCTCAGCGCTCATGGCTGCTCCCGTTCGTGAGCTTCGCAAAAAAAAATTTTTTGCTTTGAGAGAGGGGACTTACTGTCACGGCCACCCAGGATGGGTCCCAGCTCACAAGAGACCTCACTCCGTTGCAGTTTATTTACAGGAAAAGTTTATTGAAGATTTCTGCTTCTCATACAGTTCAGCATTGTGGCCGTACGTCTGTCACGTTAGACCGCTGAAGTCCCCTCTGACTCCTCCCCTCTTCCACACCAACTTAATAGCCTGGCTCTAGACCACCTCTTCCTCTCCTTTCTTTTCCGCAGGGTCTTCCTGCCCCCCTGGGTTCCCTCTCTCCGTGACTCGCCTGAGGCTGAATCCTCTGCCGCCTCTTCCCCCCTCCTTCTGGCTTTGGGGCCGGGCTCCTCCCCTGAGCTCTCTCCACTTCCGCGCGCCTCTACGTTTGAACTTGGCGCGCGTACGTTGCTCCTGACCTTTCTTTCGACCGCTACACCACCCTTTGTTCTGCTCTCCACCCTTTCCGGCTGAACACCTTGCTCCAACCCCCTTTCTCTGTTCTCTCCTAATCCTGCTCCCTCCGAGAGGCTGACGACTCCACCCCCTTTACTCCGTTCCAGCTGAGACGCCTCTTGCTGCGTCTGTCTTCCACTGGGCTCCTCTCCGCTTCTCCCTTCTCCTCCCTTTTGCTTGATTAAGGTAACCCCCTTTTGAGAATCCTCTGACTCGCTGCTCAGACTCGTGGATTCCCTTAGAATTCCGTCATCTTCTTCCTCATCCTTCTGCCCCTCCTCCCACTCGCTCTCCGTCTCCTCTGTCATCTCCTCCTCTCTCCCAGAAACCCTGACACTCATGCAGAAAGAAACTAGGTTCATTTTCTTATTGAATTCTTTGCATCCCTCAGGTTTGAATACTGAAATTGATTATAGGTGCTTTTTGTGAATGTGTACTAATGTTTATATGTAGAACACCGGAGCATGGGCTAAGTTTGTTTTACCTCTGTGGATTATATTGAAAAACCAATTTTGTATCTGTGGATTGCTATTACTTTAGATCTGAAAATTGATTACATTTATATATGAGTTTACATGTATAACATCTGAGCATGGATTGCTTCTGTTGTGCCATATGGGTCACGTTAAGAAAGAAAATTTGTATCTGTGGATTGCCAACACCTGTTACTTAAACCAATATTGTGCTTCTCCATATAATCCTGTTTTGTAACAGTCACTGCTTACTGCAACCACTACTATGCAACCACTACTATGCTATAAGATCCATATGTAATGTTACATATGGTATGTACAATTGTTTATGGTTTTTAATATTAATTTTGCTGTAAAAATGTGTAAGATTACAATATTGTATTCATTTGCGTTACCTAGAGCCTGTTCTACTGATGAAGCCTAGGATGGTGAAACAAGGCTAATATTCCGGAAAACCTTGTCTTAGACTCTGTGAAAGGATTCTGTGGAACTGCAACAACCTTTCATGTGGATTATTGGACTCTAAGAACAGACAGGTGGAATAGATACTTATACATGTATGGACCTTATGCATGAACTGAATAGAGAATGAGCTGATCCACTGGGTCTTCTGTTTTTTTCATTGAACTTTATGAGACTTCTGTTGAAATCTACAATTTGATACAATGAAGAGTACACCTTATTTATTCAAAAGTACAGCCGGTTATGTCTTGTGTGTTTATTGAGTATGTTTCACGTAACCATAGGTTTGTTGTTGTTGTTTTACTCGTGTAACGGTTTCAAGGAAGTCAAAGGAAATCATTTATGCATATTGCTACATAGAACCAAAACCCTGGCAGATCTCTCAAATTGAGATCTAACAAGTAGCAACATCAGGTGGCCATTAAATGTAGTCACTCCATATGTATATCTTAGTCATTTATCTAAATGTATCAAGGAATCAATAGCAGATGTGCTAATGACGAACATTGGGGCATATTTGTTCTAGAGCAGCATGAGAGACTTTGTAACAATTATCCTCATACCCCTTGATGTTTCTTTCAGGGAAGGGTACTGTTCGGGCAGGATGGCCATATAAGCATTGCAAAAGGAGGAAATGCATTAGTAAAGAGGACCAAAGGCACACAGATTTGCATAAAGATTGGCTATGATAATCTTATGCAAATATAGAAAAGATCATTATAACTTAAATCCCATAGTAGGGAAGACTATGACCACATGATCTGTGTGCCTGCAAAGTCTGCTGTCCAAGTGCTGATCTGGTACCTCTCTAGGGGGCAACCATCATTTTCTCTGAACAATTCCCAAGAAGGAACTGCATATTATGACAAAGGTTGCTTTCTGGGAATAGAAATGTTTTTTACTCATCCAACAGTGAATTCACTAATTGATCCAAAGAGCTGTAACACGTTTTAAAAAGAAAGTAGCCAGCTTTAGGCCACCTTGCAAGTACTTTTAAAAAACAAAACCATTGAGATTTCTTTGGAATTTTTTTTTAAAGAACAACAAGACATACATGGGGAAACATGGACCCTTGACAAGCCATATGAAAAAAATGACAGAAAATGCAAAGTGGCTGAGCGGTCAACCCGCAGTTGTCTATAGGTGGGGTATATTTGGCATTACAGTGGTACCTCGGGTTACAGACGCTTCAGGTTACAGACTCCGCTAACCCAGAAATATTACCTCAGTTAAGAACTTTGCTTCAGGATGAGAACAGAAATCATGCTCCAGCGGCACGGCAGCAGTGAGAGGTCCCATTAGCTAAAGTGGTACCTCAAGTTAAGAACAGTTTCAGGTTAAGAACGGACCTCCAGAATGAATTAAGTTCTTAACCCGAGGTACCACTGTATAAGCTGCATAGATGGAAGGCCACTCAGGAACTATATATCAGCCACTCCTAGAAGGAAGAATATGAGAGGAAGACAACGTGACCAAATTTGGGTGCTTCAAAATTTAGACACTCCCTCTGTGTGTGTGTGTGTCAGAGGCAGTGGTGTGGTGTGGGAGGCTGTGGCCCAAGGCACAATTTTTGAGGGGGCACAACCAGGCGCCCTCACTCATTGGAACCTAGCTCTGGAGTGCAAGGGAGCTGCAGAGACAGCTTCCTTGCACTGTCCAATGTTGCCAGCTGCAACTCCATCCATGGGTAGAGAAAGGAAATTGGGCGGCAATGCTGCCACCTACTCTCCTGGGCAGTGGCACATGAGGAAGCTGCCCTTGCCCCTGGCTGTGGCACCTTCACCCCCAAATCAAACATGACCCGGGGATGGAGGGAGGGTGCAGTGTGCGTGGCACCTGGCTGCAGCACCTCCACTAAAATGCATCCACCATAGACCTCTGGCCCACCTCTATCCTCTTCCAATTTCTTGTCAGTCTAATGCAAATTATTATCCTTTTGGCAGGTACAGTATCACATCTTTGTACTGATTTAAGTTTGGCTGACCTTTAGTCATTAATATATTTTAGAAATATATAGATGATAATAGACAGATGGATAGATGATAGATAGATACATGATAGATAGATAGATGATAGATAGATAGATAGATAGATAGATAGATAGATAGATAGATGATAGATAGATAGATGATAGATGATAGATAGATAGATAGATAGATAGATAGATAGATAGATAGATAGATAGATGATAGATAGATAGATAGATAGATAGATGATAGATAGATAGATGATAGAGAAACACGCACACACCACATTATTTTAATTAGGAAATTGTCATAATGCTGGTTTGTTCCATGCCTGTCCCTAGGCATAAATATCTGGGGACACAACATTTCTATTTTAATTGTGCATGTGCGTGTGTACATGCCATAAAGGCTTGAAATGCATACTAGAACATACATTAGCTACAATAGCTTGCTTTTAGCAGACGGCATACACAATTCCTTTCAAGCTCCATTGCACTAGATACTATTTTTTGCTTATCCAATTACACTGATAATATACCCAAAATGGGCTTATATGTAACATTGACAGTGGCTAATGTCTGTTTTCCTGATGCACATTTCAGATAAAGCATATTAATGTGAAAGCCTGGTTCCATTAAAATCAATGGGCAAACTCCCATTAACTTCAGTGGAATCATGAATTTACTGATAAAAATTTCGAACACATAGTTCTTCTTGCTCAGGTTAATAGAACCAAACATAACAAGCCACATTAAGGCTAGCTCTAGCTGTTTCCATATAAACACACTAGGATTAAGCATTTCCAGCAATTAGAGGATTGTGGATGATCAGGACCTAAGGACTCAAGCATTCTTGGAAGGCTCAGGAAGGCAGCAGGACTAGTAAGTAGGGGAGGGTTTCATCCTGGTTGCCATATTGTCAAGTTTGTTGACTGAAAAGGGGCAGGTTTTTTATATGGACCATCTACCACATGATGGCTGTGGAAAATGGGAAACTCTCTGTTAGAGGACAACTTAAACAGGAAGTTTATTATATCCCTGCAACAAGAAGAAAACAAGAAACACTCAACACTATACGTACAACTCAGTCAAGTGCCAGCTAGTGATTAAACTATATAATGACACAACCCTCTCAGAGGCAACCATCGTAGACAGCAAACAACTTCCAGAGACCTTCAGAATATTTCCAGATCCTTCTTACACAGTCATAGTTTTGACTCTCTCATTCTCTTCTAGGCTGTGTTGTAGGCGGAAGAAAAACGGATGTTCTGTTAAAGCTTTGGTGGATCCAGCTGACTGACTGAAAAGACTTTCTGGGAACTTCCAGAACTCACAAAATTATTATGGACAGCAATGACAGCCTACCAAGGTATTTAAGCAGATATTGGGGGGCCATCTGTCATGGATGCTTTAGCTGAGATTCCTGCATTGCAGAGTGTTGGACCCCTGGGGTCTCTTCCAGCTCTACAATTCTAGAAGGCCAACAGCAGAAGTGACTACTCCGGTCAATGCCAGAGACCACAACTACTTAAAGGATGACTGGTATGAAACCAACTAATTTCCTTATCTGACCCCTGTGCCATCTGAAGGCAGCCCTGTATCAGGAATTTTTTTAATGTTTAATGTCTCATTATGTTTTTAGAGATGGGTAGGGTATTAATAAAACAACAACAACAAGAATATCATCATCATATAGTTACAGATAGGTAGCCGTGTTGGTCTGCCATAGTCAAAAAAAAAAAAAATTCCTTCCAGTAGCACCTTAAAGACCAACTAAGTTAGTTCTTGGTATGAGCTTTCTTCAGTGTATCTGAAGAAGTGTGCATGCACACGAAAGCTCATACCAAGAACTAACTTAGTTGGTCTTTAAGGTGCTACTGGAAGGAAATTTTTTTTTGTTTTATCATCATATAGGACATCCCTATTTTAATCAGAGAAATGTTGAAGGGTGTGGAACTCAAGCCAGATTTGGTAAGGTTGTGGTGTAAAATGGATACAAAGTGGTATAAAAAGAATACTAGAAACACTTTAAGAATATCTATATTTATATCTATGTCTTTTTTGTGTAACAGTGCAAATGTGCTAGATGTATTTTGAAAAACCAAGAGTTGACCCTTATAGACTCTTCAAGAACACAAGTGGCTTTTATACATATTTCTCAAAAATCCAGGTTCAATTATTGATCACAAAGCCCTGGGGGGGGGGGGGGAAACAGTCAGGAAAAATATAGCAAGTAGAATGAGATACATATAATTAAATGATTAACAAAACACTAGAATGACTGGTTTTTAAAACTATTCAGCTTTATTTGCTCCATTTAACAATGCACAGTGTTATTTATAGGAGAATGCAAATGTCCTAGCATTAATTCAGAGAACTGCCCTACAAACAATGTAAGAAATTGTTAAATGAAATGAAAAATGCAAGCCGCTGAAAATGTGAAACAGTTGTGCTGGCTTTATGCAAATATAAATATCACTAACTATAGTAAAATAATAATGATATCAATAAATATGTTCTCATTTAAGTCCTGCATAAAATTTAAACTTCCATCCCTAGAAAATTAAAGAATATCTGGAATACACATTCTGCTTGGCATTTATTTTATGGATCCAATTTTTTTTGGGGGGGGGGTGTAACTGGAGGCTGCTATTTTGACAGTTTTGATTGCTCAGACTTGTTTTCCCTGAATATGTTTTCTTAATGTTTGAAACACATAAATACCATTGTTCTTCCTAAAACTGGATTATGCTAACATTGCAGAAACATATTGTACCACATTAACTTAATGGGCATGCACAACATTTCTAAAACCTTTTGTAAATTGTATTTCTGCACCTGCCTTGCTGTTCTGCTTTTATAGGACAGATTTCATTGCCATTTTTCTTTGACAACAATACCACATTATAATTTTTGCTGGTAGTAAAGCAACATACACATGTTAATAATGCTCTAGAGGTTGTGGGCCACCCAAACGGTTAAAAACATACTATACACTCTGTCACTGAAAATAACAGCACCTAAAAGTGTCCATCTATGTAGCTAGATTTTACAATCCTGTGCTCTGCCTAGCACATCTCTTGCATTTCCTAGCTTTTTAGTGCACACTGTGAACATATTTCCATCTGTCTTCAGGTTGATGTATCTGAATAAGTGTGCTTTGCCCACAAAATGGCAGCTACAGCAATATTTAATGAATCACAAGGTCTCACATATTTCATTAACACTTTCATGCTTTGAATCTTCTACCAGCTTTACATAATATATATATTAAAAGGTAAGGGTAAGGTCTAAACCACTGAGCTTCTTGGGCTTGCCAATCAGAAGGTTGGCGGTTCGAATCCCCACAATGGAGTGAGCTCCCATTGCTCTGCCCCAGCTTCTGCCAACCTAGCAGTTCAAAAGCACACCAGTGCAAGTAGCTAAATAGGTACTGCGGCAGCGGGAAGGTAAATAGTGTTTCCATGCGCTCTGGTTTCCATCACATTATTCTGTTGAGACAGAAGTGGTTTAGTCATGCTGGTCACATGACCCGGAAAGCTGTCTGTGGACAAACGCCAGCTCCCTCGGCCTGAAAGTGAGATGAGCACCGCAACCTCATAGTCACCTTTGACTGGGCTTAACCAGGGGTCCTTTACCTTTACCTTTTAATATATATATTGCCCAGACAGGTGCATACTTGTGACTCATGAGAATGGGGAATATAACTCAAACTGGACAGCAGTTTGGATAAAATCAGGCTGCAACATTCTTGATGAAACAGTGGGTAAGCAGGGTTGGTCTGGCTGTAGGGTAAGTCTTCCTTATTCTACTGGAAAGGCTAGCCCTGAGGTTGGATGAGAAGCTCATAGGGCAAAATGGCCCTGAACTGTTGGTGGACCAGAACTTTAAGAGGCCTCTCCTCCTTCTCACAAGATCCTGTAGGATGATTGCTATCCATAAACTCTTGTGAGAGCAGCACATGTGACCAGGCAAAGTCAATTTTCTTGCAGGATGTGCCTAGACAGAGGCTTAGATTGCAGTGTCATCAGAGCAGGACACATCCAAGGTTCCATTCAGCAGAATGAACAGAAGGGCCCCCAATGAAGAAGGGCAGTAATACTCACATATTGGCATAAGTGAAGCAACAGACACTACTGTCTCTGTGGTTGCTTTAAGCATTGGTAGCTACAACCGCTGAAAATCAAAGCCACTGACTTAGTTGCTGAAATGTTATGGAATATTCATAAACATTCCAATGCCTGAATTTCTTTTTAAAAAGTGAATAGGACCAAGGGGTGGGGAGGGGGGGGCGTATACTGCAGATTATGATGGGTGGCAGAAGTCAACACTTTTGTTGTTGTTTAGTCATTTAGTCATGTCCGAATCTTCGTGACTCCATGGAGCAGAGTACGCCAGGCACTCCAGTCTTCCACTGCCTCCCGCAGTTTGGTTAAACTCATGCTGGTAGCTTCGAGAACACTATCCAACCATCTCGTCCTCTTGTGCCCTCCATCTTTCCCAACATCAGGGTCTTTTCCAGGGAGTCTTCTCTTCTCATGAGGTGGCCAGAGTATTGGAGTCTCAGCTTCAGGATCTGTCCTTCCAGTGAGCACTCAGGGCTGATTTCCTTAAGAATGGATAGGTTTGATCTTCTTGCAGTCCATGGGACCTTCAAGAGTTTCCTCCAGCACCATAATTCAAATGCATCAATTCTTCGGTGATCAGCCTTCTTTATGGTCCAGCTCTTACTGAACTTTTTACCATCCATCACTGTGTGTGTCTATGAAAATGACACAGTGAGTTCTGCATTCTCAAGCATATTGTATGCGAGTAGAGCAAATGAGTGTGTGCATGAAAACAGGCATGGGAAGAGGAGGAAGAAAGGGGAATGGGCACAGAGGAAGCAAATAAACACATCCATAAATTTCAATGGGCCTGTTCTTGTAAATTAAATTAAACCTCTAAGGAAAGGAGGAAGCCTGCTTTTTGGCCAATCTGGATCAATGCGGCACAGTTCTCATAAGTAAGAAGTTCTCCTCTCTCCCCCGCCCCCCAAGACATTTACCTTCAATATACTTCCCTTTAATTGAAAATTTCACTTCAGCAAGTGAGCAACTTTTTGTTCCCCTGCCTCATAATAGTTTAACTGAATCAGTTCTTTTCAGGGTATCTTAATTGAGGCGAAGGGGGGAAATCTGAAACCTCTTAGAAAGTGATCAACACTCTCAGTTCGTTAATATCTCACAGGAAATGTTGAGTGACAGCTAAACCGCTATCTTTTTATCCTTGGGCTGTTCTGTCATTTCTGTCTCTTATTACCCACCTACGTCCCATCTCATTTTCCTATTCTCTGGCATCTGTCTTGCTGTGACTTGACTCTAAAAATGTTCATGAGGTATTCAAGTTGAGCACATAGGCTGTATTATTAGTAGGTGTCAAATCTTTATTCATTAAGTTCATTTGGTTTTCTGATTATTTATATGATCCTTTAGCCTTCTGTAGCTGATTATACAGCATTCTTTCTTGAATTTTAACTCTACTTTCCCCAGTATGAATATTTTACGTCTTAATGTATTCAAAAACGTTCCAGTTCCACTTGAAAAAGTGGTCTCTCCTCCCCACACCCGCTCTTCCCTGGAAGTTTCTTTTAGGGCAAAACACTGCCTATTGAATTAATGTGGGTATAAAAATAGGGACACAGCAGAAAACAGGAGAGTTTACTGTGCTGAGCAATAGACAACTGGGTTCAAATGGGCACAACCAACCATTGACATTTCCTCAGGGTTATACCTACCATTAGCAGAGTGAGGCAGGGACCTCTGGAAGCGCATCTTTGGTGGTCATGACAGGGAAGCAAATGTTTAGGAGTCTAGTTTATTGTTGTTATAGTTTTACTGTCAGAGAGGGGATGAGATATTTGTGTTTGTTTGGACTTCTAAAAGGGTAAAAGAGTATTGGGAAATGATCCATAATGAATTGAAAAAAATGCTTAAAAGTACTTTCCAAACAAACAAACAAACCCAGAGTCCTTTCTGTTGGGGATAATTCAGACTGAAATTCCCAGGTGTCAAAAAAAAGGTTATTTATGTATGCTACTACTGCGGCCCATGTTTTGTTAGTCCAAAAATGAAAAACGAGCAAGGTCCCAACCAAAGAAGAATGGCAACTTAAGTTGGCAGAATATGCACAACTTGGTGACTTAACATATAGAATAAGAGAACAAGAACATACATTTAGAGAAGATTGGAAAATGTTTATATAGGAAATAACTGTGTACAGCTGAAAATGCTGGCAGCATTAAGATAAATCCAACAGTGTAAACAAGTTTTCATGAATGCAATAATGGAATACTGAATGGTACAGTTTTTTGTAAAGTGTGCAGGGATTTATGATATGTAAGATGAACCATGAAAAGAGAAGAAGGGAAGCCATTGGTATCTTAAGGATGTAAACTGAGCATTTTAAATTGTAAAACAGAAAATTACATATATATGGTATTTGTGTTTGCTTGCTTGCTCTAGGTTCCAAAATAACTTAAGTTTGACTGTTGACCGAGGGCAGCCTATTTGCTACTCTGGCTCAGGTAGCAAGATGTTTTGTTCCAGCCCTCTTTTACTGCTAATAGTTATCCCTGTCTCACATTCTCATTAGTTTATAATGATTTCTAAAAACACAAGCAAACCAGAACCTTGAGTATTAGAGACACCCACTGATAAATGAGGTCACTACGACTGGTCTTGGGATTGTGGTCAGAAAGATAGATAGATGAGGATTATTTTATATATTTCTTTATTCACAAGATTTACACACTGCCCTTCAGCACTGTTTCCGAGGGCATTTACCAAAGCAAAATAAAACACAAAAAAAAGAAAGAAAGAAGAATCTAGTAAGCAACAGTAAATACATATAAACTGCAGAAAATGTAAATACATTTGCCTGACACACTGGATGATCTGGCCAATATTGTAACTGCTGCTCTTGGTGTGTGTGGGGGGGGGCATACAAAAAAATGCATTACTTTATGGGGAAATCCTTGCAGAAATTGCATACAGAAGGGTGTATATTAGGAGAAATTGCATTAAAATGTTGACCAATTATCGTGACAAGTTTTTTTCCAAATGCAAATTGATATGCAAATATGGAGAACTAAATTGAAGATTGGAAAAAATGAGGAACTGAGCAAAACCCAAACTGACAATGGGACATCAAGTCAACAAATCAATGTTAACTCTCATCCTGAATACTATACACACCATGTTTTAGATCAATGGGTAGCCAATTACTTTAAGCAAAACAGATACGGTTGCCTCTAGACGTTGTGGGACAGCAACCACCACCAGACCCAGCCAGTAACAGGAACAGCAGCACCTGAAGGGAATCAAATTGGCTACTCCTGTTGTAGATTGTCTCAATGATCCCCAGCACCTCTTTGTCATCCCCATTCAAGTCATACATCTGTAAAGTTTAACATTCACTCAAGCTTCCCTCCAGATGTGACACAGAAAGTGCTCATGAAAGCCTTGGGAATCAATGGACCTGTTGCCGCCCTGTCAAATGTGTTGAAATCTTGCAGGGAAAACCCAGTTGCAACATATGGGCAAACTGTCTATGTAGAGTTTCTGAAGTTCTTCCAAACTTAGAATGGCTGTGAGGCAGTGTTTCTGGTAGCCTTTGCAGCACTGTGTCGGCTCTTGCACATTAAAGTAAATGTTCATCAGCAGGCCATCCAGGATCTCTAGAATCAATTTACTGTACCGTATTGTTTTTTGTTTGTTTGTTTTGGTAACTGGTTCTAGCATGCCAGTTTGAAGCTCCAAAAAGCAACAGAGTTGGGAAGTCGTCTAAGAAAATATCCCCCCCCCCCCTTTGAAGAGAGCAGTGGTTGCGTGGGACTAATTCTCTGGACTCTCTCTATATATATATAAAATCGGAATTGGAGTGGCTGCCTCTGCTCTTAGAAAAAGTGGAGGTCTAATGTATGCAAAGTGCTCTGAGGTCTTTGGAAAAGCCCTTTATAAATTAATCATTGCAATGATCTTTCAAATCACATCAATAGTTGCTGCCAGAATGCCTTTCTGCATTCCAAACCATATTTGGGGACTGTGAACTTCTAATAAAAGAATCTAATATATTCTATAAATGAGTGTTTAGAATTAACTGAGACTCTTGAGTTAATCAGATTGTTTCCTACGATAATAATCACATGGAGTAGCTAAAATACTCTGCACATATACATTGCAGGTATAAGCTCCTGAGGAATTGTTCTACACACCCAGCCTCTTCTCCAGTCTCAGAATTTCAGACAAATATGTGCAAGCATAAACATGGTCAACATATTTTCAAGGGTATGCATGCATAGGAATTTGTACATGGTTTGCTCTTTAGCCTTCCTTCTCCCAAAGACATCCTTCAAGTCAGCAAACATGGATTGTTCCTCAGGGTTTACTCTCAAATGCTTTCCCATGAATCAGTGCAGATCAGTGGAGGTTTAGGATCAGGGTTTTCTTCCTCCTAGATGGACTACCTTCCCAGGTTGACGAGCCTCATCTGCCCCATCTTTTCATTCTACAGCACATGCAGAAATTGCTTTCTGGACCATTGGACCCATTATTGGTCTTTTCTGCTCAGTCCCCCAGAGCCTGTCTTCACATGCAGGGGATAGACAAGTTCCTAACTCACAGAGGGTTTAAGACCCATCGGCTACCCTCCACTGGTTTAGCCAACCAGTTGAAGCCATTTCCCAGGGTGTGGCTGCTGTCGCATGCTGATATCTTCTAGAAGCCACAGGTGAAAGCTGAGTGCAGGGTGGAAACCAAATGTGGACAAACAATCCCAGACAGAGCACAGAACGGCTCCCACCAGAAATACTGCCCTCCCCTAACTCCCCATACACCCCACTGTGTGATGCAAAATAGCAGCGCATGACACAGTGAACTTTCCCTTTGCATAAAAGAAATGTGCATCACATTCCGTGCAATAGAGGCAAAGGGAAAATACAATAAGCTAGCCGTCAGTTTGATTCTTAAAGAGAAAACTTTCATTAACTTATGCAGGTATATTTAGTATGACATCCTATTTCAGAGAATAGCTCTGAGTGCTTGCTGGAAATGCAAAAATAAAAATAAAAATGTCCTTTTTTGTTCTTGATGTATCTTTCCTGAAATTGTTATTCCCACGTGAAGATCTTTCTAACAAATGTAGATTTCCCCACATTGAGATGTTTCTTTCTTTTTTCACTTCCCCACTACTACATTGCATTAAATGATGCACTACTTTATTTCCATATGGTGCGAAATGGAATGAATTGAGGGAAAATTATAGTATGCCCCCCCCCATCTCTCAACTATCCTATGGCTGCTTTGATGTGACAACCAAGCAGAATGTGGAGCCCAGATCTGAAATCTACTGCTGGGCTGAGGCAGAGAATGATAATGAGGCTGCTGAATCCATTTTGGTTGCCTAAGGCTGCTTTGCTTCATGTCGTACCACTTGATATCTTTGTGTCTTGAAAGGCAATGGAGTGAAGTCAAACCACTATGGTAACAGCACCAAAGTGACCTCCTCAGGGTCCAAGCCTATGCAGTGTTTATGGAGGACCTGGGCTGCCCCAAATACAAGACCTCCCTCTTGGCCTGGCTGCTGTGCTCCAAAGGAAATCAGAGCAATGTGTTTGTCACCAGCTTGGCTACAGGAGTTGTTGGAAAGGAGGCATGGAAGGCACCATCCAACCATCTTAGGCATAACACTCAAGATTTGTGTAGGGTTTGCTCCTTAGCCTTTTCTTCTCCTGAAAATATCACACAAGGCAGCAGAGGTTTAGGATCAGAGCTTTCCTTCTCCTAGATGGGCTACCTCCCCAGGTTGATGAGCCCCATCTGCCCCTCACTTCCTTCTACGCCATGTGTAGAAAACTGCCTTCTTGACCATTGGACCCACTATTGGTCTTGTCCACTGAATCTGCCAGAGCCTGTCTTTGTGTGCAGGGGGAAGTCCCTAACTCACCAAGGGTTTGAGGTCCATTGGCTACCCTCAACTGGTTTAGCCAGCCAGTTCAAGCCATTTCCCATGGTGTGGCAGCTGTCGTATGCTGACAGCTTCTAGGAAACACAGGTGAGAGCTGAGTGCAGGGTGGGAGCCAAAGGTGGACAAACTACCCCAGAAGGAGCACAACATGCCCCCCTATAAGAAGGACTGCCCCTCCGCTAACACCCCAAACACCCCTACCACTTGTATATCAGTATTTTTTATTAACAATTATTATATAATAATTTTATACAATGGTCCTATAGCAGGGATTGTTAGATAGTGTTCCCTTCCAGATATTGTTGAGTTGCAACTTCCATTATCCCTGGTCATTGGTCATGCTAACTGGGGCTGGTGAGAATTGTCCAACAGCACCTGAAGACATGGTGCATTTCCACCCTACATCAAGGAATACGGATTCATCATTAGCACAGTCGCCAAGGCCCTTCCCACAATTCCTTACATTGCCTAATTGGATCAGAAGGGAAGAAGGGTCCACTCTGCCCACTTTGTAAGACTCATTGTCAGCCTTGGAGGCCCCCAGCATATGCTGGCACAATAATGAATTAACTAACCAACTTGTAAAAAGGTAGTGTGTTTTCTCTCTTACCTGCTTGCAAGGACATTTATTTAAAAAAAACTTCATGTAAAATAGGTCTAGGTCTGTCAGTTGCTATTAGCCATGACTACTCAACAGAACCTCAGTGTTTAAAAGCACTTCACATCGGAGTGCTAGAAATGTTAAAAATAAATAGCGGGAGATCGTCTTCACTTTCATACCCTCCTGTTGAGAGTATGATATCCAACGGCATAATGTTCACAATTGGGGGAATTGAGTGCTGGAGTTGATAGAACTTACTGTGAACAGTCAAGGCAATTCTTAGGTTCATCAGCTTCTTTATTTATGTATGTATTTATTTTTAATGTTTTTCTACAGCCTTTCTGTACATCACCAAGGCAGTGGTCAACACATGCAAAACAATAAAAGCAACATATTAAAACAAACAATAAAGCATGTTTTAAAACATTGCAAACAATGCTAGTATTAAAACTATCCTGCTCTGACTGCATTGGCTACCAATTAGTTTCTGGGCCCAATTCAAAGTGCTGGTTTTGCTGTATAAAGCCTTAAATGGCTCAGGACCGCAATACCTCAAGGACCGCCTCTTTCCATAAGAACCTACCCAGACCCTGAGATCATCTTCTGAGGACCTCCTTCGTGTGCTTTCTCCTCGAGAGGTCTGGAGGGTGGCAACACGAGAACGGGCCTTCTCTGCAGTGGCTTCCCATCTGTGGAATGCTCTCCCCAGGGAAGTTTGCCTGGCGCCTTCATTATACACCTTTAGTCGCCAGGCAAAAACGTTCCTTTTTAACCAGGCCTTTGGTTGATCTGATTTACATCCTATGCCCTTTTAAAATGGGGGTTGGGGGTTGGGGGGTTATTGGGTTGTAGTTTTTAATTTGATTAAATATTTTGTGGTTTTATATTTTGATTCTGTTCTGTGAACCGCACTGAGACCTTTGGGTATAGGGCAGTATATAAATTCAAATAATAATAATAATAATAATAATAATAATAATAATAATAATAAACAATGTCAGAATTGCAATACACCATTTTTAAAATGTCAGAATTTCCTAACACCATTTTTAAAATCAGAGAATGTGGGAGCCGATTACAGATTCAAGGCCACTGTAGTCCACAATCTGGAAGTGACACAGAAGGTAAGTCCTTTCACAAATGCATATCAATTAGGCCTCTTCTCTGCAAAGGACAGTGACCTCAAAGAATCTCTCCTTCAGATCTGCAAAAGTTTGTAACAAGACAGACAGTTCCTCAGGCAGTGAAGGCTCAAACCATTTAGGACTTTACTTCTTGTACAACTCAGCTGAAACTGAGCCACAGGATTTAGCAGCAGATCCTGAAATCTTTCACAAAAGAAGCAGGTGGTGAACATCACCTAGTCAAAATAGTCTCTCTCTAACAGGTTAATTGAAGTGTTGAATGAAAGCTGCATACCTTGAATTTGGACAATTCTCAATACTCATATGTTCATATTGTTCCAATTCTTTTTCTCTGCAAAGCATTCACTGCTCTCGCCCCACTGGTCCACCAAACTACATAATCCTGTTGTTGTGAGTTTGTGGGGTAACTAGACTTCCCTTCTAATTCCTGGACCCACCTTCTAATTCCTGTGAGCCAGACACTGGATTTAGCATGTTAAAAACAAGCCAAGCTGGCTTCCTGTGTTCAAGCGTTTGCCTGGGATGGGCCACTAAGGAGAACGAAAGGAAAGTGATGAGCCATTAGGAATCTCACCAGAGAGAGCAGCCCCTCCTTCAGCTCAGAGTTAGTTGGGAAGACAAAGGCCCGGGATGGAAGGAGAACAGTTGTTTAGGACTGTGGTTGGCTGGGATGTGAGCTCAGAGGAAAAGGTGGCAGCCTATTAATGCAGCAAGCTGGAATCAAGGAAAGCCATGGCTGGTGGCTGTCTAGAACCAAACATACTGCTATGGCAGAAGCAAGACTCTCTTGGATTGTAATGCTGAGAGCCCCTCCATTGCTGGCTCAGGTTGCATATATGTGTAAATAAACTGTATATCATAAAGACACCACAGTCTCCACTCTGCCTAATTTCCAAATGAAACATGAATCTTGGGTGAGAGCCTGGACCCTAGGACTCTCATACTGCTTAGAGACTGGGGTGGCACATAGCACTACAGTGGTACCTCGGATTAAGTACTTATTTTGTTCCGGAGGTCCGTTCTTAACCAGAAACTGTTCTTAACCTGAAGACCACTTTAGCTAATGGGGCCTCCTGCTGCCCCCGCGCCGCCGGAGCACGATTTCTGTTCTCATCCTGAAGCAAAGTTCTTAACCCGAGGTACTATTTCTGGGTTAGTGGAGTCTGTAACCTGAAGTGTATGTAACCTGAAGCGTATGTAACCCGAGGTACCACTGTATTGTGATTGTGGCAACAGCTGACCTGATTTTATCAATGAGATCACTGAGCTAAATGCAGAAGAGACATACATAAATGAGCAAAAGTGCTTGGATCACCACAGCCGATTGGATTAAGCAGCAATGTGAATGAACGAGACCAAGGAATGTGGAGACAAAGAAGAGAATGGTGCTAAGAAGTAGCAAGACCCCAAAGACCACCTAACTGCATTGATACACAGCGAAGAGAGTATATTCTAATCAGTTTATTCAGCTATGTAGAATGTTCTACTCCTAAGTCAATATAAAAATTAGATATTTGGTGGAAGCCTTTGGAGCCTTTGCTAAAGTTTACAGAAAGTAGGGTCTGTTTGGGGGTGGGAAACTAATTTTGGAATGTTTTTCCCTGTGAATCTCTTCCTTGTTCTTATTTGTCTGTCTCCTGCCAAACTTGCTTTTGATTTAGTTGATGTTTTCTGCTGTTCAGACTTGCTAAAGTGCTCTTGTCAACAGTTCAGTGGCTGAGTGAAGCAAAGTGTTAGTTAATAGCGTGAAAAGTCTGGTGTGCTGTCAGAAAAGGGCAGGCCATTAACTTGTGAAAATCCTGTTTCCAATGTTCAACAGCCCTGGTGCTGGCAGAATGAATCTCGCTGACGACTAACTGTTAAAAATTACAAATGGCATTTGAATTTATGTCACTTGATAATTAAGCACGAAGGTGTTTCACTTCTGTCAGCCTTGGCAGAAGTGTTTGCTTACAACGAGGCTTAACACCATTGTAGAAACAAGCCACATGTTCTAATCTAAGCTTATGTCCATCCGCATCAGCTTTTTCAAGTTATCTTTGATAAAATGTGATCCACTGTACCGGTAAACTGGGAAGTTTTTTTGTATTGTTGTTTGTAATTTTTAACATACAGGTGTTTTGCTTTGTTTTAAATTTGGACTCTATTCATGCTCTGGGACTAGTTTATAGAACAGAAGTCTCCTAGCTCAGGATTAGGGAGCATCATCTAAACCAGGGGTGCTCTTCAGATGTAAATGCCATCTGGCAAATGACCTTTGTAATTCCAAACTGAACTGAGGACACACCATTGATGGGGAACTCTGGTCAAGAATCTACCAAACCTTTTAGAGGAATGTAATATAGCTACTAAGTCAATGTAGTTTAGTGTATCATCTGAACCCAGAATCATGGTTAAGATTTAAATCTTTTAAATCTACCACTAGGACTTACTTTTGAGAACACATGCATGCAATTTACTGTGTATTGCACATTCTGGAAATTCAAAGTTGCATGGCCAACTTGTCTCCTCAAGAGACTTTTCAGAAGGAGCACCCATCTCCATTGCCGATATCATGTGTCTGTATTGTGACATCATTGCACTTGTGATTCTGTGTTTTATCATGTGTTTACCATGTTTTATCATGTGTTTACCATGTACACCACTTCAGTGGCTTTATGCTATGAAAGCAGTCTATAAATTTATTTAATAATTTTCATATTCACATCATGTTCATCATTTTTCATATGAAAATGAGGTACAGGTGGTATTTGACTCTTAGTAAGTTGGCAAAAAGTGTATAAGGCAAGTACAAATACCTGATGGAAATGTAAAGAAAAAGAAGGTACCTTTTATCATATGTGGTGGCCGTGTAAAGTAATAAAAGCATTCTGGAAAATTATATATAGTTTAAAATAACCTTTTTTAAAAAAACCACAAAACAAACCAACAACACTGAAGTTTTCTTATTAGGAATTGAAATAATATAAAGTTGAAAATGTTGACAATAAGACCCATGGAGGGGATGGAGCGAAGTCTGGAGATTCAGATAAATCTCTCAATGTGAATATTGAGTTGGTGTTGTTATAACTCTACACTTGTAAAATCAAATAAAAATTATTAATATATAAAAGTTATTTAATAAAAAATAAATGAATCATATTCTCTGGGTGTGAAAGCAATTAAGAGCTTATGAGTTGAAAGAATGCATGGAGATGCATTCTTCACACACTGGCCTAATGCACAGAGCGTCCACACCCACCCACCCACAATCTACTTGTTATGCTGGGGTTTTAAGAGGGGACCCTCGCCCGATCGAATGTTAGCTGTGTTCCTGCCAACTTCAGAAACTGTCTGTTTGATGGCAGTTCTACAAATAATGGCAACAGAGGTTCCCTTGTAGATAAACTACAAAAACAGAAGTCTCAGTGCTGACAAGAAAATGAGGATTAATACATGGAGAATGAAGCACTGACATGGGGATCATGTTAGATGATAAATATTATGTAAAGGCAGTAATTATATGCTATCTTTTTCTCTCTTGTAAACAACTGTGATATTGTTAGATCTAAAATCCTGAAAATTACAAGGCAATTGTTCTCAATGTTATTTAGTAACTTCCAAATATTTGTGACATGCAATTTGTGTCAGTGCTTGCCACTTGCCACCTAACAATTACAGAACATTTGGAAGGTTATGTAAGTGAACAAGAAGGCCTTGGAAAATGACCTGCCATTTGAAAGGAAAATATTACACTGCACTCTTGCAGAAATATCTCTCGCACAATAGAGGTTTTAATGCCAGTGCCAGAGGTTGAATGGGCTGTAACCTGCTGGGCTCCACAGGTCCAATGAGATCCCATCAGGTCAACTGTGCAGTCACTTCGAGTTTTCACTGGGCTCCCACAAAGGTCAGAGGAGACAGCTTCTCACAAAGACTCCATTTAACACTTGGAGAAAGGCGAGAGATCACTCATGATACCTGTGGTCTTTGAGTTCAGACTGAATAAAGGAAGTGGGCAGAAGGAGCTGAGAACATAAGGCTAAGGATGGATATGAGAAACTTCAGTTCTGTTGGTTTGTTAGTCCTGTTCTTTCAACAGCAAAGAGGGACCCTAGTAGGTTTTTCCTTAGTCCCTACCCCAAACCTAGAACTGATTCTTCCATGCTTCGTTGTAACAATTCTGCTCTGATTCATGGACTGCTATATATCAGACTGAGATGCAGTCACTGAAGAGAACATAAACAAAATATTACATCTCCCCAATGAACCACTACATTTCCCCCTGTACATACTGTTTCCATAACATACATTTAATTCCCCAAAAGTGATTTTCTTGCATGACATTTAACATAGCAGAAATCAAAGTCTTCAGGATAAAAGGGCTATGTGTTCTCCTGAGCCACATTGCATCCAGTGTTCTGATCTTTACAGGACCTTAGAGAGATATTCAAAAATACTTTAGAAATGTCATGAGTCATAAGTCACTGAATGTGATCAAAGATCTCATGTTCTTAAATGATATTGTTCCTGGAGGTGTGGGGTTTTATTGGGGCCATCATGGGAAACATAAGAATGTTGTAAGTGGTCTAACAAAAATCTAATGATTAGTAAAGAAAAAAATTTACAAGGTGGATTTTACATATTTCTTAAGATCCAGACATTTACTTGCCTCCTGAGCTTCTTTATATGGTGAAAGAGTAGATCCACTCCTAACATTCCTCCATCGATATAACTTCTTATGTGAGATGGAATTTCCACATAGACACAATCATGAAGATCTCCAAGTAGTAACAACAGATGGCGTTTTCCTACCGGGGTGACTTTCCAGCTGCTCAATGGGAGAGACTTCTTTGCCATTGCTCAACTTTGGGATGAGGATTGGTTGAGTGCTGCAGAGAGCTGGTTGTCCAACAATTGACAGAAATGCCTCAAAAAGTTCGTGGAATTATAAAAAATGTGTGTGTGGTAGGAAAGAGTATTGCAGATTTGAATTTTGAGGAGAATTTTTTAAAAAAGTATTATATTTGCAATGGGAGGGCTGTGTCCCAATAAGCTCAGTGGACCAGTCTCCACTGGTGTTGACTCTTGTGACCTCTGCAACACATTATATGTAGGCCTGCCTCTAAAGTTGTTTCGGAAATTTCAGCTGATGCAGAATTCAGCAGAATTCGGTTGCTCACCAGGGCAAGCCAGTTTGAACACAGAATGCCAATCCTGGTCCGACTGCACTGGCTGCCAATTAGTTTCCTGGCCCAATTCAAAGTGTGGCTTTGACCTATAAAGCCTTAAATGGTCCAGGACCACCATACCTCAAGGACTGCCTCTTTCCATACGAACCTACCTGGACACTGAGATCATCTTCTGAGGCCCTTCTTCATGTGCCTCCTCCAGGAGAGGTCCAGAGGGTGGCAACATGAGAAAGAGCCTTTTCTGCAGTGGCTCCCCATTTGTGGAATGTTCTCCTTAGGGAAATTTGTCTGGTATCTTCATTCTATATCTTTAGGCACCAGGTAAAAATATTCATTTTCTCCCAGGCCTTTGGCTGATAAACAGTCTATGTCCTTTTGTGTGAGGGAGATCATCGGTTTGTTATGCTCTTGTTTTTTCTTATGTACTTTGTGGCTTTATTCTGCTTTTTTTATTCTGTGATCCATCCTGAGATCTTTTGATGAAGGGCAGTATACAAATTTAATCAATAAAAATAATTCTCCTTAAAGTTCTAAATGAACCACAATACATCACAGTTTCTGAAACCTACTAGTGTTTGTTTTGAGAAGCTGAAACTTTTCCTTAATGTAAGGAATATTGAAGCGGTGCATTCCCCCAAAGAGGTGTTTGGAACCAACCTTTGCATTGCAACATTTTTGGTAACTGGTTAATATACTGGTACTTTTATTTTCCCAGGCATATTTATTTGCACAGTGCTTTAGAAGAAGAGTGGGACGCAGGTGGCGCTGTGGGTTAAAGCCTCAGCGCCTAGGACTTGCCGATCGAAAGGTCGGCGGTTCGAATCCCTGCGGCGGGGTGCGCTCCCGCTGCTCGGTCCCAGCGCCTGCCAACCTAGCAGTTCGAAAGCACCTCCGGGTACAAGTAGATAAATAGGGACCGCTTACCAGCGGGAAGGTAAACAGTGTTTCCGTGTGCAGCTCTGGCTCGCCAGAGCAGCGATGTCACGCTGGCCACGTGACCCGGAAGTGTCTCCGGACAGCGCTGGCCCCTGGCCTCTTGAGTGAGATGGGCGCACAACCCCAGAGTCTGGCAAGACTGGCCCGTACGGGCAGGGGTACCTTTACCTTTACCTTTACCTTAGAAGAAGAAGAAGAGTTTGGATTTCATATTCCGCTTTCTCACTACCAGAAGGAGTCTCAAAGCGGCTAACATTCTCCTTTCCCTTCCTCCCCCACAAGAAACACTCTGTGAGGTGAGTGAGGCTGAGAGACTTCAGAGAAGTGTGACTAGCCCAAGGTCACGCAGCAGCTGCATGTGGAGGAGCGGAGACATGAAGATGGTTCAGCAGATTATGAGTCCACCGCTCTTAACCATTATTCTAGCTGCTTCAAATTATTCTTAATGGTGTAGTTTTATTATATATTTTTGTATCTTATGAAATCAATAATTTGTTATGCATCTTATTCACCACCTTGGAGTCTCTTGAATAAAGGGATTGGGGGAGAGATATGCAAACAAGCAGGTAATATGCTTCATAAAGGATAAACCATTCCTCAATGTACAAGCCAATTGAAGTGTTTCAACCCGGCCAAATCTTCCAGGCTGATTTGCCTAAAATAGAAATTTGAGCAGAATTAAAAGACTACTAATGAGATGAATGACATTTTCAGAGGAGTCCTAGTCCTATCCTAGTCCTATCAATGGAAGTTATTTTCGGATTAGCACAGGTGTAGCTGATGAAGAAATAGTCTTGAAGCCACTGAAAAGAGGGAAAGTGATTCCTAGTTCTTTCTCATGCAATTTAAGAGTCCGATACTAAAAAGTACAGTTTGAATCAGTACTAGCTCTTTTAAAATTTTGTCAGAAGTTTTCTTTGTTTTTCATCTAATTTTGAGATCTTGCTTTTCAGCTTTTAATGTAACGGTGGGATAAATTTGGTAGCGTTCCACGGCACCGCTGCTGTATTGAAGTTCTATATAAAATAACGTTCCATTGTATTATAGAATTCTTTCACGTGTCAATATTGTACAGGGAGCCTTCGTTTCCTGTGTGTGAAATTTATTTATAACTACATTTTACGAGATGGATGTGCTGTGATGCTGAAAGCTCTGAAAATGTCTGTACAGTTGAGATCAGTGCCTTATTGGACTATTCTGGAGTTGAAATATATTTGTCATAACCCTATGTTGATATGATGAGGGTCTGTCCCCATGCCCAGGGTGAAAATGTGAGGCTAGAATTGGGGTATAAAGGTGACAATTTTATTAACCCCATTAGGAATCCATAAGAGAAGAAGAAGAATGTACATTTAAAGGAAATGTTTACTGAATAGATGGGTGAAAAGTGTGTTCATTTAAAAATGCTGGTAGCATTAAGATAAATTCAAAAGTGTAAGTAAGTTTGATGGATGTAACAATGGATTACTGAATGGTTTCGTAAGTTCATGTAAAATATGCAGGAATGTATGGTATGCAAAATGAACTATGGAAAGAGAAGAAGGGAAGTCATTGATTTAAGGTTGCTTAAATGAATATTTTGAAATGTAAATTAGAATGTGTGTGTGTGGATAGCAGCATGGTTTGTGCTACCAGTGGTGTATCGCGGGGGGCGGGGGGGTCATTGCCCCAGCTGCAAACTCTGGGGGAAGCAAACCAGACACCCCACACAAAGATCCCTGTCGTGCCCTGCCTGGCTCCGGCAGTGAGGACTGGGTGAGCACAGAGGGTGAAGAGCACTCTGAGCACCCAATCCCCACCCAGAATGTGAGAACCCGCCCATCAGCTGTGGGGGCTGGGGAATGCAGAAAGAAATGATGAGAAACAATGTCTGACAAACCATGCACATCAACTCACATCCACTCCACACACAAACTGGAATGATGCTTGCATACAAATGAAAATTGTGATGACCTTGTTGTTGTTGTTTAGTCGTTTAGTCGTGTCTGACTCTTTGTGACCCCGTGGACCAGAGCACGCCAGGCACTCCTGTCTTCCACTGCCTCCCACAGTTTGGTCAAACTCATGGTGGTAGCTTCGAGAACACAGTCCAACCATCTCGTCCTCTGTCGTCCCCTTCTCCTTGTGCCCTCCATCTTTCCCAACATCAGGGTCTTTTCCAGGGAGTCTTCTCTTCTCATGAGGTAGCCAAAGTATTGGAGCCTCAGCTTCACGATCTGTCCTTCCAGTGAGCACTCAAGTGATGACCTATTCCAGATATTTCACAAAAGCTTGGGGATTGCAGTAGATGAAAGCACAGCTTTTGGAGTATGTTATTCCAAAATACCAGTTGCATATTGATGAAGCTGTGTGCCGAAAAATCAGCAACTTTACTACAATAAATGGCAATGTGCAAAGGCCCTAGTGATAAGGATTTCACTAAGCTAAGTGTGCACCGTGAGCAGAATTACTTTCTGTCCAAATAGAAAACATTTTCTCTGCCAGATTTTTCCCATTCCACGAACAATTCCCTTGGGAATTATTCTCCGAGCCATGAATAATTCTCTTGAGGAGAAGGCAGCCCTTGAAACTTCATGTCAAAGCATGAGATCTAGGGAATCTCCACTAGTGCTCTGATACCCTCAACATCAATTGAAATGAGAGCTGGTGCCCCTCCCTTCATAAGAAGGCAAAGTTCAACTGGGGAAAAAATGTGAAGCCTTAGGTCTGAGAGTTACCAGTTCTCAGAAATAAAACTGATCATGATAGTGTTCTCATGTAACAACTTTAGACAGTCGATATATGCAAGGAAAGTTTGAGGTCAAGGAAATGAAATACTCTCCAGCTAAATCCGATAGCTTTACTCCACAGCAATCAATGAGACCATTCTGGAAGAACTGGCTTGAGGTGGGAGTCTACTGATAGGAACAGTGTACTTTAGCTGAGAGGTTTGTTTTCTACTGATATGAAAGGCAGATATTTTGAGAGGTTTAATTTTCCTAGTAGAAACAGCTAGAGGGTACGTGCTGTAGTTCACAAGCTGAGTGAGTCTGAAAACAAAAATATCCCTGGCTTTTGAAAAGAAAAGCTGGAATAGTGGGTGTTATTTGCCCTCTAAAACACCATCATCTTAACACAATATATGGGATGCTATTCAACCAATTTTTCTCAGAGCAGAGCCATTGGAATTAAGGGACATGACTAAGTTGGGTCCATTAATTTCAACAGCTCTATTCGCTGCTATTTTTCTAGAAAAAGAGGTGCCAAAACTCACCATGAATGTTTCCTTTGCTCTCTTATAAAAGGTAAAGTTAAAGGACCCCTGGACAGTTCAGTCCAGTCAAAGGCAACAAGGGGGTCGTGGCACTCATCTTGCTTTCAGGCCGAGGAAGCCGGCGTTTGTCCACAGACAGCTTTCTGGGTCATGTGGCCAGTATGACTAAACGGATTCTGGCAGAATGGAACACTGTGACGGAAACCAGAGCACACGGAAATGCTGTTTACCTTCCTGCCACAGCAGTACCTATTTATCTACTTGCACTGGTATGCTTTTGAACTGCTAGGTTGGCAGAAGCTGGGACAGAGCAATGGGAGCTCACCCCGTTGTGGGGATTTGAACTGCCGACCTTCTGATCGGCAAGCCCAATGGTGATGACAATAATGGCAATGGTGCCCACCTGAGAGGTGCCAGAAGTGAGTTCTGGCTGACACTTAGTTGATTTTTTCCTTTATGGGTAACCTGGGCACTGGGTTTAAAGTCATGTGGATTGGAAGATGAATAACTCCCTTAAGAAACCAGAGGCCTTTCTCTTGGGCATAGTCGGACAATTGGTGTTAAAGAAAGATAGAACGTTTTTTATGTACGCGACAACAGCAGCAAGAATACTCATCGCAAAGTATTGGAAGACACAAGATTTGCCCACCTTGGAAGAATGGCAGATGCAAGTGATGGACTATATGGAGTTGGCAGAAATGACTGGCAGAATCTGAGACCTGGGAGAAGAATCAGTGGAAGAGGACTGGAAGAAGTTTAAAGACTATCTGCAGAAACACTGCAAAGTTTATGAATGTTAAAATAATGTTGGATTTGGAAATAATAAGGCATTAGTGACATAGCTTAAAAAGTATGCAAAATGTAATAGAAAAGGAGGAAAGATTAAAGTGATATTATGTCGAAAGTAAATAATATTATAAAGGTGATTAAGTATGAGGAGAAAAGATTGGTGACATAATAGAATGAACTTAATAATTACAAATGAGATCTGAAAGAGGGTAAGGATTTGCTGTATCTGATTGGGTAAAGAGGAACACAAAAAAGGAGGCGTGAGGAAGTCAAGAAAGGAAGTTAATTAAGTATGATCGAAAAAGTTGGAGTTTTTATGTTTTTGTACTTAGTTGGGTGGAATTTTTCTTTACTGTATTTTATATTTTTGTGATCTGTTCTATGTGTTACTTTTGATTATGCTTTATTTCTTTTTACATTTTCTCTATTTCTGTGGTGGTTATGTACTTTTATTTTTTGTAAAAACCTAATAAATATATTTTTTTTAAAAAGGAAGATGAATAACTGGATAAAAATATGCTGCTTGTAACAGATTTTGACAGAAAACTCACTTGATTTTGAACATTTAATTTAAGGCATGGTCTATTTCTTTAAAAAAATCCATTCTCCACTTTTCAAAACCAATTTTGTATTCATATTTCAATTATAAGTTGATATAGAGTGTCACTGAAGTGAGAACAAGTGCAGTTTATATAAATGAGATTGGGATATAAGTGGATAAGAGAAATTGCTGGGAAACCTGGGTTAATTAATATGGCTTGATATTGAAATATATCCTTTATGTGCAAGATCCATGAAGGATGTTTGGCTGTTTATGGTGTAAAAGCATAATGTGAGATGATCAATGAGGTACTCTAGCTTGGAAATATGAGATTGCTTCATAATTATGTCTTAATCATACGCCGTAGGAAGCAAGTTTCACCAGCCTGCCTTTCTTCTCTGACTGTGATCACTTGCTAGATTAGGGGGTGCAGAAGCTTTCTGAGAAATTTCATGAGCTTTATTGAAATATTTTGTTGTTCCTCAAAATTCACCTCATCTTTCACCTGAAGAGAAACTCCCAAATTTTCACTTGAATTTTGTATTAGGTAGTCTCAGCAACCTAATTCTGACTTCCCTTATGATTCCTGATATTTATACTCCAAATATGCTTCAGCTTTCACCTTTTGTAAAAATTTTCTCTGACAAGTCTGTATCTCATGCGGAGTCTTACCTAACATAATTCAAAAGTGAAATTTGAAAGAACTGTATGCGCAGTCTATGCTAGCGTCCTCTAGTTAAACAGAAGTTGTTAATTGGCCTAAAAATTAGAGTTTTAAGGTCCCTGAAGTCCTCTTTAAGGGATCAGCTGCATAGCTTTAGGCATCCCTCTCTGTTATATCACAACATCTGAACCACGAGAGGGGAAGCAGCCGCTCTACAAGTGACAGAAAGTAAGCCATTCGTATCAAGAGAGGTGTAGCAGGCAGGCAGGTCTTAGATCATATTTGTGTAGCATTTTACATCAGCAAAAGTGCTTTATGATCCTTTTTGCAGTCATCCTTGCCAAAGCTAAGATGACCTGTTTTGAACTTCAGTTCACAACTATTCCAGAAAATGGACCAGAAAATGCATAGGGACAACGGGATTTGCATGCACAGCTTTCTTATTGCAAAATGCATGCTCATGTTTACAAAATCTATGATGCAGTGAGAACGTAAGCAAAAACCAAAACCATCACTACCACAGATAATATTCAAGCTCTGGGTTAAACTAAACAATTCAGAAAACAGTCACTGGGGAGGGGGGTGTACTGAATCTGGCAGATTTCTCAAGAAAGAACTTGAGGCTGGCCAAATGAAATAGATATTGACGTTTCTCCTGTGAATAATTCCCCCATTCAGAAATACAATACAACCTCACTAAACCGGTTTGTGCACCTCAAATGGCCTTCGTGAAAATGCCTGTCAGTGTTGATAAGCCCTGTGGCATACCTCAAAGGTCAAGTCATGTCACCTTCTGTTGGACCAAGCTAAGAGAAGTAATTAACAGATAATAAAAATGCACAATTTATCTCTCTCTGATAATACTTGGTCAATAGGAATAGTTTGAAGACAGTCCAGGAAGGAGATCGCTGAGGTATTTGCTATTAACATCAGACCTTCGGTTCATATGATGCCAAAAGTTTAATGAATGCCTTGTTTTTAAAAAAATGCTTTGGAACTGTGTCTTAGTTTACACTAGCTTTTCCAATCACTTGGACACACATTTGAAGATGACTTGGGTTGTAAGATTTAGCCATCAATCTTGACCTAAATCTTATAATCTCTAGTTTCAAGAGTGGTCCCTTCCCCAGAGCAAGAGAGTAATTTCCACTCCAACATTTTGCCCCTTGCCAAATCTCTCTGAACTGATTGCCTCTGTCCTAGTTCACACCCTCAGGATAAAAGTGATCTATAGCCCTCTGTAATCCTTAATGACAGTTTGGACTAGGATGCATAGCATCAACATTCACGAGCATTAAGCTGTGGTATTCACTGTGGTAACCTTTAAAAAAAAGTTCTGACCTTTTTTATTATTTTTGCTGTTACCCTAAGGTGCTTTATAAGCAAAACATACTTGTCAATAAAGACATGCATTGACTTAAGAACATGAGCTCTTCTGGATCAGACCAAAGACACATCCAGTCCAGCGTTCTGATCACTGTGGCTATCCAGATGATAGAATCGTAGAGTTGGGAGGGACCCCAAGGCTCATTTAGTTCAACCTACTGCAATGCAGGGTTGCGGGTGGCGCTGTGGGTTAAACCACACAGCCGATCAGAAGGCCGGCAGTTCGAATCTCCGTGACGGGGTGAGCTCCCTTGCTCGTTCCCCACTCCTGCCAACCCAGCAGTTCAAAAGCACGTCAAAGTGCAAGTAGATAAATAGGTACCGCTCTGGCGGGAAGGTAAACGGCGTTTCCATGTGCTGCTCTGGTTCGCCAGAAGTGGCTTAGTCATGCTGGCCACATGACCCGGAAGCTGTACGCCGGCTCCCTCGGCCAATAAAGCGAGATGAGCGCCGCAACCCCAGAGTCGGTCACAACTGGACCTAATGGTCAGAGGTCCATTTACCTTTACCTTTTACTGCAATGCAGGAATCTCAGCTAAAGCATCCATGACAGATGGCCATCCAACCTCTGCTTCAAAACATCCAAGGAAGGAGAGTCTGCAACCTCCTGAGGGAGACTAGTCCACTGTCAAACAGCTCTTCCTGTCAGGAAGTTTGTCGGTATATTTAGACGGAATCTCCTTTCTTGTAACTTGAAGCCATTGGTTCAAATCCAACCCTCCAGAGCAGGAGAAAAAAAGGTTCTTCCCTCTTTCATGTGACAGCCCTTGAGATATTTGAAGATGCTGATGGGAAGCTCATAGGGCTACAATCTCAAACACAGGTATTTATTAGTTTCCCCTTAAAGCAATTATTTATTGCATTTATATTCCTCCTTTTGTTTCCAATGCAACTCAAAGTAGGGCATAATGAGTCTTTTAGGCAGTCTCCCATACAAGCACTGCTCACATCCAGCTTCATATGGGCTTCATATATTTGCAGGATCAGGTTCCTTGAGACCAGGGGTCAGCAACATTTTTCAGCAGGGGGCCGGTCCACTGTCCCTCAGACCTTGTGGGGGCCCAGACTATATTTTGAAAGGGGGGGAAATGAATGAATTCCTATGCCCCACAAATAACCAGAGATGCGTTTTAAATAAAAGCACACATTCTACTCTTGTAAAAACACGCTGATTCATGGACTGTCCGTGGGCCGGATTTAGAAGGTGATTGGGCTGGATCCGGCCCCCAGGCCTTAGTTTGCCTACCCATGTTTGAGACCATTGCCCAAATTTGGATATTTCTCCTCAAGCAAAACACTAAGGAATGCCAATTTAAGTAAGGGTAGTGGTATTTCACCTGGGTGGGGAGTGTGGTCTGCAGCACATACCTAGATTGCTACAGGATTATAGCGCTCTTCTGTCACTAACCCAAACAATCAAAACTTAAAACTATTTAGAGGGGCGATTAGATATACATAATCCCCCCCAATGTCCCAACACATATGGGATTGTATCCAACACCAGTGGCGTAGCGTGGGTTATCAGCACCCGGGGCAAGGCAAGTAATTTGCGCCCCCTAACCCATGGATTTGCACCCCCTAACCCTAACCCCCAGATGTTGCGCCCGGTGCAGCCGGCCCCCCCTGCACCCCCACGCTACGCCACTGTCCAACACTCCTGCTCTGCAATGTGCACTAACAGAATGAAGCATGCCCTCCTCTCCTGTGCAGCCCACCTGCACTCTCAAAATCAGGTAAGGGCGTAGGGGACCTTCCAGAGTAGATTTCAGGGGCATGTGGCAGAGAGGAAATGGAAATGCTGCTGTGTCAGATCTCTGCTGGGTTTGCTTTGGATACAACCCATGGGGGTTTCTAAGTGCATTTGCTTGAATATTGGAATGTTCAGGAGAAGCCCAAGCACATGGGGATATTGGAAGTGCAGATTACATACATGCCCGAAGCCCTCTTGTTGTTGTTTAGTCGTTTAGTCATGTCCGACTCTTCGTGACCCCATGGACCAGAGCACACCAGGCATTACTGTCTTCAACTGCCTCCCA
This sequence comes from Podarcis melisellensis, assembly GCF_964234715.1. Taxonomy (NCBI): domain Eukaryota; kingdom Metazoa; phylum Chordata; class Lepidosauria; order Squamata; family Lacertidae; genus Podarcis; species Podarcis melisellensis. The sequence goes on along the minus strand of NC_138541.1, from coordinate 63,952,458 downwards.
CAGTTTGGTCAAACTCATGTTGGTAGCCTTGAGAACACTGTCCAACCATCTCGTCCTCTGTTGTCCCCTTCTCATTGTGCCCTCAATCTTTCCCAACACCAGGGTCTTTTCCAGGGAGTCTTCTCTTCTCATGCGGTGGCCAAAGTATTGGAGCCTCAGCTTTAGGATCTGTCCTTCCAGTGAGCACTCAGGGCTGATTTCCATAAGAATGGATAGGTTTGATCTTCTTGCAGTCCATGGGACTCTCAAGAGTCTCCTCCTGCATCATAATTCAAAAGCATCAATTCTTTGGCGATCAGCCTTCTTTATGGTCCAGCTCTCACTTCCATACATCACTACTGGGAAAACCATAGCTTTAACTATACGGACTTTTGTCGGCAAGGTGATGTCTCTGCTTTTTAAGATGCTGTCTAGGTTTGTCATTGCTTTTCTCCCAAGAAGCAGGCGTTTTGTGACTGCTGTTACCATCTGCAGTGATCATGGAGCCCAAGAAAGTAAAAATCTCTCACTGCCCCCTCTACACGCTGCTAATTTTCTTGTATTCAGGCAATTGTCCAGAGGTCTTGTGTCTAAAACAGAATTTTTCTCAATAGGAATTTGGGGGAAAGTAAGATCTTTTTTTATTAAAAAAAAATAGTCCCTTGTGAGCAACACTTGCACTATGGAACTTTCTCTGTTGAAAGTTTCAGATGTCAGGTGAATTTTTTTTTCATCCACCAAGCATTTGGTGGTGTCAGGACTTGCCAGCTCCCAGGACCTTTACTGGATGGAACCTCATGAGAAGTGGGAGCAGACTGCCCTGCAGACCCCAATAAATGGTAGAGCCAGGTTCCGGCTCCCTAGTGGGAAGCCCAGGATGTGTGCAATAAATTCTGAAATCTGAAGTAGTGGGAAGGAAGGATCTCAATATCTTAACTTTGCTCCTCGCTGGACAGATCCATATCTTACTTAGAATACCTTGATTTTCAAGCTCGCCAGTTCTTGCACTCGTAAGAACAAGGTAGGCTGCCTCAGAGTTCATCGCTTTTAATACAGTACATTGCTGAAGTAACTGCCTTTTAAGGATCATACTTTGTTGCTGAAATTGTGATGTGGCTTTATTATCTTGTTGTAAGTAACTTTGAGGCTAGTCTGGTGCATCTTGGAGTCCTCTGCACATTGCTGGATAAGCTTAACAAATACTAGATCTGCTAGCCAACTGTGGGGATTCATAAGGGTCTAATGAATGCTTTGCCATGGTTCTTCTAGAAGAATGCACATGGACAATGTTATATGTGGATTGTATGGTTTTTGTGAAATGTTTCATGATTAAAATCCTAGAGACGTATTAATGTACAAGGCCTATGAGCTCCTGTTCTGACATTTTCCATGATAACTCTAGAGCGCCAAAGCTGCTTTGGAAGCAACAAAGCATCTTAACCCTTTGGTGCTCTTGCATGTGTTTCTCAGCTCCTTATTTCATCACTCAAAGTCCTGGAACTGCCACAGGCAGACCGCCTATCAAAAGGCGGAGTTCAGCAAAATTGCTATACTCCGATTCTTTTTTACAAGGGGAGGCCATTATGTTCCATCAGCCATAAGTGTTTTTAATGCAAAATCTGTTTCCCAACTTCTCTATGCTTCAGAAATCTGGTACAATGGTTCATTTCCTAAGTTAGACAGGTTCCAGGCAAAGTTTCTTCGATCCCTATTACAGGTCCCAAACTGTGTCCCAAATTCAATTCTATTTATGGAAACAGGTGAATGCACACTCTCCCCCAAAGCATTGTGGGCTGCCTTGAGATCCTGGCTCAAGATCTCAGTATTCAGCCTAGGGAAGGGATTATTAGTACATTTAACCAATGAGAAGTTTGTCAGCCCATGGCTCAAAACTATGGCCAGAAAAGCCACCTTGATTGGACTGCCATCATCCCTCTTATATCATCTGGGTTATGACACTGCCCTTGAATTCCTGAGGCAATTATCTCACACAGCATCCTGTGATCTTGATCCTATGTAATTTGTAGCCCGGTCACAGCTGGAATCCAATACGGGTACGACTTTCAGATATCCTCATGCCTTAGGAATTTGTCTGTACCTACCTATTGGCATTTATTTACCAAAGCCAGACTAAATGTATTTCCTTTGGAAGCTCTAAATGGCAGACTGAGAGGCATCCCCTATCAGAATAGGCTTTGTTTATGTTCCCAGGATGTCGATTATATGAAGCATAACTGCATTGTGGGCAATATGAGCAAGCAAGGGATCAACTGATCAAACCCTTACTGGCAAATTTGCCGGGAAAATCTGAAGCCTCCCAAATTAAATATCTTTTGGAAGACAAGTCAAATGATATCACTCTGGCCGTGCCAAAGTTTCTTTTGGAGGTAATAAGAAACAAAGATCATTATGCCCTAGATAAAACAAAATGACTGCCTTGGTTTCTTCCATCTGTCTGTCTGGTCGTTTTAACTGTATCTAGTTTTGAAATTGTTTTGTGGGTCTTTGGACCACAATAAAGTATTGAATTAAATTAATTCCCAGGCTGTATCACTTTATCTTCCATGATAAAAAGGATGCTACATAACAGAGACAATGCCAGACTAGAACATTTCTCCTGCATTTCAGTATTCATGGGTTTTATTTTATTTCATTTAACCCTGACCTTCAGGGTTAATGAATAGGATGCAGTGAAGATGTATTTGCATTATGTATCTGCATTATGTACATAGTTGCACAATGCTTTGGGTTCAGTAGTTCTATGTCATTCTTCTTGGTTTTGTAGTCAGCCAGTTCTGCTATCTTTAATGTCAAGGCATATACTACTCTTCCTCTTCCTGCATTGCACATGACTCTCTTATTTTCTCTGGATGCTGACCTTTGATTGGCCTAAGCAATTATGGGAACTAAGTTATTAATGCAATGCAGGTCCTTCAGTCGAACACCACTGTTGCCCTAGTACCTGAACGAGAATAGCTTTCTGCTCATTGCCAAAGCTCTTGTCAATGCTGGTTTGCATATTAAAAAACGATAGTTAGAATAAGACTATATGAAACTGTTTTTGTCAATATTACAAGCATTTGCTTATTTTGATTGTTGCATCCCTGGTCTTCGTAAAAGCGTACAAGTTAATGACTGCAGATGAGAATCATTCGAAATAAACAAAATTTTGCAGGACTCAATAATAAAAATAATGTTATTGTTTATACCCTGCCCATCTGGCTGGGTTTACCCAGCCATTCTGGGCGGCTTCCAGCAAAAAATAAAAATAACAATAAAATGTCAGATATTAAGAACTTCACTGAACAGGGCGGCCTTCAGATGTTTTCTAAAAGGTGCATAATTCTTTATCTTCCTGACATCTGATGGGAGGGCGTTCCACAGGGAGGGTGCCACTGCTGAAAAGGCCTTCTGCCTGGTTCCCTGTAACTTTACTTCTCGCAGTGAGGAAACCAGAAGGTCCTCGGAGCTAGATCTCAGTGTCTGGGCTGAATGATGGAGGTGGAGATGCTCCTTCAGGTATACTGGACCGAGGCCATTTAGGACTTTAAAGGTCAGCACCAACACTTTGAATTGTGCTCGGAAATGTGCTGAGAGCCAGTGAAGATCCTTTAGGGCTGGTGCTGTATGATCTCAGCTGCCACTCCCAGTCACAAGTCTAGCAGCCGCATTTTGGATTAATTGTAGTTTCTAAAATGTAATGGTGAGGTGAAAGTGGGGTTGATTTTGTATGCCTATTTGCAGTTTATCACAAAGGGGGGGGGGGAATTAATGCAAAATAACGGGTCATTGTGTTTTTCTCTCCCTGCTCCCCGCCTCTGCATTGATAAGTTGCCCCAAATGTTATTTTATCCAACTGGTGCGTACAATGTGAAAGATGGTGTTTCATCATTACCTTGGAAGTAGTGTCAGAAGTTTTGTTTGCCTGAAGCCAAAAGCCCAAATAGTGTATACACACAGAGAGAGATGTAAGGTTTGTATATTCCCTGGGTTGGATATGGCACCTGCACAGCCCTAGCAATGAACAAATTACATTATCCATTTATAAATTTAGTATATTTTGGTTTTATGGGACGCAGGTGGCACTGTGGGTTAAAGCCTCAGCCCCTAGGACTTGCCGATCGAAAGGTCGGCGGTTCGAATCCCTGCGGTGGGGTGCGCTCCCGCTGCTCGGTCCCAGCGCCTGCCAACCTAGCAGTTCGAAAGCACCTCCGGGTGCAAGTAGATAAATAGGGACCGCTTACCAGCGGGAAGGTAAACGGCGTTTCCGTGTGCGGCTCTGGCTCGCCAGATGCAGCTTTGTCACACTGGCCACGTGACCCGGAAGTGTCTCCGGACAGCGCTGGCCCCTGGCCTCTTAAGTGAGATGGGCGCACAACCCCAGAGTCTGTCAAGACTGGCCCGTACGGGCAGGGGTACCTTTACCTTTACCTTTATATTTTGGTTTTCACAAATTTCTACTTCTAGATAAACCATGCTGCCAATTTATTTGCAGCAGTTATTAAGTTCTAGATCTGTAGAAATCTTTCACACGAACAACATTATACAGTGGTACCTCAGGTTACATATGCTTCAGGTTACATACGCTTCAGGTTATACACTCCACTAACCCAGAAATAGTGCTTCAGGTTAAGAACTTTGCTTCAGGATGAGAACAGAAATCGTGCTCCGGAGGCGCAGCGGCATCGGGAGGCCCCATTAGCTAAAGTGGTGCTTCAGGTTAAGAACAGTTTCAGGTTAAGTACGGACCTCCAGAACGAATTAAGTACTTAACCCGAGGGACCACTGTATACACACCAATTGCCTTGCACTACCCAGTTAGAATGAGCATAATGGTGTGCACAAGATGTGAAAGAACAAAGTGCTAGAACAGATCCTTTCTATATTTGCGGATTGATCTCATCCTGGGTAAATTGGAAACATAAGCAGTGTTTGCTTTGCAGGCATTTCATTCAGAGGGAGTAAATACCGGGCTATGGTTTCAGCCATTTAGGTCAGGGTGCTTTTTGCTCTTAATGGGTACAGATAAACACTCAGCACCTTGCATTAAAAATACATGAAAAGGAGCAGAACTTTTTACTCATCGAGGCACTGAATTTAAGTGGCCTTGTCTTAGCCAACTTTTAAAAAGTGGGTCTAAACATCATCAATCTCTGGGAACAGGGAGGGAAAAAAATATAGATCTATATGAACCTGCCCTTTCATGGATCAAACATATCCATTCTTAAGGAAATCAGCCCTGAGTGCTCACTGGAAGGACAGATCCTGAAGCTGAGGCTCCAATACTTTGGCCACCTCATGAGAAGAGAAGACTCCCTGGAAAAGACCCTGATGTTGGGAAAGATGGAGGGCACAAGGAGAAGGGGACGACAGAGGACAAGATGGTTGGACAGTGTTCTCAACGCTACCAGCATGAGTTTGACCAAACTGTGGGAGACAGTGGAAGACAGGAGTGCCTGGTGTGCTCTGGTCTATGGAGTCACGAAAAGTTGGACACGACTAAACAACTAAACAACAACAACATATGAACCTGCATGGTTTCTCATGATCTGTATATGGAGACACCTCAAACCTACCATCCAACTCACAACTCCATGTTCATGGGCTACAGCAGGGATAGGGAATGCTTTGCATCCTGAAGGAGGCAGTTGCTTATGCAAAAGACACATTCCAGCCAGGCAAAAGCACTTGAGGAGAGCATGGAGTGAGGCCAGCAAAAGGCAAGGCCTGGAGAGGGTAGAGTCCCAAGGACTGGAAAACCATAAAATCATAAACCCAGTGCTTTGTGACTCAGCATTGCTCAAAAATCTAGATCTGAGGGATAGATATTTATGGGTATTCATCACTCATGCACTGAATCACTCCAGTTTCCTTCAGAGAGCTTATCCACAGGCTGTACCATAAGCATGACACTACCAGGTACGGGAATATTTACTTGTTTAGAAAATACAGCCTTTCTATTCTGCCCTTCATTATGTGGTTCCAGGGTAGAAATACAACAATTACTACATATACATAATAGTTAAAACATTATGAAACATCCTTAAAATGCACACAATCTACTAGCAGAGGCAACAAACAACTTCAAACTAAGTAGCTCAAATATGAAACAGAGACACTAATCCTCATAGGCACTTAAGAGTCTTATAAGGGGACACTGTAAAGCCATACACTGTACCATAAAAACCCATAGATGTATTGTGCCATTTTCATGCCAAAATGAAGGTCTATATATACTGATTTTTTATTTGTTTCTGCCTGGAGATACTCAGAACCCACTATCAAATCCAGAGTTCACATCTGGGCCCATAGAGTCATTTTGTGATTAGCCATGCTTCATGGCAGATGTTCACTGGTGACATTGTCTCAAAATTCTAAATGTGTTCAGAGACCTAAAATGGTTGGGAATCTTGACAGAACAGGAGAACCACAGCATGAGTCTCTATGCCTTGGACCTATGCTTTGCTGTCACTGTGACTCCGCTAAATACCATATCTGCAATGCTTATCGTGCAGCCTGCTCACATGGGTGCTAGTTGTATTTAGGCAGTAGAGTTTTGGCAGTCTGCATGTAGAAAACCATCATTGAGGGAACCGTTGAAGTTTCTGCTAGACAGATGTGACTTTTACTCATGCCCTTCAATTTCCAACATCCATTTTCACTTGCTCATCATGAATTGAATCCGATACAATATTCCTATGAGTCAGTTCGGAGAATACGCCAACACTGCTAACTGACTTGCAATTTCTTTAAAGAACTCTGTTCACATGAGCTGTCTATGTGAGCAACATAATGTGGGATACAGGAACTCACACAAGACGCTCTACCTGGCCAATTCCACCTACATCAACAAAGTCCTAAATACTTCCAAAAATTGTGCAGAGTTATAATGCAAGGTCAAGTTTTATATTGTGTGTTTCCCTCCTGAAGATAATATTTAGCCTGCTAATGCCTCTCTCCTCTGTCTAAATTCCCTTCAGGGACGCTGAGTTGTTACCTTCTAAAGTATCATGCACACCGATGGCACTATATCAGGCACCCCTAACCTTCGACCCTCCAGATGTTTTGGACTACAATCACCATCATCCCTGACCACTGGTCCTGTTAGCTAGGGATTATGGGAGTTGTAGTCCAAAACATCTGGAGGACCACAAGTTAAGGATGCCTGCACTATATCTTAACACTCCCTCCCAGACCAAGAAAGTTTCCCCTTTCTTAGGTGTAGCTGGTCTGAGACTCCTAGAGTCAGAGCAGAGCAGTCCTAGAGCTGTCCTGATGACAGACACTCTGACCCACCTGGTTTTTCTTTTATTTTTTAAAATAATTTTTATTGGTTTTACATATAATCACATTACGTAACATCGTACCCTCTTATTTTATCTCTTTGGCTCAGCTGAGCCTAGCAACTTCCCTCCCTCCCGCCTGATGCTTTACAAAATTAAACTTTACAACTTTACATTTCACTTCGTTTCCTATCCTTGTTATGAAGGTAAAGGTAAAGGGACCCCTGACCATTAGGTCCAGTCGTGACCGACTCTGGGGTTGCAGCGCTCATCTTGCTTTATTGGCCAAGGGAGCCGGCGTGACTAAGCCAGCATGACTAAGCCGTTTCTGGTGAACCAGAGCAGCGCACGGAAATGCTGTTTACCTTCCTGCCGGAGCGGTACCTATTTATCTATTTGCACTTTGACATTCTTTCGATCTGCTAGATTGGCAGGAGCAGGGACCGAGCAATGGGAGCTCACTCCAACATGGGGATTTGAACCGCCAACCTTCTGATCGGCAAGTCCTAGGCTCTGTGGTTTAACCCACAGTGCCACCCGCGTCCCATCTTTGTTATATCATTACCTAAAATATTTTATCATTCAACCTGGATAGGTAGCAATTTCATCTTAGAAATCTTCAGATAACCCTGCTAATGATGTTAATTGCTCACAATTGTCTTTCAAATATAATATAAATTTGTTCCAGTCCTTTTGGATTGCTTGATCTCGCTAGTTCCGGATTCTTCTGTCAGTTTTTCCAGTTCTGCAAAGTCCAACAGCTTCACCTGCCACTCTTCTGGTAACTCCTGCTGTTTCCATTTTTGGACTAACAAAATTCTTGCCGCAGTTGTTGAATTTAAGAACATTTTTTTATCCCGTCTCAGTATCTCTCTACCCACTATCCCCAATAAAAAGCTTCTGGTTTTTTAACAAAAGTGTTTTTAAACATTTTCTTCAGCTCATTATATATCATTTCCCAGAAAGCTTTTACCTCTTTACATGTCCACCACATATGGTAGAAAGTACCTTCCTTTTCCTTACATTTCCAACATTCATTTTTTGTTCTATACATTTTTTGCCCACCTGGTTTTTGGACTTCCCTGCTCTGAACCTCTGAAAGAGATCTCATAACACTTACTAGCAATGATCCCAAGACCCCCGTCTTCCTGGCAGGCAAACTGTTGGACAGATTCTTGGAATTCCCAGCTGTGGTTGCTCGTCTTTGCACCCCATCGCCCTACAGCCTCGCTGTGGCTGAGGAACTCCTTCTCTTGCCCTCTTCAGTTTTACAGTGACATTGTGGATAGTATTTCCCTTTTCCTTTGACATGTTTTTGAATAGATCATAAGGAAGCAGAGTTAAAATATGTCCATATTTTATTCCATCTCTATTCCTCTCTCTCTCTCTTGTCAGCTTCCTCGCTCATTATGCCTTTTCCTGCCTGTTCCTCTGGATGCATCATCATGCAGCCATTCTTGACTTGCCTCATTTCCTTAAAACCCCTTGCCTCCCTTCTGGGACAAGCCTTCAGTAATTTACTTTGCAAGTTGTCTTTTACGTTTATTACTTTCTCAATAAAGCCTCTTTTTCTGGAAGAACTCTGGGCTCACCTCCATTACTGTACTTCCTCTAAGGTACCTTACAGGGGCAATCTGCTACAAAAAACACAGTTCCTAAAAGTTATTCATATTGTGTATTTTGGTAAAACAAGCTAGTTTCTGCTCCAGCTCTAACCACACCTGCAAGAACCTGTTTCTCTGCAGAACAGATCTGGGATACAGAGGAAATATGTTCCCACCACATAACAGAATAACTCCCTCCAGTCTTTCATGTTCCTGGAGGGCTTATTCCCAACACATAGCAAAGTAGGTCTGAGATAGGGATGTGCTGCAGTTTCAGAGGAATCTCAAATCTCAAGTCAAAGCGGGGTGCCTCAGAGAGATGACTGGCTTTTTCAAGGTGAAGCAAGATCTTTACAAGATACCCCGAGTCTAAGTGAGAATCATCCGAAGCACTTTGGTAACTTGGACATCAAAAGAATGCAACAGACAAGTATCTGTGGGAAGTATAAACTTACCATATAAGGAACAATGCCAGGGGAATGGGGGCAGCTTTGTAAAATTGAGACTTATGTTTCTATATTAGGGAAAATACCAGAATCAAGGTTGGGGGGCTCTTTGGTGATTGACACCTCTCCCTTGTGATTGGAGGGAATGGTTTTATGCTTTGGAGAAGGCAGCAGATTTGTAAAACATGTATCTAAGCTTAAGGAAGACACCAGGATTGGAAGAGAAGAAGGATAATTAATTTGTAGTAGACAAACCCAACTTCTAATGGGAGGAAATGATTTTTATCTGTGCTCTAGGGAAAGAATGCTTAGAGGGTGCTAGAGTAAGAAAACAGATTGATAATGTTAGAAATATTTCTACTTTGGAGGCATGCCTCCCATTCCCACTGTTTTCCAATTGCTTCTTCAGTTCTTTCATTCCATTTTGATTGTATTTGTTGTTGTTTCAAGTGTGCGTGTTCTGTTTATTACAGTACAATATATTCCCCTTTCCCTTTACAGTTCAAGTCTGAGGATTTTGCTTCTGTGATGATGTGTAGTCTGGAGTGATTGTATTTTATGTTTCATTCAGCCTTTTATAGCTATTATTATTCCTTAGTGTGTGTGCCAAGAATTTTTTTTCCATTTATGGTTGTTGTTGTTGTTGCTAATGTTAACTTATTGTCTTTATCTGCCTGTTTTTCACATACACACAAGTGTTTGCCACAAGCACTCATTGTGCAGTTAGGATCATGCCATCCATGCCCATTTATCCATTATTACTATTTATTGCCTATTGTCTCCATGTGATTGTTTTTCATACGTTTACTAGTGCTTGCCACAGGTATTCATAGTAAAATTAGTTATAGATGTTTCTTGTAAATTGGGAGAGTTTATCCAAACTGAAGGGGGCTAGTAAAGTAATAGAAAAATGTTGTGGCGCCATGCTGGTGCAATGATTAAAGGGAATTATTTCTGCAAAATTTCCAGTGGGTAGGTATGATGGAAAAGTTGCAGGATGTAGTGCTACAGCAGATTTCACAATGTAAACATCCACAAATAGATTTTAGTCCCTGCTACGGCTACTATCTATATGTGTGTTGTACAAAGGCCTACACTTGAAGACAGTCCAGAAACTGCAGCTAACAGTGGAATGATGCCACAAGAGATTTGGTGGATGCTTTCATTTAGAACTGTACTACACATATTTCGAGGGATCTGTGCCGACTGCCTATATGTTACCAGGCAAAATTCAGGGTGTTACTGTAGAAAGCCCTGAATAACATGGAACCTGGATACTTCTCCAGTTGGAATAATTGCCCATGGTGAAGATTAAGTCTTCCCTTCTTAAGCAATCATATATGTAAGTCACTTAAAGGTAAAGGGACCCCTGACCATTAGGTCCAGTCGTGGCCGACTCTGGGGTTGCAGCGCTCATCTCGCTTTATTGGCTGAGGGAGCCTGCGTACAACTTCCAGGTCATGTGGCCAGCATGACTAAGCCACTTCTGGCAAACCAGACCAGTGTGCAAAATGCCGTTTACCTTCCTGCAGGAGCGGTACCTATTTATCTACTTGCACTTTTGACGTGCTTTCAAACTACTAGATTGGCAGGAGCAGGGACCGAGCAATGGGAGCTCACCCCGTTGTGGGGATTCAAACCGCCAACCTTCCGATCGGCAAGTCCTAGGCTCTGTGGTTTAACCCACAGCAACACCCGCGTCCCATGTAAGTCACTTACAGTTTCTCATATAGTAAAGGACGCAGGGGACACCTGTGGTCTAAATCACTGAACCTCTTGGGTTGGCGTTTCGAATCTCCGTGACAGCATGAGCTCCCACTGCTCTGCCCCAGCCTACCAGCACAAGTAGATCAAAAGGTACTGCTATGGCAGGAATGTAAATGGCATTTCAGTGCACTCTGGCACTCATCACAGTGTCCCATTGTGCCAGAAGCAGTTTAGTCATGCTGGCCACATGATCTGGAAAGCTGTCTGTGGACAAATGCCGGCTCCCTCGGCCTGAAAGCAAGATGAGTGCCGCAACCCCATAGTCGCCTTTGACGGGACTTAACTGTCCAAGGGCCCTGTACCTTTCACCTTTATCTTCTCATATAGTCATACAACCCCTGTTGGCATATCAAAAGAGCTAAGAATTCAAGCAGGGGTGGGAAATTAGAGGGATATGGCTGGAGTATTGTGAGCTTCTGAGCCTCCCAAATCTGGGACCTTGATATTATTTGGATTTCACATTCTTGGGTCTTTCCTGGGCATACTACTCAGTTCCAGAATGTGCCTGTTGCTGGCGGTGCTATTATTTCCTTAAGCAGAGTAGGAGGGGGATTATTCGCTATTTACATTGTCTGTGGAGAGCAAACCATTTGAAGAGCATTAAGAATTCCTCGAATGGGAATTATTCATCCAAACATATTTTCCTCAAGAGCTCAGGGCAGCGCCGACTGGTTTGAAAAGCTCCCAATGAAATGCCACTGCGCTGTTAAGTTCCCCCCTTTGATATTAAGTGAAGAGGAAATACGCTTTTGATGGTTCGTAGGTAACTCAGACCGGCAATTTTCTCTTACATCCCAAGATTGCTTTATAAAAGAGCAAATGTCATTTGCATTACATTTGAGTAGCGTTTTCATGTTAGAGAATGTTAGCGTCCCTCCTATCACTGAGCCCCTGAGCAGCACAGCCGGCTGGTTTCGTTGATTCACATGTTGAAATGTGTGTGCTGCCAGGTTCCCTTTCTTCATTGTGCCTCCTGACCATGAAAAAAAATGTAAGTGGCATAATGGTCATACAGTGGCTGCTCCTCATTTAGTCATGCCTTTTGTTATGGAAAATCTAATAGGATGATACAGCGACTGCATACAATGAGGCCGCCAAAGCAATGTGAATAGTCACTGAATTGCCCTGAATATTGAAGCCTTAGAAACCTCGGTGCTCTAACTCTTGATTTCACTAGGTAATGCACTCTTGGGGCTTTTTAGCATTGGAGTATTGTGGCTTAGAGACTGAGTTGTGGACTTGAACATCCTAGTTCAGAACTTGACTCTGTTATAGCCTTGCTGAATCACATTAGGAAAATCATTTGTGGATGATTTGTTTGCTTATTACGAATCTTTCTCACACAAACTTCAATGGCAATTGTTGTTCCTTTGATGGCTTACAGTCCCTTTCTCTCTTTGTGTCTGTCTCATTCTCTCTCTCTCTATATATATGTATGTCAGTTTGCATTTCTTAGTACAGAAAGTATTGAACTGATGTTTAGAGTTCTTTCCTATCCTAATTAATTCAAGAGAGTTCTGGAAGCTTCTCTGTGTGAAAGGAACAAGCAGAAGATTCCTGATGTTTGGGTTATTCCTTCAAAGAAACTGAATACAGCTGGCTTAAACTAGTTCTGTTATCTCTTCTGTCATGCTGACTATAATAAGAGGACAGAAGGAGCCTGGGTTACACTTTCTCTTTCTATCTCTCTTCCTTCTGGTGCGCTGTTCTGTATATAGCATGCTTAGTGTTACAGTTTAGAATTATTATAAGTTATTGTAAGTCTAAGTTAAGTCTGCTGCAACTGGATTTTTTATGGACAGTGCCAGTCCTGAATGTTCTGGATTTGTGACCGTTATGCTCATTTGTGTTCAGTAGCAGTCAAGCTCTGCTGGATGAAATACAATTGCCTCTTGTCTATCTTTTGGAAATTCTGCAGTGTTGAGTAAAATTCTACAATATTGAGAATTCTGCAATATTGAGTAAAATTTCATGACATCATATATATATATATATATATATATATATATATATATATATATATATATATACACATACACACACACACACACACACACACACACACCACCTATCTGGCTGGGTTTCCCCAGCCACTCTGGCCAGCTTCCAACAAAATATTAAAATACAACTGTCTGTTAGACATTAAAAGCTTCCCGAAAAAGGCCTGCCTTCAGATATCTTCTAAAAGTCTGGTAGTTTCTTTTTTCTCTTTGTCATCTGGTGGGAGGGCGTTCCACAGGGCGGGTGCCACTACCAAGAAGGCCCCTCTGCCTGGTTCCCTGTAACCTCACTTCTCGCAGTGAGGGAACCGCCAGAAGGCCGTCGGCGCTGGACCTCAGTGTCCAGGTAGAACGATGGGAGTGGAGACAACTCAACTAGAATCTAAAACAATGGCAATAAAACTGCAGAAAACATCAGAAAACACTCTCCAAGCACAATCAGTAGGTAACTCCATAGCAGCTTAAGGCTGCAATCCTATTTGCTTACCTGAGAATAAGCCTCATCAAATTCAGTAGGACTTAATTCTGAAGAGTGAGAGACTAACCCTTATCACTGGCCAAACATGAGGGCGGTTCTTCTCTCCCCCTCTGCTCTGGGATCCCAGGTTTAGGTATCTTCTTCCCACCTTGGGATATCTGTGGTCCTGGCCACTCCCTTTTCAGTCCTGCTGGGGTCTCCTTCTCTGGTACCAGCACTTCAGTTAACCCACCTCTATTAATGCAGACCTCTGCAGACAGCAGAATTGCCCCTAGTTCATGAAACTATACATCCCAAATAATAGTTCTAAGAATGCTCAGAAGCACCATTTCAATTCTGAGAGCTACCTTGCGTGCCTGGGAGATGGGATTGCTCCTGACCATCTGTCCTGCTATCCCCTTTTGCAAAGCTAATGCTTTTTCTTGGGGTGTGAACAAACCACAAAATTTAGTATGGACGCTAATGCAGCATTTCAGAAAAGAACAAAATTTCCTCTGAAATGCCCAATTTGATTCAGGTCCAAACCTTGACTTGAAAAAATGAAGCTGTGTATCTCTCCCATTCATTTGAGGGAAAAGAGGCTTGGGGGGGGGGCTATGTATGTATTTTCCTTAGAATCGGGTGGATTTGCAGTTATAATAACCCTTTCAGAGTATATAAAGCCAAATTGCAGGAAAATAGGTGCAGCACTGGTAAAAAAAAAATTTAGTAATTGGAAGATACGGCTGTTGCTAACCCCCCCCTTTGTTCTTTTCCTTATAACTTGGCAAGGGATGTTTCAGTTTTTGCAGAGTAGGGTGGGCTTTGTGGGTTGGGTTGGGTTGGGTTGGGTTGGGTTGGTTTGATTTGGTTTGCTTTGGTTGGGTTGGGTTGGGTTGGGTTGGTTGGGTTGGGTTGGGTTGGGTTGGGTTGGGTTGGGTTGGTTGGGTTGGGTTGGGTTGGGTTGGGTTGGGTTGATTTGGTTGGTTTGGGTTTGGTTGGGTTTGGTTGGTTTGGGTTTGGTTTGGTTTGGTTTGCTTGCTTGCTTTCAGATATGCTATCTGCTGTGAGGGCAGAGGGAATTCAAACTCTAAATCCAAAATCACTTCATGGGGCCCTGTTTCTGTTTTGGACTCTCCAGAGAGATCCCTTTTTAGTTCAGACAAGCCTGAAATCTGACCAAAGTGGTCTGCTTAAGTCCAAAATTTGTCTGAATCCCCTGCACACCCCCAGGATTTTCCCCTTTCAATGAGTGGGGAATCGGCCATCTGGGTTTTGCATTCAGAGTCTCTTTAGAGTGGTGTGTAGAGGGAGGTGAATGGTGCTGTGGTCTAAACTACTGATCCTCTTGGACTTGCTGATCGGAAGGTCATGGGTTTGAATCCCCATGACGGAGTGAATTCCTGTTGCTCTGTCCCAGCTCCTGCCAACCTAGCACTTCAAAAGCATGCCAGTAAAAGTAGATAAATAGTACCACTGTGGTGGGAAGGTAAACAGCATTTTCATGCGCTCTAGTTTCCATCACGGTGTTCTGTTGCGCCAGAAGCGGTTTAGTCTTGCTGGCCACATGACCCAGAAAGCTGTCTGTGGACAAACACCAGCTCCCTTGGCCTGAAAGCGAGATGAGCACCACAACCCCATAGTCGCCTTTGACTGGACTTTACCATCCAGGGGTCCTTTACCTTATCTAGAGTGGGGTGTTCCTCACCCATTGTTACATATAACAGAAAAGCAAAGTCCCTCCCCTCTACCATACAACCAACAGGGAGTAAAACAGACACAAAAGTGGAGATCCATACATTCCATGGCCCCTTAAAGAGGCCACAGCATGTACCAAGATAATGTTTCAGCCTGTTGTTCCATGAGGGAAGCCTCATGGAACAACAGGCTGAAGCATTATTTTGGTACATGCTGTGCTATCTAAATGTGCCTCTATCATGCAAGTTGAATCACTTCGTCCGTAAGTATCTGAATAATACCATAATCTCCATTGGGATGTGACAAAGAGCATCATTCCTGTTTCATTTTCTTCTGGTTGAGGTTACATGAAAGAGTTTACTTCTTAACTTTGTATACAAGCCCTCTGTGGTATTTTATCCCCAGCCAAATGAGCGCAGAATTCAACTTAACAGCATAATAAAACATCCACGGATAGTTATATTTCCATATCCATAAATACTAATGTGAAGAAATACAATTTCATGTGTCAGTGCCACGAGAAAGTTTGCTTGGGGCACACTCACTTTGGATCAAATTGTTTTATTACACACAATGATAAGTGCCCACATAAAAGCTCCCTGTAT
The DNA here is from genome assembly GCF_964234715.1 of Podarcis melisellensis. NCBI lineage: Eukaryota > Metazoa > Chordata > Lepidosauria > Squamata > Lacertidae > Podarcis > Podarcis melisellensis. The sequence continues at coordinate 63,936,619 of NC_138541.1, read as the reverse complement.
TATTTGATATTGCCCTGTGGACCTTAGATATAACCCTGAGTCACAATGATGCAGTTATAAATGTATTAACACCGAGGAAAACTACTTCAAGGAATGATGTTTTTAACAATGTCTGACTTCTAACTGCTTCAGACAACTGTGCTTGAGATGGTATCATACGGAATATAGCTATAGCTTTAACTACAAGATTATACAGACATACACACACTCACATCATCTGAAGAGTCTCTGGGGGCATTGTTTTCTGAAGAAGAAACCAGGGATGTGGGGTAAAATGTACTCTTGAGATAAGTAGTTGGTTTTCCCTTGGATTGCGTTCCTTAAATGCTCTTGTTGTTAACAGAATAGAGCCTTCACGGGGATACCATGGTAACATTAGTTAATTTGAACTTTAGAGACAAATTACAGTCACCCTGAGCTCAGGATGGGGTAGCAGGCTGCAAAGGTTCCTACTGCACTCATTATTTGCCAATGGTGACCGTGTCCCCCAGGGAGCAAAGAACTCACATTAAGGGCCAGGTATGGGTATCAGACTGCAGGTGGCTCCCTTACAGACAGGAAAAGTCCATCAGAAGGCGTTGCAGCCTTGATTCTTTTCTTTAAAAAAACAACAACTTTTAAAATCAGTTTTAATTTCATTGTACAGTGGTACCTCGGGTTAAGTACTTAATTCGTTCCGGAGGTCCGTTCTTAACCTGAAACTGTTCTTAACCCGAAGCACCACTTTAGCTAATGGGGCCTCCTCCTGCCACCGCGCCACCAGAGCACGATTTCTGTTCTCATCCTGAAGCAAAGTTCTTAACCCGAGGTACTATTTCTGGGTTAGCGGAGTCTGTAACCTGAAGCGTATGTAACCTGAAGCGTATGTAACCCAAGGTACCACTGTACACAGATTGTACATTGAAAATAAAGGTATTATTATTTATATTCTACATTTGAATTCAAAAATTAACCATAATCATTCCCCGAATCCTTAGACACCTCCATAGTTTCCATTATCAAACTTTTCATGCTGCATCACATAATTTCTCTATTTTTCTTTCAATAGTCCATTTTTACCTTAGTTTTTAATACATTTCAAGCGTTACTCAAATCCTGCCAAAGTTTTTAGTTGTTTACAGTGTTCTCTTAAGTAAATTATAAAAAAAAAAATCTATGCCTTCTTAAAGTTTCTATCTTCCTGGTTTCTGATTTTCCTAGTCATTTTCGTCATTTCGACGTAGTCCATCATCTTCATCAGCCATGCATCTCTGGTTAGGACTCTATCTTCTTTCCTCACCTTTGGTGGACCTGCCCAAAGATTAAAGCCTTTTGGGAAATGATCTATAATGAAATTAAGAAAGTCCTTAAATGGACTTTTCCTAAGAAACCTGAGGCTTTTCTCCTGGGCATGGTTGGCCAAAAGGTGCCAAAAAAGGATAGGACTTTCTTTATGTATGCAACTACAGCAGCAAGAATCCTTCTGGCAAAGTATTGGAAGATGCAAGAACTACCTACTCTGGAAGAATGGCAGACAAAGGTGACAGACTTTATGGGACTGGCAGAGATGACTGGCAGAATCCGCGACCAGGGGAAAGAGACGGTGGAAGAGGATTGGAAGAAATTCAAAATATATCTTAAAAATTGTTGTAAAATTGAGGAATGTTAAGATGTCAAGGGGTAAGAAGTAGAGAATTACAGCTGTAACTAACAAATTTAAGGAAATTTAATGAAAAGGAAGTTAATTAGATAAATTGACTAAAGGGTTGCTAAAAAATTTTGGAATAAGGATGCAGCGAAAGGGAGGTAAGGGGAAGTCGATATATGTTTAATGTTGTGTATGTTTTTGTTTTGTGATGTGTTTGTTTTTTATTATGTGTTTGAAAAATTAATAAAAAATTTATATAAAAAAAAGGACTCTATCTTCTTTCCATCTCTGGGAGACTAGTATTCATGCTGCTGTCATCGCATACATAAATAATCATTTCTGTTCCTTTGGTATCTCTGCATCTAAAATTCTTAGTATAAAAGCTTCTGTTTTTTTAACAAACGTTATTTCAAACATTTTTTTCAACTCATTGTATATTGTTTCCCAGAATGTTTTTGTTATCTTGCATGTCCACCACGTGGTAGAACTTGCCTTATTTTCTGTTATACTTCCAACATACATTTGAAGCAGTTCTTTGCTAATTTTGTAGGTGTTAAGTACCAACGATACATTATTTTCATATAGTTCTCCTTCGACGCACAGCATGCTGTAAATTTTAAATCCTCCCTCCATAACTTTTCCCAAGATGAAAATTTGATTCTGCTTGGAAGAATTTGATCAAGGCTGTTTGACTGCCATGCACTCCTGCTCAAAATCTCACAACACCTCCAGAGCACCCCCAGCCCAAAGAAAGAGACTAATCCTTGATCAGAGCCTAAGGTTACAGTTTGCCAAGCAATCCTTCCTTCTGTTATGCAGTCCTCCTAAAAGTCACTGGGACTGAAGTCAGAGGATGAACTTCTCTATACCGAGAAACCAAAGCAATTCAGACTTGTGAGGATAATTGCATTTAAAATTATATGTACTTAGATAATTTATTTAAATAGAAACACTTAGTTCACCAATTTATGAACTAGACCATTAAGACTGTCACTTCTGTTTTAATTTTAGAAAATTGTTTTATAAGATGTATGGTAGCAAAAAGATTCCTAAGAAGATAATTATTATAAAAATATCTGTTTAGGATAATTATGTTAGGCGAACAGTGTGTGCAGATAGTGATGAATGGGGAATATGTGTGTGTGTGTGTGTACACACACACACACACACACACACACACAGAGAGAGAAATATGCTGCAATTTGCAGATGGAACTATATGCTACATTGCATGTGTATATACTGAAAGCCTGACAGGTGCTTTCCTTACGGAGGAAAAAAAGGAGAGGAAGAGCTGAGCAGCTGCCACAGGTACATAAACTTGTTTAACACTTTCCCCTCCTGCAACCACTCCAGTCTAAAGCCTCAAACATCCAGTCACTTCCTCCTATTCCTGTTCCAAATGTGTATTTGGAAATGTGAGAGCAGGGAATCACCCTAGAACAAAGAAAAGATTAGTGGAAACCATGTGAAACATTCCCCATCCGACGGTTCCTCTGCTCTCATTTGCCCTCTCCTGAAGTTGCTTGTTCCTATATTTACTGTGCCAAAAAAAATTCCTAAATTGAAATCAAACCCCTGGCATATTCGTCTTCTTCTTCTTCTTTCGTGATCACTTGTAGCCAAGTAAGATTGTCTTCCATAAACATGGTTTAAACAGTGAGTTCGTAAGTGACTGTGGAGGCCAAATCTGGATTCACACGCCCTTCCACAGTGGGGACATAGGTTTCCGGGCGGGAGTTGATCATGGTGAGGGTTTACCAAGTGCACCTTCCTCTTAGCACATTTCTCCCTTTCGTCCTGAATTTGAGCGTCTTCAAAGCCCATGACACATTTGGTAAAGTTACAGATAGGTAGCCGTGTTGGTCTGCCATAGTAAAAAAAAAAAAAAAAAATCTGTCCAGTAGCACCTTAAAGACCAACTAAGTTAGTTCTTGGTATGAGCTTTCGTGTGCATGCACACTTCTTCAGATACACAGCTCATACCAAGAACTAACTTAGTTGGTCTTTAAGGTGCTACTGGAAGGAATTTTTTGGTTTTGACGTTTGGTAAAGGCAGTTCTTCAGTTGGAGCGCTCACAGGCCAGTGTTTCCCAGTTGCCGGTGTTTATACTACTTTTTAAAGATTTGCCTTGAGAGAGTCTTTAAACCTCTTTTGTTGACCACCAGCATTACACTTTCCATTTTAAAATTCAGAATAGAGTAGTTGCTTTGGAAGACGATCATCAGGCATCCGACCAACATGATCAGTCCAACGAAGTTGATGTTGAAGAATCATTGCTTCAACACTGTACATTGGCATTAGTTTGCATTAGTTGCTTCTTCTGGCATTCACTGCTTCACTGGAATTAGTTTGCCAAGTCATGTGTAAACATTTTCGGGAGGCACTGTTCATGGAATCTTTCGAGGAGTTGGAGATGGCGTTGGTCCATGTTTCACAAGCATACAGTAAGATTGGTAGTACAATAGCTTTGTAAACAAGCATTTTGGTCCTGTCTTATTACAGAACATGAGGTGGGGCAGATAATACACAATTAAGGAAGCAATGGCTGCCTTCTCTCTTGTGGATTGAAAGAACTGTGTCTGGATGTGAGGTGGCAGCTTGCATATTGCTTGCCAGTTCACACTAGTGCTTAAAAACCTAAATATCTGAGAGATCACCTCCTTCCCTACATATGCTCTTTAATTCCCCTGGTGGTTGTTGTTGTTCTTCTTCTTCTTCTTCTTCTTCTTCTTCTTCTTCTTCTTCTTCTTCTTCTTCTTTTTGTTTTGTTTCAACATCCTTAGAAGTTTTGGGAAGTGGTATTCTCTGTGGAAGCCCCTACATTATGGCATTCCCTTGCTAAGGAGCCTACTGTACAGCTTTAGACAAATGCTAGAAACATACCTCTTTGTGATTCAAGGGCCCGCCCCCCACTTAGGAATAAGAAAGACACAGTATATTAGGTTAATGGGCTAGAAAAGGCCACAACTTTATTGATTACAGCATGTGAGAGGTATTGGCTTAGGCACTGGATAAACAGCAGAGCTTGACTCCACCCCCTCAGGGAGGGGTGAGTCTAACGGGGGGTTAACCACCAGTAGGGCAAGCCTGTTGATGCAAATACAACTGTAAGCTCTCCCCTGATGTCACCGGGGGTCGTGCCATGGCCCCAGCCAGGGGTAGGCGATGGCCACATTCTGCCCTTCCATACACCAACAACATATTCTAATGCCTAACCGCCACCCGAGCCAAAGAGGCTTGTCGCCAATACCCTCACAGCTGCAACCAATCCCTAAAGCTTCTGATGATGTCGGCCAGCCATATATCATTGCCACGATCTGAACACCGTCCTTCCTGAACAACGTCTCCTCGCCAATCCGGATGTCAACATGCGGAATAACCAGGCCATTCATATAAGGCAATTTGCACGCTACCACACGATTTAAGAGTTTCCTGGATTTTTCAATGGCCATAGGATTATGAGAGCCAAACCCTTCTCTTCAGAAGGGAGGACCAAAGCAAAGATGTCCTGGGAAAAATCCCAAGTGAAGGAAGATGGGGCAAGCTGGATGTCATACTTTTCTGCAAATGAAAGCACCAAACTTCCCTTGAACTGCAGAGCCCTATAGTTTGTTGGCCAAAAAGCCTTAGGGAAAATGAGACACGGAGGTCCTAATCCCATCAAATAAAGTTTAAGTGCATAGATTCTTGTACTCTTTGTAAAATTTGCATTGCTTAGTGCTGCACATCAGGCTGCAATGATATGGCCCACAGCAATCACAAAAACCCTTCCAAATAAGAGAGGAGAAAACAACAGCAAGAGCCAAAACAATAATATAATTTTATTTTCTAGAAAAGATTCTTGAAATGTTGATGACAGGATAACACAGTTGAAATGTTCTTCTCTGGGTTATTACTGTTTCCAGCTCAGGAAAAAAAAAAATCCTATAGATATATTCCAGGGTGGGTAATGCAATAAAGATTTGCTTGTCAGAAAATGATTTTTGTTATATTGCAGCTTTCCTATATCTAAAAGGTAGAGGAAAGGGGAAAATATTGATTCCTATTTTCAGAGCTTACAGGAGCAATATGTACAGGATCTAATCTTCATATTGGTATTTGCTTTTTAGTACATTGCAAATAGATTTTCCTTAACTAAACTCTCTCACTCAGACACCCACTTTTTTAAAAAAAAAACAAAACTTGTTACAAATCTTCCTCCAGGTGAAATTATTTCCACAAACAATGATATTTAATTGTCTGTCAGTTTGCTTGTAAACATCACCACAGAGTCTGCTTGGGAACGGTATGCTTTTAAGAAATATTTGATATATTATTTTTTGACAGCATTATCTGCTAGAAGTCTACAAAAAATAGTAAGTCAGAACACTTTAGCAGCTGATTGCCTTACAAAAGCAGCATTATTTTATTTTATTTTTTTTGCCTGCATTTTCAAGATCAGACACAGGGCTTCCAAAAGGGTAAAAATGTTTGCTAATTCTTACATTTATCCTCTTGACATTTCTCACAGCTCCATTTAAGAGACAAGAGAAGACTGAATTGGATATTAAAAGCATTTGTTACTATTTCCCAAATTTAGCCTATAGGGAGCCAAATGTTTCAGAAATGGTGGCAGATGGAAATTCAGTCACGGTACCATCAGACTTGCCCTTTCTTTGCTGAAGATAGCTACCAAGTTAGAGGGAAAACTTTTCTCAGATGATACTATTAGGCTTTAATTATAACTTTCCTCATACGTGTGAGGAATCCATAGCAGTAACAGATTGTCTGAGAAATTAAAAGCATATAAACATCTTGGGGAGAGGCACCGGAAATAAACTGATAGGAGAAACTGTTTCAGTTCAGCAAAGTTCATGATTCTGAAGATAGGTACACGCTACCCAAATCTAGAATGGAAAGGCCCATGACATCAATAGCTGGTGCTGTGTATGGCCTTTTTGACTAGGCAAAAGCAAAAAGCCTGATCAATCAGGAGGGATCATCATATTGCCTTGCAATCACAGGGTTTCCTTGCTGTGATGACTTGGAAGATTAGAACAGATTTTGTTAAGCTTGGTAATATAAAGCATGCCAGAGAATAAAGGCTTTTAGATAATTATCATAGGATTGTAATGATATGCGTACTTTCTTGAGAGTAAGTACTATTGAACTCTGTGGAACATGCTTTCACATAAGAATATTTTATGATCAGCTGCAGGATTCTACTCCTATCCTAAGTGATTGTCAACCCCAATGAAGATGTACTGGTGAGGGAAAGAATAGAACATCATAGAAGGCTGTAAATTTTATCCTTTCATTCCACAATCTTGGAATCTTGACTAACTGACAAAATATCAGGACTGGCTGTGCCTGCTGGATTTCACAGAGAGAGTATTCCTCAAGGTGGGTGCCACCATAGAGAAAGCCCATCTCCAAGTGCTCATTAGATGAATATCTGTAGGACGCAGCATAATCAAGTCATCCGATGGCCACAGCGGGTTGGTATATCTATATGGGGATTCTGTAATGTTTACATTATGGATAAGGAACTTGTGGCCCTCCAAATGTTGTTGACCTACAGCTCCCATCTCCCCTGACTATTAGTCATTCTGACATGGACTGCTTGGAGTTGGGAGTCCAAAATCTGGAGGGCCATAGGTTCCACATACCGGTCCACAGGTGACTCGCCTCTCCTGGCCTGGAGGTGAGCACTCCTCCTGCGGGAACTTAGTTCCCTCCACATCTCTGTCCTGAGCCTCTGCAGCTCAGGAGAGGCTGGGGGGGGGGTTTACTGGACCCAGAGGCAACCTCACCTTTGTAGCTGCTTTAGACTGGTATGTGGAACCTATGGCCCTCCAGATTTTGGACTCCCATCTCCAAGCATGGGAGCTGTAGGTCAACAACATTTGGAGGGCCACAAGTAGAACATTACAGAATCCCCATATAGAGATACCAACCCGCTGTGGCCATCAGATGAATTGATTATGCTGCGTCCTACAGATATTCATCTAATGAGCACTTGGAGATGGGCTTTCTCTGTGGTGGCACCCACCTTGAGGAATACCGGTACTCTCTCTGTGAAATCCAGCAGGCACAGCCAGTCCTGATATTTTGTCAGTTAGTCAAGATTCCAATATTGTGGAATGAAAGGATAAAATTTACAGCCTGTAATGCTTTGAAAGAGAATATGATGAAAATGATGTATAGATGGTATGTTACACCAGTGAAATTAGCTAAAATGTATAAGACAAATAATAAATGTTGGAAATGTAAAGAAAAAGAAGGAACATTTTTTCATATGTGGTGGGAATGTAAAAAGGCAAAGAACTTCTGGGAAATTATATATAATGAGATGAAAAAGATGTTGAAATATACATTTTTTAAAAAACCAGAAGCATTTTTACTTGGTATTATAGGTCAGGATATTAATAGGCAAGATGTTAAATTGTTTTTATATGCAACAACTGTGGCAAGAGTATTGTTAGCCCAGAAATGCAAACAAGAAGAAATTACAACGAAAGAAGAATGGCAGATGAAATTAATGGACTATGTAGAAATGGACATAATGACAGGAAGGATTCGAAACCTGCGGGACCAGAGATTTACAGAAGACTGGAAGAAGTATATGAATTATTTGAAGAGCAACTGTAATCAACAAATTGCGCTAGTAGCACTACAAGAAGTTTTGTAAGGAGAAATATATGAAGTGTTACAAAGTAGAAAAAGATAGAGATAGAGAAAAAAGTGTTACAAAGTAGAAAAAGATAGAGATATTGGTTATGAGTTTGAAATGTAATAGGGAAGATAAGAAATGCATACTGAGAGATTAGATTGGAAAATTTTCAGACAGGATTGATGGAAGTCAAAAATTTGAATAAGATGCAAAAGTATGTTTAATTACTGTTGAAAATGAAAAAAATATATATTTATATAAAATTATATATAAAAAAAGATTCAGGACCTCTTGCTGGGCTTCCAACCAGTTTCTATTGATCTTTGATATGGCAGATGATTTTTAGAAAATTATGTTTTAGTTGAACAATTTAAGTTGTCAAGTTGTGCACCATCCTGCTAATTTTTTGTTTTAAGAGTGGTACATAAATGTTTTCAAAAAATACATAAAAGTACTGGTGGGAAGATGGTGGGTTACAGGGCAAAGCAGAGTTGGTACTGAGCAGTTCATGAAAAAACCAGGAAAAAAACCAGTTGCTTTTCTGCTGTTCCATGTTTGCCTGCTAAAGCTTTAAAGTAATCTCAGATTTCTGCACAGTGATTGCCTTCTCTCGTGATTTGCCCCTCATCTACACAAATCCTCCCAATTTATGTTTTGTTAGCTACAGTTCCGTTCAATGAACTGATGCTAGGTTGTGATACTGGGCTGCATTAATGACCTCGAGGTCCCGCAATCACAAACTTCTTCCTTCCTTATAATTTGGCTGCCTCGGAGATGTTGATGACGGCAAATAAAAATGGTAATGGACATCAGAAAGAACATGATGGAATCTCTAGGCAAGTAGCTGAGTTTTGATAAGATGACACCTTGAATTGATGGCAAAAGATTGTACATCGTGTAATGAGTTTACGGCGTACAGTGCTATCTCTGGCCAAAAATAGCAGCTCTTTCTCTCTTGGATAAACAAAAGCAAATCTGAGTGAAAATGGGCACATGTAAGAGAGAGATGTTCAATTTTTGTTGCCTTTCACTGCTCACATACTTTTGTATTATTTCCAGGTGCTGGCTTCCTTCCCCATGCTTTAGCAGTGATTACTTTATTTGTAGGATGAAGTGGTGCCAAAGCAAATACAGAGAGCAAACCTCAGCATAAACCCAGGCTAGCACTAGAACAATATACCTCTTGTTCATATAACCCTTTCTTTCACAAGCTCCTGTTATGGCGGAGGATAAATGCAGATGAAAAGGAAGTGGCTATAATAGGAATCCTGAAAAGTACAGCAATGGGGCAGGACTTGCTTCAGTCTGCCATTTGCCAATTGCTTTTCAAGTACTAGATCTATCCTCTGTCCTTGAAAAAAACACACATTATGCCCAACCAAAGCCTTAGTTATGTATGCAGATTATGTCACAACCATGTCAACAACCATAGTCTTGCTAGGTATTTGTTGTTATGAGGTGGGTCTCCCTACAAGTGATCATTCAGTCATCCAAGCTCCTTCCTAAAGACCGCAGTGGTACCTCGGGTTACAGACGCTTCAGGTTACAGACTCCGCTAACCCAGAAATAGTACCTCGGGTTAAGAACTTTGCTTCAGGATGAGAACAGAAATCATGCTCTGGCAGTGCAGCGGCATCAGGAGGCCCCATTAGCTAAAGTGGTACTTCAGGTTAAGAACAGTTTCAGGTTAAGAACAGACCTCCAGAACAAATTAAGTTCTTAACCCGAGGTACCACTGTACACTCCTGCATTCAAGAAGCAGACTTGCCTCCTCCATATTGTGACATGCTATGGGCTGGTGTGAGAGACTTCAGGGGTCCCACGTTTTGTGCTTGCCTTTGGGAATAATGCACAGCAGAGACTGATATCTTTATCATAAACGGTTTCTTTACACATATATACAACCCAAACCAAGATGAAGGGATTGCAAAGTACAGTGGTACCTCGAGTTACAAATGCCTCAGGTTACAAACGCTTCAGGTTACAAACTCCACTAACCTGGAAGAGTTACCTCGAATTGAGAACTTTGCCCCAGGTTGAAAATGGAAATCGTGCCGGCGGCGCAGCGGCAGCAAGAGGACCCATTAGTGAAAGCATGCCTCCAGTTAAGAACAGTTTCAGGTTAAGAACAAAACGAATCTGGCACAACAGGACACCGTTACTGTTATGTACTGAAGTTCTCACCCTGGGCCAGCAGGGGGATACTGTAGATAGTTTTCACTCAGGTCCACATATACAAATAAGGAATTGAAAGTGACGTTCAGTAATTGGATAGTTCAGAAAGTTGTTACTGTTGCCTTGTAGTTGAGCTCTATATAAGTAGGTTGGCTGAACCCTTCAGCCCAGTTCTGTTCTAGCCTGTGAATAAACAAGAACTGTCTGAAGAATCGCTGTGTCGTCTGATATGTTCACCCACAACTTAACAGTTACGGAAACCAGAGCGCACGGAAATGCTGTTTACCTTCCCGCTGCAGCGGTACTTATTTATCTACTTGCACTGCATGCTTTCGAACTGCTAGGTTGAGGCGGTACCTTTACCTTAGACCACCCGGCCCCGGTCCGCTCTTGGTGCATGAGGATGGGTCTCCATTGTTGAGGCACCAGTTCACCAGGGTACTCCGCAAAGCTATTGAGGAGTGTGGCCTATCTTCCCTAGAATATGCGGCGCATTCATTCAGGATCGGTGCCGCAACAACAGCTGCCCACTTGGGCCTGCCCGCGGATAGGATAAAGGAAATGGGCCGGTGGAAATCCAACGCGTACAAAAGCTACATACGTTAGAGTGCTCCCCCTGTTGTCCTCCTACTTAACGGTTTTTTCTCTCCTTTCATCCTCAGCTGTGTTCAGGCGACACGTGTGGATTTGTGGCCACAGTATAGTCCATTGGGCCCGCGTTCGGGCGGCCAGCCGCGGCCTTGCGCCTAACCTTGGTTTACCACCTGGAGTTCAAGTTTCCTGGTTCTCGAGAAGAGGCATGCGCTGGGTCGAGCTTATGCCGTTGTTGTGGGAGAAAGTAGCCGCGTTCAGCCCTCCCGATATCCTGGTCATCCAATTAGGAGAGAATGACTTGACTAATAGGAGAAGTGTGGACTTGCTAGCGAGCATGAAAAGTGACTTGGATGCGTTCGCTACTTTATGTCCCAGAACGACAGTGTTCTGGTCTTCTATGCTGAAGAGGACTTTTTGGCGCGGAGCGCAAAGCTGTATGGCCATTGAAAAAACCAGGAAACTCATAAATTGGGCAGTGGCCCGTTGGGTGCGCTTCATGTATGGCCGAATCATTTATCATGACCGTATCCGTATCGGCGAGCACGCCTTATATCGGAATGACGGGGTGCATTTATCAGACCTGGGGAACGACATTTGGTTAGATAGCGTCATTAATAGCATCCGGGATTGGTTACAGCCGTGAGGGTATTGGCGGCAAGCCTTGGGGCTTGGGTGGCGGTTAGGCATTGGAATAATGTGTTGTGCTGTGTCGAAGAGCTAGGTGTGGCCATCGCCTATGCCTTCAATTTTTAGGGGTATTCCGTTAAAGGAATCTGGTGGTCGTGTATTCTGTCCGATGCCTGCTTGGCGGGAGGCCATGGCACGACCCTCGGTGACAGCAGGGGTGAGCCTATAGTTGGATTGGCATCAACAGGCTCCACCTACTGGTGAATAAACCCACTTGTTCAAATCCAATGCCTAAGCCAATACCTTTTTCACTGCTGTAATCAATAAAGTTGTGGCCTTTCCTTGCCCATTAACCTTATATCACGTGTCCGTGTGTATTCTTTCCACATTGCGGGGGTCGGGTCCTCGAACCACAACTTAACAGTTACGGAAACCAGAGCGCACGGAAATGCTTCCCACTGCAGCGGTACTTATTTATCTACTTGCACTGCATGCTTTCGAACTGCTAGGTTGGCAGAAGCTAGGACAGAGCAATGGGAGCTCACTCCATTGTGCGGATTTGAACCGCTGACCTTCCGATTGGCAAGCCCAAGAGGCTCAGTGGTTTAGACCACAGCGCCAAGGAGCAGCACTGGGGCTGCTGGAGTAAATGGTAATGTGCACACAGGCAAAGTGTCTGGCTCAGATTGGTCCAAGACATGCAGCATCTTACTGGCTGAAGAGTTTTAACTGATAGATCAGATCTGCTGACTAGAACATAGGGAGAAACTTTAACTATAAAGCTGAAAGTTAAGAGCACACCTTTTTTGGAAGCTGCTTTGGTTCTGTTATTGTAAAATGCAATGCAATATAAAACAAAATTAAATATGATTTTTCCTTTTTAAAAATGGGTGTTGACCTTCTTTATTAAGCTGTAAGTCTTCTCACATTACCTTCAGTAATTCAACAGTGTAGAGTTCTGGTTGTGGTTTTTACGCCTATTTGAAAAATGCCTTTGGTTACCCCAGTCAAGCTTGCAAAAATTTACCACTTGCCTGATAATAAATGTTGGAAATGTAAAGAAATTGAAGGAACATTCTACCACCTTTGGTGGATGGGCCCAAGGATTAAGGCTTTCTGGGAAAAGATCTATAATGAACTTAAAAAGGTACTTAGGTACACGTTTCCTAAAAAACCAGAGGCCTTTCTCCTGGGCATGGTTGACCAATTGGTGTCTAAGAAAGATAGAACTTTTTTTATGTATGCTACAACAGCGGCAAGAATACTCATTGCAAAGTACTGGAAGACAAAAGACCTACCCACCGTGGAAGAATGGCAGATGAAGGTGATCGACTATATGGGATTGGCAGTGATGACGAGCAGAATCCGAAACCAGGGAAGAGAAACGGCGGAGGAAGATTGGAGAAAATTCAAGGACTATCTAAAGAAATATAGCAAAATTAATGAGTGTTAAAATGACGTGGGATCAGAAATTATGTGGTTAGTAGCGGTAATGGTTAATTTAAGGAGAATAAGCAATATTAAAAGTAAGCTAAAAAGTAAGGGAAGGATTTGCTGGAAACAAATTTGAAATTGGAATACAGAAAGGGGAGGCAAGAGGAAGTCGGGAAAGTAAGGTTTAAGAAATTAAGAATTGAACTTATATGTGTTTTTTGTTTTCTATGTCTCTGTGTTGTGTTTTCTATGTTTTTGTTTTGTTACGATAAAAAATTGTTGAAATCTTAATAAAAAATTTATTTAAAAAAAGGAAAAAAGGGGAAAAAAAGAAAAATGCCTTTGGTTAATCAATGGAAAAAGCAGATGCTTATTCAACTAAAAACATCTCCTATCAACAGGCAATCCTAGGGGATATCTGTGCACAGCAGGGCTTTTTTTCCAGTCAGAGGTCACCTGAACTGAGTTCCGGCACCTTTTAGGTGCGTTCTGGCACCTCTTTGGTGTGTTCTGTGCCAGCGCTCAACAACTTTGTCTGTTCCCCCTAAAAAAAGCTCAATAACTTTGGGTAGAAAAAAAGAAGCCCTGGTGCACAGTAATATACAGTAAGTATCCAATATGGAACAATTGTTCCTTGAGGATGCCTCTTGCACACAGTCTGTGACCCTATTAAAATATAAATGGAGATGGAGGGTACTTTTTGCAAGACTTGTGTGCCAAATGGGAATGGAATAATGTGGATTTCTCAGGGTAGCTAGTGTAAACACAAGAAATACATATCTCATATGGTGGAGAGGCCCTTGGAGTGTTACCTCTTCTAAACTAATATCTGGAGAATCCAGGAACTCTCGCAGGGACTACTTGAGTTGCAACCATGTTATCAACACAGATATTCAGTGTTCTTATGCTCTTGGGAGCTTTTACCAGCCAGTGTGCTGCAGTTTCTCCTGTCCCATGAGTATTTGTTTCCCTTGCTCCAGAAGCAAAACCCTAGTGAATTCTATTATTGCTTGGATTTGAGTCATAAGGCATGACTTTCCAGGGGTCTCTGCTCACTGCTTTCAAGGAGACTCTGGGCTGCAGCACATAGAATCACAGAAGTATAGAGTTGGAAAAGATTCAAGGGTCATCTGTTGTGAGGCAGGATTCTCAACTAAATCATACTTGACAGATGACCATCCAACCTCTGCTTAAAAACCTCCAAGGAAGGAAAGTCCCACCACCTTCCAAGGGAGTCCATTCCAGCTCTTACTGTCTCAATGTTCCTCCTAGTGTTTCCTTTCTTGTAACTTGAATTCATTAGTTTGGGTCCTAGCCTCCAGAGCAGGAGAAAACAAGCTTGTTCCATCCTCTAGGTGACAGATATTTGAAAGTGGCTATCATATCTCATCTCAGTCTTTGCTTTTCCAGGCTAAACATACTCAGCTTCGTCAATCATTCCACATAAAGTTTGGTTCATAAGACCCTTGTTTGTCTCGGCTTCCCTCCTCTACTCACATTCCAGCTTCTCAATGTCCTTTTCAAATTGTGGTGCTCAGAAATGGACATAATACGTCTGGTGTGGTCTGACCAAACCAGAATAGAGTGGTACTATTACTTCTCTTGATCCAGACACTATACTTCTGTTGACACAGCCTAGAAGGGCATTAGCTTTTTTTGTTGCTGCATCACACTGTTGTCTCATGTTAAGTTTGTAGTCTACCAAGACCCCTGTTGAAATTCATTTTGTTAGTTTTGGCCCAGTGCTCCAATCTCTTAAGGTCATATTGGATGCAGACACAAAACAGCTGGTGCACTCAAATGCCTTGCTGCATGGAGAAACAGCTACTTCTGGATTTGAAGTGACCTTCACAGAAGCCCTTCTCAGTAGGGGAAGCAGGGATGTGCCAACTAGACTTACCCCAGCATGGTGGTCTCCAACAAGTCCCCACTCTTGGCATCCACTTGCAAACACTTGTGTACATTTTCATGTACAGCTATATGAACAAGGGTTTCCTTGGAACTCCTTCTATGCAAGGCAAGCAGAGATGGTAGGTGTCATGGTTGGTGTTTGGTGCAAGGTTGAGATAGGGGTGGTCCAAGTCCAAGAAAGTTCCACCTTCACCTCCAGCCCCAAGTCTTGTAATTTGAGCTTGTACCCTCTGCGTCTTCTGTTCTGAAACTTTCCGAGCTCTTCTCGACTTTGGAGAGGGCGGTTGTGATGGCCTGGGAATCCGGTTCAGAGGCTGAACCGGAGGAATCCCAGCCTGCACAGGAGTCCCCACCTCCAGGGCCGGCTGAACTGGGGCAGGGCCTTGATTCTGAAGCGCCTGCACCTGTGCCGGATCCTCAGGAGCAGGCACCAGGTGAATCCACTCTGGCTCCAGAGGTGGTTGAGGACTCAGTGCCTACAGGTGAGTCTCCCCCTTGGCCCAGTAACCCTTCAGCCTCTCCTGAACTGCAGAGGCTCAGGGCAGAGAGGCGAAGGGAGCTGGTTTATCCCAGGAGGAGTGCTCGCCTTAAGGCCAGGAGAGGCGGGTCTCCTGGGGGCCGGGACCGCCCCTGGCCTCAGAGAAGATAAAGGCCAGTCAGCCCAGTCCCAGGTTGTGGGAGCAAAGTCGTTGATGAGCTGTTTCAGCCAGCATCCAGTCCTGTTTTCCCCAAAGTTCCTGTCCTTGCCCGGCTTCCCGCTGTGGACCCCACTTTGCCCGAGGAGGACTATCTGCCGATCCTCAACTCAGGTCCTGGACCTCGCCCCACAGTAACCTCCCCCCCTGGACCAGCACAGCGGTGGAGGAAAGCTGTCCAAAGACTGTGAATCTGTTAACCTCTCTCCCCCAGTGTTTCTTCTTCTTCTAGCTGTTTCCCATCCAGTATTTCCCAGCTTCTGCCTCCTGCACTAGGCCCCTCTGCAAACCACTGTTCCAAATCTATGCTGTCCTCCTGTTCCTTGGAAGATTCAGGATTGGGGGGAAGGGGGTAGCTCCCAGCATTCTTCCTCAAGGCCCACTGGTGATTCTCCAACCAGTCATTCCCTAGTGCTCATTCCGTAGTCCCAGCTGCTGCTGTCTTCTGGGTCTCCCATATCCGCCTCATCCTGACAACTTGGAGTAGGGCACCCTCCACCCTCAGTTGCTTTTCCCCAAGCAAGCCTCTGCAGGTGATACTGACTCTCAGTGGTAGTCTCCTCCTGCTGCCCTGAAGCACCTCTGTACCTCCTGCCTTCACTAGCACCCTCTTACATGCCCTCTATGTGTGGCCAATCTTGGGGTGTTGGCTGATCCATGACATCAGGGCTCACACTTCATGTCTGGAGCTACACCAGCCTATGTAGGGGAAAAAGTCAGAAAGATAAGACTGTAGGATGAGGATGGAGGCAAGAGAATTCTCATTCAGTCTTGAGAAATCACTGCCCAGAGAATTACTCAGTAGAATCTGAAGTTTCGGACACTATCACACAACAGATGCAGGGCCGTATCAAAGAACAGCGTAAAGTTGTTCTGTTTAGATTGGGATAGAACTAGTAATAATTCTGCAGGGACTGAGCATGCTAGTTGTAAGCTACCCTGCATTGCGAAATTAAGAAACCAAGAGCAATTAAGCGTTGCCAGAAGGGATTAAGCAATTAAGTTGAATAACTAATTAAGTAATTATGGAGCCAGCCTGCTGCCTGTGAGTGGCTCACTATATCATGTGTGGGCATGTGTTTTGCTATATAAGAGGTTTAATAGAGAACCCTTCTTGGGATTTTAAGAATTATTCCCTCATCTTCCCATAAGAAGTTACCTAGAAAGCTCTCATACTTCCCCTCATGTCTCTAGAAGCTGGGGTTCATTTCTACTTTCTGCCTGGTTTCTGATTCTTCAAGCAAGGGAGAATATATTTCCTCATTCAATCTTCTTATCTGCATTACGTTCCACTTCTCTTGGTGATGCCTCACTTTCTATACCTAGCAAATGTTGGGGGAATTAATGGGAAGATTGTAGGTGGGAAGAGTTAAATTTCTCCCCTTTGCATGGTATGGTGCCAATAAACAACCACACTCTGCATCTGGCATTCATTATATTAAATTTATCATAATATTCTGCTTTTTAATATTTTTAACGCAGTTACTCAAGGCTCAAACTTATTACAAGTTACATATGCTCAACAATGTTGCAAAAAGGAGACCAGTTGGCTTGGCAACTACCGGTATATCAGTTTAACGTGCCCATGCATTAGCACTTGACCCGAAGGAATTGGTGGCAACATTTGCAAAGGAAAAGACAGGCAAAGCGAGATGCTGATTTGATTGAATTAAAACTTTTTAAAAAATCACATTTTAACACCACAGTTCACGGGGTTATTCAGAATGATTTGTGTGCCAAAACATTTTATTTGTATTTGAGAAGGATAATCAAAGATTGCTGCATTACTTATTCTTGCAATTTAAAATAAATCAAGTTTCAAGTTTTGTGCTTTTCATTTTTTTCTACACCACAGAGAATCGTGGGATCATAAGATTGTAGAGTTGGGTCTTTTAATGCAGCTCCTTACACTGCAGGAATCCTGTCCTGTCTCCCCCTGAGGCCTGCTCTATTGTCTCTTGAGATATATGGATGCCAACAATACAAAGGTCAATGGTCAATGCACATGCTAATAATGTGCTTTTGTTCGCCCCAGGTGTTTTACGATAGAGCATCATTTAGTACCAAAATTTAAAGAAGTCAAAACCATTTGAAATCTACTGCTCTAAAACAGATGTAAAACCGTTCTGAGGAATATTTTAAAGCCTGTTACCCAAGACATCTTAAGCGGTTTGGTAAGATTCATATGAGGATGGGGGGGGGGGGGAAGCTGATATCTGAATGATGACATTGACCTTAAAGGCATTAATTATACATATCTTGTCAAGCAGCATTAATGTATGTCTCTCTATGATATAAAATGAAAGTTTGTATTAGAAAGGTTTGGTTCAACTGTAGATGAAAGAAAGAAAAAATACAATTTACAGTTCGGACCCAATTTTGTCCAAATTCAAGGGTGAACAAGCTCTTGTGATGTCCCACGAACAACTCATAAAATGTATGTTTCATATGCCAGCTTATACTTCTAGCACTTCACTGCAAGACTACTGCATTTTGCTCTGTGTTGGTTTGCCTTTGAAAACTGTTCAAAAACTTTGCCTGGTGCTGGATGCAGGTGTATACCTGAAGTTAGTGCAGAATGCAGGACTGCAATGATATTTAAATGCAGAACTAATTAAAAACCTGGATAAATACATTTTTAAAAAACCTGAACACCTATTTGATTTCTCACCACTTCTAAAAGTCTCTGTATGCAGACTATCAAAGGATGTTTTGCACACACTGATGATGATTTGGTTTTATGAATGGACCATCACAGATTTAATTCTACGGGTGGCAGCAATTCATACACTGAGGTTGCACTCCAACAGCATGGTAGATGAGTGGTCCTCTCCTCCAGGCATGCATATAGTATTTACTGTATGTGTGTGTTTGTGTTTCATATAAATTTTATTTTATTAATAAACAAAAGCAGCCAAAGATAAAGCACATTAAGAAATGCCACTAGAGTAGGTTGAAAGCAGTTTACGGTTGGACATTATCACTGAACTTGGTACAAAACATTACAGAAAATGCCCATTTTCCCATAAACCTGTGAGACTGGTTTGTATGTATTCTTTTGTAATAAGCTAGCTTAATCATAGTTACTATAGACCAAGTTTTCTCAACCCATTCAGATATGATAGGCGATAATCCCCCCCCCCAATTTTTAAGCTGTTATAATCTTAGCAGTCGTTATAAGGTTGAAAACTATTTCTTGATCATTTTCAGGAATAACATCTTTTAGATAACCAAGCAGATATGCTTTAGGTTCCAGGTATCCTAACATATCAGAGATATTTGCCTGAATGGATATTCAGAATATTTCTATTTGAGAACAATTCTAAAAAATATGCATATAATTTGCTTAATTGAATCTACATCTCTAACATTTATCTGATCCTAACTTATATATTAATTCAATTTATAAGACATTAAATACCATTGCGTGCCGAGGTCCCCAAGCCACCCCCCAAATAACTCACAACGCACACTTAATTTTTGTTTAAGGTTTTTGGCATAATTTTGGCCACAACTTTATTTAAATACAAAACCGTGAGTGGTTGTTTAGGCATTGGTTAAGACTATCTGTCCCCCCGCCTGGGGACAGAACTGACTTCCGGGCACCACCAAAAGACAGTGCGGGGGAAAGCAAGTCGGGGAGAAATGGAGCTGAGTCACAGACCCTCAATTCTCATCCACATGCTCCCCGAAGGCTTGCCGGGCCCTAGTCCCATTCCAGGGATTGGACGAAAAGATGGCAAGCCCCAGGATTCCTTTAATGGAATTCCCTTTCCGTAGCAACCATGGAGGGGCAGGCCCAGCCTATCCTAACCCCTCCTCCACCAATTTATAACCAATGCCTAACCGCAACCTTACAAGTTGTGACGATTTGCTACGCAGTAGGCAAAAACCAAATGGCCCAGCCAATCAGCCAGATGGACAAAATTCCTACCAAGCCCCTGCCCCAACAGCAGACGACCCCATGACAGGCATAGCAAGGTCAATGCAACAACCCCTTACTCAAGGGCTGGTGGGCGGGTGATCCGTTGCACGCAGCAAAGAGAAAGCTCCAGGCTGCATGCAGAGTATTTAAACATTTTACCCCTCCCACCAAAATTGCAACATAACTGTTACCCCAGCAACCCAGTGAACCAATCACTGCCTCAGGCCATCTTTAGAGACCCTGCCTGGTAACAGAGGGGTGGCTCAGCAGACCTCACCGGAACACGTGCTCTCCATGAAGGAGAACACGCTTTGCTAGAGGGTTTTAAAATTGTCCTTCTTTAGGTTTGCTGAAATTGTATCAGAATGGAAGTTGTCCCAAATCCAGTTCCTTTGTTTCCTGTTTTCTCCCACCCATTTTCTCACATACCTTTTTCTGTGTTAACTGAGTCCTCCATGTGAGCAGAAGCCCAGTTTGTGTGCCTTTTCTTCTGCAAACAAAGCAAAGGCAACAATCACAAAAGTGAGGCCTTCATATGAATGAATGGTCACAAGGGAATCAATTTTCTGATAAGTAATATTGGATCAGATTATATATGCATTCCTCTTCTTACATTTCATTTCACACACCTTTTTGCATACGAGTGTGAGTCTACATGCCTGGAGAAAATAACGTGAGAATCTGCCGAAGCTACGAACCATATCCATTAGTAAAAGAGAGCCAATATCAATAGTATCATGCAAACCTGAAAATCAAATATAAATGACCATTTCCTTGAATGCTGTTCACTAACCCAACACATGTGAGACACTAAAGCTTTACCCACATTAAGTTTTTGTGCAATTAAATTAGAATAGATTAGATGTCACTCATGAATTATCTTCTGTTCTTCTACAGTAATTCGTTTAATTGGCCTCAATGATCAACTCTGAGCTTTCAGATCTCTAGTGAATTTGTTCTGCCCAGAAGCAGACTTTTCAGGAGATATATCAATTCTGAATCCTCATCCCCTACCTCACCATTCAGTTCATTCCAGGTCCTCAAGTGATTATATGACTAGACATGCATGAACAGTCAGCACCAGTCGCCAGAAAACAATTTGCAGATTTTTTTTTTTTTACAAGTACCTAGTTCTTACAGTTCCTTGACTCACTTCTGGTCATACCAGCAAAATGTATCTTTGAAATTTACTCCTCAGTAGGCTACATTTAATCAAGTGACAGGCAGAATTAGATGCAGTCTAGCCAGACACAGCATAACACAAAACACCTGAGATTTGAAGTTTTTGACTGAAAGGTGAGCAGAATTAATATCAACAGATCTGGGAGGAAAAAAGTGTAGCATATTTTATTGCAGAAGCCAAATTTCTTTCAATCATGATTCTGAGCAGAATAAAATAAGCTCATACTGGTGTTAAAATAAACCCCGCCATTTAGAATTGGGTCAGTAACTATGGCAGTGAGGTGGGGAGACCATTAGAAATAAAGACAATAACTCAGTTCAGGAGACATATCTCACAGGACAGAGACTGGGGGCCAAAACTTGCATCAACCAGAATTGTCCTTTGATCTAGAACAGCGATGTCCAGCTGGTCAACTGCGATCGACAGGTAGATCAGCTATTGTCATCAGAGAAATTATGGACGGTATGGAGTTATCTGAAGTCAAGGAGTCAAGGAGATAAGTACCATATTTTTTGCTCTATAAGACTCACTCTTTCCCTCCTAAAAAGTAAGGGGAAATGTGTGTGCATCTTATGGAGTGAATGCAGGCTGCGCAGCTATCCCAGAAGCCAGAACAGCAAGAGGGATTGCTGCTTTCACTGCGCAGCGAACGCTCTTGCTGTTCTGGCTTCTGAGATTCAGAATATTTTTTTTCTTGTTTTCCTCCTCCAAAAACTAGGTGCGTCTTGTGGTCTGGTGCATCTTATAGAGCGAAAAATACGGTAACTATATAACCTTTAGAAGACATGTGAAGGAAGCCCTGTATAGGGCCTTTTTTAAAATGTTAAATATTTAGTTGGGTGTTTATATATGTTGGAAGCTGACCAGAGAGGCTGGGGCAACCCAGTCAGATGGGCAGAGTGTAAATAATAACATTATTATTATTATTATTATTATTATTATTATTATTATTATTATTAAACAGGGCATCCCTATTTTCATTGGAGAAATGTTGGAGGCTATGAGATTTGGTTGCTCACACTGAAATGAGGTCTTCAGTTCATGTGACTTCGCAGGGAATAGTGTTACTTTTTAAATGGATGAATTCACATTAGTTGTGGTGGGAAGGCCTAACTGGAACTTTCTCTTTCTTTTTTCCTTTGGAGGCTTTGCCACATAGAGAATTGGACAAATTTTGAGGAAAGAAGAACTTAGCAGAGACAAGAAGTCCCCCATTCTGAGATAGTGTTGAAATAGTACACGGACAGCAGTGGCCGCAGCAGGAACTGTGGGCAGGAAGCCATTGCAGCAGATTCCTTATCCCAACCACCCATCCTGGGTAGGAAAGAAGCAAACAGCAGGAGGAAAGGCAGCAGGACACTTTCACAAGACAGGGAGCAGGGATAAAACGTTTGTTCTTTTACACATACCCTGGCATAGTCTGGCTCAAGGACAGATGAGTTCATCCCACCTGCAGAACAAGAATGATAAGTTTTGTTTGATTGAAATTTAAATGCACCCTTTTCTTTCTTTCTAACATTTGCAATTCCGTTTATTTTTTTCAAAATCTAAGCATACAATAGATGCATACAGTGGTACCTTGGTTCTCAAACGCCTTGTTACTCAAACAACTTGGAACTCAAACACTGCAAACTCGGAAGTAAGTGTTCCTTTGCAAACTGTTTGCGTGCTGAGGTCCCCCAAAACACCCCTACCCCAGTAACTCACACATCACTCATAAATTTTTGTTTAAGGTTTTTGGCATAATTTTGGCCACAACTTTATTAAACATACAAATTGTGAGTGGTTGCTTAGGCATTGGTTATGACTATCTGCCCCCCCCCCTTCCTTGGGGGACAGCACTGACTCCTGGATTCCAGCAAAAGCCAGTGTGGAGGAACAAGATCAGGGATAACTGGAGCTGCGGCACAGACCCTCAGCTTCTCCCAGCATGCTCCCAGGGGCTTACGCGGCCCAAACCCGATTCCAGGGGTTTGGACGAAAGGATGGTGAGCCCCTGAATTCCTTTAATGGAATTCCCGTGCAGCAGCAGCATTGGAGGGGCAGGCACAGCCAATCCAAACCCCTCCACCAACCAATTTAAACCAATGCCTAACCGCCAACCTTACAAGTTGTGACGATTTGCTACGCAGTAGGCAAAAACCAATTGGCACACACTAATCAGCCAAATGGAAAAATTCCTACCAAGGCGGACGACCCCATGACAGGCATAGCAAGGTCAAAGCACAAGCCCAAACAAGGGAGGGCGGGCTAGTGATCCGGTGCCCACAGTGAAAGAGAAAGCAGCTTGCTGTGAACCTTGTTTAAATAACCTCTGTTCCCACCCCCAAATTGGCAACATCAAATTTACCCCAGCAACCAACCACCAATCCAAGCCAGGCCCCTTCAGTCTATCCTGCTTGGCAACTACAGGGTGCTTTGCCTGGCCCCATCCGCAACACGTGCTCTCCTTTAGTGAGAACACGCTTTCCGGAAGCCGAACTCTTCCGATTTGAGTGTTATGCTTCTGATTTGAGTGCCACACTTCCATTTTTGAGTGTTACACTTCCAATTTGAGTGCCACACTTCCGTTTTGAGTGTTATGCTGAGGTCTGTCTGTTTTTGCTATTTATTTTAGGTTTTTGTTTTTGCGGCTCTTTTTGTTTTGTTTTGTTTTTCTGACTGTGTGGAACCCAGTTCAGCTACTGATTGATTGATTGTGTGACTGCAGTACATTGTTGATTGCTTTCATTTTGTGGATCACTGGTCCCGTTAGATAGTAAAATTCATGTTATACTGCTGTTTTAAGGGTTGTTTTTAAAAACCTGGAATGGATTAATCCATTTTGCATTACAGTGGTACCTCGAGTTACAATACAAACGCCTCAGGATACAAACACTTCAGGTTACAAACTCCGCTAACCTGGAAGAGTTACCTCGAGTTGAGAACTTTGCCCCAGGATGAGAATGGAAATCATGTGCTGGTGGCACAGCAGCAGGAAGAGGCCCCATTAGCGAAAGCACACCTCTAGTTAAGAATAGTTTCAGGTAAAGAACGGACCTCCGGAATGAGTTAAGGTAACTAGAGGTGCCACTGTACTTTCTATGGGAAAGTGCACCTTGGTTTTGGAACACTTTGGTTTTGGAACAGACTTCCAGAACGGATTAAGTTTGAGAACCAAGGTACCACTGTACAAGATGTTTGCTTTTTCACCTGTGAGTAACTGAATGGGAGTGGCCACGAGATTTGCAGCCTTAGCTCCCATCCCTGGCTTGAACTTGTTCCACATACAGTCTGTGCAGACTTTACAAATGTCCGATGTTCAAATGCCAACAGAAACTGTGCTCTATGTGGCTTCATGGTGGCAAACTGCTATGGCAGATAGAAACCTGAGTACAAAATATCCCCAGATCATGAGAAAGCCAGCAAGAGCTAAGATGGGGAACAGTGAGGACACCAGTTAGAATTCACATTTGATGACTGGATGACTTTGGACCAATCCATTGGGAGAATCAAGTCCACTCCCCTAAACTCCATGGAGGAAAGGTAGGAGAGAAATGAAATGGCCTTGGTCCAAATTATGTTAGTTCTAATTACAGTGGTACCTCGGGTTGAGAACTTAATTCGTTCTGGAGGTCCGTTCTTAACCTGAAACTGTTCTTAACCTGAGGTACCACTTTAGCTAATGGGGCCTCCCACTGCCGCCACACTACCGCTGTGCGATTTCTGTTCTCATCCTGAAGCAAAGTTCTTAACCCAAGTACTATTTCTGGGTTAGTGGAGTCTGTAACCTGAAGCATCTGTAACCTGAAGCATCTGTAACCCGAGGTACTACTGTAAAAACAGTATGTATGACTAACAGCCTGGATCCAACCCAATATACATAAAAAATGGGTAAAATATAAATATCTGTGTTCACTGGGAAGCAGTGATGAAATAGCATGGTATGAGACCCTCCCTTTCACCACACAATTTGACCAATATTTCCTAACCATTTGCTGGGAACGATTTTTTCCTCTTAGGCCAGGCATGGTTAAACTTAGCCCTCCAGCTGTTGTTGGACTACAATTCCCATCATCCCTGACCACTGGTCCTGTTAGCTAGGGATGATGGGAGTTGTAGTCCCAAAACATCTGGAGAGCCAAGTTTGGCCATGCCTGACAGTGGAAAGGCAGGTGACTTTGGGTTTTAGTTTTGAAATGATGACTTCTTGTGGTTAGCTCAGTTGGCTAGAGCAGGGTGATGATAATGCTAAGGTTGCAAGTTTGATCCCAATGTTGGACAGCTGCACATTCCTGCATTGCAGGGGGTTGGAACAGATGATCCTCAGAGTCCTTTCCAGCTCTATGGTTCTGTTGACATCCTGCTGTTTTACATTTGTTGGAAGTGAAAGCTGGACTATAAAGAAGGCTGATCGCCGAAGAATTGATGCTTTTGAATAATGGTGCTGCAGGAGTCTCTTGAGAGTCCCATGGACTGCAAGAAGATCCAACCTCTCCATTCTGAAGGAAATCAGCCCTGAGTGCTCACTGGAAGGACAGATCCTGAAGCTGAGGCTCCAATACTTTGGCCACCTCATGAGAAGAGAAGACTCCCTGGAAAAGACCCTGGTGTTGGGAAAGATGGAGGGCACAAGGAGAAGGGGACAACAGAGGACGAGATGGTTGGATAGTGTTCGCGAAGCTACCAGCATGAGTTTCACCAAACTGCGGGAGGCAGTGGAAGACAGGAGTGCCTGGCGTGCTCTGGTCCATGGGGTCACGGCATTTAGTCGGACACAACTAAATGACTAAACAACAGCAACATATTTTGTTGCCTTGTTTTAATACTATCAAATGGTATGACCCTTTGTGAGCTGTGGAGGGGACTTACAGGTCAAAAGGAAATGTGGAAATATGATAACCTGATTCCACAGGAGTCCCCATTTGTGCAACCCACCATGTGAATGGGTCCACCACACAGCTGGTCATCCACAGGGGAGCCCCAAGTCATGTGGTTATTATTTACAGGTTAGTGAAAAGTAGATGGTCCAACTTCTCCCCTGGGCTATTTCTGTATGAGTCAGGGCACTGTGAGATTAGTTTCATAACTAATAGTTTGAACCCACCTGATGAATAAAAATGAAAAACCAAAGCTGCAGAAATAGCCACCCCCATAACCCAAAGTCTGGGAGAGGCAATCAACTGAATACATGGGGTGGGGGAAGGAATCCTCACAGCGTAACTGTGGGCACAAGGTCTATAAAAGAGTTTAAAGGGTTTCTTTCAATTAATTATAGAATAACAGCTATAGCTAATCACAACATGTTTCAAGCCTCTGAAGAGTAAAAAATGAATGTCTAATTAACTTCAGCACTCTGCCAGACTGCCCCTATGAAGAATAAGAGAAAAACGAAGGAAGGAATTCTCTGATTCCACACTTGTCCACTTCTCAGGGAGGAAACATTGGATTTAACGAGAGACTTGGCACTGGTCCCCAAAAATTGCTCTTCATGCCTTCCATGCCTTGAAACAGAAACACACCTGAAGGGGCCACTAATGTCAATGTCCCTGTTTGCTATGGCTCCAGCATCTCAGTAGCCCCAAGGAAAAAGAAGAAGAAAAAGCTGCTGTTAGGTAGGTCAACTAGAGTGTCTTGCTTGCATCCTGAATATAAGTTTCCAAATAATTTTTGGACTACAGCTAGGCTGAAAATGTTGCCCCACTTCTGTAGTCCCATTTGCTGGCTGCAAAAATTGGGGTGACATATTCCCTGTTTATGTATTAGAAGGTGGAAGAAATTCTCCATATTTTCAGGATAATGTCATTATCATTAAATTGGACTGGGGCCAGATAGTATGTTAAACAGAGGACTTCTTCAAATAGAGTAAAGTAGGATACATGGCCATTCTACAGCCAGTTTCTGGCTATTATTATTATTATTAATCGAGTTTATATACCCTATACCTGGAGGTCTCAGGGTGGTTCGCAGAAAAGATCACAGCATATGTAATCAGAATAAAAACAACAACCCAATAACACCCACCCACCCACCCACCCACACACCAGAAAAGAGCCACATTTTAAAAGGGTATAGGATGTCAAACAGATTGACCAAAGGCCTGGTTAAAAAGGGACGTTTTTGTCTGGCACCTAAAGGTGTGTAATGAAGGTGCCAAGCGAACTTCCCTGGGGAGAGCATTCCACAGATGGGGAGCCACTACAGAGAAGGCCCTATTCTCGTGTTGCCACCTTCCAGACCTCTCAAGGAGGAGGCACACAAAGGAGGGCCTCAGAAGATGATCTCAGGGTCTGGGTAGGTTCATACGGAAAGAGGCGGTCCTTGAGGTATTGCAGTCCTGACTAATGACCTGACTCTTGGTCCAACAGCTACTCACTCCTTCCTTCTGCAGTTATTCAAGTTTGGCTCTGTGTTGACCACAGACGACCTATTCCTAACCAAGCCTGCTATCTAATGATGCTAGTCCCTCAGAGGAAGGGGGATGTGGATATTCTAGAATCATATGTTCTAAAGCTTGGGCAAACCTTTCTTCCCTGCAGTGCTTTGTAGCTTCTTTTTTTCCTGAGCTGAATTCTTTTGCATTAAAACTTCAAATAAATATAGAAAAATACAAAGTCTGCCTTTCTCCTCACTTTCCCCAGACAGACTATAGTATTCATGCATGGGAAAGTTCAATGCAAATCTCATGCCGTTGTTCTTATTTTTAGATCAAGTGTACTCTTATTTATATTCCATATCAAACTAGGGTAACATTACTTCAGCCTGGCAGCATTTGCCTTAGATCAAATGCCTGGTTGTGCTGACAGGCTTCTGAGGACTCAGCAACTTGCTGCAATTTCCATGTGCAAAGTGTTACAGCGCATAATAAGTTCCTTGAAATTGACTCTGCATGATTGTCAAGTCAAGCACTGTAGCATTAATCTTTGCTTAAAGAGTATCTAGAAAATATATTCCAAAAGTACTATAGACAGTGAAGCTCAAGGGCACATTGAAACTGGAATTAAATGCAGCCCCACAAACTTGCACTTTAATGTTACTAGCATTGTTTTTTAAAGGTAAAGGGACCCCTGACCATTAGGTCCAGTGGCGGACGACTCTGCGGTTGAGGCACTCATCTCGTTTTATTGGCCGAGGGAGCCAGCGTACAGCTTCCGGGTCATGTGGCCAGCATGACTAAGGCACTTCTGGTGAACCAGAGCAGTGCACGGAAACGCCATTTACCTTCTTGCCAGATTGGTACCTATTTATCTACTTGCACTTTGACATGCTTTCGAACTGCTAGGTTGGCAGAAGCAGGGACCGAGCAACGGGCGCTCACCCCGTCACGGGGATTCGAACCGCCGACCTCCTGATCGGCAAGCCCTAGGCTCTGTGGTTTAGACCACAGCACCACCCGCGTCCCTTAGCATGTCTTTTAGGTTTGGGTTAAAAAGAAAAAGAAATGAAGAACCATCTTGCACTATTAACAAGCAAAAAACCTATGTGATTTTGAATTTCATTATGCAATTAAAAAATCCCTAACGTTCCAGTTTATTTTGTATTCTGCGCTTTAACACATACTTTTTGAACAGTAATGAACACTTTTGGGAGAGAGAAAAGGGATATTATTAGCCTGATGCTGTGGCAATTTGGCTTCATGCATCATTTCTTGGCTGTGGGGTTTGCTGCCACCTTTTCATCCCAGAACTGGCTGCTAGTGGTGAGAGAACTTCAACTTCTGAGATTTTTTTCACCTGGGATAGGAAGAAATCTCAGCAAACTCTCTTGATCACTATTGGGTAGATTACAGTTTGTTGTCTCCCTACTTCTCCATAGACTATGAATGGATGAGCAATCAGGTCCCAATGTATTGCTTTAAGATTATAGAAAAAAGGATATAGGAGAATTAGACATAACAATGAAATAAACCACTTCAGTTCTTAAAATATTGGAAAATATAGACAGTCCTAAAGAGAGATCCCAAAATGTTATGCAACCACACGGATCTCACATCTTTTCAAGAGGGAGAATCATTTCCAAATGAGTGACAGTATAAACCACATATTTTTTTCTTTTTTTAATCCTTGCAGGCTCAAGGGAAGGGGGTTGAGAATCTACTAATCAGGTCTCCAGGTTGGCAAAGTCTGATTTCCAGGGTCATATTTACACATTTGAGTGGGAACTCACTGAGGAAATTACTCTTTCACTTAGCCTTTTCTACCTTACTTAGGAGAAAATAGGTAACTGCAACATTTTTTTCAAGCACTGCCAATGTTTTGAAAGCAGCCTTTGAATGAAGCTGATTTAAAATCTAGTCAGGTGACTCAAGCAAATCAAGCATTAGCAAAATGATGGTTGGTATTGAACTACATGTTACTCAGAGTGGTCCTATTGAAATTAATGGACCTAACAGTCATATTCATTAATTTCAGTGGGTCTACAATGAATAAAACTTAGTTGAATACCACCCAATGCTAACCATAATGATGGAACTTAAAAATGTGAGATGTGCCATGTATTCCAACATATTACATTTTTCTGACAATACCTGGTTGCTCTTTAGAGGAAATTTATTACTTTGCAAGTAGCAAAATATATGAAAGTTGCCATGGCTCTTTGACCTGCTATGATGGTTAGTGTTTAGCTTGCCATTTTAAAAAATGATGTTGTGATCTTGTATTATTACAGTGTGTGTGTGTGTGTGTGTGTGTGTGTGTGTGTGTGATTTTTCTGTTTTACAATTTAGAATACTCATTTAAACATCCTTAAAATATCAATTATTTCCCTTCTTCCCTTTCCATGGTTCATTTTGCATATCATAAATCCCTGCATATTTTACATAAACTAAACCATTCAGTATTCCATTATTACATCCATCAAAACTTATTTACGCTGTTGAATTTATCTTAATGCTGCCAATATTTTCAAGTGTACACAATTTCCCACCATATACTCAATAAACATTTTCCAGTCTTCTCTAAATGTATGTTCTTCTTGTTTTCTTATTCTATATGCTAAGTCCACAAGCTGCTCATATTCCGTTACTATTCTTCTTTAGTTGGGACCTCGCTCGTTTTCCATTTTGGTGCTAACAAAACATAGGCCGGAGTGGTGGCATACATAAATAACCTTTATTGACACCTGGGAATTTCCTTCTCAATTATTCCAAACAAAAAAGACTCTGGGGTTGTTGTTTTTTTTTGGGGGGGGATATATATATATTTTAATCATTATATATCATTTCCCAATACACTTTTACCCTTTTACAGGCCCACCACATATGAAAGAATGTTCCCTCAACCTCATTGCATTCTCATTGTGTATTTTGTATTTTGTCTGACGGGTCAGTTGATCATGAAAAGTCCCTGGCTGACTTTACCCAAGGCACTTAGCTTGGGCTGTTTTGTGCCTAGTGTTCTGTTTCATAGACATTGAAACAATAACCTTGAAGTACATCAGCCAGCTGAAAAAGTTCATATGAATCGGCTTCTAATTAAGTAAAATTCTGTGATTGTTAGCAAGGTCTGGACTAATATGACACTCAGTACAGTAATTTGGGACAGAGTTGTGTCAATTATTACATAATATATTTACCATGATTAAAATGTTAGCTCCACCCCAGTTTGAAATGGCTGTGTTTGGGTAAAAAGCCAGGTATCAGCTTGGCCAATCCTGAAGCTGAGGCTCCAATACTTTGGCCAACTCATGAGAAGAAGGCAGTGGAAGACAGGAGTGCCTGGCGTGCTCTGGTCCATGGGGACACGAAGAGTTGGACACGACTAAACAACAACAACGTCAGCTTGGCCAGGCACTTAGTGAGGGCAGAACACCAGACAAACTGTTTGAACACTGATAGCACAGGAGCAAAACATTAGACACATTAGATATCTCCAGACTGTGGGTTTTATGCACAAGAGCTCCTGAACAGGGAAGTATTTTAATTTTAGTAGCATTGAAGGCCCACAGCTGTCCACCCATGCTTGCGGCCTGGAGCTGAGATGTTCCCCTGGAATGACTAGTTGCCAAATTGATGAAGCTTCCATTTTAAAGGCTCAAAAGCTTTCTTTCTTTCTTTCCTAACCCAAAGACATGTGCATAGAA
The DNA here is from genome assembly GCF_964234715.1 of Podarcis melisellensis. NCBI lineage: Eukaryota > Metazoa > Chordata > Lepidosauria > Squamata > Lacertidae > Podarcis > Podarcis melisellensis. Next base: position 63,905,734 of record NC_138541.1, on the reverse strand, counting down.
GCTGTAAGAACTATAAATAATTTCTTCTTTTCAGGGAAACTTTGCTGATTAATTTCCCCTCCTGCTGATTGATTTCACATTCACTTACCACTTCCCAGTTTATTCTCACAAAGAAATTGACTACTAATTATTTTAACATGAAATCTCCTTGGCTTTCAAAGCCTTTATATTTTCAGTCCTGCAGATAAGGCAGCTCCCATCCATGGATTCTGAGCGCCTTAAGACAAGTAACAGGAGCCTGAAATAGAAATGAGGCAACTATTGATTTTCAAACAAATGAGTGATCATCCAGCAAAAAGGGAAAATGCAATGAACATACTTAGTGGATATGTGAAATATTACCATGTATAGGGTAGAACCCTTAATGCTCTACTAAGGCCATATTCCCCAAACCTTCCAGCCAGAAGCTTTGTAACTAATGCCATTAATTTAGTAGAATAGATAGCAGATAAGTGGATCTTTCAGAAATGCCACTATCCACATGATTGAAGACTGTGGTGATCTATCGGCAAATGACTTTGTGAAACCAAATAGAGGCAGTAGATACAGTCAATGTCTGTGTCAGTCATAAAAAAAAAGATTGCCTTGATTTTGAATGGCTTTTGGGAGGGAATGAAAGCCATCAAGACCAGGAGGCAGAAGCCAGGTGTCTAAGCAGTTCGGGAGCTTTGCTGCAAAGTGAAACAGCCACGGTTTAGAAAGTTGAAGCATGGATCATTCTGATAGGCCTCTGCAAAATAAGTTCTGACTGGACAAGTAAAATATATTTGATATATTATCACATTTGTTCTGCACCTTTTTTTGGAGAAAATACTGATTCTGTGACTCCACAACTCCAAACACTGTATTCCTGCGTGCTACCCTGGTAATTCTCTGCTCTCAGTAGCCGCAAGCAGAATCACTGCTCTGCACCTTGTGTAGAGTAGAAAACGAATTCGCTCTTGGCCACAAAAATGGATTTCTAAGCTTTACTGGAAACAGGCTTAAAATAGTTACAAATAAATGTTACAGTATACAAAGTAACACATTGCTCATAAACAACAAGCAATTTGGTCTCCGCTTCTTTTTAGCCCTTAACACAGTTCGGTAAACTTTTCAGTCTCTGCTCCCATAGAAAGATCCTAAACAACTTTCTTGTTCAATATCACTGAGCTTCAGCAACTGCCCAAGACTCTGAGTTGCCAGGTTTCAACTTCCTGCTGCGAGAGATCTGTAGTTCGGATGAGTAATCCATCATTTTGTTAACCCTCGCTTGCATGCTGAAATCGTACAAACCACACCAGTTCCCATTTGTGAAATCTAGAGTCTATAGGTATTTCAGATGTGACAGTATTGCAGTGAGAACATAGGACTATTGTGTTTTAGCCAAATGATTTGTATTAGGAAGTTTCTTATATTATGAAGTTTTTCATACTGCTGGTTTTAACTTCTGTCTGTAATGCAGTTTAGTATTTTGAATTGTTTAGGGAATTTTAATGTTGTGAGTTGCTCAGGGCCCCCTTTGGGGATGGAAGTATTGTAAGTGTATTGGTAGTGTACATGATTCTTAATAGTTTGTTTAACCCATTCTTCCTCCAAGGAGTCCAGGGTGACATATACAGAGGCTACCTTATTTTATTATCAGAACAATCCTGTGAGATAACAGAGGACATGATGGTTGGACAGTGTTCTCAAAGCTACCAACATGAGTTTGACCAAACTGCGGAAGGCAGTGGAAGACAGGAGGGCCTGGCATGCTCTGGTCCATGGGGTCACGAAGAGTCGGACGTGACTAAATGTCTAAACAACAACAACAAAACATTTTCTATCTTGTTGACGTTTGTGTTTTATGTGAACTTTCACATGACATAAAAGTCAGTTCTAGAAATCTAAAGGAATCTGGTGGAATGTAGCACTTATTTCCATATTCATTGTGTCCAGGAAAAGTATATTTGTAACCCTGCAAACGTAGAAAAATGTGGGAGTTTTGAGTTATAATTTCTCCATGTTTTTCATTTTGTCACTCAAGTGATAAAATCTGGGGAGGTATACCAGCATAAAGTCCTTTCTCACCATTTAAAATTTAGCACAGCATGGCAGTCTATTGATGAAAAAGCCACAGTAAGTTCCATAATACAACCGATACTGCAGTGTAAAAGGAAAACTAGAAATCAGGAGAGAAGCCCTAGCATTATAACCAGTAAACTAATGCATTAAACTCCGACTACAATATGCGCATAGTTTCAATGCATGCTCCCAAATCCAGCCGTCTTGCTCAGTCTTTGCCAACCCTGTGCATGCCAGGTGTTTTATGTTAAGTTGTGGGTGAACATATCAGACGACACAGCGATTCTTCAAACAGCTCTTGTTTATTCACAGGCCAGAACAGAACTGAACTGAAGGGTTCAGTCAGCCTGCTTATATAGAGCTCCAGTACAACGTAACTGTAACAATTTCCTGAAACTAACCAATCACCGAATGTCACTTTCGATCCCTTATTTGCATAACTTTCTACAGTATCCCCCTGCTGGCCCAGGGTGAGAACTTCAGTACGTAACATTTTATACTACAATACCCATCAGCCTCAGTCAGTATGACCATTACGGCTGGGGCAAATGGGAGTTTTGATGCAAAATATCTGGAGAACAAAGGCTTCCATTGTTAGTACACCACAAGTTTTTCACTGTTAGCATTATTACACAAAAGCATTAATGTGACATAAGGGAGAAGGGAGGCCCTGCCCTAAAGAATTTAACATTATGAATCACAACTGGGATTATTAAAAAAATTAAGGAAATCTAGAAGAATGAAATAAAGCTGGTAGTCCCATTCTCTGCTTTAATAGTTAATTAAACCTTCAGGGCTGATCCAGGTTTACTGTTCCTGCCCTTGATCACGAAATGTTCCTTGAAAACCTACCATCAAGCCTTTTGTTGGTATTTTCCTGAAGAAGGAGGAGGAGGAAGAGTAGGAAGAGGATAGATAAGTACAGTAATCTCCTTTCTGTTTCAGTCACAGCAGTGACTATGGAAAAATGCTCTTAACACTTTAGTCTGTAATTCACTTTATGTGAATTTAGTCTGTAATGTAAAAGTTTATTCAGGTCTGTTTTGATGTCATGTGGATGACTTCATACAATACTTAACATCTGTATATGCATTTTTCCTGGAAGACAACATTTTTTGCTTGGTAATTTTTAAAAATTTCAATAAAGCTTGTTTAAGGAAGAAGAAGAAGAAGAAGAAGAAGAAGAAGAAGAAGAAGAAGAAGAAGAAGAAGAAGAAGAAGAAGAAGAAGAAGAAAACGAGGAATTGGAGAATCTTTTCAGTAGTCACTTCTAATTTCTGTCCAAAGGCCATTGCTAAGAATTGCTTCCCTGGAGATTAATCTGATAACCTCATCTATTTGGCTCTGAGGAGCACATTTCCTACCACATCTACTCAAAAGCTTTTAAAACGGTGTTTCCAGGAACTTCATTGTTATTTTGAAAAGAAAACTTCTAATATCTGTTCCAAGAGGGGGAAAAATGACTTAGGACATGCTATGATATTTCTAATTTTGTATACCTTAAATTATTTCATTTTGAGGTGCTCCCCTTTACTCTCCTTAACTGACTGGGACCAAAGGGGCATACAGACTCTTTATAGTGAGCTCTACTTGGTCTACCTGAGGGTCAACTAGGGCAAGCTCTTCTTGAGTTTATGATTGGTCAGTGTGATGACCAGTCATGAGTTCGGCCCTTGAGATATGAGCTTACAGCAAAGTAGCATTATTATCTAAATTGGCATGTCTTCTCTGGGGTGAAATTAATGGAGAAAATCCATGAATTGACCATTCTGCTGTGGCATGCATGGGATTTTAAATACAAAGTGTATTGAGCCACAATGCTTAGAACTTTTACTCCACTGTAAACACTCTGAAATTCCATTGACTGATCTAGGACTGATCTAGAACTAGTGATATAAAGATTGTAGCCAGTGGTTATTATCAATGTTATTATCAGTGTTCCTAATACCCTTATACTCTGAACCTGAAAAAGCTTAATCAGCATATGCCTGGAAGGAATGTGGTTTGTCCTAGTAGAGATGCTAGAGGATCTGTTCCCTGGCTCTTTTGAAAAATCCCGAAGTTTCTATCCTATCCCAGTTCACGGATCAGAAGGGATTTATTCCTTTAGCTAGCAGTTCTCTCTTAGCTCTGACTATAATTCTGGATAAAACATAAGCCTGCATTTCTCATCTTTTCTGCCCATTGTAAGGGATATTATAACAGTCATAATAACATCGAGGATTTCTTTTTGCCAGATGAAAGGTGACTGTGTGATATTCTGGAAGGTAAGTACAGTAAAGTCTGGCATGCATGATGAACTGAAATTACTGTTTTAATCAATTAATTGGTTCCCAGAGGCTCAAAGAAAGAAAGAAAAGTGATAAGGGATTGTGAGAGATAGAAGTTGAGCTATTCTTTCAAATTGTATCAAGTGAGTCATTCTTCCGATCAAAAATATTCAAAATGTCATGATTCACTAGCACGGCATAGCAGCTGAATGTTGTCTTCCTTTTATACCCACCTCTTCACAATTATGCTAATTATTGTCATTCATTTTGGGTAGGGATGTGTGAAACCTTTCCTTGTATTTCCACCAACTCTCCTCAGATGTTCAAGACACTTATCAACAAGAGTCGATGTGCAGTTTTGTTGCACAGATCATTATCATGATTGGATATGTTTATGATTAGTGCTGTGGCCACATCTTCCCACCAGTTGCTTGAAAGTTTTATTTACCTCTGAAAGCGTGTTCTGAGTTTCTGTCTCACTCTCAAAGTACTTGAGAATTTCTTTAAAATATTTTGTCCCTTGTTGGCAAATGGGGCAAAACAAAACAAAACACTTTTTCTTCTTTTTTTGCTGAATATCACTAGGGTGTAAAGAAAAAGTATGATTTAGAAATATGTTTTGATTTATTTATTTTTACCACCTAGACCAGGTGTGGGGAACCTTTGTCTCATCAGCCCCAGTGTGATAGCCTGGGATTCAGACTCGGAGGCTGAACCTGAGGAATCCCAGCCTGCACAGGAGTCCCCGCCTCCAGAACCAGCTGAGCCGGGACTGGGGCTTGAGCCTGAAGGGTCCTCACCTGTGCTGGATCCTCAGGTGCAGGCACCAGCTGAGTCTGCTCTGGCTCCTGAGGTGATGGAGGACCCATTGCCTGCAGGTGCTCCACTCTCAGCCCTGTCAGGGGAAGCTGAGGTTGCCTCTGAGTCCGGTAACCCTCCAGCCTCTCCTGAGCTGCAGAGGCTCAGGGCAGAGAGGCGGAGGGAACTAAGTTCCCACAAGAGGAGTGTTTGCCTCCAGGCCAGGAGAGGCGAGTCACCTGTGGACCAGGACCGCCCTATGCCTTGGGGCAGATAAAAGCCAGCCAGCCCCAGTCCCAAGTTGTGGAAGCAACATTATTGGTAGCCTGTTCCTGCCCACACCCTGTCCTGCTCTTCTGCCGGACTTCCTGACCCCACCCGACTCCCTGCCTTGGACCCAGCTTCAGCTTTGACAGACTGCCTCCATACCACACCCTCGACCTCGGACTGGACTCGGACTTCACCGCACGATTAACCCTTGGGGACCAGCACACCCAGTAAGCATGACCAATAGCCAGGGGTGAAGGGAGTTGTAGTTCAACAACAAATGGAGGAACCAAGTTTCCCCACACCTGACTTAGACACAGATCTGCAGTGTGGCCAATCCAACAGGAAGGAAACATGCCTAGAGCAAATGCAATGTGGATTCTGATGAACAGCCCTTGTAGAACATGCCTTCATCCAGGCCTGAGTGGATGAAAAGGAGGTAGAGAGTTGGAGAATCAGAAGGAAGAAGACTTTGGATTTGATATTCCACTTTATCACTACCCTAGGGAGTCTCAAAGCAGCTAACATTCTCCTTTCCCTTCTTCCCCCACAACAAACACTCTGTGAGGTGAGTGAGGCTGAGAGACTTCAGAGAAGTGTGACTGGCCCAAGGTCACCCAGCAGCTGCATGTGGAGGAGCGGGGAAGCGAACCCAATTCACCAGATTATGAGTCCACTGCTCTTCACCACTACACCACACTGGCTGTTGGCTTGGCACTCAAAGAATTTGTTATTAGTTTGCATTTCTTAGTGCAGAAAGTATTGATCTGATGTGTAGAGATCTCTCCTATTCTAATTAATTCAAGAGGGTTCTGGAAGCTTCTCTGTGTGAAAGGTTATTGTGTGGACAGGCGGAGTCCCCAGATCCCGCGCGGTCCCCCCGTCATGTGGAATAAGGACTCAAGACAACGTGCTACGGGATTAAATTGGCCACAACTTTATTAAATTTCAAATGTGGGTAGACCTTGGCTCAGGCATTGGGTGTTCTCCCTCCCCAGTCCCCAGCCGGGGACCTGGGGAGCATCAGGGTTATCCAGTGTGTGTGGGGGGGGATGGGCCGGCTCTGGAGAACATATGTTCAAGCAGAGATAGCCGCCCCCATAACGCCGCCGCCGCAGGGGAGAGCAATGACGACCTTTTGGCGTACAGTCAAAGCCTCCCTTCAGAAAACCCCTTTAATGGGGAACCCTGGTATCACCGCCGCAAAGAGGAAGATGGACAAAAGTTGTGACGTTTTGCTACGGGAAAGGCGAAACCTGCCAATGCAGGGAAATTCCTTTCCGGCCCTTTAACAGCGACCTTAACATAGCAGCGCCCGCATACCTGTGAAGAAAAGTTAACCTGCAAAACCTGTGAGGAAAAATTAACCTGCAAAATAAGTCATTGACTGAGGGTGGGTAGGGTGGGAGAAGCTCTGGACCCAAGTGAGAATTCCCAGATAAGATCCTCCCTCCTTTGTGTGGGCAGGTAATCCCTCCCCTACCTGGCCTGGTCTCCTTGGCAACTCTTCCTCCAGGTGGGATTGGACAACAGACTGAGGTAGGCGGAGACCTCCAGGTATCCCACCTGAGGGAAGGCAAAGCCAAGCCTATGCTGTTGGAGCCGCTCCAGATCTAGGGGCTGCACGCGTCCACGCAAAGGGCGCCCCCCGTTTTAAGCAGGGAGCGGTCATTCCTTCAGAGAAGCTGAGTACAGCTGGCTTAAACTAGGTCTGTTATCTCTTCTGTCAAGGTCATGCTGACTATAATAAGAGGACAGAAGGAGCCTGGTTTACACTTTCTCTTTCTATCTCTCTTCCTTCTGGTGTGCTGTTCTGCACATACAGTCATACCTTGGGTTGAAGTAGCTTCGGGATGAATATTTTCGAGTTGCGCTCCGTGTTGACCCAGAAGTAACAGAGCATGTTACTTCCGGGTTTCGCTGCTCGTGCAGATGCTCAAAATGACGTCACATGCATGCGTGGAAGTGGTGAATTGCGACCCGCGCACGCGCAGACGCAGGTTGTGTTTGCTTCAGGATGCGAACGGGGCTCTGGAACGGATCCCGTTCGCATCCAGAGGTACCACTGTAGTATGCTTAGTGTTACGGTTTAGACTTATTTTAAGTTATTGTAAGTCCAAATTAAGTCTGCTGCAACTGGATTTTTTATGGACAGTGCCAATCCTGAATCTATTGGATTTGTGACCATGATGCTCATTTGCCTTCAGTAGCAGTAAAGCTCTGCTAGATGAAATATTAAGTGCCTCTGGTCTATTTTCGGGAGCTTCCCATAGGCATATGGTTGGCCATTGTGAGAACAGGATGCTGGACCAGAGGGGACAGTGGTCTGCCCCAAAAGGCTCTTCCTATGTGCAGTAGGTGGAGGGATTAGTGAACATTCCCTGCTTTGTGTAAATGTAAGTGCTTTCCACTAGCACACAGCACGCTCGCCACCTTGCCGCTGCGATCTAATTGTACCTGTCACAAGATGTACTGGGAAATGAAATATAATGAAATGAATAGGATGTTTAAAATAACCAAGTATGAACTTGAAAAGTATAAATAAATAAATGAAAATTATTATGGATTGGGGAGTGGCCCCCTTCTTGAAAATTTGGGGGGCCTCAGTCCCCCGGGCCCCTCCTAGGCAGCGTCTATGGTGCACAGCTACATCTGGATACAAATATTATGCCTGCATGGAAGCTGACTCAGTTGAACACAATGTGGCTTATTTCTGAGAGGTTTTGCAGAGGGTTGTGCTGTAATCAGTGGTATTCAAATATGGGTAAGTTGCCATCA